>NC_081360.1:101858095-102458095 GCF_030684315.1 Stegostoma tigrinum
TTCCTGCCTTATCCCTATAACCCTTGATTCCACTTATCTTTAAGAGCTCTATCCATCTCTTTCAATAAAGTATCCAGAGGGTTGGCCTCCACTGCCTTTTGGGGCAGAGCATTCCATATATCCACCACTCTCTGGGTGAAGACGTTTCTCCTCAACTCTGTTCTAAATGGCCTACCCCTTATTTTTAAACTGTGTCCTCTGGCTCTGGACTCACCCATCAGCGGAAACATGCTTCCTGCCTCCAGAGTGTCCAATCCCTTAATAATCTTATACGCCTCAATCAGATCCCCTCTCATCCTTCTAAACTCAGGTGTATACAAGCCCAGTTGCTCCAATCTTTCAACATATGATAGTCCCGCCATTCCGGGAATTGACCTCGTGAACCTACGCTGTACTCCCTCAATAGCAAGAATGTCCTTCCTCAAATTGGGAGACCTAAACTGCACACAATACTCCAGGTGCGGTCTCACCAGGGCCTTGCAGAAGGACCTCTTTGCTCCTATACTCAATTCCTCTGGTTATGAAGGCCAGCATGCCAGCAGCTCTCTTCACTGCCTGCTGTACCTGCATGCTTGCTTTCATTGAGTGATGTACAAGAACACCTAGATCTCGTTGTACTTCCCCTTTACCTAACTTGACTCCATTTAGATAGTAATCTGCCTTCCCGTTCTTGCCAAAGTGGATAACCACACATTTATCCACATTAAACTGCATCTGCCATGCATCCTTCCACTCACCTAGCCTGTCAAGTCACCCTGTATTCTCATATCATCCTCCTCACGTTTCACACTGCCACCCAGCTTTGTGTCATGAGCAAATTTGCTATATTACTTTTATTGCCTTCATCTATATCATTAATGTATATTGTAAACAGCTGCGGTCCCAGCACCGAACCTTGTGGAACGTCACTGGTCACTGCCTGCCATTCCAAAAGGGACCCGTTTATCACTACTCTCTGCTTCCTGTCAGCCAGCCAATTTTCAATCCAACTCAGTATTTTGCCCCCAATACCATGTGTCCTAATTTTGCTCACCAATCTCCTATGTGGGACTTTATCAAAGGCTTTCTGAAAGTCCAGGTACACTACATCCACTGTCTCTCCCTTGTTTATCTTCAGAGATACATCCTCAAAAAATTCCAGAAGATTAGTCAAGCATGATTTCCCCATCGTAAATCCATGCTGATCTGACCTATTCTGTTACTATCCAAATGAGTCATAATTTCATCTTTTATAATTGACTCCAGCATCTTTCCCACCACCAACGTCAGGCTAACCGGTCTACAATTTCCTGTTTACTCTCCCTCCTTTCTTGAAAAGTGGGACAACATTTGCCGCCCTCCAATCCACGGGAACCGATCCTGAATCTATAGAACATTGGAAAATGACTACCAATGCGTCCACGATTTCTAGAGCCACCTCCTTAAGTACCCTGGGATGCAAAGCATCAGGTCCCGGTGACTTATCAGCCTTCAGACCTAACGGTCTATCCAACACCATTTCCTGCCTAATATAAATTCCCTTCAGTTCGTCCATTACCCTCGGTCCTTCAGCCACTATTGCATCTGGGAGATTGTTTGTGTCTTCCCTAGTGAAGACAGATCCAAAGTACCTATTCAACTCATCTGCCATTTCCTTGTTCCCCATAATAAATTCACCCGTTTCTGACTTCAAGGGTCTTAACCATTTTTGTTTTCTTTTTAAGTGAATTTATTATGGGGAACAAGGAAATGGCAGAAGAGTTGAATAAGTACTTTGGATCTGTCTTCACTAGGGAAGACACAAGCAATCTCCCAGATGCAATAGTGGCTGAAGGACCGAGGGTAATGGACGAACTGAAGGGAATTTATATTAGGCAGGAAATGGTGTAGGATAGACCGTTAGGTCTGAAGTCTGATAAGTCCCCGGGACCTGATGGTTTGCATCCCAGGGTACTTAAGGAGGTGGCTCTAGAAATCGTGGACGCATTGGTAATCATTTTCCAATGTTCAATAGATTCAGGATCAGTTCCTGCGGATTGGAGGGTGGCTAATGTTGTCCTACTTTTCAAGAAAAGAGGGAGAGAGAAAACAGGACATTATAGACCGGTTAGCCTGATGTCTGTGGTGGGAAAGTCTGCTCTGCTTGCCTCCAAACGCAATGAATGAAATCAGTTACAAGCAAAATGCTGCAGGTGTCTGAAATGTGAAACAAACATGGAGAACACTGCAAAAACTCAGCAGGTCTGGCAGCGTCTATGAAGAGAGAGGAACAGAGTCCAGTCTGACTTCTTCAGAATGGCAGTAGACCCTGAAGGACTGTCAGATTGGATTTGAAATGTTATCTCTGCTTCTCTGCTTTGACAGAAGCTGCCAGGGTGCCTGAGTTTCTCAAGCATTCTCTGTGTCTGAATGAGATCAATATTGTGGACAGGAATCTATGGTGTATGACAGAATTGACACCTTGTGCATCATAGTGACATGTAGTTGTGGTGTATCCTGGTAGACCAATAAAGGAAAGTCCCTCTGTTTCAATGAAGTATAGGATTCAGGTGTCTATCCTGAAGATCGGCAGTCACATTTAGGATGGATAATGCCAACGGATGGGATGCCAGATCCGTTGCCAGCAGGTAGCTGATCTTGTGTGCAGTGTACCAGGCTGTACCAGTTTCCTAATCACAGCTTGAATACCTTAATAAATCGATGCTACTTGCACCAGTGGTGATTTTGGCAAAGAGTACATGTTGTCCAATCTTTTTGGGATACTACATTTGGAAAAGCTTCCGCTTTTCTGATAGCACCCATGCACTGCGTCTAGTTGAGCCATGTACTGTCTGCAAGCTGTAACATTGTCATTACCTTTTGGACTTCAATGATATGCTTGTGTGTGATGGGCAGAAATTGAGGAACTTCTTTGGCATTGGCCCTTAGTTGCTTCGTTTTCCTGTGCTGCGGTGCAGCATAGAGCTTCTCTGAGCACTTGGATTTCTTGCATATTTTAGCCCAATGTCCTCATCGTACAACATAGCTTTCGTCCATCACAAAATACTCATGGTGGGTGAGGCATGTCTCATGTTTTGCTGAAATTGTTGATGATTGTAACAGTTGGTCCAGAGTCAAGCAGCTGCAGTTGATGCTGACCAGCTGTAATTTTCATGGCTCATTCATGATATGCATGCGTTGCTGGCTGGCCAGCAGTTTATTGACCATCCTTAGCTGACCCTTGAGAAGGTGGTGGTGAGCTGCCTCCGTGAACCACCGCTGCAGCCCATGTGCTGTGGGTTGACCCACAATGCCCTTAGGGAGGGAATTCCAGGATTTTGACCCAGTGACAGAGAACGAACAGCGATATGTTTCCAAGTCAGGACAGTGGAGGAGAAACATAACACTAACTTGTGCAGGACAAGATCCATTTTGAACTCATCAATTCACTGCTTTGTCACAAGAAGTGTTCTGGAAAAAGTGAGTTCTAAATTTCCACTCCCTTTGTGTGAAGAATGTTCCTTTCGTTAATTCTTTCACAGGAAGTGGACATCACTGACTGTGTCGGCATTCCTTGTCCATCCCTAATTGCCCCTTGAGAAGGTAGGGGTGAGCTGCCTTCATGAATCACTGCAATCCACCTGCAGTAGGTTGACCCACAATGCCCTTAGGGTGGAAATTCCAGTATTTTGACCCAGCAACAGTGAAGGAACGGTGATATATTTCCAAGTGAGATTGGTGAATGGCTTGGAGGGGAACTTGCAGGTGTTCCATGTGTCTGCCGTTACAGTTGAAAAGTATGTCGTTCTTTTAGTACAATATCAAGGGTATTTCATTTAGATTTATTCAGAAATGTCTTCCAGAGATTTGGTGATGTCATATGCATTTCTATAAGCCATTCAGCTAAACTAGGTTCAGTGAAGTCACATTCCTCACCGTTGCATTGATGCCTCATGGCAAATTGGTCAATTGTTGTACCTGGCTTTTGGCACATGACTCAAACCAATGTGCACAAAGTTGACTTGAATTTTAACAGTGATAATGGGAACTGCAGATGCTGGAGAATCCAAGAGAACAAAGTGTGGAGCTGGATGAACACAGCAGGCCAAGCAGCAGCTTTTGTGCTCCTGAGATGCTGTTTGGCCTGCTGTGTTCATCCAGCTTCACACTTTGTTATGTTGACTTGAATTTTAAGTTGATTTTCTAAAATCCGAAATGTCTTCTCAGGATCTTTATGGTCATTGTCAGAAATACTGGAAAGTTTTATTTCTTTAGGTCTCCAATGTCCAAAGTGAGAAGGAGCTTAACTGCTTATGTGTTAGGTGTCTGTTGATCCATTAAGACTGATTCTTTCTTTAAATAACTGAACTTCTGATAGAATGCCAATGGAGTACCAGTCAATGGTGAGATGTTTGCTTTCCATCTTTATTGTGTAGCTTCATGGTCTCTGAAATGCCAGTGGGACAATCTTTAATTCCTGGTTTTTGTTTTGCTAATTTACTGTTACATTGTCTTTTCTTTTCTCCATGATTAAATGTTGCTTTCCTTTTAACAGGAGCAGGCAATCATAACACAAAAAACAATGATGACCTCATGGCATTTTTAGTTTTATTTTCATACTGTTTTACTTCAGAATTGCTTTCTCATATCAAAGCTGTCTTATAAACTCAAAGATAATGGGAAACTGCAGATGCTGGAGAATCTGAGAGAACAACGTGTGGGAACTGGGTGAACACAGCAAGCTGCTTGGCCTGCTGTGTTCATCCAGCTCCACGTTTTGTTGATTTATAAACTGTCAGGGCTTAAAAACTTCTTTTCAAATGTTGGAGCTGTCCTGGACCTCTTGCAAACAGACATTTTTAAAAGCGAGGAGGCTAGCATACTCCTTGTGCTTCAGTATAGCTTTGTTGTCTTTAGTTTTTTGTTGTATTTGTAACCTGAGCTCAAACAGCTTGATGGATTATTGATGGACTATTAGGAGAAAGGCATTTCTCCTTCTACCATACAGCTGTCACTTTTTCAGCCATTAGTGCCCATGTGCCGCCACTATAAAGCTTTCATAAGAACTTTCGGGAGCCTTTTAAGCTGTCATGATATGCTTTGTAATTTTCTGCTTGCTAAGTAGTACGATATCAACCAGAGAAAGTTGGGTTCTTATTGAATTAAATATCTAGGCAGTTTTTTACAGTGCTAAACTATCACAGACCTTACTGACATTACTATGCATAATACACAAAAAAAACCTGGCACCACGTAGTCTGTATCACGGAGAGAAAGAGATATTGCATTTTAGGTAGAAGATAGAACCCTTACAGTTGGAAGTAGGATATTTGGCCCATCAAGTCCACACTAAACCTCTGAAGAGCACCCCACTACTGCCTATGATCCAGCATTCCCATAGCTAACTGCCTGGGCACCATGAGCAATTTCCCATGGCCAATCCACCCAGCCTGCACATGGTTGGGTTGTGGGAGGAAACCCACGCAGACACGGGGAGAACGTGCAAACTCCACACAGACAGTCACCCGAGGCTGGAATCGAACATGGATCCCTGGTACTGTGAGGCTGCAGTGCTGACCACTGAGCAACTGTGCCACCCCAGTTTGTTAATGGTAGTGTTGTCGAACAGACAGACCTAGGGGTTCAGCGACATAATTTTTTGGAAGTTGTGTCACAGGTAGACACAGTGATGAAGGAGGCATTTAGCCAACTTGCCTTCATAGAACATAGAACATTACAGCACAGTACAGGCCCTTCGGCCCTCGATGTTGCGCTGACCTGTGAAACCAAACTGAAGCCCATCTAACCTACACTATTCCTTTATCATCCATATGTTTATCCAAAGACCATTTAAATGCCCTTAAAGTTGGCGAGTCTACTACTGTTACAGGCAGGGCATTCCATGCCCTTACTACTCTCTGAGTAAAGAACCTACCTCTGACATCTGTCCTATATCTATCACGCCTCAATTTAAACTTATGTCCCCTTGTGTTAGCCATCACCATCTGAGGAAAAGGCTCTCACTGTCCACCCTATCTAATCCTCTGATCAACTTGTATGTCTCTATTAGGTCACCTCTTAACTCTTCTGTCTAACGAAAACAGGCCCAAGTCCCTCAGCCTTTCCTCATAAGACCTTCCCTCCAAACCAGGCAACATCCTGGTAAATCTCCTCTGCACACTTTCCAATGCTTTTACATCCTTCCTAAAATGCGGTGACCAGAACTGTACGCAATACTCCAAGTGCGGCCGCACCGGAGTTTTGTACAGCTGCAACATGACCTCATGGCTCCGAAACTCAATCCCTCTGCCAATAAAACCTAACACACTGTACGCCTTCTTAACATTGCTCAGACCATTGGCTATAGGAGTTAAGATGTCATGTTGAGATTGTACAGTACATTGGTGAGACCACTTTTGCAGTACTGTGTACTATTCTGGTTGGTCTGCTATAGGAAAGATATTATTAAATTGGGATGGGTTCAGAAAAGATTTGTCAGGACTGGAGGGTTTGAGTTATAGGAAGAGGCTGGATAGGCTGGGGCTTTTTTCCCTGGAGCATTGGAGGCTGAGGGTGACCTTATAGAGGTTTATAAAATCATGAGGGGTAGAGATAAGGCGAATAGCAATGCTCATTTCCATATTGTGGGGGAGTTCAAACTAGGAGGCATATTTTTAAGATGAAAAGGGAAAAATTTAAAAGGGACCTGAGGGGCAGCTTTTTCACACAGAGTGTGGTTTGTGTGTGGAATGAACTGCCAGAGGAAGTGGTGGTTATAACATTTGAAAGACATTTGAGCAGGTACATGAATAGTAGGGATTTAGAGGGACACGGACCAAATGCGGATATGTGGGACTACCTTAGTTTGTGAAATCTGGTCAGCATGGACAAGTTGGGCCGAAGGGTCTGTTTCCATGTCTTTGAGAGAGTGTGAGAGAGAGAGATGGAGGAAAAGGGAAAGAAAGAAAGCGACAAAGAAAGAAAGAGAGTGAAAGAAAGGGAGAGAGGGTGAGTGAGAGTGAGAGTGTCTGTGTGGAGTTTGCACGTTCTCCCTGTGTCTGCGTGGGTTTCCTCCGGGTGCTCTGCTTCCCTCCCACAGTCCAAAGATGTGCAGCTTAGGTGGATTGGCCATGCTAAATTGCCCGTAGTGTTCAGGATGTGTAGCTCAGGTGGGTTATAGGGGGATGGGTTTGGGTGGGTGCTTTGAGGGTTGGTGTGGACTTGTTGGGCCGAAGGGCCTGTTTCCACACTGTAGGGATTCTATGATCTATGTTACATGTTGTGATGTTGCTTAGCCCTCCTAACAGTAGAATCCTGTGTTGTCTAGAGTTTATACCTTAAACCAACACTGTCCAAAAGGGCCCTGCAAGGAAACAGAACCTCTGCTGGGTAATGGGGTTGGGGAAGATTAGACGAAAGGGGATTTGGAGCATGATAATTAAAGGAAAGCAAGTTCAGTAATAATGATCCTACGTGTATTAATCCTCTGGGCTTGATGTAAACTAGATCAATGTCAGTCACATTGACCTCCTCTAACTCTTTCTGTCGAGTCCCAACACATTGTGTTCAATAACACCCAGCAGCTGCAAACAGTCAGTTAAAATTTCACACATTGATTTCAAATCAATTCCCCCAGAGCACATAGCAGGCTGTTGATAAAACAAGGAGAGAGACTTAGAGAAAGAGAGTGAGGGAGGAGAAATGCGGCCTGCTACCTCCTACAGCTTAGGGTTATGGTATCATAGAAAAGTTATAGCGCAGGAAAAGGCTATTCAGCCCATCATGACTGTGCTGGCTGCATAAACCAACTTCTCATTCTAATCCCCCTTCCCAACACTTGATCCATAGCCTTGTAGTCAGTGGTGCTTCAGGGGCTCATCCAGGTTTCTCTTAAATGATAATAAAATGTGAGGCTGGATGAACACAGCAGGCCAAGCAGCATCTCAAGAGCACAAAAGCTGACGTTTCGGGCCTAGACCCTTCATCAGAGAGGGGGATGGGGAGAGGGAACTGGAATAAATAGGGAGAGAGGGGGAGGCGGACCGAAGATGGAGAGTAAAGAAGATAGGTGGAGAGAGTGTAGGTGGGGAGGTAGGGAGGGGATAGCTCAGTCCAGGGAAGACGGACAGGTCAAAGAGGTGGGATGAGGTTAGTAGGTAGTGGGGGGTGCGGCTTGGGGTGGGAGGAAGGGATGGGTGAGAGGAAGAACCGGTTAGGGAGGCAGAGACAGGTTGGACTGGTTTTGGGATGCAGTGGGTGGGGGGGAAGAGCTGGGCTGGTTGTGTGGTGCAGTGGGGGGAGGGGACGAACTGGGCTGGTTGAGGGATGCAGTAGGGGAAGGGGAGATTTTGAAACTGGTGAAGTCCACATTGATACCATTAGGCTGCAGGGTTCCCAGGCGGAATATGAGTTGCTGTTCCTGCAACCTTCGGGTGGCATCATTGTGGCAGTGCAGGAGGCCCATGACGGACATGTCATCCAGAGAATGGGAGGGGGAGTGGAAATGGTTTGCGACTGGGAGGTGCAGTTGTTTTTTGCGAACTGAGCGGAGGTGTTCTGCAAAGCGGTCCCCAAGCCTCCGCTTGGTTTCCCCAATGTAGAGGAAGCCGCACCGGGTACAGTAGATGCAGTATACCACATTGGCAGATGTGCAGGTGAACCTCTGCTTGATGTGGAATGTCATCTTGGGGCCTGGGATGGGGGTGAGGGAGGAGGTGTGGGGACAAGTGTAGCATTTCCTGCGGTTGCAGGGGAAGGTGCCGGGTGTGGTGGGGTTGGAGGGCAGTGTGGAGCGAACAAGGGAGTCACGGAGAGAGTGGTCTCTCCGGAAAGCAGACAGGGGAGGGGATGGAAAAATGTCTTGGGTGGTGGGGTCGGATTGTAAATGGCGGAAGTGTCGGAGGATAATGCGTTGTATCCGGAGGTTGGTAGGGTGGTGTGTGAGAACGAGGGGGATCCTCTTGGGGCGGTTGTGGCGGGGGCGGGGTGTGAGGGATGTGTCGCGGGAAACCTAACCCTCCCTCCAATGACCCCTTCACCCGCTTCCAACACAAGTCCTCCTCCTGGACACCACCCCCAGGCCTCCTACCCTCCCTCGACCTCTTCATCTCCAACTGCCGTCGAGACATCAACCGCCTCAACCTCTCCACCCCTCTCACCCACTCCAACCTCTCCCCCGCAGAACGGGCAGCCCTCCGCTCCAACCCCAACCTCACCATCAAACCCGCAGACAAGGGTGGCGCAGTGGTAGTATGGCGCACTGACCTCTACATCGCCGAGGCCAGACGCCAACTCTCCGACACCACCTCCTACCGCCTCCTCGATCATGACCCCACACCCGAGCACCAAACCATCATCTCCAACACCATTCACGACCTCATCACCTCAGGGGACCTCCCACCCACAGCCTCCAACCTCACTGTTCCCCAACCCCGCACGGCCCGTTTCTATCTCCTTCCCAAAATCCACAAACCTGCCTGCCCTGGTCGACCCATCGTCTCAGCCTGCTCCTGCCCCACCGAACTCATCTCCACCTATCTGGACTCCATTTTCTCCCCTTTGGTCCAGGAACTCCCCACCTACGTCCGTGACACCACCCACGCCCTCCACCTCCTCCAGGACTTCCAATTCCCTGGCCCCCAACACCTCATATTCACCATGGACGTCCAGTCCCTGTACACCTGCATTCCGCATGGAGATGGCCTCAAGGCCCTCCGCTTCTTCCTGTCCCGCAGGCCCGACCAGTCCCCCTCCACCGACACTCTCATCCGCCTAGCTGAACTCGTCCTCACACTCAACAACTTCTCTTTTGACTCCTCCCACTTCCTACAGACTAAGGGGGTGGCCATGGGCACCCGCATGGGCCCCAGCTATGCCTGCCTCTTTGTAGGTTACGTGGAACAGTCCCTCTTCCGCACCTACACAGGCCCCAAACCCCACCTCTTCCTCCGGTACATTGATGACTGTATCGGCGCCGCCTCTTGCTCCCCAGAGGAGCTCGAACAGTTCATCCACTTCACCAACACCTTCCACCCCAACCTTCAGTTCACCTGGGCCATCTCCAGCACATCACTCACCTTCCTGGACCTCTCAGTCTCCATCTCAGGCAACCAGCTTGTAACTGATGTCCATTTCAAGCCCACCGACTCCCACAGCTACCTAGAATACACCTCCTCCCACCCACCCTCCTGCAAAAATTCCATCCCCTATTCCCAATTCCTCCGCCTCCGCCGCATCTGCTCCCACGATAAGACATTCCACTCCCGCACATCCCAGATGTCCAAGTTCTTTAAGGGCCGCAACTTTCCCCCCACGGTGATCGAGAACGCCCTTGACCGCGTCTCCCGCATTTCCCGCGACACATCCCTCACACCCCGCCCCCGCCACAACCGCCCCAAGAGGATCCCCCTCGTTCTCACACACCACCCTACCAACCTCCGGATACAACGCATTATCCTCCGACACTTCCGCCATTTACAATCCGACCCCACCACCCAAGACATTTTTCCATCCCCTCCCCTGTCTGCTTTCCGGAGAGACCACTCTCTCCGTGACTCCCTTGTTCGCTCCACACTGCCCTCCAACCCCACCACACCCGGCACCTTCCCCTGCAACCGCAGGAAATGCTACACTTGTCCCCACACCTCCTCCCTCACCCCCATCCCAGGCCCCAAGATGACATTCCACATCAAGCAGAGGTTCACCTGCACATCTGCCAGTGTGGTATACTGCATCCACTGTACCCGGTGCGGCTTCCTCTACATTGGGGAAACCAAGCGGAGGCTTGGGGACCGCTTTGCAGAACACCTCCGCTCAGTTCGCAAAAAACAACTGCACCTCCCAGTCGCAAACCATTTCCACTCCCCCTCCCATTCTCTGGATGACATGTCCATCATGGGCCTCCTGCACTGCCACAATGATGCCACCCGAAGGTTGCAGGAACAGCAACTCATATTCCGCCTGGGAACCCTGCAGCCTAATGGTATCAATGTGGACTTCACCAGTTTCAAAATCTCCCCTTCCCCTACTGCATCCCTCAACCAGCCCAGTTCGTCCCCTCCCCCCACTGCACCACACAACCAGCCCAGCTCTTCCCCCCCACCCACTGCATCCCAAAACCAGTCCAACCTGTCTCTGCCTCCCTAACCGGTTCTTCCTCTCACCCATCCCTTCCTCCCACCCCAAGCCGCACTCCCCACTACCTACTAACCTCATCCCACCTCTTTGACCTGTCCGTCTTCCCTGGACTGAGCTATCCCCTCCCTACCTCCCCACCTACACTCTCTCCACCTATCTTCTTTACTCTCCATCTTCGGTCCGCCTCCCCCTCTCTCCCTATTTATTCCAGTTCCCTCCCCCCATCCCCCTCTCTGATGAAGGGTCTAGGCCCGAAACGTCAGCTTTTGTGCTCCTGAGATGCTGCTTGGCCTGCTGTGTTCATCCAGCCTCACATTTTATTAACTTCAACAGTTCACTGTTTTATCACCAAGTCAGAACAGTGTGTAACTTGAGGGGATCTTGGAAGGTGGTGAAGTTCCTATTGTCTTTGATCTTACAGGTGGTTGAGGCTATGGGTTAGGGAGAGGAAGCTATGGATGGAGCTGTAGTGAACTGCTACAGTGCAGCTCCTCAATGATGATGCATATACTAACCAGTGCCAGAGTCAGAGAGCTGGATACTCCTGTTATCGGGGTTTGATTTTATCAATGGAAAACTTGAATGCGGCATACTAAGATTGCATTTGACAAGGTGCCACATGAAATACTGATCTAGAAAACTAGATCCCAGGGTGCAAAGGGTTGAGTATTGGCTTGCATAGAGGATTGGCTGGCTGACAGAAATCAGAGGGTTGGGATAAATGAGTCCTTCTCTGAATGACAAACTATAACTCGTGGGGTACTGCAGGGTTCAGTTTTCACGCCTCAACTATTTACAATCTGTGTGAATGATCTGCATGTGAGGGCAGAGAGTTTTGGAGCAAAATTCACACATGATATGAAACTAGGAGGGAAAGTAGACCGTGATGTGAGAGTTTACAGACAGATATTGATCGGCTGGGAGAATGGGCCAGAATTTGGCAGATGGAGTTTAACGTGGATAAGTATGAGGCTCTCCATTTTGGCCAGGAATGTAAAAGTAAAAATTATTATTTAAATGGGAAGCAGATTCAAAGTGCGTCAGTGCAGAGGGATCTGGGTGCCCTTGGACATTAATCTCAGGAAGTGTGTACAGAGGTGCATTTTGTATTAAGACAGCCAAACTGAATCCCAGCATTTATTGCAAAAGGCTGGATTATAAAAGTAGTGTTGTTACCAGTACATAAGGTGTTGGTGAGACCACCTGGAATATTTTGTCCAGTTTTGGTCTCCTTACTTGGGGAAGGATGTGGTGGCACCAGTTGAGGTTGACCAGGTTGATTCCAGGGCTGAAAGGGAAGTCATATGAGGAGCCGTTGAATAGCTTGGGCTTATACTCGCCGAAGTTCAGAAAAATGAGGGGAGGCCTGATTGAGGCTTTTAAAATGTTAAAGGGGATTGATAAGGTGAATGTTGAACAGATGTTCTTCTTTGTGGGGCAGCTTTCGACAAGAGGTCATAGATATTGAGTGAGAGGAGATAGGTTCAAAACTGAGATAAGGAAAAACTATTTCTCTCAGGGGGTTGCGAATCTGTGGAACTCACTGCCCCAGAGCGCAGCAGAGGTGGAATCAATCAACTGATTCAAGAAAAAAAAAGGTACCTTTCTGATGAAAAGGGGATAAAGGGCAATGGGGAGCAGGAAGGAGAGTGCAGTTGAGACCAGGATAAAATCAGTCTCAATCATGTTAAATGGCAGACGAGGCTCGAAAGGCTGAATTGCCGACAGCCACTCCTAATTCCTATGTTCCTATGTGCCAATGTTCCTAACTTATTTCAGTTTGGCTCAGGAGGAGCTCTGCACTGCAATAGGATCAATACTGAAGGAGTGCTGCATTGTCAGAGTTGGTATTCAGGGAGTGCTACACTGCTGGAGGGTCAGTGCAGAGGGAGCACTGTACTGTACTGTCAGAGGGTCAGTAGTGAGGGAGCGTGACACTGATTGAGAACCAGTGCTGAGGATGCAGTGGCCAGGTGAGAGTGACAGCCCCCAACATTTGATTGAGTGTGGTGCAACGGAGCCCTGGCAAAACTGGAATCAATGGTTACAAGGGGACAAACTCTCTGCTGGTTAGAGCCAGACCTGATACGAAGGAAGATGGTTGTGGTTATTGGAGGTCAGTCAATCAGCTTCAGGATATCTCTGCAGGAGTTGCTCAGGGTAAGGTGCCAGACCTAACCACCTTCACCTGCTTCATCACTGACTATAAGATCAAAAGTGGAGACGTTCGCCGATGATTATACAATGTTCAGCACCATTCGTGGCTCCTCAGATACTGAAGCAGTCCATGTCCAAATGCAACAAGATCTGGACAATATCCAGGCTCGGGCTGACAAGTGGCAAGTGACATTCGTGCCACACAAATGCCAAACAACAGCCATAACCAATAAATTTAAAAGTAAAAAGCACATAATTTCAAACTCCTCCCAAAAATTCTCCTCCAATAGAGTTTGCTTTCATTACCACCCACGCTTCCTGTTTCCCCTTCTCCAGCCTGCTTCCATGCTGTAAGGGACCAGTGACTCAAAATGTTAACTCTGCTTTCCCTCCACAGATGCTGCAAGACCTGCTGAGTTTCTCCAGCAATTTCTGCCTTTGTTTCTGGTTTTCAGCATCCACTGTTCTTTGTGGGGGGTTTTTATTTAGTGTATTCCAGCCCCTCACAACCTCAGGTTGAAAAATATTTCCTCAGATCCCCTCTAAATCTCCTGCTTTTCACTTCAAAGTGATGCACCCTCATTCGGGAATACACAGTGAAATGCTCTTGATTCTGTTACATCTCAATGCCAATGTGCAATCCATTAAAGGCCAGCCATTGGAGGACAGAATAGAGACAACCGTCATACATCTGTGAAATTCTGGATCCACGTTATCCCTGCGTTTTCCCGTTGTGGGAGATCATCAAGGATTTTCACTGAGATAATGTAACCACTGCCCCATGACATTCAAAGGCGTCACTATGACAGAATTTCCCACAATTAACAATGGGATTAGCATCGAGCAGAATCTTAACTGGACTTGTCACATAAACACAGTGGCTACAAGAGCAGGCCAGAAGCTGGGAATACTGCAGTGAGTAACTCACCTCCTGACTCCTCAAAGCCTGTCTACCATCTACAAGGCACAAGTCAGGAGTGTGATGGAATACTCCCCACTTGCCTGGATGGGTGCAGCCCCAACAACACTCAAGAAGCTTGACACCATCCAGGACAAAGCAGCTGCTTGATTGGCACCACATCCACAAACATCCCACTCCCTCCACCACTGACGCTCAGTAGCAGTGGTGTGTACTATTGACAAGATGCACTGCAGAAATTCACCAAAGATCCTCAAGCAGTAACTTCAAAACCCATGACCACTTCTATCTGGAAGGACAAGGGCAGCAGATACACGGGAATACCACCCCCTGCAAGTTCCCCTCCGAGCCTCTTACCGTCCTGTCTAGGAAATACATCGCTGTTCCCTCACTGTCACTGGGTCAAAGCTGGAATTCCCTCCCTAAGGGCATTGTGGGTCAACCCACAGCTGGAGGACTGCAGGGGTTCAAGAAGGCAGCTCACCCCCACCTTGTCAAGGAGGCAACTAGGGATGGGGCAATAAATGTTGGGCCAGACAGTGGCATCAGTGTCTCACAAATGATTAAATACTAAAGCTCTGCACTTTTGCAGGGTCACTACTGAAAGTGTGCTGCACTGCCGGAGGGTCAGTGTTGAGGGAGCGCCACACAGTTGGAGGGTCAGTACTGAGGGAGTGCTGCACTTCCGGAGGGTCAGTGCTGAGGCAGTGCTGCACTGGTGGAGGGCCAGTGCTGAGGGAGTGCCGCACTGTCAGAGGGTCAGAAATAAGAAATATCTACTGCCTCAGAGATGCCAGCTGTCAGATAAGACATTCAACAGGGATCTATGTGCTGGTTGTTTGAGATTCTCTGACCATCACTGATGAGAGGAGCGTTCTCTGACATTGTAACCAACTATTCAACCTCACCCAAACAGAGTGATTAACTGTGATAATGGGAACTGCAGATGCTGGAGAATCCAAGATAGTAAAGTGTGAAGCTGGATGAACAGTGCTCCTGAGATGCTGCTTGGCCTGCTGTGTTCATCCAGCTTCACACTTTGTTATCTCAGAGTGATTAACTGGTTGTTTCACTTCATTTTTGTGCTAATTATTGGCCAAATTTCCATCTGACACATCAGCCATTAACCTTTCAGGATGGATAGCAATTAGAGGCACATGTAAAGATTTTCGAATAAACTTTTGACATTTGAAGGTTAGTGATTTCCCAGCTTGTTTTTAAGACAAAGAACTTTAACAATTGCTACTTACTCTCCTCGGTGTCTTGCAGATAGCTGTTAATCGACTCCCAAAGGTCACAATCATCAAACTCAAGGGCAAATTCTTCAAAGTCTTCATTTCCAATGAGTTCAAAGGTGCTCGTCCCTGCTTCCTTGTCCTCAGAAGACTCTTCTGTGTCCATCGTCTTCACACAGCAGGGGGCCTCAGCTCAGGCATCAATGTTGGAAGTACCTTCGCACCGAGGTGCTTTGGTTACTCCTCTCTGAGTCGCAATGGGCTTCAGGGAGGTGAATGGGAAGGTGGTGGGGTTATCATCGAACAAGCTGACGTTGAGATGAGAGGCACTGCTGTGGCTGACTGTTCGTGTCCCCGAGGCTTTCATTCCACTTCCATGATGTCAGTTTCCAATCCAATACCCTGTTCCCCGATCAATGGGCTGCGCTTTGGCATTTTCAACCAGTAACCCTTTGGTAACCACATCCACCAGGCTGGCCCATCACCCTATCTCTCTCTCAACTGTTAACTCTCCCTCATCCAAATCACCATTACCTTCTCTCCACAGAACCACCTCGAAGGTTGGAGGGGGATGTTGGTGGACATGTTTCTGCACCATTAATCCAGAACCTCCCACCTACTGTTCTGGGGGCATTGACTCGAATGCCACCAATGGGCAGATGGTGAAATTTGAACTCAGTAACAAGTTGGAGTGAAAAACAGGCTTTGTGATGACCATATAATAACTTGCGATGTTGTTAAAAACAGGTCTGGTTCACTGACATATTTTGGGGCAGTAAATCCGCCATCCTTACCTGGTACGACCAGACCGACAGCAATAAGATTAATTCCGAACTGCCCTGTGGGCAATTAGTAATGTGGAATAAATTCTAGCCTAGCCCAGAGAGGGCAAACCTCATGAATAAATTTAAAAGTAAAAAGCACATAATTTCAAACTCCTCCCAAAAATTCTCCTCCAATAGAGTTTGCTTTCATTACCACCCACGCTTCCTGTTTCCCCTTCTCTCTCCTGCTTCCATGCTGTAAGGGACCAGTGACTCAAAATGTTAACTCTGCTTTCTCTCCACAGATGCTGCAAGACCTGCTGCGCTTCTCCAGCAATTTCTGCCTTTGTTTCTGATTTTCAGCATCCACTGTTCTTTGTGGGGGGTTTTTATTTAGTGTATTCCAGCCCCTCACAACCTCAGGAAGAAAAATATTTCCTCAGATCCCCTCTAAATCTCCTGCTTTTCACTTCAAAGTGATGCACCCTCATCTGGAATACACAGTGAAATGCTCTTGACTCTGTTACATCTCATTATCAATGTTCATGCCTTTAAAGGCCAGCCATTGGAAGACAGAGTAGAGACAACTGTCATACATCTGTGAAATTCTGGATCCACATTATCCCTGCGTTTTTCCATTGTGGGAGATCATCAAGGATTTTCACTGTGTGACATGCTTGTGTGACACCAACTGTTCATCCATGTACTTTATAAAGGTTCTGAGCTTTACCGCCTCAACTACCCTCCAGATCCCCAACTACCTTCTGGGTGATTCAGATTACCTCAAATCCCCTGTAAATCTGCACATTGCAAAGTCACAATCAGAGATGCCGTGTTCTTTTTGAATGGCAGAGCAGGCTTGAGGGGCTGAATGGCCTTCTCTTGCTCCTAATTCATGCACCTGTTTGCAATGCGTTATTGCTGTGTGTTTTAACTGCATGCTATACTTGTGTGTCAACAGTGAATTATTGATGTTTGTTATTAATGTGTTTTCGCTGAACCTTATCCTTGTAGATGAGTTTATGTGATGCCATGTGCCTTTAAGAGGGATTTGTCCAATACAATTTCCCTCAAAGAGAGGTGTTGTAATCCTGGTGTTCAGGTGCCTGCAGAGTAAATAAATAGCTTTGGGCTTTTTTTAAAAGAAGTAGACAAAAGAAACATGAGTGGGCGGAGTCAGGCTCACACAGGCCCAGGGTTTTAGGTTTTGCGTTCAGTTGGGGGTTTTGGTATTGAAGCTGCCAGATACAGCTCTCTCTGCTACTGAGAAAAAGCTCAAGTTCTCTCTCTGCTGCTAGACTCATTCTGTTGATGCTCCTTCTCCTGGACTGGAAGAGATAGCAAGTGAGGGAATCAGTTTTGCTGAACTTGCCTTTGCCAAGGGTGTGTTAATGGGATGCTGCTGTATTAGAGCAGTTGATGAGTTGTATGTAAAATACATATTACTTTGTGAAGTATTTTGATAGAATTATGCTGATTCTTCATTTTTTTGTTTGTATTTTAATTGTGGTGTGAGAATAAAATACGTTTTGCTTAAAGCCGACAAGTTTGGCCAATCGAATCACATCTGGAATGCAACGTGCCTCTAAATAAGATAAAAGTTATGGTCCAAGCTACATCTTCAATTTGTTCTGTGGGGGGTTTGATCCAGTTAATAATACTTAGTGCCTCATCTCTATTTGTTAGTCTCTGCCTGTCCCAGTCCCAGCAGTTTCTTACTTTTCATGTAGTCCAGGTCAGCGCTAGCGAGCATTTGTGCTTCTGCATCATCGGTCGGCACTTTCTGGTACACTGTGACTCCAAGCGCAGTCATACTGCCATTGCAAATCCGTTCCCGCAGATCGTAGCATGCTCTCGGGCCACTCGCAATCCGGGGATGGTCCTTCTGTCTGTCAGGACTCCTCAGGGAGGACTCGAGGCAATCCTGTAGAGGTTTCAGAAAGCTGCCGGGGTGTGGAGGTGACAAAAAAAACCAAACATTTTAAAATTCAGCTTTGATTCAGGGATTGGTTTGATGGATTAGAAACACTACAACTGTCTGGGGATCTGAGTGATGAGGAATGGTAGCTTCCATAGGCACCTTTGGCTTTGAGCTAAAGATATTGGCGGACGTGTTGAGATTTTGGGATGGGTCAATTTAAGGGAATCAGCAAAAGAGTCAATACTTGCCTGGATGCTTGCAGCTCCAACAACACTCAAGAAGATCAACATCCCAGACAAAGCAGCCGCTTGACTGGCACCACATCCACAAACATCCAACTCTTTACACCACTGACACTCAGTCGCAGCAGTGTGCACTATCTACAAGATGCACTGCAGAAACTCACCAAAGATCTTCAAACAGCACCTTCCAAACCCATGACCACTTCCATCCAGAAGGACAAGGGCAGCAGATACATGGGAACACCACCCGCTGCAAGTTCCCCTCCGAGTCACTCCCCATCCTGACTTGGAAATATATCGCTGTTCCTTTACTGTTGCTGGGTCAAAAACCTGGAATTCTCCCCCTAAGGGCATTGTAGGTGGACTGCAGCAGTTCAAGAAGGCAGCTCACCACCACCTTCTCAAGGGGCAATTAGGGATGGGCAAGAAATGCTGGGCCCAGCCAGAACCACATCCAACAAGTGAATAAAACAAGAAAAAGCGTTTTCATACAATGTGTTTCATGTCCCACGAACTCTCAGAACTCCTGAAGAACTGTCGCATCAGATTCAAACGTTAACTCTGTTTCTCCACTGATGCTGCCAGACCTGTTGAGTTTCTCCAAGCATTCTCTACCTTTGCCCCACTACCCCTCCAGCTTCCATGCAGTCTTTCCAGCGAAGTGACCGAAGGTGGGACATTTGAGGCCAGCCCTGAGGCCGTGTCTTTGCAGGCAGCGGTCATTAAAGCTGGTGAACAGGAGCAGGATTCTCAGGTATTTACTTTGGGCAGGGGTTTGCTGAACATAAACCCCCAATGCCAACTGATGGTCAGGGACTTGCTGGCACGGGTATGATGGGCTGAAGGGCCTTTTCCCGGTGCGGTAGATCTCTCCGACTCTTTGGCTCTGTGTCACATACAAAGATTGCCTTGCATTTGGGACCACATCTTACCTCCCTGTCAGTCCTGTGTGGCATTGCCATGGCTGCTGCTGGTCACAGTCTCGAGTCTGTTGCTGAGTCATCAGGGACTCGGTTGATTCCGTTGATCTGAGGCGGGTCTGTGAAAATATGAAAGAGAACATCGCACAAACATGCCACATAGCTGCTGATTTCCTAATTGCCCCCTGGGCTCCCCTCCTGCCCCGTCCTCCCACTCCAGCCCCAGTCAAACACCTCCCTGTCATAAACCCTTGTCCAGAAGGATTGGAAGCGGAGAGAAACTGCTGTTGTTTTCCTCAGATCAAAGGAGGCGAAGGTGAAATTTTACAGCTTGGCCAAAATTATTGCTTACCAAAAATAAAAAGAGAAGCTGCTGTAAAGAGCCAAGAGAGGGAAGTAAAGAAGATACATTCCCAAGATTTAGCTATACTATAATATACTATAAATAAATGTTTTCTATTCGATTCTAGTCTGTAGCTCATGCCTGAGAGTCTATTATTCCATGAATGCACCACCTGAAATCCCCTCCTCCAATTAAATTCCAGTCTGTAACTCACGCCCAGGTATCAGGGTGGCGTGGTGGCTCAGGGGTCAGCACTGCTGCTTCACAGAATCAGGGACCTGGGTTCAATTCCGCCCTCGGGCGACTGTCTGTGTGGAGTTTGCACATTCTCCCCGTGTCTGTGTGGGTTTCTTCCAGGTGCTCCGGTTTCCTCCCACAGTCCAAAGATGTGCAGGTTAGGGTGACTGGCCGTGCTAAATTACCCCTAGTGTTCAGGGATGTGAAAGTCAGGTGTTTTAGCCATGGGAAAACGCAGGGTTACAGGGGAAAGGGTAGGGGTTTGGGGCTGGGTGGCATGGTCTTGGGGAGTTGGTGTGGGCTTGCTGGGCCAAATGGCCTGTTTCCACACTGCAGGGATTCTATGATAAATCTGCAATACTAGATATACATACACACTGAGCCCCTTGATTACATTCCAATCAGTAACCCATTCCCAGGTATCTGTATTTCTTCATGTACATAAACTGCCCAGAACCCCCGCTATTAGAACCCAGTCAGTAACTCACTCCCAAGTAGCTGCTGTCCAATGTATCAGCCTTTGGTGGGTCATGCATCTCTTCGCTTCCCGACAGATCCCTGTCCTGGGTTTCCCCCTCCGAAGGCTCTTCCTCCTCCTCATCCACTTCCTGGATGGTGGGCGTGCCCTCTGAAGGAGGAACTGAAGTCTTTTTCTTTTTTCTCCTCTTCTTCTTGCTGCGTTCTGGGCGAGGGAGCTTCCTCCTGAGGCGTGTGTGGTGTGGTAGGCGAGTGGAGAGCGGATGGTGAATGTGGTGTGATGTGTGTCGATGATCTAGAGATTGCACACAGTGGCATTGAGTATGACAGGATGGAGGAGTGAATCGAACAGCAAAACTGGAGCCTGTTTGTCTTTCTGCTCACACAGAGAGCCAGCCCCCACACTACCATATCTCACTACACCCACAAATGCATGGTAACATAAAAAGTAGGAGTAGACCATTCTGCTCTTCATGCCTGCTTCACCATTCAATATGATCATGGAT
Organism: Stegostoma tigrinum; assembly: GCF_030684315.1. Classification (NCBI taxonomy): domain Eukaryota; kingdom Metazoa; phylum Chordata; class Chondrichthyes; order Orectolobiformes; family Stegostomatidae; genus Stegostoma; species Stegostoma tigrinum. The sequence continues at coordinate 101,878,911 of NC_081360.1, forward strand.
GATCATCTAACTAAGTCCCCTGTTCCTGCTTTCTCCCCCACACCCTTTGATCCCTTTAGTCCTAAGAGCTATATCCAACTCCTTCTTGAAAATTTTCAATGTTTTGGCCCCAACCACTTCCTGACAGAGAATTCCACAGGCTCCCTACTGTCTGGGTGAAGGCCTTTCTCCTCATCTTAGGCCTGAGTGGCCCACCCCATATCTGACGGCTGGTTTGGTCTCCCCGGCCATTGGGTACGTCCTTCCTGCTTTTATCCTGTCTAATACAGTTGCAGTTTTATTGGCTTCTATGAGATTCCCCCTCATTCTTCAAAACTCCAGCGAACATAGCTCCACCCTCACCAATCCAATCTCTGTATCTACGTCAGACCTGTCATCCAAGGAATCAGATTGTCCAATCCTTTCTTACTAAGAACGGGAGTGTTGGAGTAATTGAGGAAAAACTGTTTTCAGAAGTGGAATTGCATGTAACCAGAGATTCAATGGAATTAAAATTATTGGTAAAATGTTAAGGGGTTGATCCTTTCTCATGGCAAGTCCTTGAGGCCTGGAGGATGCTGCCTGAAAGAATGATGGAAACAGATTGAACAGGAACTTTCCAAAGGGGGAATTAGAGAAATATTTGAAAGCCACAAACTTCTAAGGGCTATAAAATTCTAACATGACTAAACGGGTTAGAGGCAGGATGGAAGATCCTGATGGCAGAGGAGACCAGAACCAGGGGTCATAGGGGAAGGAGATAAGGAGAAATGTCTTCACCCAGAGAGCGGTGAGCCTGTGGAACTAGTGAATTCAGAAAGTGGCTGAAGCCAAAGTATGTGTTCCAAGATAAACCGTTTGTGGCTAAAGGGATCAAGGGATATGGGAGAGGGCAGGTTTTTGGTACTGAGCTCAGAGATCAACCATGATCACAGTGATTGAAGGAGGAGCAGGATTGAGGGGTTGAGTGTCCTACTCATGCTCCTATCTTCTATGTTTCTCTGTTTCAATGTGAAGCTCAAATTCAATTTTAAAAAGCTGGAATTAACATGGAACGATTGTCAATTGCTGTAAAAGCCCGTCATTAATGTTCTTTAGGGAAGGAAATCTGCTGAGCTTACCTGGTCCTGCATGTGACTCCATACCCACAGCAATGTGGGTGATATTTAATACCCTCTGGGCAATTAGAGATGGGTAATAAAGGCTGACTGCAGCCAGCAATACCCACATCCCCATGAACGAATGAAAACAAAATGACCTTTTGCAGGAGCAAGTCACTCAGTCCAAGGGCAAATAAGAATGGACATATTCCATGAAAGAGAATAAAATAGGGGCCAGGTACAGATGGTCTAGTCTAACAGGCTGGTTACAAAATAATGTGCAAATAGACTCACACCGATAGGCACTCGCTCAGGCAAACACACTCGCACTTACATTCAAAGTCCTTTTCATTATAGGTTCGCTCAGGTTCCCGTGCAGGGCGATCACTGATCAGGTCACTTAGTCGCTCAATGCCCAGCAATTTGTCCAGCTCTTCCTCCTCTTCCTCTTCCACATTTGGCTTCTCGGTCTCATCTTCAACCTGGAAACAGAAATGGTTGTAACACCTCACTGTAGGGCTCACAATGACTTCAGTCACCATTTCCCAATGCGCAGCTCCATAGCTGGGGCTGCTGATCTAACTGACAATAGCACATCTGTGTTTGCCCACTCAGTCATGAAGTCACATAACACAGAAACACCCTGTTGACCAATCAACTCTCTGCTGACCTAGCTACACGAATCCCACTTTCTAATACGTAGCCCATAGGCTTGACATTTCAAGTGCTCATTCACACCACACGAATGCTAGGCCATGACCATCACCCATAAGAGATAATCTAACCACCATCCCTTAGCATTCAATGTGTTACCATCACTGAATCCCCCACTATCAGCATCCCGGGAGAGCTATCATTGGACAGAAACTCAGCTGGATTCGCTACATAAACACAAGAGCAGGCCAGAAGCTGGGAATACTGCGGCGAGTAACTCACCTCCCGACTCCCCAAAGCCTGTCCACCATCTACAAGGCACAAGTCAGGAGTGTGATGGAATACTCCCCACTTGCCTGGATGGGTGCAGCCCCAATAACACGCAAGAAGCCTGACACAATCCCGGACAAAGCAGCCGCTTGATTGGCACCACATCCACAAACATCCCACTCCCTCCACCACCGACACTCAGTAGCAGCAGTGTGTACTATCTACAAGATGCGCTGCAGAAATTCACCAAAGACCCTCAGGCAGCATCTTCCAAACCCACAACCACTTCCATCTAGAAGGACAAAGGGAGCAGATACATGGGAACAGCACCATTTACAACCACCGGTATGTTGCACACTGACAGGAAGGAGAGATCACATCTGCAGTGAGGCATAACCAGGCTGGGACTTCAGAGGCAGTCTGGAAATTCAGTGCAAAGGGGAAAACGTGGTTTTTGCTTGGTTTTTTTTGGACATAGTTTGCAAGGTCTTTGTAAGGGGGAGAGAAAGGAGAAATTAGTCAGAATTGGTTGGAGTACAGTCAGGGGAATAAACTGTTCTCTGTAGCCAAGATGAATAGTCCCAATGGCTAATTTGCCTGCCTGGTGCCCAGGCCCAGAATGTCTCATCTGGGCTGCAGAGGAACTTGGAGTGAGAGGGGAAAGATCCAGTTATTATGGGCCATGTAGTTACCAACGATAAAGGTAGAAAGAGGTTCAAGGTTCTGCTGAGGAAATACGAACAGTTGGGAGCTAAACTGAAAAGCAGAACAAAAAAGGGAATCTAGATTGCTACCTGAGCCATGAGCTAATTGGCACAGGAGCAGCAACATTAAAGAGGTAGATGTGTGGCTCAAAGATTGGTGTGAGTGAAATGGGCTCAAATTCATGGACATTGGTAGCAGTACTGGGGAAGGAGGGGGCTGTTCCCAATGGAATGTGTTCCACCTGGATCAAGGACCTGAATCCTTGTGAATCGCATAAACAGGGCTGTGGAAAGGGCTTTAAACTAAATAATGTGGAAGTGTGATAGTGGAAGGTGGGGGATTCTCAGTTGCATGGAAAATTATGCAAGAAGTTCAATGTGGGAGGCTCAGCTGAGCCTATTAAAGTTTCCACAACAAGTTATAGGAAAGAAAGCATGGAAAGGCTCAACAATGTGACTTCAGGCACAGGCGATAAGGGGGCAACTGTAAGAAGGGGGTGCAGTCAACATGGGACAGAAGGTGTTATACTTAAATGTACACAGTATATAAAACAATGTAAATGAACTAATAGATAATGGGAACTGCAGATGCTGGAGAATCCAAGATAATGAAATTGGAGGCTGGATGAACACAGCAGGCCCAGCAGCATCTCAGGAGCACAAAAGCTGACGTTTCGGGCTTAGACCCTTCATTAGAGAGGGCTCTCTAATAGCGCAGGTTAAAATTGGCAGGTGTGATGTTGTGGGAATCACAGAGATGTGGCTGCAAGGGGATCAGGGCTGGGAACTAAATATCCAAAGAGACACCTCCTATTGAAAGGACAGGTAGAGGGGACAAGTAGTAAGAAATTAAATTAAATCAATAGCAAGAAATGAAATAGAGCTGGAAGGTGCAGAATCTGTGTGTGTAGAGTTAAGAAACTGCAAAAGGGAAGACTCTGATGGGAGTTGCATATAGACTTCCTAGAAGTAGTAAGGATGAGGGGAATAAAGTAAATCAGAAGATGGAAAATGCATGTAAGAAAAGCACTTACATTAATCACGGAGGAGTTTAACATGCAGGTTGGCTGGGAAAATCAGATTGGTAGCTGATCTCAAGAAAAGGAATTCATGAAATGTATATAACGTGTTTTTGTGTCAGAGCAGCTTCTAGCAGAGCTCACTGGGGAACAGACAGTTCTGGATGTGGTGATGTGTGAGGCAGACTTGATTAGGGAGCAGAAGATGAAGGAACCCCCACCCAGGAAGCAGTGACCATAACATGATAACATTCACCCTGCAGTTTGAGAGGGTGAAACTGGAACCTTGGTGCCATGCACTTAACTCCTTCACTTTATCTACCTTGTGCCAGTTTTCCTGTGGCTCAGGTGGCAGTCCAGAGACTATTACTGCTTTTTAGTTTACTTCCTACCTGCTTGAAACCTTTCAGCAAAACCTCCCTTCTAGTCCTACCAATGTTGTTGGTGCAAATATGGATAACCACCAATGGATTTCTCCCTTGTCTCTCCAGGTTTTTCTCTAGCCCCTCTGGGGAGGCCCTTACCCTAGCATAGGGCAGGCAACGCCGGCCTCCAGGGCTCCCATTCATGGTTGCAGGGAGCAGTTGTAATCGCCCGAGATATACTGCTCTTTACCACTCTGACATTCCTACCCCTTCCCTCCAATTGATTGGCTCTCTGTTCCAAGGTGAGGAGGTCAGTTTGCTCACTATCCCAACAATCTCCGCTCCCATCCATTCAACTCGCGGGACTCCCATCACAGAGGCTGCTCGGGATCATGTCCCTGCACCTCCCTCAGCTGCAGTCACACCTTCCCACCCTCGATCACAGATCGAGCCGGAATTGCCAAGGTAATGGGATGTGGCTACCTCGTGGGGCAGAGTGGCCTGGTGCCTTTCCCTCTCTCAAATGTGGAACAGTGTTCACTGCTCAGATTCCCACTCCTCCTACTCGCTTCCTGTTTAAGTCCAAAAGAAATAGGAACAGGGGTGGGCCATTCATCCCCTCAAGCCTGCTCCACTGTCCAAAAGGATGATGGCTGATTTGACATTTCTCATGACCATTTTCCCACAGCTATTTAAACTGTGTAACCGCCAATTCCCGGACTGATCAAGAATCTATCTATCTCAGCCTTAAATATACACAAGAACTCTGCCCACCACCCCACCCGCCCCCCGCCCCCCCCACAGCTCTCTGTGGTAAGGAGTTCCAAAGACTCACAGCCCTCTGAGAGAAGAAATTCCTCCTCATCTCAGTCTTAAATTGGTGTCCCTTTATTCTGAGACTGTGCCCTCTGGTCCTAGACTCTCCCAAGAGAGGAAACACCCTTTCAGCATTTACCCTGTCAAGCCCTTTAAGAATTCTATATGTTTCAATTAGATCACCTCTCAACCTTCTAACCTCCAGGGAGCAGAGTCCCAACCTGTTTAGCTTTTGCTTAAAAGACAATCCCTCCAAAACAGGGATCATCTGAGTGATATACTGCATCCACTGTACCCGGTGCGGCTTTCTCTACATTGGGGAAACCAAGCGGAGGCTTGGGGACCGCTTTGCAGAACACCTCCGCTCAGTTCGCAACAAACAACTGCACCTCCCAGTCGCAAACCATTTCCACTCCCCCTCCCATTCTCTTGATGACATGTCCATCATGGGCCTCCTGCACTGCCACAATGATGCCACCCGAAGGTTGCAGGAACAGCAACTCATATTCCGCCTGGGAACCCTGCAGCCATATGGTATCAATGTGGACTTCACCAGTTTCAAAATCTCCCCTTCCCCCACTGCATCCCTAAACCAGCCCAGTTCATCCCCTCCCCCCACTGCACCACACAACCAGCCCAGCTCTTCCCCCCCACCCACTGCATCCCAAAACCAGTCCAACCTGTCTCTGCCTCCCTAACCGGTTCTTCCTCTCACCCATCCCTTCCTCCCACCCCAAGCCGCACCCCCAGCTACCTACTAACCTCATCCCACCTCCTTGACCTGTCCGTCTTCCCTGGACTGACCTATCCCCTCCCTACCTCCCCACCTACACCCTCTCCACCTATCTTCTTTACTCTCCATCTTCGGTCCGCCTCCCCCTCTCTCCCTATTTATTCCAGTTCCCTCCCCCCATCCCCCTCTCTGATGAAGGGTCCAGGCCCGAAACGTCAGCTTTTGTGCTCCTGAGATGCTGCTTGGCCTGCTGTGTTCATCCAGCCTCACATTTTATTATCTATCATCTGAGTGAACCTTCTTTGATCTGCCTCCAATTAAGTTATATCTTTCCTAGAATAAGGGTAGGTAATCTGCACACCGTACTCCAGATGTGGTCTCCCCAGCACCTTGTACAGCTGCTGTAAGGTTCCCCTACTCTTACACTCCAACCCCCTTGAAATAAGGGCCAACATCCCATTACCCTTCCTGATTCCCTGCTGGCCCTGTGTGCTAGCTTTCTGTGTTTCACGCACAAGACTCCCCAAGCTCCTTTGTGTCCCAGCTTTCTGCAGTTTCTTTCCATTTCAATAATATTCTGTTCTGTTCTTCTCCCTTCCAAACTGAGCAATTTCACATTTTCCCACATTATACTCCATTTCCCAATTTTTGCCCACTTAGTTAATCGGTCAATATTTCCCTGTGAAGTGTCTGAATCCTGCTCACAAGCCTGCCGTTCCACCTATTTTTGTGTTGCCTGCAAATTTGACGAAGGTATATTCACTTCCTCCCTCCTAGTCATTTCTGTCTGCTAAACATTTGTGATCCCAGCACTGCTCTGTGTGGAACCCCACTGGTCACTGCAGCAATTGTAATGAGGTCAGCCAGGTGGCCCTCATAGAAAATGAGTCCCCTGGTTGGGCCTGTTAACCTGGTCTGTTGGAGAAAAGGGGAGTGTCGCAGATACTGGCACTCTGAGAGCTGACTCTGAATGAGGCAGGTACTAAAGACAAGGACAGTTCTAGTGTAAATAAAGGATGACTTGGTGATGGGATACCCACCTCTGTGGAGTCATTTCAATCGTGGGTTGTCGACTTGAAAAAGAACCCCTCAACCCCCACTTGCTGTTCCTTGCCTGTTAATTAATTCTCTATCCATGCCAATACACCAACACAGTGGGCTGTTTCCTCTCACTGTGTTTATCTCACTCTTTCTCTCACCAAATATTACTCACCAGGTGTAAACATGTGGGGGCATCTGGTTCCCTTGCCCCACCAGCTGCCATGTCCACTGTGGTGGCACACAAGTTCAGAGCACTGGCCAAATCAGCCCTTCTCTTTCACTATCGTCCTCTCCGCAACCATTGAGGATGGCATAACCTGAAAGGAGAGAGAGAGAGAAAGAGACCTGATACACTGCTACGTGAGGGGAGAGAAACAGAGGGAGAGGAAGCACTGAGATGCTAGCGCAAGAGGGAGAGAGAGTATGGGTGAAGTTATTTTCTGAGGGGTCTTCTGAGAGCTACTATTTTGATTTTCACCAGATACGCCTTCATTTCAGTAACATTCTTCATGCAATGTGATGCAGACAGATCACAAACTCACTTTGTGCGTTGGTGTTGGCACAGTGTACTTGGATGCACACTAGAACAGAATTAGACAAATTCAACAATACCCTCGATAATTATCAAACCTCCATTACAGTGAGAGCCACAAGACTCAAGGAAACAACATTACTGTATTTAACAAAACTTCATTTGGTTTTCAATAACTGATGATGCCTTCATAAAAGGATTTACGTGGAATTTGTTCACTGTGATTTCACATGTTTCTGCCTTCAGTTAAGTTGGCTATTCTTCTACTGGGAACCTGGTAGACTCTTTCCATCTCTCTCTGTTCTTTTGCAGGCACTCTCTTCTACTGCCTCTTCTTCCTAGCCACCTTCCCTTCCCCTCCACTCCCCTCCCCTCACCCCCACCATCGAGCCCTGACTCGGACCTCACCCCCGCTGACTCCTTATTCACCCTCCCCAACCCCAATATCCTCAGATCCACCAACCTGTCTGGCAAACCTGCTCTCTCCAGTGACCTCAGTTCAACATCCCCTCCATGTCCCTCAATCTCCCTTTCATCGCTTCAGCCCTCACTCCTACTTTGCTAACACTTGTCTTTCCCGCCTCAGGCCTCACTCCCTCCACCCCCACTCCCATTACGCCATCCTCACTCCTCCCCAACCTTCACTTTACCTCCACCTCACTCCAACCTCACTCCCTCTCCCTCACTCTGCCCTCCCGTACAGACTCATCCCCTCCTCCACTTACCCCGCTCCTTCAACCCCACTTCCTCACAAATCCCTTCATTTGCTCTTCCCTACCTCCTCCACCTTCTCACACACCCTCACAACCATCCCTTTCCCTCAGTCCATCAACTCACCCTCCTTTTCCCTCACTTCCCCACTGTCTACTCTCACTCCCCTCCTCTTTCCTCAGTTCCCCTTAAACTTCCCTCAATTCTCAGCACCCCCCCTCATTCTCCCGTCTCTCTCTCTCCCTTCCTTCGCTCCCTAGTCCACTCTCACTCTTGCCTCCCTCACCATCTCCTGCACCCTCACTTCCCATTACTCTACAGAGTGAGAGTGTGTGAGAGAGAGAGAGAGAGAGAGAGAGAGAGAGAGAGAAAGAGAGAGCAATGATACAAGCTCTGGAGAGTAGAGACAGAGAGAAGGGGTCAGGGACAGAAAGAGCGATGAAGAAAGACTGTGGCACTAAGGAAACAGAAGTCAACAGAAAGTGAACTTGAGGGACAGGAGGGATAGATCCAGGTGAACAGAGTAAAGGAAAGGGACAGAGAGAGAGAGAGAGGGAAAGAACTAAGGCACAGATAAGTGAGGAACAGAGAGGCAGAGTGTGAGACAGGGGGAAAAAAAGATAAAAAGAGGGAGAAATGATAACAGAGAAAGAAGGAAATCAAACCCTCGTCTGTACTTCAGCGATCTGTGATAATATTGCTCTAACCTGTTGCTGCTTGGAGTGTGTGTGCTTTCTGAATGTTTAACAAGAGCCATCAAATAATTGCTCAGCTAATAGAAAACTGCTTCCTGTTGTAGCCTGACTTAGGGAAGATGCTAGTCTTCTTGCCTGGTTAATAACACACTCTTTACACCAGCGCATCAGAGCAGAATACAGTATCAGCCGTGACCTGAACAAGAAATCACCAGTTAGTTCATCACCAGCTGAAGACGTCTTAAAGAGCCACTGTAATAGATGCTCCTCAGAGTTTCATGAAAGCCAGTTCTCCCAGGACACAACGCAGCAAAACCAGCTTTCTCATCAGCTATTCAGTTTACCTCTGAGTAACACAGCAATGCAAATTAAAGCCAACACAATTCCAAGACAAAAAAAGGTGTTCTCATCATGTGGCATGGTCTCCTTAATTCATCAGCAGGGTAAAGGTCACTCAAAGTGTAACAAAAGTAACAGTTTATTCACAGTAAGATCAGTTGTAGTGTAACTGCACAGAGTCAGTGTTTGATCAGCAGGGTAAGGGTCACTCACTGTGTAACTGTACAGAGTCAGTGTTTGATCAGCAGGGTAAGGGTCACTCACTGTGTAACTGTACAGAGTCAGTGTTTGATCAGCAGGGTAAGGGTCACTCACTGTGTAACTGTACAGTCAGTGTTTGATCAGCAGGGTAAGGGTCACTCACTGTGTAACTGTACAGAGTCAGTGTTTGATCAGCAGGGTAAGGGTCACTCACTGTGTAACTGTACAGAGTCAGTGTTTGATCAGCAGGGTAAGGGTCACTCACTGTGTAACTGTACAGAGTCAGTGTTTGATCAGCAGGGTAAGGGTCACTCACTGTGTAACTGTACAGAGTCAGTGTTTGATCAGCAGGGTAAGGGTCACTCACTGTGTAACTGTACAGAGTCAGTGTTTGATCAGCAGGGTAAGGGTCACTCACTGTGTAACTGTACAGAGTCAGTGTTTGATCAGCAGGGTAAGGGTCACTCACTGTATAACTGTACAGAGTCAGTGTTTGATCAGCAGGGTAAGGGTCACTCACTGTGTAACTGTACAGAGTCAGTGTTTGATCAGCAGGGTAAGGGTCACTCACTGTGTAACTGCACAGAGTCAGTGTTTGATCAGCAGGGTAAGGGTCACTCATTGTGTAACTGCACAGAGTCAGTGTTTGATCAGCAGGGTAAGGGTCACTCACTGTGTAACTGTACAGAGTCAGTGTTTGATCAGCAGGGTAAGGGTCACTCACTGTGTAACTGCACAGAGTCAGTGTTTGATCAGCAGGGTAAGGGTCACTCACTGTGTAACTGCACAGAGTCAGTGTTTGATCAGCAGGGTAAGGGTCACTCACTGTGTAACTGTACAGAGTCAGTGTTTGATCAGCAGGGTAAGGGTCACTCACTGTGTAACTGTACAGAGTCAGTGTTTGATCAGCAGGGTAAGGGTCACTCACTGTGTAACTGCACAGAGTCAGTGTTTGATCAGCAGGGTAAGGGTCACTCACTGTGTAACTGCACAGAGTCAGTGTTTGATCAGCAGGGTAAGGGTCACTCACTGTGTAACTGCACAGGGTCAGTGTTTATTCAGCAGGGTAAGGGTCACTCACTGTGTAACTGCACAGAGTCAGTGTTTGATCAGCAGGGTAAGGGTCACTCACTGTGTAACTGCACAGAGTCAGTGTTTGATCAGCAGGGTAAGGGTCACTCACTGTGTAACTGCACAGAGTCAGTGTTTGATCAGCAGGGTAAGGGTCACTCACTGTGTAACTGCACAGAGTCAGTGTTTGATCAGCAGGGTAAGGGTCACTCACTGTGTAACTGCACAGAGTCAGTGTTTGATCAGCAGGGTAAGGGTCACTCACTGTGTAACTGCACAGGGTCAGTGTTTATTCAGCAGGGTAAGGGTCACTCACAGTTAATGACGATGAATCCATTGTCAATTGTTGCAAAAACCCATCTGGTTCACTAATGTCCTTTAGTCAGCGTTCTGAGGAAGGGTCACTGGACCCGAAATGTTAACTCTGTCTTTTCCTTCGCAGATGCTGCCAAACCTGCTGAGCTTTTCCAGCGACTTTGTTTTTGAAACTGCCATCCTTGCCTGGTCTGTCCTACATGTGGCTCTAGGCCCACAGCAATGTAGTTGACTCTAAAGTGCCTTCTGGGCAATTAGGGATGGGTAGTGAACACTGGACTGGCCAGCGAAGTCCTTATCTATTGAATGAGTTTAAAAAAAGCAATGAGCTCCACAAGTTAATCACCCTTAGGCTGAAGAAATTTCTCCTCATCTCAGTTCTAAAGGGCTATCCCTTCACTCTCAGGCTGTGATCTTCAATCCTAGTCTCTCCTACTAGTGGAAACATCTTCTTCACATTCACTCTATCCAGGACTCTCAGTATCCTATAAGTTTCAATCAGATCTCTCTTCATCCTTCTAAACTTCATCGAATACAGATCCAGAGTCCTCACTGCTCCTCGTATGATTGGCCTTTCATTCTCGGGATCATTCGTACAAACATACTCTGGACACTCTGGAACACCAGCACATCTTTCTTTAGATACAGGGCCCAAAGCACAATATTCCAAATTCGGTCTGACCACAGCCCTATACAGCCTCAGTAGTGCATCGGGTCGTAGAGATATACAGCGCAGAAACAGACCCTTCAAGCCAACTCTTCCATGACATCCAGACATCCTAAATAAATCTAATCCCATTTGCCAGCATTTGCCATGTCCCTCTAAATCCTTCCTATTCATAAACCCATCCAAATTCCTTTTAAATGCTGTAACTGTACCAGCCTTCACCACTTCCTCTGGCAGCTCATTCCATACACGCACCATCCTCTGGATGAAAAAGTTGCCCTGTAGATCCCTTTTAACTCTTTCCCCTCTTACATTAACCTTACACCCTCTAGTTTTGGACTCCCCCACCCTAGGGGAAAGATCTTGTGTATTTACACTACCAAAGCGCCTCATGATTTTATAGACCACCAGAAGGTCACCTCTCAGCCTCCAGGGAAAATAGCCCCAGCCTATTCAGCCTCTCCCTGTAGCTCAAACCCTCCAACCCTGGTAACATCCTTGCAAATCTTTTCCGAACCTTTTCAAGTTTCACAACATCCTTCCTGTAGCAGGGAGACCAGAATTGCACACAGTATTCCAACAGCGGCCCCAACCAATGTCCTGTACACCTGCAACATGACCCTCCCAACTCCTATACTCAATCCATTGGCCTATGAAGGCAAGCATACCAAATGCCTTCTTCACTATCCTATCTACCTGTGACTCCACTTTCAAGGAACTGCAAACCTGCATTCAACGTCTCTTTCTTCAGCAACACTCTGCAGGACCTTACTAGGTGTACAAGTCCAGACCTGATTTGCCTTTCCAAAATGCAGCACCTCACATGTATCTAAATTGAACTCCATCTGCCATTCCTCCACCCATTGGCCCATCTGATCAAGATCCCATTGTACTCTGAGGTAACCTTCTTCGCTGTCCACTACACCTCCAATTTTGGTGTCATCTGCAAGCTTACTAACCGTTCTTCCTATGCTCATATCTAAATCATTTATATAAATGACAAAAAGCAGTGGGCCCAGCACCGATCCTTGTGGCACACCGCTGGTCACTGGCCTCCAGTCTGAAAAGCAACCCTCCACCACCACCCTCCATCTCCTACCTTCGTGCCAGTTCTGTATATATCACTGGTCTCATAGTGTAGACCTCTGGAAATGAATGCTAACATTGCCTTCATGAACTTGCATGTTAACCTTAAGAAAATCCTGAACTAAGACTCCTGAGTCCCTTTGTGCTTCAGATTTCTGAAGCCTTTACCCATTTAGGTCCATGCTTCTATTCTTCAATAGCAAAGTAAGGTAGTTTTGCAACAATACGGCTATTTGGAGATTTTTTCTTCCCTTCTCGTTAGAGCCACAAAGCGTATAAAACCAGAAATCAAGTCCAGAGAGGATCAGAAAGCAATCTTCATCACATGGTCCCATAGTCTCGTCCAAAGCCAGATTTTCCAGCAGTTAAGAACAATAAAGACCATTTGTTATCTCCCTAAAAGCTTTGCTTGGCTGTGTGCCAAAGTCACCTGACTTTCTTAGTCAGCAGTTGGATCACAGCTCTCATTAAATTGTTGACCTCACATTGAAGAATACACGTGGATTGCCTTCAGACACTCGGCCAAAACCATATCCATTTCAAAATATGCCCAAAAGCAATAATAACTTCCAGTTGTCCACATAGTCCATAATTATAGATAAGAATTCACAACACTTGTTACTCAATGCAAGGGTCACTCATAATATAACTGTACAAAGTCAGCGATTATTGCGGAAGATTGGAATGACACTGAAAATCCATTTGTGTTCTACAGACAGTGAGCTACTTTAGAGGTACAGTCTTTGTTGTGATATGGCTGTGTCACCTTGGGCACAGTAAGATCCCACAAACTGTAATGGTATAATGTCAAATAATATGTTTGCTGAGAGCAATGCTTAGGTCACAACAACAAGGAGAACTCTTTGCATAGTTCCAGGGGTCTTCCGCTTAGGAACACAGAGTTTATTGACTCTGCAGAAAGACAGACTTGAGATATTATACATTACCCACTGATTGTGCACTCATCCATCTCCCTGGTCAACACTCTGAAAGATGTTAAATGCCACAAACTAGATTGTAATCCACAAGTTAAATCTGACAGTAAGATGTATTTACATTAAGAGGACATGCACAGAGTCAGGCAAATGCAGTACATGTCCAACAACATCAAATGGCAAAATAACATGAAATCCAAATTTTTTAACAATTGTTTGACTTGATCTCTAAATCCACAGAGACCCTATTAGCCTCTGTATGTGTTAATCACCAGAAACTAAAACTTTCAGGAGGATTTACGACTTTTATGTAATTCCCCAACACGAGAGATGCTGATTTTATATTCCAAGAACACAAATCCCTTCAGAGCTCAGAGCATTGATAAATTCAACAAGAGCACAGCATCCTTCATGGATTCATCTATGAGATTGTGAACCTTTCTACTTTGGGTTTCTGTCAACTCATGTGCGTTAAAACATCTTAACAGATATGAACTAATCATCTAACTCAATGAGCTTTACACAGGGCTGTATCATTTGATTGAAGGAGGTCAACAAATCTAAATGGATCCCCAGGGAAATCTGGATACCTCTGGACAGAGTTGTGCATTAACTATGCAGAGATGTTGTCTCCCACTATGGGAGAGTCTAGGACCGGAGCGCTTCATCCTAGAATAAGGGGTCACACATTTAAGACAGATAAGAGGAATGTCTTCTCTCACAGGGTGATGAATCTGTGGAATTCTTTACCCCAGAGGGCTAACAAAGAACAGTACAGCACAAGAACAGAACCTTCAGCCTACAAAGGCTGCGCTAACACATTATGCCTTTCTAATCTACAAATGTTTTGCCTCTTCCCGACTCATATATCTGTCAAGATTCCTCTTCAACATTGCTTTGTATCCACCTCGCCTGGTACCGCATTCCAGATACTTACTAACCCCTGTGTAAAAAATACCTGTCCCTCACACCTCCTATAAATTAGCCCCTTTTACCTTAGACCTATGTCCCCTGGTATCTGACATTCCTAACCTGGGGAAAAAAGACTCTTGATTGTCCATTCTATCTGTGCCTCTCAAATTTGTAAACTTCTATTGGGTTGTCCCACATCTACAACATTTGATTAAAAACAAACCAAGTTTGTCCAATCTCACCTCATAGTTAATTCCTTTCAAACAAGGCAACATCCTGCTAAGCCCTATCTATACCCTCTCCAAAGTCTCCACAAATTTCTGGTAACGTGGTGATGAGCACTGCATGCAAAATTTTAAATGTGGTCAAGCTAACGTTTCTGAAGAATGTTCTAGGCCCGAAACGTCAGCTTTCCTGCTCCTCTGATGCTGCTTGACCTGCTGTGTTCATCCAGCTCCACACCATGTTATGTCATGCAACATGACTTGTCAATTTTAAACTTTATACACCAGCACTTCCACCTCAGGCAGACTGATGAAGACAAGCATGCCATATGCCTCCTTGACCACTACATCCACTTGTGTTGCTACTTTCAAGTAGCTGTACGCCTCGATGTCTCTGTATGTTAAAGCTGCCATTTACTGTACGCTTCCCTCTTGCATTAGATCTGACAAAATGCATCACTTCACATTTGTCTGGATTAATTTCCGTCTGCCATTTCCCTTGCCCAAGTCTCCAGTCTATCTATATCCTGCTGTATCCACTAGCAATCCTCCTCAATCTCCGCAGTTCCCCTAATCTTTATGTCATCCACAAACATAGTAATCAGGCCACTTAGCTTCTCCTCCAAATCATATTACAAAACCTGGGGGTCCCAGCACTGATCCCTGCTGGACTCCAATGGTCACAGATCTCCAGTTAGAGAAACATTCTTCCATTGCTATCTTCTAAGGCCAAACCAGATCTGTATTCATCTAACTCACTCATCACAGATCCGATGTGACTTCACTTTTTGTATTAACCTGCTATGAGGGACTTTCTCCATAGCCTTGTTAAAATCCGTGTCAACAACACGCAATGCCCTGCCCTCATCAATCACCTTTGTCATTTCCGCAGTCAGATTTGTGGTACATGATCTTCCCCGCACAAAGCCTTGCTGGCAGTCACTAATAAGTCCATATTTGTCCAAATATAAATAAATCCTATTCACAAGAATTTTCTCTAATAATTTCCCACCACTGACATCAGGCTCCTTTGTAATTTCCTAGTGTATCCTAAAAAAATAGGGGTAGGCCATTTAGAACAGAGTTGAGGAGAAACTTCTTCACCCAGACAGTGGTGGATATATGGAATGTTCTGCCCCAGAAGGCAGTGGAGGAGAACTCTCTGGATACTTTCAAGAAAGAGATGGATAGAACATAGAACATAGAACATTACAGCACAGTACAGGCCCTTCGGCCCTCGCTGTTGTGCCGACCTGTCATACCGATCTCAAGCCCATCTAACCTACACTATTCCATGTACGTCCATATGCTTATCCAATGACAACTTAAATGTACCTAAAGTTGGTGAATCTACTACCGTTGCAGGCAAAGCGTTCCATTCCCTTACTACTCTCTGAGTAAAGAAACTACCTCTGACATCTGTCCTATATCTTTCACCCCTCAATTTACAGCTATGCCCCCTCGTGCTCACCGTCACCATCCTAGGAAAAAGGCTCTCCCTATCCACCCTATCCAACCCTCTGATTATTTTATATGTTTCAATTAAGTCACCTCTCAAAAGTCACCTCTCAACCTAAGTCACCTCTCAACCTTCTTCTCTCTAATGAAAACAGCCTCAAGTCCCTCAGCCTTTCCTCGTAAGACCTTTCCTCCAGACCAGGCAACATCCTAGTAAATCTCCTCTGCACCCTTTCCAAAGCTTCCACATCCTTCTTATAATGCGGTGACCAGAACTGTACACAATACTCCAAGTGCTCTTAAAGATAGTGGAATCGAGGGTTATGGGGATAAGGCAGGTACAGGATACTGATTGTGGATGATCAGCCATGATCATAATGAATGGTGGTGCTGGCTCGAAGGGCCGAATGGCCTACTCCAGCACCTATTGTCTATTGACTATTGTCTATCCCTGTTGACCTTCTTAAACATTAGAACAACGTTGGCTATTCTCCAGTCCTCTGGGACCTCTCCTGTGACTGAAGAGGATGTAAATATTTCATACAAGGCCCCAACAATTTTTTCACCTGCCTCCCTCAGCATTCTGGGATAAGTCCCATCTGTCAGGTGTACACAGGTGAAGGGTCATCTGGCAAGTGGAAGGCTTTCAAAAGCGAGATAACAAGAGTTTAGGACAGCATGTTCCTGTTAGTGTGAGGGCAAGGCTGGCAGGAGTAGGGAACACCTCATGACGAGAGATATTGAGGCTCTGATCAAGAAAAGGAAGGAGGCATAAAATAAGTATAGACAGCTGGGATCAAATGAATCCCTTAAGGGTACACGGGGTGTACGAGTGCACTTAAGAGGGAAATAAGGAGGGCAAAAAGGGAACCTGAGATAGTTTTGGAAAGAAGGTTAAGGAGAAGCCAAAGGGATTCCACAAATACATTAAGGGCAAAAGAGTAATTAGGGAGAGAATAGGGCCCCTTAAAGATCAACAATATTATCTATATGTGGAATCACAAGAGGTAAGTGGAATCGTAAATGACTATATCAGGTCAATATTTACTGCAGAGAAAGACGCAAAACTAGGCAACTGGGGAAATAAATAGTCCAAGTCTTGAAAACAGTCCACATTACAAGGCAGAGGTGCTAGAAGTCTTAAACCTCACTGACCCAATCAAATGTATCCCAGGACATTGTTGAGAGCTAGGGAAGAAGTTATGAAGGCCCAGCAGAAATATCTGTGTCATTGACAGCTATGGGTGAGGTGCCAGAAAACTGAGAGGTGGCTAATGTTGTGCCATTATTTAAGAAAGGCTGTATGGAAAAACCAAGGGAGTACAGACCGGTGATCCTAACATCTATGGTGGGTAAGCAGTTGAAGCAGATTCTGAGGGACTTACATGCATTTGAAATGAAAAGGGCTAATTAGGGATAGTCAGCGAGGCTTTGTGCATGGAAAATCATGTCTCATGAATTTGATTGAGCTTTTTGAAGAGTTTGAAGAGAAGATAGATGATGGCAGAATGGTAGACGTTGTCTAAATGGACTTTAGAAAGGCCTTTGACATGGGTCCACTGGTGGACTGATTAGTGACGTTAATTAATCCACGGATCCAAGGAGAACTAGCCAATTGGATACACATTGGTTTGATGGCAGGGCACGGACAGTGGTGGTAGAGGGCTGCTAGAGGCCTGTTACCAGTGGTGTGCCATAAAGATCGGTGTTGGGTCCACTATTGTTTGTCCTTTATATGAACAACTCAGATGAGAAGATAGGAGGCATAGTTAATAAGTTTGTGGATGACCCCAAAAATGGTGATATAGTGGACAGTGAAGAAGGTTTTCTTTAATTTGTGGGATGTGGTCATTTCTGGTTGGGCCCAGCATTTCTTACCCATCCCTAGTTGCCCCTTGAGAAGGTGGGGGTGAGTTGCCTTCTTTAACAGCTGCAGTCCATATGTTGTGGGTTGACCCACAATTCCCTTAGGGAGGGAATTCCAGAATTTTAACTCAGCGACAGTGAAGGAATGGTGATATATTTCCAAGTCAGGATGGTGAATGGCTTGGAGGGGAACTTGCAGGGGGTGGTGCTCCTATGTATCTGCTGCCTTTGTCCTTCTAGATGGAAGTGGTTGTGGGTATGAAAGGTGCTGCCTGAGGATCTTTGGTGAATTTCTGCAGAGCACCTTGTAGATAGTACACACTGTTGCAACTGAGCACCGGTGGTGGAGGGAGTGGATGTTTGTGGATGTGGTGCCAATCAAGCAGCTGCTTTGTCCTGGATGGTGTGAAACTTCTTGAGTGTTGTTGGGGCTGCCCCCATCCAGGCAAGTGGGGAGTATTCCATCACACTCCTGACTTGTGCCTTGGAGATGGTGGACAGGCTTTAGTAAGTCAGGACGTGAGTTACTTGTCACAGTATTCCTAGCTTCTGGCCTGCTCTTGTAGCCACTGTGTCTATGTGGTGAGTACATTTGAGTTTCAGGTCAACGGTAAACCCCAGGATATTGATAATGGGGGTTCAGTGATCGTAACACTATTGAATGGCAAGTGGCAGAGTTTGAATTGCCTCTAATTGGTGATGGAGTTGCCTGGAGTTTGGGTGGCACAGATGTTACTTACCACTTATCAGCCCGAGCCTGGATATTGTCCAGGTCTTGCTGCATTTGAACATGAACTGCTTCAGTATCCGAGGAGTCACGAATGGTGCTGAACATTGTGCAATCGTCTCAGAGCATAACGGGATCTTGGTCAACTGGGCCAGTGAGCCAAGGATTAGCAGATGGAGTTTAATTTAGAAAAAAATGTGAGGTGGTGCATTTTGATTAGACAAACAGGCAAGACTTACTCAGTTAATGGTGGGGCCCTGGGGAGTGTTGTTAAACAGAGAGAATTAGGGGTGCAGGTACATAGTTCCTTGAAAGCAGTGTAACAGGTAGAAAGAGCAGTGAAGATGGCATTTGGCACTCTTGCCTTCAAAGGTCAGTGCGCCAAGGACAGGAGTTGAGATGTCATGTTACAGCTGTCCAAGACATTGTTACGGCCACATTAGTCTCCCTGCTGTAGGAAGGATATTATTACTGGAAAGGGGACAAAAAAAGATTTGCAAGCATGTTACTGGGATTGGACGGCATGAGAGGGAGAGGCCGGATGTGTGGGGACTTTTTCAACTGGAGTGTAAGTGGATGATGGGGGTGGGGGGGTGGGTGGGAGGGGGGAGTGGCCTCATTGAGGTTTATAAAATCATTCGGGGCATAGAAAGGGTGAATTGCCAAGGTCTCTTCTCCAGGGTGGGGGGAGTTCAAAACAGGAGGGCCTGGGCTTGAAGTGAGAGGGGAAAGATGAAAAAAGGACCTGAGGGGCATCTTTTTCACACAAGAGGGTGGTGTGTAAATGGAACGAGCTGCCAGAGGACGTGGCAGAGGTGGGTACAATTACAACAGTTTAAAGACATTTGCACAGGTACATGGATAGGAAGGGTTTAGAGGGACATGGGCCAAGTGCAGGCAGATGGGGCTAGTTGAGTTTAAGTAACCTGGTCGGCATGGATAAGTTGGGCCGAAAGGTCTGTTTTTGACTATATGACTCTAAGTCCTGAGAACTTGTCTACATTTAGGTTTTTTAAAACACCTCTACTGCCCTGGAATATCAACACCCTAACTTGAGACTCACCATTCACCCATATCCCTCTCTATTGTGAATACTGATGTAAAGTATTCATTAAGAACCTCACCCACTTCCTCTTGCCCCTTGCATACATTTCCTCCCTTGTGCGTGAGTGGGCCAACTCTTTCCCTAGTTACCCTCTTGCTTCTAACATATGGATAAAATGCCATTGTATTTTCCCTAATCTTATTTGCCAAAGACATTTCATGGGCCTTTTTAGCCTTCTGAACTCCTTGTTTGAATTCTTTCTCGTCAAGGGTCATTAAGTATAATTAAGGCTGAGATAGACAGGTTGTTAATTAGTAAGGAAATCAAGGGTAATGGGGAAAATAGGATGTGAATAATTCAGAAAAATCATTCATTAAATCTTCTCCAACTGAGGGTCAGCAAACATGGATGTTGCGAGTTTGGGAATCCACTAACTCAACTCCTGTCTCCCCAAAGTTGGTCCCTTTGATCTCTTGGTGTACCATTTACAAGGCACAAGTCAGGACTGTGATGCAATGTTGCCCACTCCATAGAATCCCTATAGTGTGGAAGTAGGCCATTCAGCCCATCAAAGCCATACTACCTTCTGAAGTGTATCCTTCACCCACTGACCTACCCTATAACCCTACCTTCCCCAAAGTAACACACCTAATCTACACATCCCTGGTCACGATGAGACAATTTAGCATGGCCAATCCAACTAACCTGCATATCTTTGGACTGTGGGAGAAAACCGGAGCACCCGGAGGAAACCCACGCGGACGCAGGGAGAATGTGCAAATGGTGCACAGGCAGTCGCCGAAGGTGGAATCAAACCTGGGTCCCTGGTGCTGTGAAGCAGCAGTGTTAACCACTGAGCCACCGTGCTGCAGGTGTATTTATAAACAAGTCATTTTCAGGCTGCAAAGGGCGTGGTAAGGACGTGGAATGCCCTGCCTGCAACAGTAGTAGACTCACCAACGTTAAGGGCATTTAAAATTGTCTTTGGATAAACATATAGATGATAATGGAATAGTGTAGATTAGATGGGCTTCAGATTGGTTTCACAGGTCGGCGCAACAGCAAGGGCCGAAGGTTCTGTGCTGCGCTGTCATGTTCTATGATCTATGTTCTAAATGGTTGGGGTGTGGAATGCAATACTTGCAGGTTTGGTGGGAACAGGTTCAATTGAATTATTCAAGAGGGAACTGGATGGTTATTTGGACAGAAATAGGGTGTAAAGGTTTGAAGTGAGGAACTGCAGTTTGGCACTAGGCAATGATGCTCGTCTGAGGAGCTACCAGAGGCACGATGGGGCGAATGGCCTCTTTCTGCCGTTTAACAATTCTGTGATTCGGTAATTTCAAGCTGGAGCTGAAACGCTGTGCTGTTAGCATTACAGAGGAGACAGTGAGATTTGGTGGATCATACGAAGTAACTAATATAATCAGTGACTTATCTAGTATCTAGTAGGCACTTCAGATCGTGGGTAGAGTCACTGGCTATACCTTGTCAACATGTTGAAATGATAACATTATAGGGAGGAAGAATTGGTCAGAAGTCACACGACACCAGGTTATGGTCCATCAGGTTTATTCAAAATCACAAGCTTTCATAGCACTAGAGATAACGGGAACTGCAGATGCTGGAGAATCCGAGATAACAAAGTGTGGAGCTGGATGAACACAGCAGGCCAAGCAGCATCTCAGGAGCATAAAAGCTGATGTTTCGGGCCTAGATCCTTCACCAGAAAAGGGTCTAGGCCCGAAACGTCAGCTTTTGTGCTCCTCAGATACTGCTTGGCCTGCTGTGTCCATCCTTTCATAGCACTGCCCCTTTGTCAGGTGAACAAGCACTGCTCCAAAAGCCAATGATTTCCAATCAACCTGGTGCTGTGTGACTCCTGACCTCATCCACCCCAGTTCAACACCAGCAGGTCTACTCCGAAGATAAGAAAGGGCAAGAATGGAAGAAACACAGTGAGAGTGAGGCAGAAGGAAATGTAGACAATTCAGAAATCAAACCTTCTACAATCTGATTATGTAGTACTGCAATACTATTAAGACCATAAGATATAGGAGCAGAAGTAGGCCATTCAGCCCATCTGCTCTGCTCCACCACTCAATGAGATCGTGGTCGATCTGATCATTGTCAACTCCACTTTCGGCTATCGTTTTTCCATAATCCTTGATTCCCTTCCTCAATAAAAACCTGTCTGACTCAGCCTTAAATACACTTAACAGCCCAGCCTCAACCAGCACCCTGTGGTAAAGAATTCCACAGATTCAAAACCCTTTGGCGAAAAGGAACTCCGCTTCATCTTGGTCTTAATTGCCACATCTGAGTATCAGGAGATGTTGTTTAGGAGGCAGACCCCATCACTCCTTGCTTTGCCTGGGAATGTCAATCGGTCCATTTGGTGAACTGAGAAGTGCTCAGGTTGTAAGGCACACTCAGGTGTAGCAGGAGTGAGCCACGTCCCTGTAGAACAGAGCACACAGCAGCCTCGCAGTTCCCTTTGGAAGGTGAGTCTAGCATTCAGGACATCCATCTTGTTTGCAATAACTTGGACATTTGCAAGGAGGACGCTGGGGAAGCCCCCATGGTTCCAGCCTCACCTGAAGCCCCGTGCATCTTCCATGTATCCTGGGTAGGTGGCTGCTCCTAGTAAAATCCCGGGCATTGGTGAGGGACATCCAAGAAGAAAGTCTGTGTTCTCGATGGGGTCCTGGGCACCAGTTGCGGCCTTCAGCATTTTGGCAGGGTCTTGTGACCTGTTTGGTTGGGTCTCCTTGATGTCATGTTACTGTGTTCCTTGTCCCAACGTTGGTCCGGCCTTGGTTCCGGGTTTCCACGAGGTCGGGCCTGCGACAGGCCAGGAGGCCTCTTGTCTTGTGGTTCTAACATTAGCTGCGTTCCATGGGGGCCTGGGCACTATCCTCGTGCACATGCACTCTTGCGGGGGGAGGTGGTGTGGGAAATCTATCAACTCCTAAAAAGTTTTGGTATCTGGTGCCTCAGGAAACAAATAGGGTACTAATAACTGAAAAAACTGCAGGTCCACGAGCTGTCAGGACAATCTCTCATCGATTTCCATCTGCCCCAATGTCACTTGCTTGGAAAAAATTAACACATTCTTCCACATTCTGGGCCCCATCTTCAACGGCAGGATCGAACAAGTCAAGCTTTGCAAACAAACACATGATGCCAGAAATCCTAACTCAAGGATGGCTATTGCGAGTCAATCTCTTCAGGAGTGTATTGCTTTTCTCTCGTTACCATTAAAGTAACTCCACAGAGGCTGATAGCCTCCATTTACACGTGCATAATTATTGACACTGCTCCAGCTTCCTCAGAGCCAGCAGTAAGAGTGAACAGAAACTTTGACATTCCTGTTTCTATCTGCCAGCCAGGGCTCCCTGATTGGACCAGCTTAACAGCCCCCATTCAGGGAACTCATATTCTATGAGGGCCACCTGGATAACCTTGTTACATTTAGATACTCTTCATTTCTTGCCCTCAATTCAGTTTCATGCTTATCTCAGGATTTCTCCAGACTGCGCTGAATGTGACCTTGCTCTCTAACAGATGTGTGGTTGTCACCACACCCCAAATCCTGCGACTGTTCAGGACAACAGCTCTGCATCACCTTTGCAACAAAATAGACAATAAATATAGACCCAGTCAGTGAAATCCACATCGAGGGTGTGACTAACACAAAGCGTCAGCCTCAGACTAATCCCATTATCCCCGATTGTGGGAAGACAGCCTGGCAGCAGGTTCACTCACAACAAGAACCTCAGAAATGAGCTCACCCTTCCAGCGGATCTGAGCTGCCTTATCCCCCACACTCCCTCTGGATCTGAGCTGCCTTATCCCCCACACTCCCTCTGGATCTGAGCTGCCTTATGTCCCACACTCCCTCTGGATCTGAGCTGCCTTATCCCCCACACTCCCTCTGGATCTGAGCTGCCTTATCCCCCACACTCCCTCTGGATCTGAGCTGCCTTATCCCCCACACTCCCTCTGGATCTGAACTGCCTTATGTCCCACACTCCCTCTGGATCTGAACTGCCTTATGTCCCACACTCCCTCTGGATCTGAACTGCCTCATCCCCCACACTCCCTCTGGATCTGAGCTGCCTTATGTCCCACACTCCCTCTGGATCTGAACTGCCTTATCCCCCACACTCCCTCTGGATCTGAACTGCCTTATGTCCCACACTCCCTCTGGATCTGAGCTGCCTCATCCCCCACACTCCCTCTGGATCTGAGCTGCCTCATCCCCCACACTCCCTCTGGATCTGAACTGCCTCATCCCCCACACTCCCTCTGGATCTGAGCTGCCTTATCCCCCACACTCCCTCTGGATCTGAACTGCCTCATCCCCCACACTCCCTCTGGATCTGAGCTGCCTTATGTCCCACACTCCCTCTGGATCTGAACTGCCTTATCCCCCACACTCCCTCTGGATCTGAACTGCCTTATGTCCCACACTCCCTCTGGATCTGAGCTGCCTCATCCCCCACACTCCCTCTGGATCTGAGCTGCCTCATCCCCCACACTCCCTCTGGATCTGAACTGCCTCATCCCCCACACTCCCTCTGGATCTGAACTGCCTTATCCCCCACACTCCCTCTGGATCTGAGCTGCCTCATCCTCCACACTCCCACCGGATCTGAGCTGCCTTATCCCCCACACTCCCTCTGGATCTGAGCTGCCTCATCCCCCACACTCCCCCTGGATCTGAGCTGCCTTATCCCCCACACTCCCTCTGGATCTGAGCTGCCTCATCCCCCACACTCCCCCTGGATCTGAGCTGCCTTATGTCCCACACTCCCTCTGGATCTGAACTGCCTCATCCCCCACACTCCCTCTGGATCTGAACTGCCTTATCCCCCACACTCCCTCTGGATCTGAGCTGCCTTATCCCTCACACTCCCCCTGGATCTGAACTGCCTTATCCCCCACACTCCCTCTGGATCTGAGCTGCCTTATCCCCCACACTCCCTCTGGATCTGAGCTGCCTTATCCACCACACTCCCCCTGGATCTGAACTGCCTCATCCCCCACACTCCCTCTGGATCTGAGCTGCCTTATCCCCCACACTCCGTCTGGATCTGAACTGCCTTATCCCCCACACTCCCACCGGATCTGAGCTGCCTTATCCCCCACACTCCCTCTGGATCTGAGCTGCCTTATCCCCCACACTCCCTCTGGATCTGAACTGCCTTATCCCCCACACTCCCTCTGGGTCTGAACTGCCTTAACCCCCACACTCCCTCTGGATCTGAGCTGCCTTATCCCCCACACTCCCTCTGGATCTGAGCTGCCTCATCCCCCACACTCCCTCTGGATCTGAGCTGCCTTATCCCCCACACTCCCTCTGGATCTGAGCTGCCTTATCCCTCACACTCCCTCTGGATCTGAGCTGCCTCATCCCCCACACTCCCTCTGGATCTGAGCTGCCTTATGTCCCACACTCCCTCTGGATCTGAGCTGCCTCATCCCTCACACTCCCTCTGGATCTGAGCTGCCTTATGTCCCACACTCCCTCTGGATCTGAACTGCCTCATCCCCCACACTCCCTCTGGATCTGAGCTGCCTTATGTCCCACACTCCCTCTGGATCTGAGCTGCCTTATGTCCCACACTCCCTCTGGATCTGAACTGCCTTATCCCCCACACTCCCTCTGGATCTGAGCTGCCTTATGTCCCACACTCCCTCTGGATCTGAACTGCCTCATCCCCCACACTCCCTCTGGATCTGAGCTGCCTCATCCCCCACACTCCCTCTGGATCTGAACTGCCTTATCCCCCACACTCCCTCTGGATCTGAACTGCCTTATCCCCCACACTCCCTCTGGATCTGAGCTGCCTTATCCCCCACACTCCCTCTGGATCTGAGCTGCCTCATCCCCCACACTCCCCCTGGATCTGAGCTGCCTCAGCCCCCACACTCCCTCTGGATCTGAGCTGCCTTATCCCCCACACTCCCTCTGGATCTGAGCTGCCTTATCCCCCACACTCCCTCTGGAGCTGAACTGCCTTGTCCCCCACACTCCCTCTGGATCTGAGCTGCCTTATCCCCCACACTCCCTCTGGATCTGAGCTGCCTCATCCCCCACACTCCCTCTGGATCTGAGCTGCCTTATCCCCCACACTCCCTCTGGATCTGAGCTGCCTTATCCCCCACACTCCCTCTGGATCTGAGCTGCCTTATCCCTCACACTCCCTCTGGATCTGAGCTGCCTCATCCCCCACACTCCCTCTGAATCTGAGCTGCCTCATCCCCCACACTCCCTCTGGATCTGAGCTGCCTCATCCCTCACACTCCCTCTGGATCTGAGCTGCCTTATGTCCCACACTCCCTCTGGATCTGAGCTGCCTTATCCCCCACACTCCCTCTGGATCTGAACTGCCTTATCCCCCACACTCCCTCTGGATCTGAGCTGCCTTATCCCCCACACTCCCTCTGGATCTGAACTGCCTTATCCCCCACACTCCCTCTGGATCTGAGCTGCCTCATCCCCCACACTCCCTCTGGATCTGAACTGCCTTATCCCCCACACTCCCTCTGGATCTGAGCTGCCTTATCCCCCACACTCCCTCTGGATCTGAACTGCCTTATCCCCCACACTCCCTCTGGATCTGAGCTGCCTTATCCCCCACACTCCCTCTGGATCTGAGCTGCGTTATCCCCCACACTCCCTCTGGATCTGAGCTGCCTCATCCCTCACACTCCCTCTGGATCTGAGCTGCCTTATGTCCCACACTCCCTCTGGATCTGAGCTGCCTTATGTCCCACACTCCCTCTGGATCTGAACTGCCTCATCCCCCACACTCCTCCTGGATCTGAGCTGCCTTATCCCCCACACTCCCTCTGGATCTGAACTGCCTCATCCCCCACACTCCTCCTGGATCTGAGCTGCCTTATCCCCCACACTCCCTCTGGATCTGAACTGCCTCATCCCCCACACTCCCTCTGGATCTGAGCTGCCTTATCCCCCACACTCCCTCTGGATCTGAACTGCCTTATCCCCCACACGCCCTCTGGATCTGAA
This sequence comes from Stegostoma tigrinum, assembly GCF_030684315.1. Classification (NCBI taxonomy): domain Eukaryota; kingdom Metazoa; phylum Chordata; class Chondrichthyes; order Orectolobiformes; family Stegostomatidae; genus Stegostoma; species Stegostoma tigrinum. The sequence continues at coordinate 101,905,418 of NC_081360.1, forward strand.
CTGCCTTATCCCCCACACTCCCCCTGGATGTGAGCTGCCTCATCCCCCACACTCCCTCTTGATCTGGACTGGTTTATCACCCACACTCCCTCTGGATCTGAACTGCCTTATCCCCCACACTCCCCCTGGATGTGAGCTGCCTTATCCCCCACACTCCCTCTTGATCTGGACTGGTTTATCCCCCACACTCCCTCTGGATCTGAACTGCCTTATCCCCCACACTCCCCCTGGATGTGAGCTGCCTTATCCCTCACACACCTTCTGGATCTGGACTGGTTTATCCCCACTCCCACTGGATCTGAACTTGTGGATCCCCCACACTCCCTCTGGATCTGAGCTGGCATATCACCCACAAACTCTCCAGATCTCTCTGCATCTCTCTTCCCTTCTTTCCTGATCTATTCCTGCACCCTCACGCCCTCCCAATGTGGAAATTATTCCCTTCATTCATAGCCTGCATCAAGTGGGCAGAAAAAAAAGGACAAAGGCAAATTATGGGAAATTGATGGGATTATGAAAATCGCATTTGATTAGAACATGCAAGTGCAGAATTCTGTGATATCTGTACCAGTTGGCAGCTGTCATGATCCTTCAGATCAACAATATAATGTTGGTGCTTCAAACACAGGCTCAGCTGCAGGAACTAATTGTTACAGTCAGGAAATAAAATTTTCTCTCTTTGAAGGAACAAGCCCAATGACACTGTTTCAGCCCAATTTCCCCACATTGAGTCTGTTAGCTGGCCTTCACAGTGAATGGCTCAAGGTCAGACCTCACTGTCTGCCTTCCTGAGGAACACTCTCCCAAATGAGAAGATCCTGGGTTAAAGTCACATTCCAGAGATTCAGGGGTGTCGGATCGAGGAGTTGCAGATCTAAATGATCTAAAGGTTTGGTTAGCTCCATTGGCTGGATGGCTGGTGTGCAACAGAGAGGTACCAATAGTGTCAGAGATAATGGGAACTGCAGATGCTGGAGAATCCAAGATAATAAAGTGTGAAGCTGGATGAACACAGCAGGCCAAGCAGCATCTCAGGAGCACAAAAACTGACGTTTCGGGCTTAGACCCTTCATCAGAGAGGGGGATGGGGAGAGGGTTCGGGAATAAATAGGGAGAGAGGGGGAGGCGGACCGAAGATGGATAGAGGAGAAGATAGGTGGAGAGGAGAGTATAGGTGGGCAGGTAAGGAGGGGATAGGTCAGTCCGGGGAGGACGGACAGGTCAAGGAGGCGGGATGAGGTCGGTAGGTGGGAAATGGAGGTGCGGCTTGAGGTGGGAGGATGGATAGGTGAGAGGAAGAACAGGTTAGGGAGGCGGGGACAGGCTGGGCTGGTTTTGGGATGCAGTGGGGGAGGGGGAGAGCCGCATCTGCTCTGAGGATGAGGCATTCCACTCCCGCATATCCCAGATGACCGTGTTCTTCAAGGACCGCAACATCCCCCCCCGCAGTGGTCGAGAACGCCCTTGACCATGTCTCCCGCAACACATCCCTCACACCCCGCCCCGCAATAACTGCCCTAAGAGAATTCCCCTCGTCCTCACATACCACCCCACCAACTTCCAGGTGCAACGCATCATCTTCCGACACTTCCGCCATCTACAATCCGACTCCACCACCCAAGACATTTTTCCATCCCCACCCTCATCTGCCTTCCGGAGAGACCACTCTCTCCGCGACTCCCTTGTCTGCTCCACACTCCCTTTTAACCCCACCACGACCGGCACCTTCCCCTGCAACCACAGGAAGTGTGACACCTGCCCCCACACCACCTCCCTCACCCACATCCCAGGCCCCAAGATGACTTTCCACATCAAGCAGATGTTCACCTGCACATCTGCCAATGTAGCATACTGTATCGACTGTACCTGGTGTGGCTTCCTCTACATTGGGGAAACCAAGCGGAGGCTTGGGGACTGCTTTGCAGAACACCTCCGCTCAGTTCGCAATAAACAACTGCACTTCCCAGTCGTGAACCATTTTAACTCCCCCTCCCATTCCTTAGATGACATGTCCATCATGGGCCTCCTGCAGTGCCACAATGATGCCACCCGAAGGTTGCAGGAACAGCAACTCATATTCCGCCTGGGAACCCTGCAGCCCAATGGTATCAGTGTGGACTTCACCAGCTTCAAAATCTCCCCTTCCCCCACTGCATCCCAAAACCAGCCCAGTTCTTCCCCTCCCCCCACTGCACCACACAACCAGCCCAGCTCGTCCCCTCACCCCACTGCATCCCAAAACCAGTCCAGCCTGTCCCCGCCTCCCTAACCTGTTCTTCCTCTCACCCATCCCTTCCTCCCACCTCAAGCTGCACCTCCATTTCCCACCTACTAACCTCATCCCACCTCCTTGACCTGTCTGTCTTCCCTGGACTGACCTATCCCCTCCCTACCTCCCCACCTATACTCTCCTCTCCACCTATCTTCTTTTCTCTCCATCTTCGGTCCACCTCCCCCTCTCTCCCTATTTATTCCAGAACCCTCACCCCATCCCCCTCTCTGATGAAGGGTCTAGGCCCGAAACGTGTGCTCCTGAGATGCTGCTTGGCCTGCTGTGTTCATCCAGTCCCACACTTTGTTATCTTGGATTCTCCAGCATCTGCAGTTCTCATTATTTTTGAAATGATACATTTTCTTTCCTCATCCAAATCCTTTATATAAATTGTGAATAGCTGGGGTCCCAGCACCGATCCCTGTAGCACCCCACTATTACTGCCTGCCAATTTGAAAAGGCCCCATTAATTCCTACCGTTTGTTTCCTCTCTGCCAACCAGTTTCCTACCCATCTCAATACACTTGCTCCAATCCCATGGGCTTTAATCTTGCACAATAATCTCTCATACGGGACTTTGTCAAACACTTTTTGAAAGTACAAATATATCACATTGACTGGTCCCCCAATGTCAACTCAACGAGTTACATCTTCATAGAATTCCAACAGCTTTGTCGAGCATGTTGTCCCATTCATAAATGCATGCTGACTCTGTCTGATCACGCTACTGCTTTCTAAATGCTCCACTTACAAAGAACTTGATAACAGATTCGAGAATCTTCCCCACTACCGATGTTAGGCTCACTGGCCTATAATTTTCTCTCTGCATCCCTTTTTGAATATTGGAGTGACATTTGGGGCGGCACGGTGGCTCAGTGGTTAGCACTTTTGCCTCACAGCACCAGGGACTCGAGTTCGATTCCTCGGATGACTGTCTGCGTGGAGTTTGCACGTTCTCCCCGTGTCTGTGTGGGTTTCCTTCGGGTGCTCCAGTTACCTCCCACAGTCCAAACATGTGCTGGTTAAGGTGGAGTGGCTGTGATAAATTGCCCCGTAGTGTCCAGGGATGTGTAGATTAAAGGGATGGATCTGGGTGGGATGCTGCAAGGGTCAGTGTGGACTTGTTGGACCGAAGGGTCTGTTTCCACACTGTAGAGATTCTATTAGTACCCTCCAATCTGCAGGGACAGTTCCAGAGTCTATAAGAATCCTAGAAGATGACATTCAGTGCATCCAGTATATCTGTGCTGTATGGTTCTATAAGGGGGAGGTTGGAAGTTAAGTGAATTCTCAATTAATTCTGTGTAATTGAATGTATTAAAAGAGTGAACAATAGCAAGTAGACAGAAGAAAGCTGTGATTTAGGGAGCGTGGAGTCAGAGAAATGAAATATTGTAAATAACAGAGAAAACTGTAACACCTCTTGGTGAGTCTGTAAGGAAGTTAAAATGTTTTCAATGTGCTCTGAGAGGCTGGATCCCTCAGTAAGGAAAGTAGACTGTATTATTAGAGAGGGAGAGACAGAAACACATAACAAACGCGCACACACAAATGCATAGAGACATTCGTAAACGCACACGCACACATATAGACATACATACACACACGCACAGATACAGAGACAAGCACACATGCAGAGGCATACATGCGTACACACACACACACACGCACGCTCACACATGCACAAAGACACACCAATACACATACACATGTACATATGTGTATGCACACAGTAATGCATGAGCAAACATATACGTGTACAGATACACATGTAAAAGTGCATGCACAGTCACAGAGACGCATGCACACGCAGACACACACGTGCAAACACACACAAACACAAACACACATACACATACACAAAAACAGGAACACAGACACACCCACACACAGGCACAATCCTCAATCTCCCTCCCTGCCCATTCACCGTGGAACCAGACAGCAACAAGAGGTGGCCATTCAGCCCATGGTGCCCATGCAAGCTCCTTGAAATTTGCCCAAAAGTCCCCACCCTTCTCACCTCCATCCTCCAGACTGTAAATATATCACAACCTTACAACACCATGGGCACCCTATAGCAAGAAGGCAGCTAACTAGCTCCTTTTTCAGGGACCATTAGTGTTGGGTAATAAACGCTGGCACAGCCACTGACGCCCACCTCCAGGGAGAGACCATATCGATTTTAAAAAATGTCAAGAATTCGTCCAAATTCCTTCTGAAAGTTCCTGTTGAATCTGCTCCCACAGTCCTTTCAGGCAGCATGTTCCAGATCACAGCAACTCCTCACTGCATGGAAAAAAACATTCTCTTCGTCGCCCCGCTCTGGGATTTTCCCGTCGCTAATTATCTCTCATCCTCCTCATTAAACCATCTGGGCTGCTTGGCCAAACCCACGCCCTCATTCATCAGCCTCAAAAACAAAAAGGAACACTAAGAGTCATTTCTATTCCATCAGAGACGGAGAGAGCAAGCTCCTTTTTTTATTAATCAGAAGGGAGCGCTGGTTGAAGGGCAAGTAAATGATTTGCTATGGGCAGCGAGAGTGTTTTCTGTACGTACCTGAGAGGGTGGTGTCTCCTGCAGCCAGCCCAGGGTTTCTGTGTGCTTCTGTTCAATCTCAGTGAGAGTAGGCACCTTCATCCACACACTCTGCCTCAGCTTCCAGTCTGCCCAGTTGCTCGTGACATCATCACTCCCTGGCAATTAAACCCCACCAGCCTCAATAAAAGCAGGCGATTCACAGCAACAACAGCAGCAAAGGCACTGCACTCGTATAGCAGCCCTTTGGCCTGGCAAAGGCCCGGGTGTGAAGGGAGTGAGCCAGGAGATTAGGAAGCTCAAAGGAACAGAGGGACCTTAAGGAGTGTGTCCCTGTGCCGGAAGGACAGGTTGTAAGAGTAATTAACCAGGCATACAGGATGCTTACCTTTAACAGTTGAGGCATAGATTATAAGCGCAAGCAGGTTATGTAGGAGCTGTACAGAACCTTGGATAGGCCACAGCTGGGGTACAGTGTGCAGTTCTGGTCACCATAGTATATGAAAAACATGATTGCAATGGAGGAGGTGCAGAGGAAATTCACCAGGATGTTGCCTGTGATGAAGCATTTCAGCTATGAAGAGGTTGGATAAGTTCAAGTTGTTTTATTTAAAGTAAAGAACGTTGAGGTGAGGGTGGGACAGTTCCTGACAAAGGTGTCATAGGATCATGATGGGCAAGGACAGGATTGGCAGAAAGCAGCTGTTCCCCTTAGTCTCGGGGTCAGTAACAAAGGGATGCCATTTTAAAGTGAAAGACAGGAGGTTTAGAGGGGATTTGAGGTAAACTGAACCACCCAGAGGAAGTGTGAGGATCTGGAATGCACTGCCTGGAGGGTAGTTGAGGCGGTAAAGCTCAGAACCTTTACAATGTACTTGGATAAACTCTAAAAGTGTCATAACATTCATACGGCCCTAATGGAAGAAAGTGGGACGAGTGTGGATTTGATGGGCCAAACAGCCTCTTCTGTATTGTATGACTCTATGATTTTAATAGTTACAGCACAGATGAAGGCCATTCAGCCCATTGTGTCTGCCCCACTAGTTCTCTGAACAAGCATCTCACAGCTCCTGCATATTTGTCCTCCTTGGAGAACAATTTTTTTTGGTGTAACTAAATCTGAGACTAAAGGATCATCAGAGTTTTTTTTATTTGCTTGTGGGATGTGGGGCTTACCAGCTGGGCACAGCATTTATTCCCCATCCCAACTGCCCCTTGAGAAGGTGGGGGTGAGCTACCTTCTTGAACCACTGCAGTCCATGTGCTGAGGATGACTCACAATGCCCCTAGGGGACAGAATTCCAGGATTTTGACCTAGTGACGGTGAAGGAATGTCAACATATTCTGAAGTCATTATGCTAAGTGGCTTGGAGAGGGACTTGCAGGTCATGATATTGCCATGGATCTGCTGCTCTTGTCCTTCTAGGTGGAAGTTGGGTTTTGGAAGGTGCTGTCTGAAGATCTTTGGTGAATTTCTGTCTTGTAGATAGTACACACTGCTGCTACTGAGCGTCAGTGGCGGAGGGTGTTAACATTTGTGGATATTGTGCCAATCAAGTGACCGCTTTGTCCTATATGGTATCAGACACTTTGTGTGTTGGAGCTGCCCCCATCCAGGCAAGTGGGGAGTATTCCATCACACTCCTGACTTGTGCCTTGTAGATGGTGGATAGGCTTTGAGGAGTCACATGACAAAGGATCAGAATTAGACCACTCAACTTATTGAGTCTGCTCCACCATTCAATCTATTTCTCAACCCCATTCTCCTGTCTTCTCTGCATAACATTTGATTTCCCTTAATAATCAAGAAACTATCTATTTCTGTCTTAAAGACACTCAATGACTTGGCCTCTGCAACAATGAGTTCAGCGGATTCACCCCACTCTGGCTGAAGAAATTCCTCCCCATCTCAGTTCTAAAGGCTTGTCCCTTTGCTCTGAGGCTATGTCCTTGGGTCCTAGTCTCTCCTCCTCGTGGAAACATATTCTCCATATCCAGTCTATCCAGGCCTCTCAGTATTCTGCTCTGAAGGCTGATGTAAAGCATTTATTCAACTTCTCTGCCATTTTCTGATTCCCTTTATTAGAACAATACAGCACAGGAACAGGCCCTTCGGCCCTCCAACTCTATGCTAACACTTTTGCCCTTCCATAATAAAACCGCCTTCACTTACAGGATCCATATCCCTCTATTCCCTTACTATATTCATCCAGGTGCTTCCTGAATGTTGCTGTTGTATCTGCTTCCTCCATCTCCTCTGGCAGCATGTTCCAGGCACTCATCACCCTTTGTGCGAAAAACTTGCCTCGCACATCTCGTTTAAACTTCCCCTGGCACCTTGAACCTGTGTCCCCTAGTAACTGACCCCTCCACCCTGAGAACAAGCCTTACACTTTCTACTCTATCCATGCCATTCACAGTCTTATAAACTTCTGTTAGGTCGCTCCCCAACCTGCTGCGTTCCAATGAAAACAAATGTAATCCATGCTACCATTCTTCACAGCTAAAATCCCCCACTTCAGGCAACATCCTGGTAAAACGTTTCTCCAAAGCATCCACATCCTTCTAATATTCCAAGTTAACAAGGTGTGGAGCTGGCTGAACACAGCAGGCCAAGCAGCATCAGAGGAGCAGAAAGGCTAAAGTTTCGGGCCTAGACCCCTTCAGAAATGCTTGGCCTGCTGTGTTCATCCAGCTCGACGCCTTGTTATCTCAGATTCTCCAGCATCTGCAGTTCCTACTATCTCTGAAACAATATTCCAAGTGTGGCCGAACTAAAGTTCTATAAAGCTGCAGCATAATGTGCTTATCCTTATACTGAGTACCCCCTCCAATGAAGGCAAACATGTCCTGCTCCTCTGATGCTGCTCAGCCTGTTGTGTTCATCCAGCTCTACACCTTGTTATTTCAAACATGCCATAAGCCTTTTTTACTACTTTATCTACCTGTGCTGCCACCGTTAGTGATCAGTGGACCTGCACACTCAAATTCCCTTGCATATCAATACTCTTAAGAGTTCTGCCATTCACTGCATAATTTCCACTTGTACTTGACCTTCCAAAATGCACCAGCAGTGGATTCATGGTGGCTGCAGATATGAGTTTGGGCTGGTGAGGTAGACGGTGGCATTGATGACTTCAGCTTGTACAAGGGGTCATAGCTACAAATTGAGGGGTGATAGATTTAAGACAGACGTCAGAGGCAGGTTCTTTACTCAGGGAGTGATAAGGGTGTGGAACACCCTGCCTGCCAGTGTAGTTAACTCAGTCACATTAGAGGCATTTAAACAGTCCTTGGACAAGCATATGGATAATGGGATAGTGTAGGGGAATGGGCTTAGATTAGTTCACAGCTCGGCACAACATCGAGGGCCGAAGGGCCTGTTCCGTGCTGAATTGTTCTATGTTCTATCTGTATTAGTGAAGTCCAGCGAGGACTCGTGGCAGGGAGGGGTGAGGGCGTTGGTGGAGGCAAGGCTGGGCTGAAACGTGGCAACTTTTGTTCCAGCAGCAGCAGCAGCGCAGCAAAGGGGACTCGTGCCTGGCCACCAGGCTCATGATGGAGCATGAAACATCTCTGATGAAGGGTCTCAGCCCGAAACGTCAGCTTTTGTGCTCCTGAGATGCTGCTGGGCCTGCTGTGTTCATCCAGCTCCACACTGCGTTATCTAGGATTCTCCAGCATCTGCAGTTCCCATTATCACTCTAGTTCTGTAAACACCAGCTTTCCTGCTCCTCTGATGCTGCTTGGCCTGCTGTGTTCATCCAGCTCCACACCTTGTTATCTAGGACTGCAAAGTTGCACACTTTCTTTATTCCTTCATTTTTCTGCCCCTTAATTTTATGATTTGGTTTATTTTTCTGTGATTTAACATGGCACCGAACACTATGCAACACATCACTGTAATTTGTAACAAGGTGCACATGACAATAAATAAACAAAATCCTGGTCTTATGGTCTAAGAGACTAATGATTTTCCAAACAGTATTAATCAATTCATTCGTGCTCAAAAGGAGCAGGTGCAATAAGTATCATTTGGAAATAAACAGCCAGGGAAACTGATGGGGCTAAAGCCTCAGAAACTTGCCTGATTTGACATGACACATCTTAATGCCTCCACACCGCAGGGGGGCGATGCTTGTGGAGCGTGGAACTGATCCCCCAGGCCTCAGGGAGGATGTTGTGATGCGTCCTTCAGGCAGCAGGGGGGGGAAGAAGTCCGGGGAGGCTGTGATGAGTCCTCCAGGCCTCTGGAAGGGGAAAGGTGAGGAGGCCGTGATCGGTTCATCAGGCAGGCGGGGAAGGGGAGGAAGTGAAAGGTCCTCCAAGCAGCAGGGGGCGATGACGAGGGAGGCTGCGATGGGTCCATGTGGAAGGAAAGGAGAGGGGTAAGGGGTCCTCCATGCAGCAGGAGGCGATGTCCAAGGTGGGATGGGCAGTCTGTCGGTGAGCGCAGACCCGCCCCACATACGGGTACCGGCGGCGCGATGACGTGATGCCGAACCGCTCGGGGTCATGACCCCAGAGCAATGTTTAGGGAAAAGGCGGCGGGAGATGGAGGAACTTGGAGACTGTGAGTAGCGGGGGCGGGGGCGAATGTCGTTGCGGGGGGGAGTGGGGGTCGTCGTGTGGGGAGTGGGGTGTCGTTGGGGGGGGGAGGGTGTCGTTGGGGGGGGGAGGGTGTCGTTGGGGGGGGAGGGTGTCGTTGGGGGGGGGAGGGTGTCGTTGGGGGGAGGGTGTCGTTGGGGAGTGGGGGTCGTTGGGGAGTGGGGGTCGTTGGGGAGTGGGGGTCGTTGGGGGGGAGGGTGTCGTTGGGGGGGAGGGTGTCGTTGGGGGGAGGGTGTCGTTGGGGAGTGGGGGTCGTTGGGGAGTGGGGGTCGTTGGGGAGTGGGGGTCGTTGGGGGGGAGGGTGTCGTTGGGGGGGAGGGTGTCGTTGGGGAGTGGGGGTCGTTGGGGGGGAGGGTGTCGTTGGGGAGTGGGGGTCGTTGGGGGGGAGGGTGTCGTTGGGGAGTGGGGGTCGTTGGGGGGGAGGGTGTCGTTGGGGAGTGGGGGTCGTTGGGGGGGAGGGTGTCGTTGGGGAGTGGGGGTCGTTGGGGGGGAGGGTGTCGTTGGGGAGTGGGGGTCGTTGGGGGGGAGGGTGTCGTTGGGGAGTGGGGGTCGTTGGGGGGGAGGGTGTCGTTGGGGAGTGGGGGTCGTTGGGGGGGAGGGTGTCGTTGGGGAGTGGGGGTCGTTGGGGGGGAGGGGTGTCGTTGGGGAGTGGGGGTCGTTGGGGGGGAGGGTGTCGTTGGGGAGTGGGGGTCGTTGGGGGGGAGGGTGTCGTTGGGGAGTGGGGGTCGTTGGGGGGGAGGGTGTCGTTGGGGAGTGGGGGTCGTTGGGGGGGAGGGTGTCGTTGGGGGGGGTGGGGGTCGTTGGGGGGGGTGGGGGTCGTTGGGGGGGGTGGGTGTCGTGGGGGGGGAGGGGTCGTGGGGGGGGAGGGTGTCGTGGGGGGGGAGGGTGTCGTGGGGGGGGAGGGTGTCGTGGGGGGGGAGGGTGTCGTTGGGGGGAGGGTGTCGTTGGGGAGTGGGGGTCGTTGGGGAGTGGGGGTCGTTGGGGAGTGGGGGTCGTTGGGGAGTGGGGGTCGTTGGGGGGGAGGGTGTCGTTGGGGAGTGGGGGTCGTTGGGGAGTGGGGGTCGTTGGGGGGGAGGGTGTCGTTGGGGGAGTGGGGGTCGTTGGGGAGTGGGGGTCGTTGGGGAGTGGGGGTCGTTGGGGGGGAGGGGGTCGTTGGGGGGGAGGGGGTCGTTGGGTAGCGGGGGTCGTTGGGGGGGAGGGTGTCGTTGGGGAGGAGGGTGTCGTGGGGGGGAGGGGGTCGTTGGGTAGCGGGTGTCGTTGGGGAGGAGGGTGTCGTGGGGGGAGGGTGTCGTTGGGGAGTGGGGGTCGTTGGGGGGGGGAGGGTGTCGTTGGGGGGGAGGGTGTCGTTGGGGAGTGGGGGTCGTTGGGGGGGAGGGTGTCGTTGGGGAGTGGGGGTCGTTGGGGGGGAGGGTGTCGTGGGGGGGAGGGTGTCGTTGGGGAGCGGGGGTCGTTGGGGGGGGGAGGGTGTCGTTGGGGGGGAGGGTGTCGTTGGGGGGGGAGGGTGTCGTTGGGGGGGAGGGTGTCGTTGGGGGGGAGGGTGTCGTTGGGGGGGAGGGTGTCGTTGGGGGGAGGGTGTCGTGGGGGGGAGGGTGTCGTGGGGGGGAGGGGGTCGTTGGGTAGCGGGGGTCGTTGGGGGGGAGGGTGTCGTTGGGGAGGAGGGTGTCGTGGGGGGGAGGGTGTCGTTGGGGGGGAGGGTGTCGTGGGGGGGAGGGGGTCGTTGGGTAGCGGGGGTCGTTGGGGGGGAGGGTGTCGTTGGGGAGGAGGGTGTCGTGGGGGGGAGGGGGTCGTTGGGTAGCGGGTGTCGTTGGGGAGGAGGGTGTCGTGGGGGGAGGGTGTCGTTGGGGAGTGGGGGTCGTTGGGGGGGGAGGGTGTCGTTGGGGGGGAGGGTGTCGTTGGGGGGGAGGGTGTCGTTGGGGGGGAGGGTGTCGTTGGGGGAGTGGGGGTCGTTGGGGGGGAGTGGGGTTCGTTGGGGGGGAGTGGGGTTCGTTGGGGGGGGGAGGGTGTCGTTGGGGAGTGGGGGTCGTTGGGGAGTGGGGGTCGTTGGGGAGTGGGGGTCGTTGGGGGGGGAGGGTGTCGTTGGGGGGGAGGGTGTCGTTGGGGGGGAGGGTGTCGTTGGGGGGGAGGGTGTCGTTGGGGGGGAGGGTGTCGTTGGGGAGTGGGGGTCGTTGGGGGGGAGGGTGTCGTTGGGGAGTGGGGGTCGTTGGGGGGGAGGGGGTCGTTGGGGGGGAGGGGGTCGTTGGGGGGGAGGGTGTCGTTGGGGAGTGGGGGTCGTTGGGGAGTGGGGGTCGTTGGGGGGGGAGGGTGTCGTTGGGGGGGAGGGTGTCGTTGGGGAGTGGGGGTCGTTGGGGGGGAGGGTGTCGTTGGGGAGTGGGGGTCGTTGGGGAGTGGGGGTCGTTGGGGGGGAGGGTGTCGTTGGGGAGTGGGTGTCGTTGGGGAGTGGGTGTCGTTGGGGAGTGGGTGTCGTTGGGGAGTGGGGGTCGTTGGGGGGGAGGGTGTCGTTGGGGGGGGAGGGTGTCGTTGGGGAGTGGGGGTCGTTGGGGGGGAGGGTGTCGTTGGGGAGCGGGGGTCGTTGGGGAGCGGGTGTCGTTGGGGGGGAGGGTGTCGTGGGGGGGGAGGGTGTCGTTGGGGGGGAGGGTGTCGTTGGGGGGGAGGGTGTCGTTGGGGGGGAGGGTGTCGTTGGGCGGGAGGGTGTCGTTGGGCGGGAGGGTGTCGTTGGGCGGGAGGGTGTCGTTGGGTAGTGGGGGTCGTTGGGGGGGAGGGTGTCGTGGGGGGGAGGGTGTCGTGGGGGAGTGGGGGTCGTTGGGGGGGGAGGGTGTCGTTGTGGGGGAGGGTGTCGTTGTGGGGGAGGGTGTCGTTGTGGGGGAGGGTGTCGTTGGGGAGTGGGGGTCGTTGGGGGGGAGTGGGGGTCGTTGGGGGGGAGTGGGGGTCGTTGGGGGGGAGTGGGGGTCGTTGGGGGGGAGGGTGTCGTTGGGGAGCGGGGGTCGTTGGGGAGCGGGTGTCGTTGGGGGGGGAGGGTGTCGTGGGGGGGAGGGTGTCGTGGGGGGGAGGGTGTCGTTGGGGGGGAGGGTGTCGTTGGGCGGGAGGGTGTCGTTGGGCGGGGAGGGTGTCGTTGGGCGGGGAGGGTGTCGTTGGGTAGTGGGGGTCGTTGGGGGGGAGGGTGTCGTGGGGGGGAGGTGTCGTGGGGGGGAGGGTGTCGTGGGGAGTGGGGGTCGTTGGGGGGGGAGGGTGTCGTTGTGGGGGAGGGTGTCGTTGTGGGGGAGGGTGTCGTTGTGGGGGAGGGTTGTCGTTGGGGAGTGGGGGTCGTTGGGGGGGAGTGGGGGTCGTTGGGGGGGAGTGGGGGTCGTTGGGGGGGGAGTGGGGGTCGTTGGGGGGGAGGGTGTCGTTGGGGAGTGGGGGTCGTTGGGGAGTGGGGGTCGTTGGGGAGTGGGGGTCGTTGGGGGGAGTGGGGTCGTTGGGGGGGAGTGGGGTCGTTGGGGGGAGTGGGGGTCGTTGGGGGGGAGGGGGTCGTTGGGGAGTGGGGGTCGTTGGGGAGTGGGGGTCGTTGGGGAGTGGGGGTCGTTGGGGAGTGGGGGTCGTTGGGGGGGGAGGGTGTCGTTGGGGGGGAGGGTGTCGTTGGGGGGGAGGGTGTCGTTGGGGGGGAGGGTGTCAGTTGGGGAGTGGGGGTCGTTGGGGGGAGGGTGTCGTTGGGGAGTGGGGGTCGTTGGGGAGTGGGGTTCGTTGGGGGGGAGGGTGTCGTTGGGGGCCGGAGGGCGTCGTTGGGGGGGAGGGTGTCGTTGGGGAGTGGGGCGAGTGGGGTGTCGTTGGGGAGTGGGGGTCGTTGTGGGGGAGGGGGTCGTTGTGGGGGAGGGGTCGTTGTGGGGGAGGTGTCGTTGTGGGGGAGGGTGTCGTTGTGGGGGAGGGTGTCGTTGTGGGGGAGGGTGTCGTTGTGGGGTGGGGCGAGTGGGTGTCGTTGGGGAGTGGGGGTCGTTGGGGGGGAGGGGTGTCGTTGGGGAGTGTGGGTCGTTGGGGGGGAAGGTGTCGTTGGGGGGGAGGGTGTCGTTGGGGAGTGGGGGCCGTTGGGGGGGAGGGTGTCGTTCGGGGGGAGGGTGTCGTTCGGGGGGAGGGTGTCGTTGGGGGGGGAGGGTGTCGGGGGGGGAGGGTGTCGTTGGGGAGTGGGGCGTCGTTGGGGAGTGGGGCGAGTGGGGGTCGTTGGGGAGTGGGGCGATGTGGGGGTCGTTGGGAGGGAGTGGGGTCGTTGGGGGGGAGTGGGTCGTTGGGGAGTGGGGGTCGTTGGGTGGGAGGGTGTCGTTGGGGAGTGGGGGTCGTTGGGGGGAGGGTGTCGTTGGGGAGTGGGGGTCGTTGGGGGGGGAGGGTGTCGTTGGGGGGGGAGGGTGTCGTTGGGGGGGGAGGGTGTCGTTGGGGGGGAGGGTGTCGTTGGGGGGAGGGTGTCGTTGGGGAGTGGGGGTCGTTGGGGTGAGGGGGGTCGTTGGGGTGAGGGGGTCGTTGGGGAGTGGGGGTCGTTGGGGGGGAGGGTGTCGTTGGGAGTGGGGGTCGTTGGGCGGGAGGGTGTCGTTGGGGAGTGGGGGTCGTTGGGCGGGGAGGGTGTCGTTGGGAGTGGGGGTCGTTGGGCGGGGAGGTGTCGTTGGGGAGTGGGGGTCGTTGGGCGGGGAGGGTGTCGTTGGGGAGTGGGGTCGTTGGGGAGTGGGGGTCGTTGGGGAGTGGGGGTCGTTGGGGAGTGGGGGTCGTTGGGGAGTGGGGGTCGTTGGGGGAGTGGGGGTCGTTGGGGGGGAGGGGGTCGTTGGGGGGGAGGGGTCCGTTGGGGGGGAGGGGGTCGTTGGGGGGGGAGGGTGTCGTTGGGGGGAGGGTGTCGTTGGGGGTGAGGGTGTCGTTGGGGTGAGGGTGTCGTTGGGGTAGAGTGGGGGTCGTTGGGGTGAGGGGGTCGTTGGGGAGTGGGGGTCGTTGGGGGGGAGGGTGTCGTTGGGGAGTGGGGGTCGTTGGGCGGGAGGGTGTCGTTGGGGAGTGGGGGTCGTTGGGCGGGAGGGTGTCGTGGGGAGTGGGGGTCGTTGGGCGGGAGGGTGTCGTGGGGAGTGGGGGGTCGTTGGGCGGGAGGGTGTCGTTGGGGAGTGGGGGTCGTTGGGGAGTGGGGTCGTTGGGGAGTGGGGGTCGTTGGGGAGTGGGGGTCGTTGGGGGGGAGGGGGTCGTTGGGGGGGAGGGGGTCGTTGGGGGGGAGGGGGTCGTTGGGGGTGAGGGGCGAGTGGGGTGTCGTTGGGGGAGTGGGGGTCGTTGGGGGGGAGGGTGTCGTTGGGGAGTGGGGGTCGTTGGGGAGTGGGGGTCGTGGGGGGGAGGGTGTCGTTGGGGGGTGGGGGTCGTTGGGGGGGAGGGTGTCGTTGGGGAGTGGGGTCGTTGGGGGGAGGGTGTCGCTGGGGAGTGGGGGTCGTTGGGGGGGAGGGTGCTCGTTGGGGAGTGGGGGTCGTTGGGGGGGAGGGTGTCGTTGGGGAGTGGGGGTCGTTGGGGGGGGAGGGTGTCGTTGGGGAGTGGGGGTCGTTGGGCGGGAGGGTGTCGTTGGGGGGGAGGGGGTCGTTGGGGGGGAGGGGGTCGTTGGGGGGGAGGGGGTCGTTGGGGGGGAGGGGGTCGTGGGGGGGAGGGGGTCGTTGGGGGGGAGGGGGTCGTTGGGGAGTGGGGGTCGTTGGGGGGGAGGGGGTCGTTGGGGAGTGGGGGTCGTTGGGGAGTGGGGGTCGTTGGGGGGGGGAGGGGGTCGTTGGGGAGTGGGGGGGGAGGGGGTCGTTGGGGAGTGGGGGTCGTCGGGGGGTGAGGGGGCCGTTGTAGGGGGAGGGGGCCGTCGTGGGGTGGGGGTTGTCGGGGGGTTGGCATTGAGGAGTGGGGGTCGTCGTGGGGTGGGGTTGTCGGGGGGTCGTCGTGTGGGTCGTCGGGGGGGCGAGTGTGGGTCGTCGGGGGGCGCGAGTGTGGGTCGTCGGGGGGGCGCGAGTGTGGGTCGTCGGGGGGGGGCGAGTGTGGGTCGTCGGGGGGGGCGAGTGTGGGTCGTCGGGGGGGGCGAGTGTGGGTCGTCGGCGGGGGAGTGTGGTTCGTCGGGGGGGGGGGGGGCCGTTGTGGGGTGGGGGTTGTAGGGGGGAGGGGGCCGTCGTGGGGTGGGGGTTGTTGGGGGGTTGGCATTGATGAGTGGGGGTCGTCGTGGGGGGAGTGGGGGTCGTCGTGGGGGTCGTCGTGGGGGGAGTGGGGGTCGTCGTGGGGGGAGGGTGTCGTTGGGGAGTGTGGGTCGTTGGGGGGGAGGGTGTCGTTGGGGAGTGGGGGTCGTTGAGGGGATCTGGGGGGGTTTGTACCACGACACTGAGTACTCTATCTCTCTCCTGTATTCTCTCTCGTCATTGTATGAGATTGGCCTACAACGATGGTGTCATTAGCAAAGTTGTAGATGGAGTTTGGATGAAATTTGGCCACACGTTATTGTGTATTATTAACACCTAAACATTTTCCTGAAAGAGAGAGGCTCTCATTTGAACCCTTTGAATGTGTTGTCCAGTTATCAGCCAACCCTGCATTTGCAGTTTCAGTTTATCTATAGGGAAGACAGAATGATAGTAATATCACTGGGCTACCAATCAAGAGGCCAAGCCATTGATTTGGGGGACATTGGTTTGAATCCCAGGTGGGATTTCATCTCAGTTAGTCAGTCTGGAATTGAAAACTAGTTTCCATAGTGGGCACCATAAAATAATCAACTGTCACAAAAGATCTGATTCATTGCCCTTGAGGGAACGAAATCTCCTGTCCCTAACTAACGTAGACTCCATGTGACTTCAGACCTACAGCAATGTGTAGAAGACTTTTAACAGGCCTCAAATAGGCTAGGAAGCCACTCAGTTCATGGGCAGTTAGGGACAGGTGACAGTTGCTGGCCTTGCCTTGAAACCCACTTCCGCACGAAAGAGCTGTTGAAAATCGTGTTTTCAGGGCATGTGTGTGCAATGATGCAGATGTTTGTGAAACTGACCCACGTCAGTGGGGAAGTACCAGGGTGTAACAGGAAAGTGTGTGCCAGGCGTGAATGTAGATTTGGGGGAATTAGATTGTGCGAAACTGAGCGTGAGCCACGATAAATACTGAAGTCCCGAGGGTGTAAACCAGGGCTAACACGTGCTATTTCTCAGCTGATTGTCATCTTTACTGTCCAAAAACTGAATTTATTTGATCTAGGTAATCATCTCCCCTGCCTCCACTCCAGAAAGTGCTAACTCTAGACTGTCTGATGTCAACTGCTGGTGCTGCACGCATGTGGGCAGACTTTATGGGAGCTCTTGCAACTAAACTTGCATTTATATAGCACCTCTCATTGCATGTCAGTGCAGAGAGTTCACAGGAGTGGCTATTAAGCGAAACTTTGGCACACGTTAGGTCAGGTGACTAGACGTTTGGTCAAATGGGCTGGTTTTGAGAAGCCTCTTAAAAGAGGGGATTGTGGGATTACAAACCTTGAATCTTTGGCCACGTTACAATGGAAACTGGATGTGCAAGAGGCTGGAATTGGAACTTCAGTGATGAGAGTAGATTGAAGAAGTTTGGACTGCTCTCCTTGGAGAGAAGGCTAAGAGGATTGATTGGCTGGAAAGAGTGGACGAGGAGAACTTGCCCCACAAAACAAGAAGGAGGAGGAGATGACATCAATTGAAAATGCTGCAATGAAGCAAGGATGATGTGAGAAAAACATTTCCACTCAGCGAGTAGTTAAGGTTTAGAATGTACTGCCTGGAAATGTGGTTGAGGCATTCAAGAGGGCCATTGGATGATTGTTTGGGTAGAAACATTGTGCAGGAATTTGAAGAGGAAAAGCAAGTGATTGGTACTAGAGAATAGACTCAGTACAGGCACCGTGGACTGAATGGCCTCATTCTGTGCTGTAACAGTTCTGAGATTCTGTGGAGGAGTGTAGTGATCTTAGTGCATTGTAGGCACTAGGAAAACGCCAGCTTTTGTGCTCCTGAGATGCTGCTGGGCCTGCTGTGTTCATCCAGCCTCCCATTTTGTTTATCCAGGTTGCTTGGCACCAGGAGGCATCTGGGTTAAACCCATTTCAAGTCCGGATCTGTACGGATTTTCTGTGATCATTTAGAAAGCAGGACAGAGTTGATGGGTCAGATTATGTCTTTTGTGTTCCTTGTGTGCTGTCAAGAGTCTAGTTCCTCTCTCTTGGCCTTGTGTTTGGTTCTTGGTACCACATTATAGAGGAAGAATGTGAAGGCATGGGAGAGTACAGAAAAGGTTTGAGTGTGGTTCCGAGAGTGAGAAATCTCAGTCATGGATGTAGATTGGAGAAGGTGAGATTGTTCTCCTCCTCGGACAAGAGAAGGCTGAGGGAAGTTGTCAAAATCATGAGAGATTTGGACAGAATAAATAGGGAGAAATGTTTGCGCCCATGAAATGATTGAAAGCTTGTACCTTTGCTTAAGGCTACGGTGTCCTGAGGAAGGGTTACCAGACCCAAAACGTCAACTCCTATTTCTCTTCTCAGATGCTGCCTACTCTGCCGTTCACACTCGGAAATCAAAATTTTCAACACCTTTTGGTTTTTTTTTTGGATCAAAACTTGGAGAAAGGGGTTTATCGGATGAAGAGGAAGGTGTGGAGCTATTTGCACAGCACTAACTAATGGCTGGCACAAGATCAATGGATTGAATGGCCATCTGTGCAGTGATAGAGACCTATGTGAACACGTCTGGTAACAAAATTGACTGCTGTAAATTCAGACCAATGATGACTTTTGAGTGGAAGAAGGATGTGAATTTGTATAGCACCTCTCATCACCACAGGGCTGCCTAAGAACCTAGGCTCATGCTCCAGAGCATACTGGGATCTCACATTCATCAACCAGACCAGGCCATTGACCCACTAAGCCTTCATAAGGCACTTGTTACAAACAGAAAAGGTTCTATTCTTAATGCACTGAGCTCAGTATGTCCTAATGGGTTGAACAGCGAAAGCTGTACTTCTCAGACTGAAACTATGTGCTATGAATGCTGGAAACATGAACTAAAAGCAGAAAGTGCTAGAAGTAATCAGTGTGTGAAAAGAAACTGAGTTAATGTCTCTGTTTGAGCTTTTAAGCAAAAGTACTTTGCACTGCTGCTGATCAGCGCACAGCAGGGTCTCAAGAAGAGTGGTGAGAAATCACTGGGTTGTTTCTGTGGTGTTCTCGAAAGATTGTGTTTTCCAGCATGCGGGAGCACTCCTGCTGTTTTGTGGTGGTTCCCTTAAAAATCATGGCCTTAATATTTTTGGAATTAGCATTGATTGTCGCATGTACTCAAGTCAGGGATACAGGAATACAGTGAAAAATTTACAATGTCCCCATTCATTGCGCTGTCTTAGGTATAAGGTACCCAGGCATGAAATCTTAGGTAAAAAGTTTAAAGTTCAATGTTACAGTTCTTCTCAGTATCAAGTAGTAGATGAGAAATAAAGTTAAACATTCCAAATTACAGTCTTGTGCTGGGCTCAATTTCCACCCCCACCCCCCGGCTCAATCTCATACCCTCTCGCCACCGATAACCATCTGGGCTCATCAGCCACCTTACCACAGACTGCTAAAGTCCTGGTCTTGAGCCACTTCAGGCCCCCAGCTGCTTCTGTCATGCAGTAAACCGCTAAAGGCCACTGTCCATGCAAGACGGCCTCAGTTTGATGCTCCTTAAGGAGGCAGCATCTCCAACCATGCAGCGCTCCCTTGATATCGCACCACGGCCAAAGTAACAGGGCAGCAGTCAGGCATTTAGCTCATTCCAGCCTGCTCTGTCATTTAATATGACCTCGGCAGATCATCCAACTCTGTCCCCTGTTGCTACTTTGTGCTTATCACCCTGTTTCCCAGCCATCATCTCTATCTTGGGTTTGCTGCAGTGCTCCAGCGAAGCTCAGCAGAAGCTGAAAGATCATCACTTCATTTTCTGCTTGGGATCTCCACAGCCTTCTGGACTCAAAATCAAGTTCAACAATTTTCAGGTTTGAAGCACCTTTCCCCATGTACTTGCCCCAACCCCCACTCTCACCAGGCCTTGTTAACACATGATCTACTATTACACACAACTCATTGTTAGCCATTAATAGTCATTCATTCTCCCAGGCTAATCGTTATCAACTTCTTTGTCTGTCTAGCTGTTCTCCTTTCTCTTTGGGTTCTATCCCCACCTATCATTTCCAACTTGTCCCCCCCGCCCAGCCGCCGCCCTATATCCTGCATAAAAAAACAACCGTTTCCTAGCTACAAAAACAAATTGCTGGAAAAGCTTAGCTGGTCTGACAGCATCTGTGGAGAGAAATCACAGTTAATTGTTTCAAATCATGTCTGAGGGAGGGATCACTTGACCCAAAATGTTAACTCTGGTTTCTCTCCACAGATGCTGCCAGACCTGCTGAACCTTTCCAGCAACTTTGTTTTTGTTCCTATACCCTTTGATCCCTTTAGCCTAATAACTGTATCTATCATCTCCTTGACGACGTTCACTATTTTGTCCTCCGTTGCTTTCTGTGGCAGAGTTACCTTGCTCACATGATGTGAGGCATGTGCTGTTCGCCTATCTGCAAACAATGGCTGATTACTGTCCTGTGCTGACATGGACTGTGATCACTTTTGATAAGGGGCCAAGGGGTCTTTGTCCGGATGCACTTTATTTGTAAACAAGAAAATATTCCTGTGCGCTTCCTTGAGCTCCCAGTGTGGAATGTGAAGATGACTCTGCTTTTTGTTCTGTTTCAATCACTCCACCAGCTGTGGAGGTGAGGATGAACCTTGATTGGGCAGGTTAATTGTATTAGTGATCACTGGGAGGGGGTGCCTTTCTCTGCGATGTACAATGGTACCATTAACACCTGATAAGGCAGTGCTGCAGCTTCACTAAGTTGAGATGCACAAAGTCTGCCCCCACGCATATGCGCACGCACCAAACCTCAGGGGAAAACATCTGAGAATGTATCCGGTGAAGATGTACAACCACTATTTCAAACTGTCCTGGCTTCTCTTCACTCAAAAGCCCCGGAAAGTGGCTTGGCTAGAAGAAACTGAGAGTATCGAGAGGTATCCCAGCCAAAAGGTTGGACCTCACAAAGCAGCCTGTTCTGGCAGCCTGTGTGCAGTTGTAAGTGTCTCTTGTCTTGTGTTTGCTTGTAACCTCTTTAGAGTTTTGTAGGCTGGAGTGGCCGAGAGTTGTGGAGCACAAGGTTTGGGTTACTGTGCTGTGAATTCTTGTCTGTCTTTGCTGCCCCGCCGTCACCACCTCCACATTAACTCTGTTTAATTCAGCCTGTTAGGTGGTATTGAGGTGAAATGAATTCTTAACTCTCTCCTCTGTCCTTTTCCCCACTCTCCAGTGTTAAGCATCTCCTCCCAACTCTGTCCTCCTGAGCGTCCTCGATTCAAATCGGTTTGCCATCGATGCCTTGTGCTTTCATCTGCCTGAGTCACAGATTGCACTCTTTCCCTTGCAAATCAATTAAATAGTGTCTCTCTCTCTCCCCCCCCCCCAACCTCTGCCCCTCCTTCTCTCCCTCTGACCCCAAGTTGCTATTTAAAATCCTGTTTGTTTGAGTTAGCTATTGCTCATCATCTAACATCTGAATAACTGATTTTGATTGTGTTTCTATCAATACCTTTGGTCGTTTTGTTGTGTTAGAGGCAATATATGGGTGTAAGTGATTTGGTGTGCAGTTTTATTCTAGTGCATGTTCTGTGTACTGCAGACTGGTGGTTAAACACACACCTTTACCCATTCAAGGGCTGTTGGCTAATGTTTGTTGCTGGTACTTAGTTGCCCTTGAACTGAGGGTTTTGCGAGGCGCATTTCTGAGGGCAGTAAAGATTTGATCACATTGCTGTGAATCTAGAGTCACGTGTAGGCTGGACTGAGTAATGACAGCTGATTTCCTTCCCTATAGGACGTTGCTGAAGCCGACTGAGTTTTACAACAATCGATCGTGCCATCCTTTCACGCATTTCTTTTAAATTTCTTGTATTCCAGTTTCAGCAGTTGCTGTAGAAATATTTAATCTGTATCCTGCAGATCTCTGCATCATCTCTGGTACGCTGTCTCCAAGGCATTCTATACATGTATTAAAAAACAAGAGGAAAACTAGGGAGAAAGTAGAAACACTGAAGGATAAAGGAGGGAACTTGCGCTTGGAGGCAGAGGATGTGGGTGAGATAATAAGTGAGGACTTCGCATCAGTATTCACCCAGGAAAAGGATATGGAAGATAGGTGCAGGAATAGGCCATTCGGCCCTTCGAGCCAGCACCACCATTCATTATGATCATGGGTGATCATCCACAATCGGTATCCTGTTCCTGCCTTATCCCCATAACCCTTGATTCCACTGTCTTTAAGAGCTCTATCCATCTCTTTCAAGAAAGTATCCAGAGAGTTCGCCTCCACTGCCTTGTGGGGCAAAGCATTCCATATATCCACCACCCTCTGGGTGAAGACGTTTTTCCTCAACTCTGTTCTAAATGGCCTGCCCCTTATTTTTAAACTGTCCTCTGGTTCTGGACTCACCCATCAGCGGAAACGTGCTTCCTGCCTCCAGAATGCCCAATCCCTTACTAATCTTATACGCCTCAATCAGATCCCCTCTCATCCTTCTAAACTCAAGTGTATACAAGCCCAGTCGCTCCAATCTTTCAACAAATGATAGTCCCGCCATTCCGGGAATTGACCTCGTGAATCTATGCTGCACTCCCTCAATACCAAGAATGTCCTTCCTCAAATTTGGAGACCAAAACTGCGCACAATACTCCAGGTGCGGTGTCGCCAGGGCCCTGTACAGCTGCAGAAGGACCTCTTTGCTCCTAATAGTGTGGAGCATGCTAACATGCTCGGGCATTTTGAGATCAAGAAAGAAGGGGTGTTGGATCTCTTGAAGAGCATTATGTTGGATAAGTCCCCAGGGCCCAATGGTATCTACCCCAGGTTATTGAGAGAAGCAAGGGAGGAGATTGGGGCTTGACAGAGATCTTTATATCCTCATTAGCCCGTGGAGAGGCCTGAAGGACTGGCGATTAGCTAATGTTCCCTCCCTATTCAAGAGGGAAATAGGGATAATCCAGGAAATGACCGATCGGTGAGTCTTCCATCGGTGATTGGGAAACATTTGGAGAGAATTCTTAAGGATAGGTTTTATACGCATTTGGAAAAGCGTTCCCTAGTCAGGGGCAGTCAACATGGCTTTGTGTGGGCCAGGCCGTGTCTGTCTTGATTGAATTTTTTTGAGTATGTGACAAAAGCGATTGATGAGGGTAGAGCAGTGGATGTTGTTTGCATGGATTTGAATAAGGCTTTCAGCAAGGTCCCTCATGGTAGGCTCATCCAGAAGATTGAGATACATGGGATCCACAGTGACTTAGCCGTGTGGATTCAAAATTGGCCTGCCTGTAGAAGGCAGGGGGTAGTGGTGGAAGGGTGTTTTTCTGTCTGGAGGTCCTTGACTAGTGGTGTCCCTCTTTGGGAGATCAAATGTTAAGGAAAAGTATACAGTTAATGGGAGGACCCTGAACAGCATTGATGTACAGTAGGGTCTTGAGGTTCAAGTTCATAACTTCTTGAAAGTGACCATGTAAGTAGATAGGCTGGTAAGGAAGGCATATGGCATGCTTGTCTTTGTTGATCAGGAAATTGAGTGCAACAGTCAGGATGATACAGCTTTATAAGACTTTGGTTAGGCCACATTTAGGGTATTGTGTTCAGTTCGGGCTGTCTTATTACAGGAAGGATGTGGAGACTTTGGAGAGAGTGCAAAAGGGGTTTAGCAGGATGCTGCCTGGATTAGAGGGTATGAGCTGTAAGGAGAGACTAGGAAAACTCAGGTTGTTTCCTCTGGAGTGGCAGAGGTTGAGGGGAGACTTGATGAAGTCTATAAAATTAGTACATGCATAAATAGGGTTGACAGTCAGAATCTTTTCCCTAGAGTTGACATTTCTAAAACTAGGGAGCATGCATTTAAGGTGAGAGGGGAAAGTTCAAAGGAGGTGTGGGGGGCAGGTTTTTACAGAGTATTAGAAGCCTGGAATGCACTGCCAGGGGTGTTGGTGGAAATCATCATTTCCAAAAGGTAGAAGTAAGGAAATCATCATCGCAAACCATCATAGTCGATGCGGAACTAGCATTCTGTGGCATTGTGAATAGTTCTGGACACTTCAGGAAGGATGTGAAGAAATTGGTGTGGGTGCTGATAAAATTCTTGTGATTGTTTTTGTTGCGCTCATTCCTAGACCTAAAGGGTTAGAGGAACTCAGCAGGTCTGGCAATATGGAGAGTGAGCGTTTTGAATCTAACCTACACTATTCCATGTACGTCCATATGCTTATCCAATGACGACTTAAATGTACCTAAAGTTGGCAAATCTACTACCGTTGCAGGCAAAGCGTTCCATTCCCTTACTACTCTCTGAGTAAAGAAACTGCCTCTGACATCTGTCCTATATCTTTCACCCCTCAATTTAAAGCTATGCCCCCTCATGCTCACCGTCATCATCCTAGGAAAAAGGCTCTCCCTATCCAACCCTCTGATTATTTTATATGTTTCAATTAAGTCACCGCCCTCAAGTCCCTCAGCCTTTCCTCGTAAGACCTTCCCTCCATACCAGGCAACATCCTAGTAAATCTACTCTGCACCCATTCCAAAGCTTCCACATCCTCCTCATAATGCGGTGACCAGAACTGTACGCAATACTCCAAGTGCGGCCGCACCAGAGTTTTGTACAGCTTCACCATAACCTCTTGGTTCCGGAACTTGATTCCTCTACTAATAAAAGCTAAAACACTGTATGCCTTCTTAACAGCCCTGTCAACCTGGGTGGCAACTTTCAAGGATCTGTGTACGTGGACACCGAGATC
Organism: Stegostoma tigrinum; assembly: GCF_030684315.1. Lineage (NCBI taxonomy): Eukaryota > Metazoa > Chordata > Chondrichthyes > Orectolobiformes > Stegostomatidae > Stegostoma > Stegostoma tigrinum. The sequence continues at coordinate 101,929,706 of NC_081360.1, forward strand.
TCTCTGCTCATCTACACTACTGAGAATCTTACCATTAGCTCTGTACTTTGCCTTCCGGTTACTCCTACCAAAGTGCATCACCTCACACTTGTCCGCATTAAACTCCATTTGCCACCTCTCAGCCCAGCTCTGCAGCTTATCTATGTCTCTCTGCAACCTACAGCATCCTTCGTCACTATCCACAACTCCACCGACCTTCTTGTCGTCTTCAAATTTACTAACCTATCCTTCTACGTCCTCATCCAGGTCATTTATAAAAATGACAAACAGCAGTGGACCCAACACCGACCCTTGTGGTACACCACTAGTAACTGGTCTCCAGGATGAACATTTCTCATCAACTACCACCCTCTGTCTTCTTTCAGCAAGCCAATTTCCGATCCAAACTGCTATATCTCCCACCATCCCAATCCTCTGCATTTTGTACAATAGCCTACTGTGGGGAACCTTATCGAACGCCTTGCTGAAATCCATATACACCACATCAACCGGTTTACTCTCATCTACCTGTTTGGTCACTTTCTCAAAGAACTCAATAAGGTTTGTGAGGCACGACCTTCCCTTCACAAAACCGTGCTGACTATCCCTAATCAATTTATTCTTTTCTAGATGATTATAAATCCTATCCCTTATGACCTTTTCCAACACTTTACCAACAACTGAAGTAAGGCTCACTGGTCTATAATTACCAGGGTTGTCTCTACTCCCCTTCTTGAACAGGGGAACCACATTTGCTATCCTCCAGTCATCTGGCACTATTCCTGTAGACAATGATGAGTTAAAGATCAATGCCAAAGGTTCGGCAATCTCCTCCCTGGCTTCCCAGAGGATCCGAGGATAAATCCCACCCGGCCCAGGGGACTTATCTATCTTCACCTTCTGAAGGATTTCTAATACCTCTTCCTTGTGAACCTCAATCCCACCTAGTCTAGTAGACCAACTGGGAAGGTGTCCAGAGCAAAGATGGTAAAAGCCAGCCAATTTGCGTGTAGAAAATAACGTGCTTTTAAAAACTGTTAATCTGCTTTATAAAATTATTTTATGGGATGTGGTCATTGCTGCTTGGGTTTGCCTTTGAGAAGATGGTGAGCTGTCTCCTTGAGCAGTTAGAGTCTTTGGCATGTAGGAACAGCCACAGTAGTGTTGGAGAAGGAGTTGGACCCAGTGACAGTGAAGGAGTGGCAAGATAATTCCAAATCAGGATGACGAAAGCTTTGGAAGGTTCATTTGATTTATTGTTGTCATATTTACCTAGGTAGAGTGAAAAGTTTTGATTTGCGTGCAGTACAGGCAGATCATACCATACAAAATGCATAAGGGTAATAGAACAGAGCAAAGAATACAATGTTATGGTCGCAGAGAAGGTGCACAAAGAGTGAGCTCAACATTAGGTTTAAAATTTGAGAGGTCTAATAATGGCGGGGAGAAAGCTGTTCTTGCATCTATAGCTACGTATGTTTAAGCTTGTGTTTCTTTTGCCTGACGAGATCGGCAGAGATTATAGCAAGAGTAGGAGGGCTCTGCCTTCCTGAGGCAATGGGAAGTGTAGAGGAGTGAATGGATGGAGGATTGACTTCCATGGTGGACTGGGCTGAGTCCACAACTCTACAGATTCTTACGGTCCTGGGGACAGCAGTTGTCATGCCAAGCTGTGATGCATCCAGATTGCTTTCTAAGGTGAATCAATTAAAAATTGAGTCTTTATAGAAATGATTACTTTCCTTAGCCTACTGAGGAAGTAGACGTGTTGGTGTGCTTTCTTAGCTGTTGCTTCCATTTGGCTGGACCAGGACAGATTGGTTATTGTCACTCCTAGAAATTTGATGCTTTCGATCCCCTCACTCCATTGACGTAGACAGGGGTGTGTCGTCATCCTTGCTTCCTGAAGTCAATGATCTGATGTTGTAGGAGAATTCGCAATCTTTACACCATGCCACCAAGCACTCCATCACTTCCTTCTATTCCGTTTCATCATTGTTTGAGATCCGGCCTGCAACAGCGTGTTGCCAGTGAACTTGGTTTTGATTAAAGACCAGACTAAAGACTGCATTCCTGCTGTTTGTTATAATGGTGTTAAGGGTCTCCATTTAAAAACAGAAAGCACCCCAGGTTTTGATCCTCGAGTCCAAGCATTCTGACTTGACTGAAGTATGATGCGTGGAGCCACAGAAGTGAACACTTAACCTCCATTCCTCGATTGTTGTTACATTATTGCTGATGTAACCCCACTATTTAGAAAAGGGAGATAAAGAGAAAACAAGGAATTACAGGCAGGTTAAACGACATCAGTCGTAGGGAAAATCCTGTAAAAGATTTGATCACGGAGCACTTGGAAAACAGTGACATGCTTGATTATTGTCAGCATGGATTTATGAAAAGGGAATAATGCTTGAGAAATCTACTGGAATTTTAAGGATATCACAAATAGAGTTAATGAGGGTGGGGCGCAGTGGATGTGGTTTGCTTGGACTTTCAGAAGGCTTTCGATAAGGTCCCACAGAAGAGATTGATGTGTAAAATTAGTGTATGCAATTGTGGATAGGGTACAGACATGTATAGAGAACTGAATCTGAAGAATTTGAGTGGCATGGTGGCTCACTGGTTAGCACTGCTGCCCCTCAGCACCAGGGACCTGAGTTTGAAGCCAGCCTCGGGCAACGGTCTGTGTGGAGTTTTGCATGTTCACCCCATGTCTGCGTGGCTCCCATAGTCCAAAGATGTGTAGGTTAGGTTTGAAGGAATATGAATCACCTGGATATAATGGAATGCTCTGCCCCAGAAGGCAGTGGAGGCCAAGTCTCTGGATAGTTTCAAGAAAGAGATAGAGCTCTTAAAGATAGTGGAATCAAGGGCTATGGGGATAAGGCAGGAACAGGATGCTGATTGTGGATGATCAGCCATGATCATAATGGTGGTGCTGGCTCGAAGGGCTGAATGGCCTACTCCTGCACCTATATTGTCTATTGACTGGATGCACTACACCAAGTTCTGAAGGAGATAGCTGCGGAATTATTAGAATCAGGGAGAGTCCCAGATGACTAGAAAATTGCTAACGTAACATTTATGAAAGCAATCAGGCAGAAGACAGGAAATTTGTTGGCTAGTTAGCCTGATCTTGGTCATGGATGAGATTTCATTTAAGGGTAAGGTTGTGGAGGACTTGGACATGGTCAAATAGGGCTGAATCAACATGGCTTCATCAAGGGAGATCATGCCTGTTAGAATTCTTTTGAGGTGGTTATGAGCAAGTTAGACAAATGAGAGCCAATGAATGTGAGATAATAAAATGTGAGGCTGGATGAACACAGCAGGCCCAGCAGCATCTCAGGAGCACAAAAGCTGACGTTCTGGGCCTAGACCCTTCTAGGCCCGAAACGTCAGCTTTTGTGCTCCTGAGATGCTGCTGGGCCTGCTGTGTGCATCCAGCCTCACATTTTATTATCTTGGATTCTCCAGCATCTGCAGTTCCCATTATCACAGACCCAATGAATGTGATCTGTTTGGATTTCCAGAAGGACTTTGATAAGGTGCTGCATAAGAAAAGACCCCATGTTGTTAGGGGCAAGGTACTGGCATGGATAGAGGATTGGTTGACTGGTACAGGGTAGGCAGTAGAGATTGAGATTTTCTTTTCAGGATGGCAGCCAGTGTCCAGTATGCCCACATGGGTTAGGTTTGGGACTACAACCGTTAATGTCACATATTAACGATCTTGATGGAGGAACTGGGGGCTTTGTTGCTTAGTTTACAGAAGAAGCAAAGATGGGTGGGGGGGCAGGTAGTGTTGGGGAAGGGGACGACGAAGTGGCTGAGGCTGCAGAAGGACTTGGGCATGCTAGGAGAGTGGCAAAGAAGTGGCAGATGAAATACTGTGTGGGAGAGAGTGAAGTTATGCAGTTTGGTAGGAAGATTAGAGGTGTAATCATAGAGGGGAAAGACTTTGAAAATCTGAAGTACGAAGGGACTTGGGAGTCCTAGCTCAGGATTCTCTTCAGGTTAACATGTATATTCATTTGGTAGTTAGGAAGGCAAATACAATGCTAGCATTTATTTTGAGAGAGGTGGAATACAAGAACAGGAATGTATTGCTGTATAAGGCTCAGGTCAGACTGCATTTGGAATATTGAGCTGTTTTGGGTCTCGTATCTAAGGGAAGATGTGCTGGCGTTGGAGGGCTTCCAGAAGAGTTTTACAAGAATGATCCTGAGGTTGAAGGGTTTGTCATATGAGGACTGGTTGGGGATCAGTGCCCTTTGGAGTTTAGAGCAATGAGGGAAGATCTGATTGAAACTTAGAGAATACTGAGACACTGGATAGAGTGAGAGAAATTGGCTCCACTAGTAGGGGAGACTAGGACCTGAAGGGATCCCTTTAGAACTGAAACAGGCGGGATTCTTTCGTCCCAAAGGTGTTTAACTCATTGCCACAAAGGGCAGTGAAGGCCAAGTCATTATTTGTATCTAAGACAGACAGGTTCTTGAGAAGTAAGGGAATCAAAAATTACAGGGAGAAGGCAAGAGAATGGGGTTGAGAAAGATTTCTGCTGTGATCGAATGGCAGAGCAGACCTGATGGGTTGAATGGCCTAATTCTGCTCCTGTAACTTATAATGTAATGATTCATGGGATGGCTGGACCAATGCAGGAAAAGAGACTGTTGTCTAGAAGAATGGGGTGGGTGTTGGGGGCGGGGGGAGGGGGGGTACCGGTAGAGGGGAGGGAATGATAGAAACCTATAAAATTCTAACAGCACTGTAAAGATAAATGCAGGAAGAACACCCCCAGACTATCCAATCATCCCTCAATCTTACAATTTCCCCAACATCATAAATCTCCTCTGTCCCCTCTGGTGTAGTCTCACTCTTTCTGTGATAGGTGACCTGAATTTTTGGAACAACTGTTTTTATGCATTCACCAGCGAAAATGTTTACATTCTAACCTTGAGTAATCTTTGCATCCTAGACAATGGCAAACAGAGTGCAGGAGGATGAGTTTGTACGATGTTTGGCCAAGCTGCTGCGAAGCCACGGTAAGTCAAATGGAAAAACTCCTTCCTCTGGTGAGGGACAGGGGAAACGGTGTGGGATGAGGTGGCATCACCTTTAAAATACAACTAGGCATTTAGGAGTGAAATCAGGCAACACTTGATATAAGGTAGGTAAGTGAGCACCTAAAAAGACACAGATCAGTTCACCAGTGTCAGTGTAGTTTCATGAAGAGCAAGTCATGCTTGACAAACTTGCTAGAGCTCTTTGAGGATGTAACCAGCAAGGTAGATAAGGAGATCCGGTGGATGTGATATATCTAGATGTCCAGAAGGCATTTGACAAGGTGCCACATAAAAGACTGATCTAGTAGGTTATATCCCAGGGTGTTAATTGTAGAGTGTTGGCTTATATAGAGGATTGGTTGGCTGACAGAAAACAGAGGGTTGGGATAAATGAGTCCTTCTCTGAATGACGAACTGTAAGTAGTCAGGTGCTGCAGGGTTCAGTTCTCAGGCGTCAACTATTTACAATCTGTATGAATGATCTGCAAGTGAGGACAGTGTAACGGAGCAAAATTCACATGTGATACGAAACTAGGAGGGAAAGCAGCCCGTCATGAGAGAGTTCACAGATATTGATAAACCAGAAGAATGGGCCAGAATCTGGCAGATGGAGTTTAATGTAGATCAGTGTAAGGTTCTCCGTTTTGGCCGGAAAAGGAAAAGGAAAAATAATTTAAATAGAAAGCAGATTCAAAGTACGTCAGTACAGAGGGATCTGGGTTTCCTTGGGGATTAATCACAGAAAGTGGGTATGGCGATGTTGCATATGAGGAGAAAGGCAAATGAAACCCTGGCATTTATTGCAAAAAGTCTAGATTATGAAAGTAAAGAGATGTTGATACTTTTTTTTTAAATCATTCGTGACCTGGGCATTGGCTAGGCCAGCATTTGTTGCCCATCCTTAACTAGAGGACAGTTAAGAGCCACTATGTCACTATGGGCCTGGATTCAGATGTAGGACAGCAGATAATGGGAACTGCAGATGCTGGAGAATCCAGGATAACGAAGTGTGGAGCTGGATGAACACAGCAGGCCAAGCAGCATCTTAGGAGCACCAAAGCTGATGTTTCGGGCCTAGATGCCCTCATCAGAGAGGAGGACAGCAGTTTCCTTCCCGAAACGACAGTGAACCAGATGGGTTTCTTTTGACAGTTGTTTTGTGGTCATCATAAGTTCCCTAATTCCAGATTTTTATTGAATTTCAAATTCCACCAAGGCAGGATTTGATCCCAGGTCCTCAGAAGATTCCCTGGGTCTCTGGATTAATGGAGTAATGATCGTGCCAGTAAGCTGTTGCCTCCCCCTATATAAAATGTTGGTGAGCCCATACCTGGTGTATTTTGTCCAGTTTTTGGTCTCCTTACTTGAGGAAGGATGCAGTGGCACTGGAGGCAGTTCAGAGGAGGTTTACCAGGCTGAGGAGTGGCAGGTGGCATTAAATTTAAATAAATGTGAGGTGCTGCGTTTTGGAAAGGCAAGTCAGGGAAAGACTTGTATACTTGATGGTAAGCTCCTGGGGAGTCTGGTTGGCTTGGATATGTTGGACCAAAGGGTCTGTTTCTGTGCTGCATATCTAAATGACTCTGAACAGGCTGATTTTGGAGATGAAAGGACTGTTGTGTGAGAAGTGATTGAATAGCTTGGGATTGTACACAATGGAGTTCAGAAGAATGAGGGGAGACCTGATTGATGTACATAAAATACTAAAGGAGATTGGTAGGTTGGACGTGGAACAGGTGTTCCCCCTTGTGGGACAGTCTCAAATAAGAGGTCATGGATGTAGAGTGAGAGGAAGTAGGTTCTTGGCAGAGATGAGAAACTACTTCTGAATCTGGAATCACTGCCCCAGAGTGCAGTGCAAGCAGGATTAGCTAACAGATTTGTGAAAGATACAGGTATGGTTGATGAAAAGAGGATAAAGGGTGAGGGGGTAACGAGTTGTAGAGCTGGATGAACACTGCAGGCCAAGGAGCATCAGACGAGCAGGAAAGCTGACATTTTGGGCCTAGACCATGCTTCAGAAAATTGGGATGGGGAGCAGGAAGGACAGTGGAGTTGATACTAGGATAAGATCAGCCATGATCATGTTAAATGTCGGAGTGGGCTGAAAGGAATGAATTTCCTACTGCCATTCATAATTCCTATGTTCCTATGAACACGTCCTCTCACACAGGGTAGTGAATCCATACTTTCTACCCACCACTACCCCTCACTGAAATTAAGAATTACGTTGATAGATTTTTAGTTAAGACAGTCAAGGGATATGCCCTGAAGTATTTGTGTTGAGCCAAAGATAAATTGTTATCTAATACAATAAGATGAATGGGCTGAATGGCCTCCTGTTCTGTGTCAGGATGTTTGTTTTAATTCGAGGCTGCTCTGATAACAAGTAAATGAGCCTTCAAGCTTGGGGGCTATGACTGAAGGTTTCATTTTGTGGGAGGTACCAGATGTACTGAATTTGTGCAAATTATAGATACAGGCTGAAGTCCTGGAGGCATTAGTGTTTAGAAACTAAAAGATTAAAAGCAAATGAGACAAATTTCTTTTTGACTCAGGATAATGAAATTGTGTGATGTTACAAACACAGGAAATGCTGGGAGAGTTCCAGCATCTGCAGTGTTTTTCTTTTACTTATGTTACCAGGTTTGCAGCAGATAATTAATACATTTCCTGGAGAAAAGGACCTTAGCAAGATGTTAGGTAGGTGGGAATTGCTCTCTCAGAAAACCTGTTGGGTTTAAAGGTCATCTTCCAATTCCTTAAATATTCTGCATTCTTCTTTTGAAACATCATATGTCTCAGTGCCCAAGTTCCTCCTTAATTGATAACGGAGGTAAGGATGACATTTGGTGTATGGGAAAAGCTGTTTGTAATCTGGGAATCCTGCACTGGTTATGGTTGATCTATATTTTATCCATTACAGTAATGTCTCCACCTCCAAAAGCCTTTACTGGCTGCATGATGTCTTTGAGCCAGCTGTTATGACCCATTTGGAAAAAAGCTTTGATTCCCGAGACCCGCTGTTACCAGGAACATCATAAAAGTTGATTTAATCAAAGCGCGCACAGTCCTGATTTACCTGTCTTTTGGAATCAAATTTACAGGAAACTTGCTGATCGGGTTCCTACACTTATCACCAGTGGCTCTTGTTTGCAAATAAGTAAATTCTAATCATAAGTAAACAGGACTATCAGCATATAGCTTTACTAGTTAAAACCGTAACCCTTTTCTAAATTCCTTATATACATACAAAAAAAATCATTTTATGGATGAAGGAGGTTTAAAAAAAATGAGGACCCAACTCAATAGCACTGGTCCACGGGGCTCATTGAAATGCTCTTTCTTTCTTGCCAAGACGTTCTGTTCTTCAATCTGCTTTCTTTCTCTAGGTTCTTTCGGGCTTTTTGCAAGAGGAGTGGGGCAATTGATACACTGACTTCAAATTTCTTAGTTACTGGTTAAAGGCAGCAGCTCACAACAACTGGTGGGAGGAAATACCTGACTTGCTTCAGGTATTTTTATCACAGGGAGCGAGAGTGCAAGATGCACCACCTGCCCTCTGAGTTGAAAGGATTCTCAACGAATCATACAAGCTGTTCAGAGACAATGGGAACTGCAGATGCTGGAGAAGCCAAGATAATAAAGTGTGAAGCTGGATGACCACAGCAGGCCAAGCAGCATCTCAGGAGCACAAAAGCTGACGTTTCGGGCCTAGACCCTTCATCAGAGAGGGGGATGGGGTGAGGGTTCTGGAATAAATAGGGAGAGAGGGGGAGGTGGACCGAACATGGAGAGAAAAGAAGATAGGTGGGGAGGTAGGGAGGGGATAGGTCAATCCAGGGAAGACGGACAGGTCAAGGAGGTGGGATGAGGTTAGTAGGTAGGAAATGGAAGTGTGGCTTGAGGTGGGAGGAAGGGATGGGTGAGAGGAAGAACAGGTTAGGGAGGCAGAGACATCCCAGCATCCCAAAACCAGCCCAGCCTGTCTCTTCCTCCCTAACCTGTTCTTCCTCTTACCCATCCCTTCCTCCCACCCCAAACCGCATCTCCATTTCCTTCCTACTAACCTCATCCCACCTCCTTGACCTGTCCGTCTTCCCTGGACTGACCTATCCCCTCCCTACCTCCTGACCTATACTCTCCTCTCCACCTATCTTCTTTTCTCTCCATCTTCGGTCCGCCTCCCCCTCTCTCCCTATTTATTCCAGAACCCTCACCCCATCCCCCTCTCTGAAGGGTCTAGGCCCGAAACGTCAGCTTTTGTGCTCCTGAGATGCTGCTTGGCCTGCTGTGTTCATCCAGCTTCACACATTATACAAGCTGTTCAACTATCCTGGAACTAATTAGGGAATTGTTGGACTGATGACCTTTGACATCACGACTGCCCAAACCAATCTGCTACCTAACGTTGGCCAAACCACGTTCTCCACACACAGCCAGGTGCTGGGCCATCTGTGAATATCTTCCCTACCTCTGGCCCAGAGGTGTGTGATAACACCTCTAAACAGGTTGATTCGAGATATGTTAAAACAAAATATCCCCCATTGTTTTCATAAAGTAGCAATGTTAAACACCAATCACATGGTTTTAATAACTGGTTTTTAATAGTGCTGTAATTCCACTCCTATGAGTTTAAAATAGTCCTTTTTCCATCTTAGTCTACAGTTGAAAATAAAATGATACTGTCTCCCTGCAGCCTGAAATTGTATAAGTTACTACAAAAATGTTAGTGTGTTTGTTTTTGTTCACGAGTCCATGAGTTCCTTCAAGAATGGTATTAACAACTTCAATGGAGAAGATTGAATCTCGATTACTAGAAGTCAGACTTACATTTATGTAAGGCTGTGCACTGCTTCAGGATTCAATTAATAGCCAATTAAATGCTTTTCAAATGTGGTCACTATTGCAGCATTGGAAGCACAGCCATCTTTCTCTCAGCACGTTCTTACAAGCAACAATGATTTGGATTATAAAAAAGAAGGTATGGTTGGTGGCGTGTAGACAGTGAAGCAGGTTTTCTAAGATTACAAAGGAATCTTGATCAAATGGGTCAAAGAGCTGAAAAATGGGCAGATGGAGTTCACTCTGGATAAATGGAAGGTATTGTGTTTTTGGTATAACAAACAAGTGTAGGGCTTATACAGCTTATGGTAGGGCCTTGGGTAGTGTTAGAGAATGTAGGGACCTCAGCGTTCAGGTACATAAATCTATAAAGTTTGCATCACATATAGACAAGATGATTAAAAAGACTTTTGGCACACTTCTCTTCATTGAGTCCTTTGAGGATGAGAGTTGAGACATTATGTTGAGGTCGTACAGGACATTGGTGAGGCCTCTTCTGGAGCACTGTGTCCAGCTCAGTTATAGGAAGGATATTATAAAGCAGGAGAAGGTTCAGAAGGCATTTACCAGGATGTTGCTGGGTTTGGAAGGTTTGAGTCATAAGGAAAGGCTGGATAGGCTGGGACTTCTTTCACTGGAGTGTAGACGGTTGAGAAGTGATCTGATAGAAGTTTATAAAATGAGGTAGAGATAAGACCATAAGACATAGAAGTGGAAGTAAGACCATTCGGCCTATCGAGTCCACTCTGCCATTTAAATCATGGCTGATGGGCATTTCAACTCCACTTCCCTGCACTTTCCCCGTAGCCCTTGATTCCTTGTGAGATCAAGAATTCATCGATCTCTGCCTTGAAGGCATCCAAAGTCCCGGCCTCCAGTGCACTCCTTGGCAATGAATTCCACAAGCCCACCACTCTCTGGCTGAAGAAATGTCTCCTCATTTCAGTTTTAAATTTACCCCCTCTAATTTTAAGGGTGTGCCCACGGGTCCTCATTTCCCCGCCTAACGGAAACAACTTCCCAGTGTCCACCCCTTCTAAGCCATACATTATCTTGTAAGTTTCTATTAGATCTCCCCTCAACCTTCTAAACTCTGAGTACAATCCCAGGATCCTTAGCCGTTCATCATACGTTAAACCTACCATTCCCGGGATCATGTTGATAGCAGTTGTCTTTTCCCTAAGATAGGGAGTTTGAAGACCAGTGGGTACATTTTTAAGGTGATAGGAGAGAGATTTAAAAAAGACATGAGGCAAATTGTTTACACAGAGGATGGTTCGTGTGTGGAATGAACTTCCTGATGAAGTGGTGGATGTGGGTACAATTACAACATTTAAAGGACACTTGGATGGATATACGAACAGGAAAGGTTAGAAGGGATATGGGCCAGGAGGAGGCAGGTGAGACTCGTTTAGTTTGGGATTATATTTGACATAGACTGGTTAGACTGAAGGGTCTGTTTACATGCTGTATGACTCTGTAACTAGATTGTTTTGCTTTAGTGATGCTGTTTAAGGGATGGGCATTGATGCAGGACATTGGAAAATAAGGCTCAGTTCTGAAGAATAATCATTGGACTGGAAGCATTGACTCTGTTTCTCTCTCCACAAACACTGCCAGACTCTCCAACACTTTGTTTCATGTCAGATTTCGAGCATTGGCTGTACTTTGCTTTTACTTTAGAAAACTAAAGCTCCTGTTTGACATTTTCTTCCACTTGGGAGACAGGGCTTTGGTTGAGTATCCTATCAAAAAGGCAGCACCCTTTGACAATGCAGCAGGCCCTCAGTACTGTGCTGGGAAGTCAGCTCGGTTTGTGTTAGCAAGTTTCTGGAGCAGGCTTGAGTGGATAGCTCTCTGACTTTGAGAAGTGAGTGCTACCAACAGAGCCACGACTAACCTTGAATCATAAACCAATACAATGCACCAGAAGGATGTTCAGCCTATTATGCTTGTGTTGCCTCTGAGCAAGATCTCCAATTAGTTCCACTCCCTGTGCTATCATAGAATCCCTACAGTGTGGAAACAGGCCATTCAGCCCAAGTCCACACCAAAGAACATCCTACCCCTAGCTTCAAAGTAATTATTACACCTGCTTCCTTCCTTGAGCAGAATGTTCCAGATTGTAACTGAGTGATTATGTTTAAAAACATTTTCTCATGTCTCCTCTGGTGTTTTCAGCAATTATTGTAAATATAATGCTCCAAAAATGAGCAGGAGTGCAGTTGCCAGAACCAGGAAGTGTTGTTTCAGGATAAGATGTCAACCAGTTAAGATAGAGATTAAATCTTTCATCACTGAAAGTTGAGGAAATTTAGAAATCTCCATCCCAGAGTACAGTGAGGGCTCAATTATTGAGTATATTCATAAACCTTAGATTAACAGATCTTTTAGAATTGAGGAAATTATGAATGCATGATTAGCATGGGAAGATAGTTGTTCTAGAAGAGAACTGAATTTTGCTGGTTGGTGAAGGGAGCTCAAAGCCCAAATGGCCAGCTTTGGTTTCTATTTCATTCCTCCTTGGATTAAAGAACAGGAACCTTTGTCCAGTCCTCCTGATGCAGCAGTATGCTCCTCTCAGGAAACAGGGGGTCCCTGTCTTGATTCATGAGGGTGTCACACTTATGGGTGTCTTTGTTACATATGTGAATGTATCTCTGGTGCCCTTTGTCCAGGTGACTCTGTACTGAATGGGACAAGTACTCTGTCGCTGTTAACTGCTGGCCTCCAGCTCCTCCACAATCTCTTTGAGCAGCACCTCCTGCCACGCAAGTACCAGCATGGGTTCATCGCACTGCCCTCCCACCCTTCTGATACTGCCTCTGTCCTTGAGGTGCAGTTTCTTTTCGATGTTCTACAGAAAACCGTCTCGTTGAAGGTTGGTGAAACTTTACACGTTATTTTTTGTATGGTCTTGGCTTTTAAGAATGTGCCTTGAATTTCCATTGATAATATCATTGATCATGTTTTCTTCACACTAGAGAGCGTCTTTGATATTCGTAGAGTTGGTGCAGGTGCTTTTGTAATGCATATTTGTTTTCTTCTAGACATTCAGGCTCCTCTACAACGTCCCCACTAAACATTTGCCAGCGGAGATAGTACAGGTTTAGATATAGAGTATCTAACGCTTGTTGTGTTTTAGAATCCTGATGTCAGAAATCTGTCTTTCCCAATATCTGGGTCTCTGCTCTCGAGTTATCCAGTCTAGAATGCAATCCAGGTATCAGCTGGCGTTAAGATGCAAAGCAAGTGAAATTGTAGTATCTCTTTCTCATTGCGATTAGTTCTATGAATGGAACAGAATAAAAATCTTTTGTGCCTGTGTTTGTGGAACAATACAGTTTTATCAAGTCTTTCTTTTGGGATTATTGGATGTCTTTGCCCCGTGTGTTTGGCGTGGGTGGGGGGAGAGGAAAAGCATGTGGATATGCGCACACATGCACCGAAGGTTGGAGCTCAGGGAGAATATCTGTACATGTTTGTTTTGAGGGAGAGGGGAGACCAGTGAGTCTATGTTTAGGGATTGGTTATCTGTGCATCTTCCTTCCTTCTCGTTCTGAATCTCTGTAAAGTACTATCTCTTTTCTTCCAGTTGGTACATCCCCCAGGTCCCAAACTCCAGACATCCGTGAAGATCATGGCTTTTAAATCTCTCAGATTTTTAGAGGTATGTATAATGTGCCATTTCCTTCCAATCAGGGTCACTGGTTGGGTAGCTCTGTTGTCTGTCTGTAGCAGACAGCTGGAATCGTTTGACCTCAGCTTCTTCCTTCCTGTGGATGAGACTCTGTTCAGCTGCAATACACTTCAACACATAACAACAACTTGACATTAAAGGTGCTTTTTAAATGTCGTCAGATTTCCCGTGTCTCACTATCTGGCTGTCTCTAATCTGAGATCTGACCCTGTGTGGGTAGTAGCTCATGGATTTAAAGTGATTAAACACGCCAAGATGAATCATAAGACAGAGTGCGGCACCCACTTACACATTAGGTCAGATGACCAAAAGCTTGGTCAAAGCATTAAGCATCAGCGGCCCCAAAATGTTAACTGACTTTTTTTTCTACACAGATGCTGCCAGACCTGCTGAACCTTTCTGGCAACTTCTGTATATTTAGATTAGATCCCCTACAGTGTGAAAACAGGCCATTCAGCTCAACGAGTCCACACCACCCCTTGAAGCATCCCACCCTGACCCATCCCCCTATAACCCACCCCCCTATAACCCACACATCCCTGAACACTACGGGCAATTTAGCATGGCCAATCCACCTAGCCTTCACATCTCTGGACTGTGGGAGGAAACCGGAGCACCCGGAGGAAACCCATGCTGACACTGGGAGAATGTGCAAACTCCACACGGTTTTTGTTACTGATTTACAGCATATGCACTTGTTTTGGTTTTTATTTAGTTAATTTTTAAGGACTGTTTTGAATGAAGAGAGTGAGGTGGAGAGGTGCAGCGAGGGAATTCCAGAGTCACTGAGTCATTCAGTATGGAAACAGACCCTTTGGCCCAACCAGTCCATGCTGCCTATAATCCCAAACTAAACTAGTCCCATCTGCCTGTGCTTGGCCCATATCCTTCCAACCATTTCTTGTTCATGTGTTTATCCACATGTCTTTCGAACATTGTAACTGTACTTGCATCCACAACGTCTTCCGAAAGCTCATTCAATGCACTAAGCACTCTGTGCAAAAAAGATTGCTCCTCATGTTCTTTTAAATCTTTCTCCTCCAATATGCTCCAAGTCTTGAAATCACCCAAACAAGAAAAAGACACCTAACGTAGCTGTGCCCCTCATGATTTTATTAAACCACTATAAGGTCAACCGTCAACCTCCTACACTCCAGTGAAAATAAGTCCCAGCCTATCCAACCCCTCCTTATAATGCCAGTCCTCCAGACATGACAACACCCTGGTGAATCTCTCCTGAGCCTTCTCCAGCTTAATAATATCCTTCCTATAGCAGGGAGACCAGAACTTGCGGCCCAGGGAAATGAAAGTCAGGCTGCTCCAGTGATTAAAATCCGGGATGTGCAGGAGGTTGGAATTAACGGAGCTCAGATGGCACTCAGTTGTGTGGTTGTTGGAGATTGCAGTGATAGGGAGAGTTTTGAAAAGGAAGGTGACTAATTTAAAGTAACAATGTTACTCAGCCAGGAATCCAATCTTGGTCAGTGACCACAGACCTGCAATAGGATCAGGGCTTACACCAAGTTTAAATAAAGGGAGCAGACAAAAGTTCCACATTCTGGTAGATTAGGTCACTTTATTCCAAGCTTGTGAGACGCATTCACAAACAAACACAGAAGTTGCTGGAAAAGTAGAACTGAGGAGTCACCAAACCCAAAATGTTAACTCTATTTTCTTCACAGGTCTGCTGAGCTTTTCCAACAACTTCTGTTTTTGTTCCTGATTTACAGCATCTGCAGTTCTTTTGGTTTTTGTGAGACACGTTGTTTGGATGTAGTATTGTCAATGGGTATGGTGTGCTGCAAAGACAATATTGATCAGATCTAAACCTCTGATGAGCCGATGTAATAGAATATTGTGTTTCTCTGGATTGCATGATAAAGCCCTAAGCTCAGTCCACTGTTGTCTTCCAGTTGAAGCGGGTACCTCCTCACTGTTTGGAAGGGCTCCGGTCTGTCTACACACGACTCGAGATCCTTGTCTGTTCAAGCTGCATCAACACAATTGAGGTGAGTCTACGTCCTCTATCAGACACAAGAAGAGTGAGGGTGGGCCCATCAGCTGTCCAAAATGGACCACTTCTGATTATTTTAGGGAAGCAAGGGGCTTGCATTTGTATTGCACCTTTCCCATCCGCTCGCTGGTTAGTGACTTTGTTTTTGCAGTGCAAGGATTGGGCAATCAGTTTGCCCTCAGCCACACCTTGCAAACAACAGAAGTAGCACTGTAAGCGACACCCCACAGAACTGAATTTTCACCCCGCTCCTCCCCCACAACATACACACACAAACACGCCCACCTCCCAGCATCAACAAGTGCTGTTTTCACACTGAAATTATTGTCGAAGAACTATCCACTGAAATATTTTTAAGGACAGATGGTGATACAGTGCTAACATCTCTAGACTAACAATCCAGAGGGCCAAGCTACTGTTCTGGAGCACAGTATTTCCGTGGGGATGGAAGATTTCAAGAGTAGGGCCCATATTTTTAAGGTGAGAGGAGAGAAATTTGAAAAAGACGCAAGAGGGAACTTTTTTTAAACACAGCTTGGTTTGTGTGTGAAATGAACTGCCAGAGGAAATGATGGATGTGGGTACAGCTACAGCATTTAAAAGACAGAGGTACATATGTGAATAAGAAAGGTTTGGAAGGGTCGGGACCAGTTTGGTTTGGGATTATGTTCAGCATGGACTGGTCGGTCTGAAGGGTCTGTTTCTGTGCCATATGACTGAGTTTATGACAGCTGGTAGAGTTTAAATTCCAATAAGTGACTGAAAACTGCAACCATTACAGCAGCATGGTTACAAGGAAATCAAAGCTGGGACCTAAATATTCCAGGGATGTGACTTGTCAAAAAGACAGGTAAGAAGTTCTGAGGAAGGGTCATCAGACCCGAAACGTTAACTGATTTTTCTTCTCAGATGCTACTGGACCTGCTGAGCTTTTCCAGCAACTTCTGTTTTTGTTCAAGAAAGAAAGGATAGTGTGTGTAGTGTTATTTAGAGTAAGTACAATAGCAAACTAACATCATCGATTGGATGGTGTAGAATCCAATGTGTGAAGGTAAGCAATAATTGGTGGAATATCCTATCAGTGGAAGTGGTCTGTAGGCTTCCTCGTGAGCCTTGATAAGGAAGGGTTCATTGATTGTATTTGGAACAGTGTCCTAAAATAATGTCTAGGAAAACCTGTAGACAAGTCCCAGAGGATTGGAACTCTCCCAATGTAACACCTTTACTTAAAAAGGGAAGGAGAGAAAAGTATAGGTAACTACAGGCCAGTTAGCTTGTTATTGGGAAAATATTAGACCTTACTGTAAAGAATGTAGACAGCATTCAGGAATACAATAATCTAATCAAACAGAGGGTCTGGCTTCATGACTGGGCTGACGGAGCCATACAGCGTAGAAACAGGCCCTTTAGTTCATCAAGTCCGTGCTGACCCACAAACATCTAACTGCACTAATCCCATCTACCTGTACTTGGTCCACAGCCAGCTGTGCCCTGGCATTTTAAGTGTTGATCCAGGTGCTTAAATATTGTGAGAGCACCTACCTCCTCCACCCTGTCAGGCAGCACATTCCATATATCTACCACCCTGTGGGTAAAAAGAAATTCTCCCACTTACTCATCACCTTAAACCTGTGCCCTCTGGCCTTGCCTGTCTTTTTGAGAAGTTACATATCCCCGAATATTTTAGGCCCCAACTTTGATCTCCTTGTAACCATGTTGCAGTTTTTAATCATTAATTCAAACTTAAATACTACCCGCTGTCGGGGGGGATAAACAGAATAGATCAAGAGAATCTTTATGCCTCCCATAATCCCTCAAACAGATATAAGAAGGCAGTGACCCAGTGGTGGTATTGTTAATCCGGGGATCCCAGTCATGTTCTGGCGACCTGGGTTTGAATGCTGCCCCTGCAGATGGTAGAGTTTGAATTCAATAGAAAAGACTGGAATTAAGAGTCTAACAATGACCATGAATCCGTTGTCAATTGCTGGAAAAGCCCATCTGGTTCACTAATGTCCTTTAGGGAAGGAAGCTGTTAGCTTTACCCTGGTCTGGCCTACATGTGACTCCAGACCCATGGCAATGTTGTGCAGTCATAACGCTCGGCAATAAATCCTGGTCTAAATCCTGATTCTCACCATACTTGTCAGGCGATGTAGTGTGTCTGGGTACACAGCAAGCGGTGGTGGTTTTGGAGACGGGATATTTCCTTTAGCTCCGTGATGACCTGGAGGAAGGAGGAACAGCCTGTAAATCAGCCCATTGCTAACTGTGCTATTCCCTCCCCCCCGCCCCCCCCCTCCCCCCTTCCTTCCCCCTCCCCCTCTACCCAATGCAGGAAATTATCTCAGTCTGCGGTGGGGACCTGAGCTCTGCTCTCCCCTGGCTTGATTTGCACACGCTTAATTTCAGCAACAACTTCATCACCTCCCTGGACAGCTCACTGGTAAGACCATTTTTCAGAGTTTTCTATGGAGAATCTGAATGCACTGTTTGTTTAATAGGTAGCTGTGTGATGCATATCTACCCAGAGAACATGGAACATTACAGCGCGGTACAGGCCCTTTGGCCCTCGATGTTGCCCAACCTGTGAAACCTACACTGCCCTTATTCTGTGGGGCGTCAGCTAATTTCAGACTAGAATTGATAATAAAGACTTTAGAACTTTCCCTCCTGACTGACCTTCAATCAATTTTATGTTTTGAACTGATATACTCCAGAATACTGAGAGAGACAAGGGAGGAAATTGCTGGGGCCTTGAGGGAAACCTTTGTATCCTCACTGGCTACATGGGAGTTCCCAGAGGATTGGAGAATAGCCAATGTGGTTTGTTTGTTTAAGACGACTGGCAAGGATAATCCAGCTAATTACAGGCCAGTGAGCCTTCTGTCAGTGGTAGGGAAATTATTGGAGAGGATTCTTTGAGACAGGATTTACTGCCACTTGGAAATAAGTCAGCGTATTAGCGAGAGGCAACATGGTTCTGAGAAAAAGAGGTTGTGTCTCATTGACTTGGTTGGGTTTTTTTTGAGGAAGTGTCGAAGATAGGGCAGTGGATGTTGTCGTCTACGTGGACTTCAGTAAGGCCTTTGACAAGGTCCCTAATGGCAGGCTGATACAGGAGGTGAGCTTGAAAGATGAATTTTAAAAAAAACTGGCTCAGTCATAGAAGACAAAGGGCCATGGGGGGGGCGATGCATTTCTGAATGGAGGGCTGTGACTAGTGGCTTTCCTCAGGGATCAGTGTTAGGACCTTTGCTATTTGTATAAAAAAAAATTTGAAGGAAAATGTAACTTCTGATTAGTAAATTTGCCGATGACACAAATGTCGGTGGAATTGTGGATAGTGATGAGGACCATCAATAGATACAGCTGGATGTAGATGGGTTGGTGACTTGGGCAGAGAGGTGGCAGATTGAGTTTAACCTGGAAAAATATAAAGTAATGCATTTTGGAAGGTCTGACCCAGATGGAAAATATACAGTAAATGGCAGAACCCTTTAGAGTACTAATAGGCAGAGGGATCTGGATGTAAAGGTACACAGGTCAAGGTTTAAAGGTAATGTATGAGGCAAGATTTTTAGTGTGGTGGGCGCCTGGAACTCGCTGCTGGGGGAGGTAGTGGAAGCAGATACAATGGTGACTTTTAAAGGGCAGCTTGACAAATACGTGAATAAGGTAGAGACATGATCTCCGGAAGGATAAGGGGTTTTAGTTGTGACAGGCAGCATGTTGCTGCAGGTTTGGAGCGCCAAAGGGCTTGTCCCTGTGCAGTCATTTTCTTTGTTCTAAATAGAAATCCAGCCAGTTTCAGCTTTGAGTGCAGTACATGATTAGATAGAGTAAAGCTCCCTTTACACTTAAACTTTACATCAAACACTTCAAGGACAGGTACTTTACAGCATTGGGTACAAAGCTCTGTGAGCATTGTCCCCATCAAGATTTCGAGGACTGGGACTGCACAGGGTTAGATACAGAGTAAAGCTTCCTTTACACTGGCTCCATTGAAGATTCCCTAGGCTGTAGGAATGAGGAATGTAATTGTGACCAACTCCTGTTCCTGACTCTCCTCACAACCTTACCCCCCACAGAAGATAATTTTCATTCATTAATTAAATGTTGTCGTGGCTAGCATTTAATACAACCTTTAGTTGCTGTTGAGAAATGAATCTCCATTGCCCCACTGGTGGAATTCAAATTTGCTTCCAGATGAAATATAAATTATTTGTCCTGTAACACACATTCTGTTGCTGAAAATGCAGTAACGTCTGTCCTAGACCAGTTTCCATGCTGATTCCTGCTTTTTTCCTTTTGCTGTCCTGTTCCAACAGTCCCTACTCAGTGTGCTACGGATTCTGGACCTGAGTCATAACCGAATCCAGGACTGTGCGGAGCATCTCAAGGTGAGGACCTCCGTCCATTGTGGGGGCTGTACCCCACACGGCCATCTCTGCAGCTGAGGGTTTTGATGTGTTGGGGGAAAGGGTAGGTGCAGATGGTGGGATGTGTTTCTGGTTTGATGTGAACTGAAATGTGGCTTGTATGCTGATAGTTAGTAATGGAGATGAGGTTCAAGCTGTATTCAAACCATTTTAGACAGTAGTGGAATGGGATGGGGGGGTGGGGGTCCATTGCAGGATGGTGGGAGTAAGGTAAATGGAGATACAAATGCTAATGGTTGCTGCCAAGTAGATTGCTCATGGAGATATATGAAATGTGGTGATGCTGGCGTACTTGGCCAATTAGCCCTCTGGCTGCACGTGCTTCCAGTTAGAAGATAACAAAGTGTGAGGCTGGATGAACACAGCAGGCCAAGCAGCATCTCAGGAGCACAAAAGCTGACGTTTCGGGCCTAGACCCTTCATCAGAGAGTGGGATGGGGAGAGGGAACTGGAATAAATAGGGAGAGAGGGGGAGGCGGACCGAAGGTGGAGAGAGTATAGGTGGGGAGGTAGGGAGGGAATAGGTCAGTTCAGGGAAGACGGACAGGTCAAGGAGGTGGGATGATGTTAGTAGGTACATGGGGGTGCGGCTTGGGCTGGGAGGAAGGGATGGGTGAGAGGAAGAACAGGTTAGGGAGGCAGAGGCAGGTTGGACTGTTTTTGGGATGCAGTGGGTGGGGGGGAAGAGCTGGGCTGGTTGTGTGGTGCAGTGGGGGAGGGGACGAACTTGGCTGGTTTAGGGATGCAGTGGGGGAAGGGGAGATTTTGAAGCTGGTGAAGTCCACATTGATACCATTAGGCTGCAGGGTTCCCAGGCGGAATATGAGTTGCTGTTCCTGCAACCTTCAGGTGGCATCATTGTGGCAGTGCAGGAGGCCCATGATGGACATGTCATCAAGAGAATGGGAGGGGGAGTGGAAATGGTTTGCGACTGGGAGGTGCAGTTGTTTGTTGCGAACTGACAACTGCACCTCTCAGTCGCAAACCATTTCCACTCCCCCTCCCATTCTCGAGATGACATGTCCATCATGGGCCTCCTGCACTGCCACAATGATGCCACCCGAAGGTTGCAGGAACAGCAACTCATATTCCGCTTGGGAACCCTGCAGCCTAATGGTATCAATGTGGACTTCACCAGTTTCAAAATCTCCCCTCCCCCTACTGCACCACACAACCAGCCCAGCTCTCTCCCCCCCCCCCCCCCCCCCCACCCACTGCATCCCAAAACCAGTCCAACCTGTCTCTGCCTCCCTAACCGGTTCTTCCTCTCACCCATCCCTTCCTCCCACCCCAAGCCGCACCCCCAGCTACCTACTAACCTCATCCCACCTCCTTGACCTGTCCGTCTTCCCTGGACTGACCTATCCCCTCCCTACCTCCCCACCTATACTCTCTCCACCTATCTTCTTTACTCTCCATCTTCGGTCTGCCTCCCCCTCTCTCCCTATTTATTCCAGTTCCCTCTCCCCATCCCCCTCTCTGATGAAGGGTCTAGGCCCGAAACGTCAGCTTTGTGCTCCTGAGATGCTGCTGGGCCTGCTGTGTTCATCCAGCCTCACATTTTATTATCTTGGAATTCTCCAGCATCTGCATTTCCCATTATCTCTGCTTCCAGTTAGAGCCTGTTTTTCTGACTTCTCCTGCATGCTCTAACTGTCGTCTCCTCAACCCCCAGCCCCTATCGGAACTGGAATATGTTAACTTGAGCTACAATCTTCTGGAGAGAGTGCCCATCTTCAGCTCCTGCTCTCGAGTTCAGCTGACCACTTTGCTCTTGCGCAATAACAGTTTGGAGAACATTAATGGTAAATTGGCTGCTGTGTTGGGGTTTTTCAGTTTGTGGTTGAGAGTCTTCAGTTTCTGCAACTATGTCACTTAGAGACTAATTCTCTTTGGGGAAGGAAATCTGCCATCCTCACCTCATCCAACCTACATGTGACTCCAGACCCACAGCAATATGGTTAAATGCTGCCTAGCCAGTGATGCCCTCATCCCACAAGAGAAGGATTAGGCCATTGGAGTCTCTCCCGTCTGCTGCTAAGATTATGACCAATTGTACTGTCAACTCAACTCGTCCAACCCTCATAACCTTTAGATTCTTGATGAATAAGGGAGTCAATCTACCTTTGGTCTAAAAATATTCAATGACATCCCCAACCCCACTGCTCGCACGCACACACCTACCTCACGTCAGGCTTAAATCTGCAGAGACCCTCTTCTCCCTCCTGAAGAGGAAGGAGACACCTGATGTCTAATGGTATCTGCTAGTTCTCGACTCGGAGAGATAATCCTGCCTCTCTGGTATCTATCCTGGTCAAGTCCCCTTGTGGCACATTTCCCTAGTCACTGCTTTAGGCAGAGTGTGGATATACTGAGGGATTCAAGTTGTGACGTCTCGGATGTTCCAATGCAGCTGACAATTAATTCCTATTCATTTGCAAGATGTAGACATCACTGGGGTGGGCCAGTATTTACTGCCCTTCCCTAATTGTCCTTGAGAAGTTGATGACGAGCTGCCTCCCAGAACCTTGGCATTGTTTGGTGTTAGTGGACTGTTGGGTGTTCTGGGATTTTAATCTGGTAGGATTTGTCCAGAAAGTGGAATCCTGCGATAGGCAATTACCTACTGCTTAGAACTCTCAAACCTCCCTGATCCTGACGTCACATCAGAGGGTTCTCACCCATGACTGAATAGTTTCCTTGGAAACATTAGCAAAGTTCTAAAGAAGGGTCACTGGGCTCAAAATGTTAACTCCTCCTGTCTGCAGGTAAGGTCAAGACCTGCTGAGTTTCTCCAGCTCATGTTTGTGTGTTTCTGATCATCAGCATCTTTTGTTTTATATTAGAACCATTAAACCTGCTTTTACTCTTAGTTAACTATAACCGTTCCCTAAACCTCCCCATGCACCTCCCCCATAGAATCTCCGTGATCGCACTCACTACGCAGGAACACCTTACCCAATCTACCCTCTCACCGATTTCCATAAAAAGAGAAATGTTTTCTGTGATACTTCACTGCTACTGATATTGGTGTGGTTTACTGGACTGCTCTGTTATGAAGGCCGTGCATTGAGAATCTCAGAATAATTATGACCCAACTGGAGGCCATTCGGCCTATTGTCCATTCTATCATCTAATGCCAATCTCCTGCCTTTTCTCTATATCCAATGCCCTCTTGAATGTCTTAATTGAATCTGTCTGCACCAAATTTCCGGGCAGTGCATTCCATATTCAAATCCTCACTAGAGGTCTTGAAAAGGTAACTGGGCGACCTTTTTCTTTTCAGGAACAGGCCCGTCGGCCCTCCAAGCCTGCACCGATCGAGATCCTCTGTCTGACCTGTCATCTATTTTCTAACGATCTGTGTCCATTTGCTCCCTGCCCATCCATGTACCTGTCTAAATATATCTTAAAAGACGCTAACATGTCTGCGCCTACCACCTCCGCTGGCAACGCGTTCCAGGCACCCACCACCGTCTGTGAAAAGAACTTTCCACACATGTCTCCCTTAAACTTTCCTCCTCTCACTTTGAACTCATGACCCCTAGTAATTGAGTCCCCCACTCTGGGGGGAGAAAAAGCTTTTTGCTCTCCACCCTGTCTATACCCCTCATGATTTTGTGGACCTCAATCTTCGTCTTTCTAAAGAAAATAATCCTAACCTCCTCAACCTCTCTTCATAGCTAGCACCCTCTGTCCCAAGCAACATCCTGGTGAGCCTCCTCCTCTGCACCCTCTCCAAAGTATCCACATCCTTTTGGTAATGTGGCGACCAGAACCGTACACACTACTCCAAATGTGGCCGAACCAAAGTCCTATACAACTGCAACATGACCAGCCAACTCTTGTACTCAATACCCCGCCCAATGAAGGAAAGCATGCCATATGCCTTCTTGACCACCCTATTGACCTGCGTTGTCACCTTCAGGGAACAATGGACCTGAACACCCAGATCTCTCTGTTCATCAATTTTTCCTCGGACTTTTCCATTTACTGTATAGTTTGCCCTTGAATTTGATCTTCCAAAATGCATCACCTCGCATTTGCCCGGATTGACCTCCATCTGCCATTTATCTGCCCAACTCTCCAGTCTATCCATATTCTGCTGTAATCTCTCACCGTCCCCTTCACTCTTTGCTACTCCACCAATCTCAGTGTCATCAGCAAACTTGCTGATCAGACCACCTACACCTTCCTCCAGATCATTTACATATATCACAAACAATAGTGGTCCCAGCACAGATCCCTGTGGAACACCCCTGGTCACAGGTCTCTAATTTGGGAAACTCCCTTCTACTACTACCCTCTATCTCCTGTTGCCCAGCCAGTTTTTTTTTTAATCCATCTAGCTAGCACACCCTGGACCCCATGTGACTTCACTTTCTCCATCAGCCTGCCATGGGGAACCTTATCAAACACCTTACTGAAGTCCATGTATATGACATCTACAGCCTTTCCCTCGTCAACTTTGTCACGTCCTCAAAGAATTCTATTAAGTTGGTAAGACATGACCTTCCCTGTACAAAACCATGTTGCCTATCACTGAGCCCATTTTCTTCCAAATGGGAATAGATCCTATCCCTCAGTATCTTCCCCAGTCATTACCACTGACGTCAGGCTCACCGTTTGATAATTACCTGGATTACCCTTGCTGCCCTTCTTCAACAAGGGGACAACATTAGCAAGTCTCCAGTCCTCCGGGACCTCACCCGTGTCGAAGGATGCTGCAAAGATATCTGTTAAGGCCCTCGCTATTTCGTCTCTCGCTTCCCTCAGTACCCTGGGATAGATCCCATCCGGACCTGGAGACTTGTCCACCTTAATGTCTTTTAGGATACCCAAGACTTCCTCCTTCCTTATGTCAACTTGACATTGACTAAGCAAACATCTATCCCTAACCTCAACATCTGTCATGTCCCTCTCCTTGGTGAATACCGATGTAAAGTACTCGTTAAGAATGTCACCCATTTTCTTTGACTCAGCGCATAACTTTCCTTCTTTGTCCTTAAGTGGGCCAATCCTTTCTCTAGTTCCCCTCTTGCTCTTTATATATGAATAAAAAGCTTTGAGATTTTCCTTAACCATGTTTGCCAGCAATACTTCATGTCCTCTCTTAGCCCTCTTAATCCCTCGTTTCAGATTCGCTTTACATTCTTGATATTCTTGCAGAGCTTCGTCTGTCTTCAGTCGCCTAGACCTCATATTTGTTTCCTTTTTCCTCTTGGCTAGTCTCACAATTTCACCTGTCATCCATGGTTCCTTAATCTTGCCATTTCTATTCCTCATTTTCACAGGAACATGTCTCTCCTACCTCTTGTCTGTCCAGCCTCAGTTCAGTATTCCAACTCAGATCAAAAGATTCAGGCCACACCGTTTCAATATGATTTTCTTGCACGCATTCTCTCTATCACTGGTCTCCCCACTCCCCACTTGCTCTTCTCTCTCTCCTCCCCCCACTTCATACTGCAGTGGATACAGGCTCAGCTTGTCCAATCTTCCATCATAAAATAGATTCTAAGGGTCAGATAATTTTTGAACTGCATCTAATGCAATGATGTCCTTCTGTATCAAGTTCAAAATCTATGTGTAGTACTCCAGTTGTGGTTTCAATGATGCTTTCTGTAACGGGAGCAAAACGGCCCTACTTTTAGTCCATTCCCTCAACATTCAATTCACTACCTTTGCTAATCACTTGAGATACCCTCATATTAACTTGAAAAATGAATGTATTAGCACACGCAGACATGCACCTCAAGACTTCTGCAATCTTTCTCCATTTAAAATGTCAGCTGTGTTTGTATTCTTCCTGCCAAAAAGGAGAAATTGACAGAACTCTGGGTGCTGAAAATCCGAAACACAAATTGCTGGAAAATCTCAGTAGGTCTGGCAGCATCTGTGGAGAGAATCAGAAATTGACAATTGACAGGAAATTGATTGAATTGGCATTGTTACATTCTATTCTATTAGTCAAATGTTTTCCTACTCGCTTACATGTGGATGCTCTTTACGTTGTCTCAGCATTTACCTATTGACATATCTTTGTGTCAGCAGAAAATTTAGCAATTATACGCTTTCATCCACGTCATAAATTTTTAGATAGTTGAGTGTGCAGTTATTTGGTTCCCTTTTGAAAGTAATTTGAAATTGCTACTGCACATCAGGCAATATAGTCATGATTAAAACAACTACACTTTGACATGCCATGAACTTCTGAAAGGTGCTATATAAAGGCAAGAGTGGTTCTTTGTTTTGATCTTCTGATATCTTATTCCCTTTTTAGGAGTCGAGCACTTATCACATTTGAAACACCTGGATCTGGCGTACAACATAATTTCGGAGCATGCACAGCTTGCTCCTCTGTCCCAGCTACACAGCCTAAAGGAGGTGGGTGGCGCGAGTAGCAACACTGTGAGGGTCAGTAAGTTGGGGAACACGGAAGATTGGGGGAGTTTGCACAGATCCTGCACCTGTGTTGTGCTGGGTATGAGGTGAGCTTTTTAATTTCGGCACTCTTGTATAAAAAGTATGCCAGGCAGTAAAATTCAATCTTTCAGAGGTCAATTGTTTTGAGCCCAATAGTCACAGAAAAACTGAGCAGGCTGGTGTTTCACATCAGAGGTTTGTGAAATCCAGAGCTAATCTGGATTTCTTGGCATGCAGGTCTCCCTTCTCGGTTGAATGAAATGCATGCAAATAATCTCTGTTAAACAATCAGTGTGAAACAGCCCCATCTTTAGGGCACAACCTGTCCACACCTGCCGTAAGAAAAGAGCAAAACAATCACATAGTGTGTCTCTCGCCTTCCTCCTCCCCCACCCCAGTCCCCCTCGTCTCCTCCCCCCCCCCCCCCCCCCACCCTTCCCCTTGCCCACCCCAGGACAGTTTAGAAGAAGCTTTACTCTGAATCTAATCCTGTGGTATACTTGTCTTGGGAGTGTGTGGCAGCATTACAGGAAGTTTTACTTTCAGCTTCAAAAAGTACAAGGAACTTTGTCTGTTTCATTTCCCAATTCATGTACTTTGCCCAGCCCATACTGGAATTTCTTAAATCTGTTGCACTCAGACTTGTTGGTGAGCAGAGCAGTGCAGAGTATTCGTGTGGGCGTAGCAGACAGGCAGGAACGTTGAGTTGTGACCACAGCCAAATCAGCCGTCATCTTATCGAGTAGCCGAGCAGGTTTGATTGGCTGAATGGCCGACTCCTTCCATATCCTGCTTTCCCATGTTCTACCCCATCTGGCCAAACTTCAGTGCAGGTGTGTAATGTGTAGTGTCTTGTCTTACAGCTTTTCCTTCAAGGGAACCCCGTATGTTACCAAAAACGGCATCGACCCTGCACTATCCATCACCTTTCACCCAAAGCAGCCTTCATGCGAGTAAGTATTTGTGTGGGTACTATTGACCTGGTTAGAGTTTGGCATCTCTCACTGCTAGCTGGTCCTTTCCTGAGTTGCTGGGGAGGAGCACAATGCTGGGACAGGGCTGGTCACTGCTTTTGGGTTTGGCTTTATGCGATCCACTGACCTCCTTTTGCCTTCAATCATTCTGGATTGCCTGATGAGGAAAGGCTAGATAGGGTGGAGTTTGGAAGAGTCAGAGAATACTTAACATATTAGGTTCTTAAGGGGACTTGACTGGGTTAACATGGAAAAGGATGTTTCCTGCTGTGGGAGAATCTTGAATTGGGGGTCACAGGTTAAAAATGGACAGTGCTTGCCAACACCCGCAACTGCAGGCAGCTACAAGTGTGCTGTTTTGGAATGTGCGTGCACACGATATGCAATCATTTAGAAATCTCGGCCCCCTGCTCTTGCCCACCCCAGGACAAATGCATGTGCAGGAAACCGCATGTGGTTTTGAAATAGGGCTCACTGGGGAGAGGAGACTCTGGATAGAGGTAATTCCTGGAATGAGGATGCAAGAGGAGTTAGGAGCTGGGACTGTCGGGGGTTGAAGGTGGGTGGCGACAAGGTGAGCCCAGGCCTTGGGAGGTGGGGTGCTAACAAGGAGGGCCCAGAAGCTGGCAGGCCCTCCCATGTCCAATCACGCTCTCTGTCTGTCCACCCCACTCCCCCCAGTCTGTTTGTATGTATTTGTGATTTAACTAGTGCAATTTGTGCGTGTGTTGGTGTCAACAAACGTGCCCTTTTAAAAACAAGGGGTCACCCATTTAAAACAGATGAGAAAATGTTTTTCTCCTCAGGATTGTGTGTCTTTGGAACCCCCTTCCTCAAAAGGCCAAGGGTGCTGAATCTTTAAACATTTTTCAGGTAGACATAGTTTGAATCTTGGTTACCGAAAGGATGAAAGGTTATCAGGGATGTGCAAGACTATGGAGTTGAGATTAAGATCAGATCAGCAGCAATCACTTTGAACGGCAGACCAGGTTTGGCTGGAGTGTCCTTCTCTTGTTCCTTGTTCGTGTATTCATGTGGTATCGCTGTGATCGTTTCTGAGCTGGAGAAAGTGATAAAAATGTTTTGGGCTTGTCTGTCCCGTCTGTTTCAGTGTTGTGAATGATCCCCTGTGGAATATATTTAAGGCTGCAAAACGCAGGTTTTTGGTGTCTTGGGGAAGTGAGAAATGGAGAGTGGCTGGGCCAGTGGAGTCAAAGCCTAAGATCCGACTGCAGGTCACACCGAGCTTGGTGAACCCACACCTGGAGAATTTGTGGACAGTTTTGGTCTCTCTCCCTCCCTCCCTCCCCTCCCTCGGAGGGGATGTTCTCGCCATAAAGGTGGTACACCAAAAGTTCGTGGAACTGTTACCAGGGATGGCAGGACAGTCCTGTGAGGCAAAATTGGTCTGTATTCAATAGAATTTTATATGTTACAACTAGATTCCCTCTCATCGTCCTAAATTCTAATACAGCTGGACAGACTAGGTGCAGGGATTTGGGGAGTCCAGAACCAGGGGACACTCGGGAAGTGGTGTAGATACTTAGGACTGAGATGACAAAAGATTGCCTGATTCAAAGTATGATGAAACTGTGGAATTCTCTACAAGAGAAGGCTTTGGAACCAAGATACTGAATATATTAAAGAAGGAAGAGACTATTTTAGAATAAAGGCATCAAAGGGTGTGGGGAGAAAGCAGGAATATGCTGTTGAGATAGAGGTTCAGCCAAGCCCATATTGCATGGGCGAATGGCATCCTCTCGCTTGTAGCTTTAATGTTTTTAAAGTAAACTGTCAACATGTTGTGAATGGCAGAACACGTTTGATCGGCTGAATGGTCCACTTGTTTTTCTTGTGTTTTGTGGTATGCTGGTAGGTTGTGTTTGGTGGAAGTCCAGTGAAAGGTGATTTGTTTTGGATCTGAGAAAGAGAAATTGGATTTTTCCTTGGTGAGTGAATTGGCGTTGTGGAAGAATATGGGGATGTGTGTTTGTAAGTTCGAATTTCCCAATCAGTGCTTCCTAGCTTTTACCTTTGTCTCCCATCCACATTTTGCTCTTCACTATGACCACAAATGGCACCTAGCCACCAGCACTTATAAGCACCTTTACCATAGTAATTTACTCTGGTACATTTCAAAGGAGCATTATTAAATTGTGTTGGCACCGAGTCGTGTGAAGTGATATCGTGATGACGAAAGACTGTGGTTTTAAGAAGCATGGTGAGAAAGAGAAGAGACAGAGAAGGTTTTAGGGAGGGAATTCTCAATGTCAGGGCGCAGACAGTAGAAGGTACAGTGATCAGTGGTGCATCATGCTTGGGTTCTGGTGGGGCAAGTGGGGAGGGTCTTCTAGTTTTCCTACTTTGAACCCAAATCAGGGAAGAATGGAGCTGATTCCCATTAACTTGGTAATCTGACAGTGTCTGCTTTTGGCATGTATATTCTTCACTTCCATTCTCCTGAAATTTTTACTTGAGCTTACAGGTCAGGCTAGAAAGGATGCCATGAGTATGGTGTCTATACATGTTGGATTATATTGAAGACAGAAGGGATAATGAATGATGTTGAGAACTTAGGAGTTCAGTGTCCCATTCTGATTGCATCGTTGCTGTATTATTGACTCCTATGTTATTCCTCCACAGCTGATTTTGGATGGAGACCCATTGACTATGGCAGAGCTGACAGTGAGTATCCCATCACAAGTAAAACGTCTTTTGGTCTGTTACACATCCACATGACATGTTGCCTCCTCAAATTCAGAGGAATGCTCCTTCTATGCAGTCCCCATCAAACATACCCAGGAAGGGCGAGAGCATGGGGCTAGATACAGAGTCTGAACTTTTAAGCACTTTAAAAATGGGTCACCTGTTTAAAACAGAAAGGAGGACAAACAAGCTTTTGGCCCCCTCCTTCTAGAAAAGGTGGTGGAAGGAGACTCTTTGCATATTTTTAAAGATGAGTTCAGTAGATTCATGTTGACCATGAGGTGAATTATTCTTCAAGTAGCATGTAATTCTTATTGACTAGCAGAGCATACTCAAAAGTGTTGAAGTCTTTTTGTTTGTGTGTTTGTATAATATCTGTATCAAGCCCCTTCGACTCACTCTAAATAGAAAAAGTACCAACAACTGAGGTCCCTTTTCCCTCTGACCATTCTCTGGCATCTTGTACACCCTCTCTGCTGCAATCCTGAAACCCTATAACCTCCCTTTTCTGAGGATGATGATGTCAGCTTGTACGAGGGGGGCATAGCTACAAGTTGAGGGGTAATAGGTTTAAGACGGATGTCAGAGGTAGATACTTTACTTAGAGAGTGGTAAGGGTGTGGAATGCCCTGCCTGCCAATGTAGTTAACTCAGTCACATTAGGGGCATTTAAACAGTCCTTGGATAAGCATATGGGTGATGATGGGATAGTGTAGGGGGATGGGCTTGGATTAGTTCACAGGTCGGCGCAACATCGAGGGCCGAAGGGCCTGTTCTGCACTGTATTGTTCTATGTCCTATGTTCCCTCTTGCAGTACCTACCAAAGACTGGCCGGCTGATAGGGCAGTCAATGCGCCACTCATCCCGGAATAGCACGCTCAGGAGTGTTCTGGAATCCTCGCTGAACAGTAACTGCAGTGAATGTATATACCCATCAGACAGTAGTGCCAGGCCAATCACCCGCAAAAAGGTAAATGCTTCAGCTTTTTATACCTTGGTTCATAGAATGTGGGTATTGCTGACTGGCAGTCCATGTGGCGTAGCTTTCCTCACTGTGCCATTACGGCAGGAGTTCTAGGATTTTTGACTTGGTGACAGAAAAGGAACAGCAATATATTGTCAAATCTGGGTGGTATATGTCCTGGAGGAGAATTTGGTGGTGTTCCCATGTATCTGCTGCCCTTGTCCCTCTAGATGGAAGCGGCTGTGGTTCGGAAGGTACTTTCTGAGGAGGCTTGGTGAATTTCTGCAGGATAACTTGTAGATAGAATGCAGTGATGGAAGGAGTGGATGTTGAAGGAGGGGAGTGTGGGCTGCTTTGCCCTGGATGGCATTGAGCTGCTTTACTTGGAGCTGCACCCATCTAGGCAAGTGGGGCATATTCCATTACCAAATAAACCTACCTCGACCATGCACTCAAACTAGTATACCAAAAGGAAAGCATTGGATTTACATACAAGCCTGTGGTGTACTCCGGCCAACTCCTTTACAATTTTAATTAGAAAATTAGATGGGCTTGATGTAGAGAAAATGCTTTCAACCCCCGGGAATCTAGAACACGACATCTTAAGTAAGCCATAGTCACTAACTCATCCAATGGGAAATTCGGAGTGGTGAGACTGTAACTCCTTTTAGAGAGAGTAGGTGAAGCAAGGACTGGAGGTATTTTGAGGTGATTCCAGGTTAAAAAACATGAAAGATTGAGAGCATAAACACCAGCATGGACTACTTGGGTCAAATGGAGATTTACAGAGGAGGTGATGGCCCAGTGGTATTATCGCTGGACTGTTAATCCAGAGGCCCAGATAATGTTTTGGAGACCCGGGTTCGAATCCAGCCATGACGGATGGTGGATTTTGAATTCAAAAATAAATCTGGAAGTAAGAATCTCATGATGACCATGAATCCATTGTTGATTGTCAGAAAAAAACCATCCAGTTCACTAATGTACTTTTAGGGAAGGAAATGGCCATCCTTACCTGGTCTGGCCTACATGTGACTCGAGACCCACAGCAATGTGGGTGACTCTTAACTGCCGTAGCCAGTGATGCCTGCATTCCGTTAATTAATTTTAAAAATGGCCTGTTTCTGAGCTTTACGTGCAGTGCCCATATCTTATGCAATCAAACTGATTTAAGTTTTACTTTTCTTTCCCCCCCCTTATTGGGTAACAACCCCACCCCCACTGCAGAGTAAAATCAAGGTGCGGACTGCCAGTATCTCAGAGCCAAGTGATAGTGACAAGGACACTCGGAATACTCCAGTCACGTCACGTGAGTATTTTGGAGAGCTGGGCTGAAAACTGACTGAAGGGAAGTGGAGACATGCAAGATTAGAATTGTTCAAATTAATGCTTAAATTCGCAAATATACGATTGAGCAGAGTTGTTCAGGTCCCTTGCAGACTGATAAAGCCGGGTGTATGTATTGCAATGCTCAGACTGGGTGAAATGGAGTATCTTTAACTCCTCGGTCACATTTTTATGCATCAATCATGATCCAATGAACTAAAAGCTGAAGAAACTGTGCAGGTCTGCAGCCCCTGTAGAGAAAAACCATTAGTGTTTCAAGTTCAACATGACTCTTCTTCAGAACAGGATAAGAGAAGTTCCAAAGAGGAGTTGTACTCAGCTTGAAACATTAACTCTATCTGCCTCCATGCATGTTGCCAGACCTGAGTAATCTTCCCTCTAAACTGCATGCACAGCTGTCTCAGAGTATCCCTTATGGTGATTGGCATCAGCTCACCAGTCACAGCATTGGCTTCCAGTTCCAGAGGCAATGGTGGACTTATGCAGCTGGAAAGAAAATGACATTGAACACAGCTGCTGAGTTTCTCCTAGCAGTTTGTCATGTCAGATTTTCAGCTTCTGCAGTTATCTGATTTTTATATGATCTTACTGAATAATTGAAAAGGCACAAGGGATGATCACTATTCTTATTATTATGTCTCTCCATCCTCCAGGGAAAGTCTGCCTCTAGAACAAATAACACAGAAAAGAGAGAAATGATTTGGTAGGTGGGCAGATTTGATAGATTGGTCCCTAGCATGGAGGGATTATTTTATGAATCAAGGTCAATCAGTTTGGGATTCAACTCACCGGAGTTTAGCAGAACATAGAACATTATAGCACAGAACAGGCCCTTCGGCCCTTGATGTTGTGCCGACCTGTCGTACCGATCTGATGCCCATCTAACCTACACTATTCCATGTACGTCCACATGCTTGTCCAATGATGACTTAAATGTACCTAAAGTTGGCGAATCTACTACCGTTGCAGGCAAAGCGTTCCATTCCCTTACTACTGAGTAAAGAAACTACCTCTGACGTCTGTCCTATATCTTTCACCCCTCAATTTAAAGCTATGCCCCCTCGTGCTTGCCGTCACCATCCTAGGAAAAAGGGTCTCCCTATCCACCCTATCTAACCCTCTGATTATTTTATATGTCTCAACTAAGTCACCTCTCAACCTCCTCTCTAACGAAAACAGCCTCTAGTCCCTCAGCTTTTCCTCATAAGACCTTCCGTCCATACCAGGCAACATCCTAGTAAATCTGCTCTGCACCCTTTCCAAAGCTTCCACATGCTTCTTATAATGCGGTGACCAGAACTGTATGCAATACTCCAAGTGCGGCCGCACCAGAGTTTTGTACAGCTGCAGCATAACCTCTTGATCCCTCTATTAATAAAAGCTAAAACACTGTATGCCTTCTTAACAGCCCTGTCAACCTGGGTGGCAACTTTCAAGGATCTGTGTACATAGACCCCGAGATCTCTCTGCTCATCTACACTACCAAGAACGAGATGTGATCTCATTGAAACATAAAGGATTCTTAAGGGCTTGATGGGGAGAGTGTTGAGACAATATCTCCCCTCATGGGAGACGAGGCCATTGTCTCAGATAAAGGGGAGCCAGTTTAAGACTGAGATGAGGAAGATTTTCTTCTAATGTTCGAGTGCCTTTGGGATTCTTTGCCGGAGAAAGCTGTGGGGGCAAAGTCCTTGTGTATATTTAAGGTTAAGATATATTCTTCCTCAATGGGCCCACCAAAGGTTATGAGGAAAGGGCAGGAAAGTGTATGTGAAGAGTGTAGAATTAACCATGATCCCATTGAGTGGCAGGGCAGAAGTGAGGGTTGAGCAGCCTAATCCCATTCCTAACAAAAACTGAAAGAACTGTGGATGCTGTAAATCAGGAACAAAAACAGAAGTTGCTGGAAGAGATGAGCAGGTCTGGCAGCATCTGAAGAAAAATCAGTTAGTGCTTAAGGTCCAGTGCCCCATCCTCAGAACTGATAGTGGCTAGGAAAATGTTGGTTTATATGCAGAGGATAGGGTTGGGGCAGGGGCTAAAGCATAAATGATAGGTGGCAATAGAGCCCAAAGAAAGTGTGAAGCTGGATGAACACAGCAGGCCAAGCAGCATTTTAGGAGCACAAAAGCTGATGTTTTGGGCCGAGACCCTCGCCCTTTTTCTGATGAAGAGTCTAGGCCCGAAACGTCAGCTTTTGTGCTCCTAAGATGCTACTCGGCCTGCTTTGTTCATCCAGCTTCACACTGTTATCTCAGATTCTCCAACATCTGCAGTTCCCATTATCTCTGGGCCAAAGAGTGTTGGACAGAGAAAGGAGTTGGTAACAATCTGGCTAGGAGAGCAAAAAGCTGTTAATGGAGACTGTTAGTGGCTAACAATAGGTAGTGTGTAATGGTGGGTTATGTGATAACAAGGCCTAATGTGTGGGGCAGAGAGCTAGGACATAGGAGGGTTCAAGCCCTAAAATTATTGAACTCTATTGAGTCTGGAGAGCTGCAAGATCACCAAGTGGAAACTGAAGTGTCATTCCTTCAGCTTGGGTTGAGCTTTGCTGGAACACTACAGTGAGACAGATGTTGCCCAGGGAACAGGGTGGTGCGTTAAAGTGGCAGGCAATTGGTAGCTCAGGGTCTTTCCTGTGAGCAGAATGTAGATGTTCTGTGAAGTGGTCACCCAGTCTACCCTTGGCTTCCCCAGTGTAGTGGAGACCACATTGTGAGCAGCGAATGCAGTCGACTGGATTGTGGGAAGTGTAGGTAAAGTGCTGTTATAAAGAGTGTTTGGGCCCTTGGATGCTGGGGAGGGAGGAAGTAAATGGGCAGGTGTTGCACCTTTGGTTGCAGTGGAAGGTGCTATGGGGCTGTTGGGAGTGAAGGAAGAATGGACCAGGTTATCCAGAGGGAATGGTCCTGGTGGAAGGTGGACAGGGGAGGAGAGGGGGATATTTGTCTGGTGGCATCTCACTGGAGGTGGCGGAAATGGCATCTGGTGGGATGATAAGTAAGGACGGGAGGGGGGACCCTATCACTATTACAGGAGGGAAGGGAGGGTGTGAGGGTGGACGAGCGGGAGATGGGTCGGACCCGATTTGAGGGCCCTGTTGACCACGGTGCTGGGGAGTCCTTGTTTGAGGAAGATGGTGGACGTTCTGGAATTGGAAAAATTCATTGATTTCCCTTCCAGTTTTCCCGCTGCCCTCACTTTCACCTAGTTTGTCTCTGGCTCCTTCCTTCCCTTCCTCGGTATCTCTACTTTCATTTCTGGGGATAGACTGGCTACTAGTATCCATTATAAACTTCCCCCAACTCCCACAGCTACCCAGACTGTACATCCTCTCACCCCCACTTCCTATAAAGATTCCACCCCATTCTCTCAGTTCCTCTGTCTCCAGAGGCCAACTTCGACAAGGGAGCCTCTGAAATGTCCACCGTCTTCCTCAGCCGAGGATTCCCCAGCTCTGTTGTCGACAGGGCCCTCAACCAGGTCCGACCCATCTCCTGTACTTCCACCCTCACCCCTTCCCTTCCATCCCACAACAGCGATAGGGTTCCCTTAATCCACACAGACTATCCCATCAGCATCCACATCCAGAAGATCATCAGCTGCTGTTTCCACCGACTCCAGTGAGATGCCACCACCAGGCACACATTCCCCTTCCTTGTCCACCTTCCACAAGCACCGGTCCACCCTTCATGCATAGCACCCCCCAAAAGCCCTATGGCACCTTCCCTTGTAACCAGCAGAGGTGTAACACCTGCCCATTTACCTTCTCCCTCCCCATTGTCCTAGGGCCCAAACAGACCTTCCAGGTGAAGCAACACTTTACCTGCACATCCTACATTCTAGTCTATTGCATTCGCTGCTCTCAATGTAGGCGCCCTTACACTGGGGAAACGAAGCATAGACTGGTGACTGCTTCTCAGAACACCTACATTCTGCTCGCAAAAAAGACCCTGAACTTCCAATTGCCTGCCACTTTAACTCGCCACCCTGCTCCTTGGCCAACATGTCTGACTCAGAGTAGGAACTGCAGATGCTGGAGAATCTGAGATAACAAGATGTAGAGCTGGATGAACACAGCAGGCCAAGCAGCACCTCAGGAGCAGGAAAGCTGCTGTTTCAGGCCTAGAACCTTCTTCAGAACCCTTTTCTGAAGAAGGGTCAAGGCCCAAAACATCAGCTTTCCTGCTCCTCTGATGTTGCTTGGCCTGCTGTGTTCATCCAGCTCTACACCTTATGTCTGACTCAAGTTTGCTGTAGCATTTCAGAAGTTCAGCGCAAGCTGGAAGAACAACACCTCAGTTTCCACTTGGACCCCACAGCCTTCCAGTCTCTGTAAACATAGAACATTACAGCGCAGTACAGGCCCTTCAGCCCTCGATGTTGTGCCGACCTGTCATAC
The DNA here is from genome assembly GCF_030684315.1 of Stegostoma tigrinum. Classification (NCBI taxonomy): domain Eukaryota; kingdom Metazoa; phylum Chordata; class Chondrichthyes; order Orectolobiformes; family Stegostomatidae; genus Stegostoma; species Stegostoma tigrinum. The sequence goes on from NC_081360.1 coordinate 101,966,575, forward strand.
CGATCTCAAGCCCATCTAACCTACACTATTCCATGTATGTCCATATGCTTATCCAATGTCGACTTAAATGTACCTAAAGTTGGCAAATCTACTAACGTTGCAGGCAAAGCGTTCCATTCCCTTACTACTCTGAGTAAAGAAACTACCTCTGACATCTGTCCTATACCTTTCACCCGTCAATTTAAAGCTATGCCCCCTCGTGCTCGCCGTCGCCGTCCTAGGAAAAAGGATCTCCCTATCCACCCTATCTAACCCTCTGATTATTTTATATGTCTCAACTAAGTCACCTCTCAACCTCCTTCTTTCTAATGAAAACAGCCTCAAGTCCCTCAGCCTTTCCTCTTAAGACCTTCCCTCCATACCAGGCAACATCCTAGTAAATCTCCTCTGCACCCTTTCCAAAAGCTTCCACATCCTTCTTATAATGCGGTGACCAGAACTGTACACAATACTCCAAGTGTGGCCGCACCAGAGTTTTGTACAGCTGCAGCATAACCTCTTGCTTCCGGAACTCGATTCCTCTATTAATAAAAGCTAAAACACTGTATGCCTCCTTAACAGCCCTGTCAACCTGGGTGGCAACTTTCAAGGATCTGTGTACATGGACACCGAGATCTCTCTGCTCATCTACATTACCAAGAATCTTACCATTAGCCCAGTACTTTGCCTTCCGGTTACTCCTACCAAAGTGCATCACCTCACACTTGTCTGCATTAAACTCCATTTGCCACCTCTCAGCCCAGCTCTACAGCTTATCTATGTCTCTCTGTAACCTACAGCATCCTTCGTCACTATCCAATACTCCACCGAACTTAGTGTCGTCTGCAAATTTACTAACCCATCTATCTATGCCATCATCCAGGTCGTTTATAAAAATGACAAACAGCAGTGGACCCAACACCGACCCTTGCGGTACATCACTAGTAACTGGTCTCCAGGATGAACATTTCCCATCAACTACCACCCTCTGTCTTTTTTCAGCAAGCCAATTTCCGATCCAAACTGCTATATCTCCCACCATCCCATTCCTCCGCATTTTGTACAATCGCCTACTGTGCGGAACCTTATCGAACGCCTTGATGAAATCCATGTACACCACATCAACTGGTTTATACTCATCTACCTGTTTGGCCACCTTCTCAAAGAACTCAAGGTTTGTGAGGCACGACCTTCCCTTCACAAAACCGTGCTGACTGTCCCTAATCAAATTCTTCTTTTTCTAGATGATTATAAATCCTATCTCTTATAACCTTTTCCAACAACTGAGGTAAGGCTCACTGGTCTATAATTACCAGGGTTGTCTCTAATCCCCTTCTTGAACAGGTGAACCACATTTTCTATCCTCCAGTTGTCTGGCACTATTCCTGTAGACCACGACAAGTTAAAGATCAATGCCAAAGGCTCGGCAATCTCCTCCCTGGCTTCCCAGACGATCCTAGGATAAATCCCATCCAGCCCAGGGGACTTATCTATCTTCACCCTCTGTAGGGTTTCTAATACCTCTTCCTTGTGAACCTCAATCCCACCTAGTCTAGTAGCCTGTATCTCCGTGTTCTCCTTGACAACATTGTCATTTTCTAGAGTGAATACTGTCGAAAAAATAAAAAAAAGTTCAATAATTTTAGGGCCTGAACCTCCCATGTCCCAGCCCCCTTCTCCACACACCAGGCCTTGTTAACTCTCAGTCTGCCACTACACAGTACTTATTGCTGTCCGCTATCAGTCTCTATTAACAGCTATTCACACTCCTAGCCAGATTGTTGTCAACTCCTTTGTCTGTTCTCTCTCATTGGGCTCTATCGCCAGCTATTGTGTACGCCTTAGCCTCTGCCTCACCCTATCGTCTGCACATAAACTGACAGGGAGAGAGAAAGCAGGAAATTATAGACTGGTTAGCCTGATGTCGGTGGTGGGAAAGATGCTGGAGTCAATTATAAAACATGAAATTACGACTCATTTGGATAGCAGTGACAGGACAGATCAGAGTCAGCATGGATTTACGAAGGGGAAATCGTGCTTGACTCATCTTCTGGAATTTTTTGAGGATGTAACTATGAAGATGAACAAGGGAGAACCAGTGGATGTAGTGTACCTGGACTTTCAGAAAGCCTTTGATAAAGTCCCACGTAGGAGATTAGTGAGCAAATTTAGGGCATATGATATTGGGGGAAAAATACTTACTTGGATTGAAAATTGGCTGGCTGACAGGAAGCAGAGAGTAGTGATAAACGGGTCCTTTTTGGAATGGCAGGCGGTGACCACTGGGGTACCACAAGATTCGGTGCTGGGACCGCAGCTGTTTACAATATCCATTAATGATATAGATGAAGGCATTAAAAGTAATATAGCAAATTTGCTGATGACACAAAGTTGGGTGACAGTGTGAAACGTGACGAGGATGATATGAGAATACGGGGTGACTTGACAGGCTAGGTGAGTGGAAGGATGCATGGCAGATGCAGTTTAATGTGGATAAATGTGTGGTTATCCACTTTGGTGGCAAGAACAGGAAGGCAGATTACTATCTAAATGGAGTCAAGTTAGGTAAAGGGGAAGTACAACGAGATCTAGGTGTTCTTGTACATCAGTCAATGAAAGCAAGCATGCAGGTACAGCAGGCAGTGAAGAAAGCTAATAGCATGCTGGCCTTCATAACAAGAAGAATTGAGTATAGGAGCAAAGAGGTCCTTCTGCAGCTGTACAGGGCCCTGGTGAGACCGCACCTGGAGTATTGTGTGCAGCTTTGGTCTCCCAATTTGAGGAAGGACATTCTTGCTATTGAGGGAGTGCAGCGTAGGTCCACGAGGTCAGTTCCCGGAATGGCGGGACTATCATATGTTGAAAGATTGGAGCGACTGGGCTTGTATGCACTTGAGTTTAGAAGAATGAGAGGGGATCTGATTGAGACATATAAGATTATTAAGGGATTGGACACTCTGGAGGCAGGAAGCACGTTTCCGCTGATGGGTGAGTCCAGAGCCAGAGGACACAGTTTAAAAATAAGGGGTAGGCCATTTAGAACAGAGTTGAGGAAAAACTTCTTCACCCAGAGGGTGGTGGATATATGGAATGCTTTGCCCCAGAAGGCAGCGGAGGCCAACTCTCTGGATACTTTCTTGAAAGAGATGGATAGAGCTCTTAAAGATAGTGGAATCAAGGGTTATGGGGATAAGGCAGGAACAGGATACTGATTGTGGATGATCAGCCATGATCATAATGAACGGTGGTGCTGGCTCGAAGGGCCGAATGGCCTACTCCAGCACCTATTGTCTACTGACATTTTCCTAGCTACCATTAGTTCTGAGGAAGGGTTACTAGATCTGAAACGTTAACGGATGTTTTTTTTCTTTGCTGCTACCAGACCTGTTGGCTTTTGCAGCAACTCCTGTTTTTATTCCTCTTACTATCCTGTTTCTCATGGCCAATTTTCCTGTTTGTAAAAACCATAAGAACTGTGGATGCTGTAAATGCCGTTCTGAGAAAGGGTCACCAGACCCGAAACGTTAACAGATGCTACCAGACCTGCTGAGCTTTTCCAGCAACTTTGCCTTTGTTTCCTGTTTGTAAAACTGCTATGTTGTTCATTACTGTTCAAATCTATGTCGTCACTCTGTAGATATTGTCTTGCAACACCAAGAGGATATCAAAAGGATGGATGAGCTCCGTGGCCAGATCGGAGATGATTGGCTGCGTTATCAGCATCACCTGAACAGCCCCAAGGAGGAGCGAACAGACAACTCTGAGATGCCCAATGCCCCTGGCAAGGATGAAGCTGACAGCTCCTCCAGCATCTTCCATCACAGCAATAGCCTGGACATTGCCTCTGAGGATTCAGGAGACCCTGCCAGGGGTGACGAGACCACTCTGCTAGCCCTGGGCAGCAGCATCCAGGACGAACATGCCTCCAGCTACCTCACTCCCGATGAAGGGGCTTATTTGAATAATTCTGTGTCACTAGTGGAGACACAGGAAGAAGAGGAAGAGGAGAAGGAGGAGACAGTGAGAGGTACAATGCAAAGTGTTGGGGACATGGCTCTTTCTGAGGTACTGATGTCCAATGAGACAAAGGATAGTAACCTTTTGGTAAAAGATACTTGGAAGTGATGACCAACTACTTGCAATCTATATTAGTGACCAGGAATTTGGGAGTAAATATGACATTTAAATAACAAGGGTGTGTGGGAAAGTTAGTTGTGAATGCCTGAATGGAGCCTGCAAAGGGATATCAGTGGGTTCAGTGAGGGGGTGAGTATGTGCCAGATAGAATATAATGTGGAAAGATGAGTGTGTTCACTTTAATGGGGAAAAAGAGCAGTAACATATTATTTAAATAAAGATTTCAAAATACTGAGGTACAAAGAGATCAGATGTCCCAGTACAAGAATAGCAAAATTAGCATACAAATGCAGCAAGTAATTGGCAGGGTTAATGGAATGTTGCCGTTTAATGCCGAAGGAATGAATTTAAAAAGTAACGGAGTGTTGCTGCAATTATACGTGGTCTTAGTGAAACCACACCTGGAGTACTGTTGTACAGTTTTGGCTTCCTTTCTTAAGAATAGGTATTCTTGTATTGAATGCAGTTCTGAGTCCATTCCTGAGCTGATTCCTGGGTTGAAGTGTTTGATGAGGAAAGGTTGATCGAATTGGACCTATACTCATTGGTGTTTAGAGGAATGAGAGAATCCGGCAGTGACTCCAATGTGCAGGTTTTTCACTGGATGTGCAGCACTTTGGGACATCCTGTTGTAGAGTTCCTGTGTAAAAGGCCCAGCCTGTCTTTCTGTCCTCACTGTTAGATATCTGCCAGCCCTTCATTGTTGGCCGGTTGGTGGAGGAGGAGCCTGAGTTGGAAAGCAGCTGGATGTTCCTGCGAGTGACAGAGGACCAGCTCCTGGAGGTGGATCTAATGAATGCAGACGTCCTGGAGAAACTGGAGCTGAGCAGCCTGACAGCCATCCACAGCTCCGAGGAGTTCTGGGAGGTAAGTCAGTTCTGGAGAAGTTGCCTGGCTTTACCTGCTCCGCGTGGTCCCTGCTCTTGCACACTTGAGTCGCCCTCAGGATCTTGGTTTAAGGTGTATAGAATGGTATAACACAGACACCAGATCATTTGGCCCATTGTCCCTGTACTAACTCTTCAAAGGCACTATCTAAATTAATCCCACTGCCCTGCTCTTTCCCTGTCACCTTGCAACATTTCCTTCTAAATTTCCTTTGGTATTTTCTGTGGAAAGTTACAACTGAATCTGCTTCTGGGCTCCTTCTGGCTGTGTGTTCGTGTCGTCACATGCTGCTTTAAAAAAAAATTCTCCTTTCCCTGTGGTTCTCTGGATCAGATGTTATTTCCTGCACCCTCTCAACAATCTTGCTAAGAATTACTGTCATAACAGACTTGCTGTTTCTCCTCCTGTCCAACAGATCCAGTAGAGCTCACTAAATCATAGGGCCTTCATTCTGATTTAATGATCCTGTTGGTCTGATCCTCTTGTTTACAATGGCAGTGTATCTCTAAATATCTGTCTTCTCAATGGATTTGCCTGCAGTGCATCTTTTTGCTTTGTGGCAGAGGGTCTCTCACTATGCACCACCTAACGCAGTACCTTATTTCCAGCTTGTTCTTTGGAAATTATCTTTCAGCAGTGAACATTGTGATTTGTCTACTTTTTGAAGGAGCCATGGGCAGAATGTGACTGTTTAAGAGCATACGAAACCAATTGGTCGATTTTTTTGATCAAACATATTCCAATTTGTCAATGATGAGACAAAGATGCACTGGAGTGTTACATTCTCTGGTGCATTCAGTTTTCTTTTAGGTCTCTGGCTGAGAATGAGCATCGCGTACAGACATACAGATGTTCACCACTTTCTACCTCACTGAGAGCATCCGTAAAGAATGGTCAGTGCACAGTTCGTAATCAGGATCCTGTCTATCACGGTCACTTGTCTTTGCACACCCACCCGATCACTTTTTATCTCTGTGTACTGGGGAAAAATAAACCGCTCACTCACATCCTCCCATGTATGTCCAACACTACCACACCATATATAAGCTAGCATGTGTGGAAGGGAGATTTCTGCATCAACATTAAACTCAGTTTATGTTTTCTGGCAGCAAACCTTTTTGTAATTAATCCACGGCATATGGGTATTGCTGGCTGGGCCAACGTTTATTGTCCATCCCTTAATATCCTGGACAGGGTGGTGCTGAGCTGCCATATGCTGTAGTTTGACCCACAATGCCATTAGGGAGGGAATTCCAGGATTTTGATCCAGTGACGGTGAGGGAGCAGCAGTGTATTTCCAAGTGAGGATGGTGTGTGGCTTGGAGGGAAACCTATGATAAGTGGTGGTGTTCCTGTGTTTCCCCTGCCCTTTCCCTTTCCGGAAGTGGTTTGGAAGGCACCATCTTAAGGAATTTTGAGTGGTTTTTAAACATGGTAGTGAATCTTTTGGAATTCCTTAACCAGACAACTAATTTTCTGAAGAAGGGTCCTGACCCGAAACGTCAGCTTTCCTGCTGCTCTGATGCTGCCAGGCCTGCTGTGTTCCTCCAGTTCCACACTCTGTTAGCTATGGAAGTTCAGTGATTGAAGAGCTTCTAAGCAAGGATCAATAGTTTCAAGATACTAATAACATTGAGAGATCTAGAAATACTGTGGGAAAATGGCATGAGTTCAATGACCAGCTATGATCTAGCAGGGCAGAGCAGGCTCAAGGAGCTCAGTGGCCTTTTCCTGCTTCTCTGATCCCGGATTTCAATGTTAGTTAGTTTGAGGTATGGAGAAAGATGAGATCAGTTAGGACTATATTTGCTGGAATTCAGAAGAATGAGCAGTGTTTTGTAGAAACCTATAAAATTCCAGCAGGACCAGATAGGATAAATGCAGGAAGGATGCTCCCGATGACCAGGAAGTCCAGAACCAGGGATCACGGATTCAGGGTGGGACTGAGAGGAAGAGGAATTTCTTTACCTAGAGAGCACTGAGCTGGTGGAATTCACTACCGTACAAAGTGGTTGTGGCCAAAATATTGATTTTTTTTTCCCAAGAAAATTGGGGCTAAAGAGGTCAAAGGGTAAGGGGAGAAAGAGAGAACAGGGGACTGAAATAAATGATCAGGTGTTGAATAGTGGAGTAGACTCAAAGTGCCAAATGGGCCTCCTTCAGTTCCTATTTTCTATGTTTCTAACGCCACCTCAATCCAGATTCCAAAGGACCAAGTAGCAAATTCAGCACATTGCAGTGCTTGAACCCTGAATCTATCCGCTCTTCAACCAGCTCAACTCCAGGGAGGTACTGAGCCTCCCTCCAATTGCTCTGCTTTGTGTGTACCCTTTCCGGCCTAGGGTGAGGGGAACTCTTGCTGCTATAAATGGATGCAAAACCCTCCAGACTTCCCTGTACAGCAAGCTTATTCCAGGTGTGTTTTTTCCACTACCTTTCTTTGCCCCTCACCAAACCCACACGCCCCATCCCAACTCAGCTGTAGCCGAGGCCCTATCATAACCTGGTCTTCTTTATTTCAGGAAAATAATTCTGAGTCTTGCCTTTCTCGGCAGAGCAGAGGACAGGCTCTCCCAGCAGTGGAGTGCTGCTTCAGTTACATTCGCAGGGACAAACGCAAAAGGAAATATGTGATCCTAGACAAGAATCCCCAGGATGCCTCTGAGGTGAGTGTGGAAAAGAACATTGAGTTATCAGCCTTGGAGGGAGTGCAGCAAAGTTTCAACGAGATGATGCCTGGCTGCTGCATATTGAGTTGCTTGGAGAGACTGCACAAAACTAAGGTGGTTTTCTCTGGGATTCAGATGTTGAACGATTTGATCAAGTTTACAATCCATCAAGGAGGAGTGAGCGAAATTATTTTGGTTGTGGTGTATAAAACGAAGGACAGGTTTAAGTTGTTTTTAGGAGTGAAATTTGGCAACAGTTCTCTTGTAGCAAATATTCTGTCTGTTTCTCACTCTTGCAGATTTTGGGGATCTCTTCTACAAATGTGAATTGATATTCACCAGTTGATTGGTTAACAAAAACTCACCCAGTCACGTGTTTAAAATGTACAATGGATTACTTGGTTCTTGAGGCAAACCTGCCATCCTAACAGAGTCTGGTCTATGCACCCAGAGCAATGTGGTTGATTCTTAAACATAAAATATAAGAGTGGTAATAGGTCATTTGGCCCTTCAAACCTGCTATGCCATTTTTATGATCATGACTCATCATCCAGCTCGGTAGCCTAATCCTGCTTTTTCTAGCCCCCTCCACATTCTTTGATCCCTGTTGTCCCAAGTCCTAAACATTTAACTCCTCAAAAGCATTCAGTGTTTTTGTTTTGACTGCTTTCTGTGGTAAAAAGATGTGTAGGCTTACCACTTTCTGGGTGAAGAAATTTCTTCTCTTCTGAGTCCTAGATAGTTTACCCCATGTCCTTAAATTGATCCCTGATTCTGGACTCCTTTACTCTCTAAAATGGCCTAACGGGCCTCTTAATTCACTTAGGGCAATTGGGGATGTGCAACAAATGCTGGTCTTTGCACAAATCCTCCTTGAATGATTATGATGTGGTAGGCATCACAGAGGCATGGTTGCCTGGAGTTTGGGACTGGCAGTTAAACATCCAAGGATTCACAACATATCGAAAAGACAGGGAGATGGGCAGAGGGGGTGGGGTTGCCTTGTCGGTTAAGAATGGAATTAAATCTACGGCACTGAATGACATAGGGTCAGAAATGTGGAGTCTGTGTGGGTGGAATTGAGGAAGCACAAAGGCAAAAAAACTATAATGGGAGTTATGTACAGACCCCCTAACAGTGATCAGGACCAGGGGCGCAAGATGCACCGAGAAATAGATAGGGTATGTCAGAAAGGCAAGGTCACCGTGATCATGGGGGACTTCAATATGCAGGTGGATTGGGTGAATAATGTTGCTGGTGGATCCAAAGAAAAGGAATTCATGGAATGTTTGCAGGATGGCTTTTTGGAACAGCTTGTGATGGAGCCCACAAGGGAGCAGGCTATTCTGGACTTAGTGCTATGTAATGAGCCAGACTTTATAAAAGACCTTAAAGTAAGGGAACACTTAGGAGGCAGCGATCATAATATGGTAGAGTTCAGTCTGCAGTTTGAAAGAGAGAAGGCAAAATCGGATGTAATGGTATTACAGTTAAATAAAGGTAATTAAGGGGCATAAGAGAGGAATTGACGAAAATCAACTGGAAGCAGAGCCTAGTAGGGAAGACAGACCAACAATGGCAGGAGTTTCTGAGTGTAATTGAGGACACAGCACAGAGGTTCATCCCAAAGAAAAGAAAGGTTATCTGGGGTGGGATTAGACAGCCATGGCTGACAAAGGAAGTCAGGAAATATATCAAAGAAAAAGAGAGAGCCTATAAAGTGGCCAAGAGCCATGGGAAATCAGAAGATTGGGAAGGCTACAAAAACAAACAGGATAACAAAGAGAGCAATAAGGAAAGAGAAGATCAAATATGAAGGCAGGCTAGCTAGTAATATTAGAAATGGTAGTAAAAGCTTCTTTCAATACATAAGAAACAAACGAGATGCAAAAGTAGACATTGGGCCGCTCCAAATTGATGCTGGAAGGCTAGTGATGGGAGATAAGGAAATAGCTGAAGAACTTAATAAGTACTTTGCGTCAGTCTTCACAGTGGAAGACATTAGTATGCCAACAATTAGGGAGAGCCAGGGGGCAGAGTTGAGTATGGTAGGCATTACAAAAGAGAAAGTGCTAGAAAAGCTAAAAGGTCTAAAAATTGATAAATCTCCTGGCCTCGATGGGCTACATCCTAGAGTTCTGAGGGAGGTGGCTGAGCAAATAGCGGAGGTTTTGGTCATGATGTTTCAAAAGTCACTGGAGTCAGGGGAAAGTCCCAGGCGATTGGAAAATTGCTGTTGTAACCCCCTTGTTTAAGAGGCTCAAGGCAAAAGATGGAAAATTATAGGCCGATTAGCCTAACCTCGGTAGTTGGTAAAATTCTAGAATCCATTGTTAAGGATGAGATTTCTAAATTCCTGGAAGTGCAGTGTCAGATTAGAACAAGTCAGCATGGATTTAGTAAGTGGAGGTCGTGCCTGACAAACTTGTTAGAATTCTTTGAAGAGGTAACAAGTATGTTAGACCAGGGAAACCCAGTAGATGTTATCTATCTAGACTTCCAAAAGGCCTTTGATACAGTGCCTCATGGGAGGCTGCTGAGCAAGGTGAGGGCCCATGGTGTTCGAGGGGAGCTACTGGCTTGGATTGAGGATTGGCTGTCTGACAGAAGGCAGAGAGTTGGGATAAAAGGCTCTTGTTTGGAATGGCAACCAGTGATGAGCGGTATCCCGCAGGGTTCAGTGTTGGGGCCACAGCTGTTCACCTTATATATTAATGATCTGGATGAAGGGACTGGGGGCATTCTGGCGAAGTTTGCCCATGATACGAAGATAGGTGGACAGGCAGGTAGTACTGAAGTGGTGGGGAAGCTGCAGAAAGATTTAGACAGTTTGAGAGTGGCCCAGGAAATGGCTGATGAAATTCAATGTGAGTAAATGTGAGGTTTTGCACTTTGGAAAAAAGAATACAGGCATGGACTATTTTCTAAATGGTGAGAAAATTCGCAAAGCAGAAGTACAAAGGGATCTGGGAGTGTTGGACAAGATTCTCTAAACGTTAACTTACAGGTAGAGTCCGTAATTAAGAAAGCAAATGTAATGTTGTCGTTTATCTCAAGAGGGTTGGAATATAAAAGCAGCGATGTGCTTCTGAGGCTTTATAAAGCTCTAGTTAGGCCCCATTTAGAATACTGTGTCCAATTTTGGGCCCCACACCTCAGGAAGGACATACCAGCCCAGGAGCGTGTCCAGCAGAGATTCACACGGATGATCCCCGGAATGGTAGGTTTAACGTATGATGAACGGCTAAGGATCCTGGGATCGTACTCAATAGAGTTTAGAAGGGTGAGGGGAGATCTAATAGAAACTTACAAGATAATGTATGGTTTAGAAAGGGTGGACACCAGGAAGTTGTTTCCGTTAGGTGGGGAGATTAGGACCCGTGGGCACAGCCTTAAAATTAGAGGGGGTAAATTTAAAATGGAAATGAGGAGACATTTCTTCAGCCAGAGTGGTGGGCCTATAGAATTCATTGCCGTGGAGTGCAGTGGAGGCCGGGACGTTGGATGCCTTCAAGGCACAGATCAACAAATTCTTGATCTCACAAGGAATCAAGGGCTGCAGGGAAGTGGAGTTGAAATGCCCATTAGCCATGATTTAAATGGCGGAGTGGACTTGATGGGCCGAATGGCCTTCCTTCCACTCCTATGTCCTATGGTCTTCTGGCCTTGCCAGTGACACCACGTCCCATAATTTTTCTTTAGAAAGAAGACAAAAATGAGCATATGGAGTTAGGTGACTGTGACTCCAATTCCTGTCCATCTCCAAAACCCCTCACTGCCTCGTCAATGAAGAATTTGTCCAACACAGCCTTGAATAAAATCAGTGATCCAGCCTCCACAATGCTCTGAGGAAGAAAATTCCATAGATTAACCATCCTTAGAGGAAATTCCTCCACATGCCCATCTTAAATGGGTTATCATTTTTTTTCTTAAACTGTGGCCCCTAGTTCTGAATTCCCTTCTAAATGAAAATACCCCCTCCACACCGTCAATTAAGCCACCAGAGTTTTTTTTTGCCTTTCAATAAGGTACCTTCTCATTCTTCTAAACCAGTGTATGTCACTTCAATCTTTATGAAACAATCCTTTCATCCTAGGAATCAATTGAGAATACCTTCTCTGAACTCCTTCCAATGCAGGTATAGCCTTCCTCAAACAGGGAGATCAAAGTTATATCTGGTCTTCCAGGTGTTTACTTATTCATGGAACGTGGCCATCACTGGCTGGGGCACATTTCTTCCCATTCCCAATTGCACCTTGATCAGAGTGGCTTGCAAGGGCAATTAAAAGTCAGCCACATTGCTGTGGCTCTGGAGTCACGTATAGGCTAGACCCATTAGCGATGGCTGATTTCCTTCTTGAAAGGATACAATGACCAAGATGGGCTTCTCTGACAATTGACAGTGGTTACACGTTCACCATTGGGCCACATTTAATTCCAGTCTTTAAATTGAATTTAAATTTCACCATCAGCCTTGGCAGATTCAACCCAAGGTCCTGGAAAAGTGGTGCTAAGCTGCCATGTTGAACTACAGGAGTACATGTGCTTTAGGTAGACCCAAAATAGTGTTCGGAAGGGATTTTGTCTCAGCAACACTGAAGGAACAACCATATTTTTCCCCGTATGACTTTAAACTAAATAGTGTGGAGGGGGTTGGGTTCAGTTGCAGGGGGAAAAAAAGAACTTGGAAGGGACTCAAGATGTTATTAAAGTTTCCAGAATAAGTAGTACACAGAGAAAGGTTCAGAAATCTAACTTCAGACACAGCAGATAAAACAATTACTATGATGAGGGGAGCAGTCAATACAAGACTGAGGGTGTTGTACTTAAAATCTCACATTGAACAAAACAAGGTAAGTGAGCTTGTGGCACAAATTGGAATTGGCAGGCACATACCAGTGTCATGGGTATCACAGGTAAGTGGATGCAAGGGGATCAGGGTGGGAACTAAATACCCCAGGAGACATGTCCTATTGAAAGGATGGACAGAGGAAGGCAGGGTTGCCTTGTTAGTAGGAAATTAGATTAAATTGATAGCAAGATGTGATAGAGTCGGAAGCTGTAGAATCTGTGTGGGGGTGGTGTTGAGGAACAGGAAATGGCAAAAGACCCTGATGGGAGTTGTGTATATGGGTCTAGCAGTAGTCAGGATAATGGCTCAGAAAATAAATCAGGAGATAGGAAAGTAAGAAAGACACTATTACAATAATCATGAAGGACTTCAGTATGTGGGTGGACAGGGAAAATCAGGTTGGTAGCAGATTCCAAGAAAAGGAATTTGTGGAGTATCAGTTCTGGATTTGGTGATGTATAATGAGACAGACTTGATTGGAGAACTTAAGGCATACATTTCAAGAGGGCTAGAATGTAAGAGCAGAGATGTACTGTTGAGGCTGTATAAGGCACTGGCCAGACCACATTTGGAATATTGTGAGCAGTTTTGGGCCCTGTATCTAAGGAAGGATATGCTGCTGTTGGAGGGGGTACAGAGGAGGTTTACGCAAATGATCCTAGGGATTAAGGGGTTGTCAGATGCAGAGACGCTGAGGACTGAGTCTGAACTCAATGGAATTTAAAAGGTGAGGGAGCATCTGATTGAAACTTACTGAGGCCTGTGTAGTGTGGACATGGAGATGATGTTTCCATTTGTAGGAGAGACTAGGGCCTCTGGGCTTAGCCTTAGATTGAAGGGATAACTTGTAGAACTGTGATGAGGAGTTTCTCCAGCCAGAGGGTGGTGAATCTCATTGCCACAGAGGGCTGTGGAGACCACGTTGATTGTAGTTAAGTCCGGGTCAAATTCTTGATTGGCAAGCAGTTCAAGGTTATGGGAAGAAGGCCGGAGAATGAGGTTGAGAAACACATCCGCTGTGATTGAATGGGGGAGCAGACTAAATGGGCCGAATAGCCAAATTCTGCTCCTATATCTCATGGTCTAAGCCAGGACGGTGAGTAGGGGGGAGCTTGCAGGTGGTGGTGTTCTTGTCTCTCTCCCTGCTCTTGTCCACCTAGATGTAAGTGGTTATGGCATTGAAAGGTGCTGTCTAAGGAATGTTGCAGACTTTCTGCAGTGCATCTTGTAGATTATCCAGTGGCAGCAGTAGGTACATCATTGTGAATGAGGTGCCAGTCAAGCAGGCCACTTTGTCATGCAGTGTCAAGCTTGAGTGCAGCTGCATCCATTCATCACACTGCTGACTTTTGTACCTTTTGTGCATAGGCTTTGGGGAGTCAAGGTGAATCACTTGCAGGATTCCTAGGCTCTGACCTGCTCTTGCAGTCACTATGTATCTGACCGGTTGAGTTTCTGGTCAATAGTAATCCCCTGGGTGTTGATTGTGGGGTTCATTGGTAATGCTATTGAATGTCAGTGTGCAGTTTGTTTCTCTTGATGGTCATTACCTGTTTTTTTTTTCCCTCTCTCTGGTTTCAGATGCTGGTTAAGATCCTGAGTGATGCGCTGGAAGCCAACCAGAGAGCAATGCGGGAGCATTTCCCCAAACTCCAGTGCTTGAAGTGCCAGCATGAGTTCACGGTGTGCCCACAGGAGCGGGATGCTGCTCAATGCCTGTCGAAGCAATCAGATGTTGGACAAGCAGATGACCCAGATTACCTGCAGAGTGAGTGACACCTCATTACCTCCCAAAGGAGAAGATCCCTAACTTTACACTGCTAAACACCTCTAGTTATTTCCCAATCAATGCCTTCAGCGATTTTATTACACTTTCTGGAGCAGTGGGACTTGAACCCTGGTTCAGGGGTACAGTCACTTCCACTGCCCCATTAGGGCTCCTCTAAGAGATAGGAACTGCAGGTGCTGGAGAATCCGAGATAACAAGGTGTAGAGCTGGATGAGCACAGCAGGCCAAGCAGCATCTCAGGAGCAGGAAAGCTGACCTTTCAGGCCTAGACCCTTAGTCAGAAATGGGGGACTGGAAGAGGGTTCTGAAATAAGTTGCAGGAACAGCAACTCATATTCCGCTTGGGAACCCTGCAGCCCAATGGTATCAATGTGGATTTCACAAGCTTCAAAATCTCCCCTCCCCCTACCGCATCCCAAAACTAGCCCAGTTTATCCCTTCCTCTCACCTATCCCCTCCTCCCACCTCACGCCGCACCCCCATTTCCTACCTACTAACCTCATCCCACCCCCTTGACCTGTCCATCCACCCTGGACTGATCTATCTCCTTGCTACCTCCCCACCTATACTCATCTCTACTGGCTTCATCCCTGCCTCTTTAACTTGTCTGTCTCCTCTCCACCTATTTTCTCCTCTATCCATTTTCAATCCACCTCCTCCTCCCCCCCCCCCCCCCCCCGCCACCTCCCTATTTATTTCAGAACCCTCTCCCCCTCCCCTGTTTCTGATAAAGGGTCTAGGCCCAAAATGTCAGCTTTCCTGCTCCTACGATGCTGCTTGGCCTGCTGTGTTCATCCAGCTCCGCACCTTGTTATCTCGGCTCCTCAAGCACTACTTTGCTTGCTGATCTGAAATGTGCAGAGGATGTCAATGGGATCCGTCTGTGCCCTCCTCTATCTCTTTCGCTTTCTGCTCATTCTATGTCTCCCGCTCAGTTTTCAAGAAGGAAGTAGGGTATAGCTTTTCAAGTGATATGGAGGGGGGAGGATAGGATTTTAGAGCATTGAGCTTGATGGCCAGTCATGATCATAATGGCTGGCACAGCACATTCGAGGGCTGGAATAGCTTATGGTTGCTCCTACCTTCTGTGTCTCCATGTTTGAATCCCTGTTGCCAAGTTGGGCATGGTAATCTGAAGTGTTCAGAGATAGCAAGAACTGCAGATCCTGGAGTCGGAGGCAACAGTGTGGAGCTGGAGGAACACAGCAAGCTGGGCAGCATCAGAGGAGCAAGAAAGTTGGCATTTCGGGTCATGATCCTTCTTCAGAAATAGGGAGGGGGAAGGGACTGGGGAATAAATTGAGAGAGGGGGAGTGGGGCTGGGGAAGGTAGGTGGGATGGCAATAGGTGAGTGCAGGTAGGCAGTGGTGGGGATTGGTCGGTGAAGTGGGAGGGATGGATGGGTAGGAGAGAAAACGGACAGGTTGTGTCAGGTCAAGGAGGTGTAGATGAGAGGGAGGGTTGGTCATGGGATGAGGCCAGGGATGGAGAGATTTTGAACCTGGTGAATTCCATTTTTATGCCATTGGGCTGTGGGCTTCCAAAGCGGAATATGAGCTGCGGCATCATTGTGACACTGGAGGAGGCCCAGGATGGACATGTCACCCAGGCAGTGGGAGGGAGAGTTAAAATGGTTTGTGACTGGAAGGTGATGGTGTTTGTATCGTACAGAGCGCAAATGCTCTATAAAATGGTCTTCGAGCCTCCGATGTAGCAGAGGCCACATCAGGAACAGTGGATACAGCAGACCGCGTTGATGGATGTGCAGGTGAACTCCTGTCTGATATGGAAGGTTTGCTTTGGGCGTTGAATGGAGGTGAGGGCGGAGGTGTATTGGTAGTGTAGCACTTCTTGCCGTTGCAGGGAAAGGTGCTGGGGGTGATGGGGTTGAGGTTGGGGTAAAAGGTGTTAGTAATGTTGAAGTTCCTCATGGGAGCACGAGGCGGCGCCGATACAGTGGCGGAAGTACTGCTGCCAGTGTTAGTATAACAGCAGAAAAGGGACTGTAGAACGTATCCTACAAAGAGGCAGGCATAGCTTGGGCCCTTGCGGGTACCCGTGGCCACCCCCTTAGTCCATAGGAAGGGGAGGAGTTGAAGGAGAAGTTACTCAGGATGAGGATGAGTTCTGTTGAGCAAATGAGGGGGTCAGTGGAGGGGGACGAAGGAGAGGAAGGAGCACAAGGCTTTTAGGCCATCTACGTGGTGGATATAAGTGTATGGAGATTGACTATCCATAGTGAAGATGAGGTGCCGGATGCCAGGGAGTTGGAGATCTTGGAGGTGGAGGGCGTGGGGAGTTCCTGGACTCGTGGGCGGTGGGGGTTAAACAGAGTCAAGGTAAGCAGAGAGGAGTTAAAATCTCCACACTGCCAGCCTCATTGCCATGTCCAACCTTCCCCCTTATCCCTGCCTCCTTTGACCTGACACAACCTGTCCATCTTCTCTCCCACCTATCTGCCTCTTCTCACCTCAGTCACCAATCTCCACCACTGCCTACCTGCACTCATCTATCACCATCACACCTACCTTCCACCAGACCCATACTTCCTCTCTCTATTTATTCCCCCAGCTCCCTTTTCCCTTCCCATTTCTGACGAAGGGTCCCAGCCCAGAACGTCAACTTTCCTGCTTCTCTGATACTGCCTGACCTGTGTTCCTCCAGCTTCACGGTGTTATCTGAATTATATCGTTGTAGTACTGTATAGTGCCGGCAGATGGAGGTAGCACACTGCTTTCCACTGTCATTGGCAGAAGCATTAACCTTTTTGGTCCTCTGTCAGATCTCAACACTTCATATCAGCCTAGATAATAAAATGTGAGGCTGGATTAACACAGCAGGCCAAGCAGCATCTCAGGAGCACAAAAGCTGACGTTTCGGGCCTAGACCCTTCATCAGAGAGGGGGATGGGGAGAGGGAACTGGAATAAATAGGGAGAGAGGGGGAGGCGGACCGAAGATGGAGAGAAAAGAAGATAGGTGGAGAGGAGAGTATAGGTGGGGAGGTAGGGAGGGGATAGGTCAGTCCAGGGAAGACGGACAGGTCAGGGAGGTGGGATGAGGTTAGTAGGTAGCTGGGGGTGGGAGGAAGGGATGGGTGAGAGGAAGAACCGGTTAGGGAGGCAGAGACAGGTTGGACTGGTTTTGGGATGCAGTGGGTGGGGGGGGAAGAGCTGGGCTGGTTGTGTGGTGCAGTGGGGGGAGGGGACGAACTGGGCTGGTTTAGGGATGCAGTAGGGGAAGGGGAGATTTTGAAACTGGTGAAGTCCACATTGATACCATTAGGCTGCAGGGTTCCCAGGCGGAATATGAGTTGCTGTTCCTGCAACCTTCGGGTGGCATCAGTGTGGCACTGCAGGAGGCCCATGATGGACATGTCATCAAGAGAATGGGAGGGGGAGTGGAAATGGTTTGCGACTGGGAGGTGCAGTTGTTTGTTACGAACTGAGCGGAGATGTTCTGCAAAGCGGTCCCCAAGCCTCCGCTTGGTTTCCCCAATGTAGAGGAAGCCGCACCGGGTACAGTGGATGCAGTATACCACCAGTTCAATGGTATCAATGTGGACTTCACCAGCTTCATAATCTCCCCTCCCCCCACTGCATCCCAAAACCAGCCCAATTCGTCCCCTCCCCCCACTGCATCAGTTCCCATCCAGCTTCACACTTTATTATCTTGGAATTCTCCAGCATCTGCAGTTCCCATTATCTCTGATACTTCATATCAGCCTGTAGTTATCAAAATGCATTCTGTAGTGGTTCATGGGCTTGTCCGAGATGCACATCACTGGGCTGCTCCAGAGCCTTGTCCAATGCTAAGAACATTCCAGAATCCTCCTGATGTTAGACAACCAAACTGGATCCTGTATGTAAGGCAGATGGTCGTAAGCAGAATCAACCACTGATGTAGTTTAGAATCTTGTAATATTTATGTTTGATATGAAAATGTACTGATTCTGACATGAATTTATCATTTGTCAATGAAACGATGCACAAGTGGTGTAAAATCAGTGGAAATGTTTGTTTCTTCTGTTAGCCTATTATAAAACTGAGGGGTTAGACAGGTGCTCTATGAAGTCTTTTGCCATGTCAAATTGGTCTGTGGTGGGCGGTTCAGTGGCTAGCATTGCTGCCTCACAGCATCAGAGACCTGGGTTCAACTCCATCATCATCGGTGTGGAGTTCGCATGTTCTCCCCGTGTCTGTGTGCGTTTCCTCCGGCTCCAGTCCTCCTCCCTCCTCCCTCCCTCCTCCCCCCTCCCTCCTCCTCCTCCCCCCCCCCCCCCCCCACACCCCCCCAATGATCCACAGATGTGCAGGTTAGATGGATTGGTTGTACTAAATTGCCCATAGTGTTCAGGGATGTGTAGCTTCGTTGGGTATGGGGATGAGTCTGGGTGGGGATGCTCCCAGGGTCAGTGTGGACTTGTTGGGCCAAAGGGTTTGCTTTCACACGGTCAGGATTCTATGGATGGTAAAGTTTAATAACTCCTGACTTTAATGACAATGATAAAACTCTAACATCCTGCAGATGCTGGAATTCTGAAATAGAAATGAAGTGCTGGAGAAACTCAGTAGGTCTTGTATTGGACTCAAAACATTGACTCTGTTTTTCTCGCGCTTAAACCCCACAGATGCTGCCAGTACTGTTGAGTTTCTCCAGCACCGTCTGACTTTAATGATGAGGGGGTGCTGGTGTTGGACTGGGTTGGGCAAAGTCAGAAGTGCCACGACACCAGGTTGTAGCCCAACAGGTTTATTTGAAATCACAAGCTGATGATTTTGAATAAACTATAACCAGATGTCGTGTAACTTCTGATTTTGACCTTACTGAGTCGTGTTGTCCCACTACTGGCCCCTACCCCAGATAGTTAGGAGTGGTGAGGGGTCAATTTTGCAACCGGCTCTCTGAATGGGAAATTCGCTTGGTGTCATTCTCTGTAACCCTGCACCTTGTTCCTTTTCTGATTAGTTTTAATTCCCTTTCTGAAACCTTGGATGAACTTCTGTTCACCACACTCTGTCAGCATGTTTCTGACCTAAACCACTGACTGCGTGAGAGAGGTTTCCATCCTGTCAGCATTTCTGCCTCTGCCACTTGCCTTAGATCTGTACCATCTTGTTCTTTATCCTCCTAGAGTGGTTTTGGCTTTTGAATAACTGAGGGGTTGTTGCCACCAGTCCACAGGTTGTCTGGGCCTTGGTGAGCTGAGTAGCGTTTGTCTGATGTCTCTTTGTCTCTCCCTGCAGTTGAGAGTCCAAAGGTGCCTCCAGCCTGCCCCAAGTGCGCGAGTGAGATTGTGATCATTGTACCGTCCGGGATAGAAACACGCACCAGCACACCCATCCACACAGAGGAAGAAGCTGTCAAAGTGGACGTCCTGAAGATCGCCTTCACAGGTGACAGTGCCACTGGGAGCCTGAAGGTGAGCCACGCGGTGTTACCGACTTGAAAATGGGAATGAATGATCCAGTTGCTCTGGAGGTAGGTGGGAATGCGAGCATTGCTGGCGAGAATGTTTGTCGCCCGTTTGTCATTTGATCGTGAGGAACGGGAGTAGGCCATGGCCATTCAGCTCTGGATCTTCCTCTGCCATTCACTGAACTGCTTGAGTGATCTGATTTATGCCACTTTTCTGCCTGAGCCCCGTAATTCTTGTATTAGATTACTGACCTATGTTCAGTGTCCCAGCATTTATGTCTCACTGAGGTATAAAACAGCAGAACTGTGAGCAGGAGCCGGCCATTTATCCCCTCGAGCCTGCTCCGCCGTTTGATACAATCGTGGCTGACTCCACTTTCCTGCCTACTCTCCAAAACCCTTTAACTCCACACTGATTATTAATTTATTCAATGTCCCATCATTCACTGAACAGTGGGGTAGTGAATTCCACAAATTTATGATCATTTGAGAAATGTAATTCCTCCTTCTCTCTGTTTTAAATTTGACACTCCTTTTCCGAAAATGATGTCCCCTTGCTCCAGACTGCCTACAAAGGGAAACATCCCCATTGTGGTTTTATACTCAGTGACATCCAAGGTGAATTCAGAGGGCAGTTAAGAGTCAGTTGCATTGATGTGGTTCTGGAGTTGCATGTCGGCCAGACCAGGTAAGGATGGTAGTTTCCTTCCCTAAAGGACATCAGCGAACCTGATGAGTCTTTATAACAGTCAATTAAAGTTCCATGATTTCTGTTAACAAAGCTAACTTTTATTTTTTTAAATTCCACGTTTACTTAGTTGAATTAAATTCTGCCAACTGCCATGGTGGGATTTGAGCTCCAGACCCTAGATCATTAGGCCAGGTGTCTGGATTACACAGTCAGTCTCTCAACCTCACAAAGTTACCATTCTGTGGGAATGTGATTGGGAAGGTTAGGATATGTAAGGTCCATCCTGCTGTTTCTTTTTTTATTCATTCACGGGATGAGATAAGTTGCTGGCCACAGCAGCATTTGTTGCCCAGAGGGTAGTAAAGAGTCAACCACATTGCTGTGGGTCTGGAGTCACAAAGAGGTCAGACCAGGTAAGGATGGTGGTTTCCTTCCCTAAAAGGGCATCTGTGTGTCAGATGGGTTTTTCTGACAATCGGGCATCATTAGTCTCTCAATTGCAGATATTTATTGAATTCAAATTCCACCATCTGCCGTGGCATGATTTGAACCTGGGTCCCCAGAGTGTACCTGGGTCTCTGGATTAACAGCCTAGTGATATTACCACTAGGCCATCGCCACCCCCCTGCACATGCACTGTCATAGAGTCATACACACCTGCAGAACAGAAAAAGACCCTTTGGCCTAACGCATCTCCACCAGTCAAAGAACTGCCAAACTATCTGAATCCCATTTCCCAGCTCTTGGTCCGTAGCCTTGTGTGCTTTGGATTTGTAAGTGCTCATCTAAAGACTGCTTCAATGTGATGAGGGCTTCTACCTCTCTCACCTTTTACAGTTGGTGTGTCCCAGATTCTTACCAATTTCTCAGTTCATCACATCTCCTCTAAACATGTTGTCCCTTACTTCAAATCTATGTTCCCGATCATTTTCCTCTTCACCAAGGGGAAAGGTTTCTTCCTGTCTACCCTTTCTATGTCACTCATAATACATCTCAATCATGTCCCCTACACTCTCTCCTCTGCTTCAGGAAAAACAATCCCAGTCTGTCCAATCTCTCTCCATAATTGAAACTCTCCAGCCCTGGCAGCAACCTGGTAAATCTTCTCTCCATTCACATCCCTGCTGTAATGTGGATTCTAGACAAGCGCAGAATACTTTTTAAAAGTTGTTCAATTTAGGCTTCTAGGTTTTTATCTAAAGGAATTTGTAGGGTGAATGGGACTATAGAATGTTCCCCATGCTGAAGGGAACAGTCACAACATTTAAAGGACATTTGGAAAAGGTCATGCATGGGAAAGGTTTGGAGGGATTTGGGCCAAATGTAGGAAGAAGGGACAAGGTTATTTTGGGAACGTGGTCACTGGACTAGTTGGACCAAAGAGTCTGCTTCCAGGCAGTATGACTTTATGAGAACTAGGTCTCTGTTCGACAATAATACCCAGGGCCCTTCCATTAACACTGTAAGCCCTACCCTTGCTTGTGTTACAAAATGCAGTATCTTACACTTATCCAAATAAACTCCATCTGCCACTCAGTCTGGTGTCTGAATTGATCAAGACCCCTTTATAATCATAGATAACCTTCTCTGTTATCCACTATACCACCAATTTTGGTGCCATCTGCAAACTTAATAACCATGTCTCCTATATTCTCATGCAAATTACTTCTATAAATGACACACAAGTGAACCCAGCACTGATTCCCATGGAACACCACTGGTCACGGGCCTCCAGTCCAAAAAGCAATTCTATACCACCACCCGCTGTCTCCTGCCGTCACTTGCAACACGACCTTACAGCATAGAAACAGACCCTTTGGTTCAACTAGTCCACACCAACCATGTTCCCAGGCTAACTAGTCCCACGTGCCTGCATTTGGCCCAAATCCCTCCAAACCTTTCCTATGCATAAACTTATCTCAATTTCTTTTAAGTGTTGTAACTGTAATCTTCAGAGTGGGGGCCATTATATAATCCCAGTCACCCTACAAATTCCTTTAGACAAAAGCCTAGAAACCTAAATTGAACTATTCTTTAACCTTCATTTTCAGGAGAATACAAGCAAGCTTTTCATAAGAGTTAAATTATAAGCAGAGATCATGTCCGTATAACATTCTGGGGAATCTAAAACCACTGGGAGGTTATGCTGAAACTGTATAAAATGTTGATTAGGCCACAGCTACTTGGATGTTGCCAGAGCTGGAGTGTTTCAATGTCAGAGAGAGATTGGACAGGCTGGGGTTATTTTTATGCACTACAGCACCTAGATCTTTCTGCAACCTCTCTCCATTTTGATAATCTGCGCAGAAGGACTGTAAACAATGAAAGAGACTGGATTTCCTGGACTGGAAATACTCTAAAATAGTTGGTCTTGTTTCTGTTGTGTAGAGTATTGAATCTCCGAGCAGACTGAGTCTGGATGCTGGACCTGGAGTCCTGGGAGATGGTGCCACTGGCATGTTGGGTATGGACCCAGAGATCTACTCCTTCGCTGCAGGCAAAAGCGCCAGTTTCTACTTGGAATGTGACCAGAGCTGCTGCAGCAGCGTGAAGGACGGCAGTCGGGTTTCTGACACCTCCTCAGGTGATGTGGATCCCAGCCTGGGGGTGCTAGTCCCGTCCGCGCACAAGGCCCCCCAGGTTGGCTGCAGTCCTGGTGTGTACGGTGGTACTGCTAACCAGAGGGGGAGCATCGATTCACGCACCGACAGCCTGACCTGGAGCTACTGCTATGGCACTCCTGTGGGTTCTGCACTGATGCCCAGCTCACCACTCTGTGAATCTGGGGACAGTCACGCTACAACCAGCAAAGGTCAGAGAGGTTGTGTACGATTGAGACCATAAAAAATGTTATAGCAGTCTAGAAGGTGGCCATTCAGCCCATCATGTCTGTACTGGACCTCCTGAAGAGTCTAGCTCTCCCATCTGTTGGTTTCTTTCCCCATTACGATGCAAATTTTATAAATGTTCTCTATAAAATGTCAGAACTTGGCCTTACCACCCAATGAACACACTCTTCTCTGTTCATGCAACTTAGGGCTGATCTTGTTCTTCCCACCTTCATCAGCAGTGGTCAGACCACCTGTTGTTGATGAACTTTAACCATGCCCTTAGATGAGATACTAAACCACAATGCCACCTCTTTTCTTCCTATTCCAGCCCTTTCAGTTCTTTTTTCAAAACCATTACTTGATGTGAGGTGGGCGTGGTGGTGGTAGTGGTTGATTGGGGTGGAAATTTGGGGGCAGGGGTTTTTTAAAAGAATACATACAAGTCCTCCCTGATATCCTGGCCAATATTCCTCCCAGAACCAAGTATCAGTTATCACTGGACCCGAAACATTAACTCTGTTTTTCTCTTCACAGATGCTGCCAGATTGCTGAGTTTTTCCAGTAACCTCTGTTTTTGTATCAGTCATATTGACTGTGTAATTATCTCAAACTCTGTGCCAATGTTGCTTCTGTGAAAATATGAAACGGGAGTTATAGTAGACCATTCAGTCACTTGACCCACGTTCACCATTTGATAACGTCATGGCTGGGGCTGATCTGTTTTTCTTTCCAATTCAACTTCCCATTTATCCCTGATGACCCTCGATTCCCGTCCCCAGCAAGATTTGATCTACCTCCGCCTTCGAAATAGTCAACAACCCTGCCTCAACCTCCTCTGAGACAAAGGTCCAAAACCTGTCAGTCCTCTGAGAAATAAAAATATTCTCATTTGTGTACAAGAAGGGTAATTTCAAAACAACATCCTCTAGTTCTGGACTTACCCGTAAACTGAAACGCACGTTCCACCTCCACCTGGTCAAGACCCGTTTGGATCTTATACACTCAACATATCCACCTTTCACTCTTCTCAACTCCAGTGGAAATAAGCCCAATCTGTCCAACCGGCTCATTACAGCAGTCAGTCTAGTAAATATATTCTGAATTACCTCCAATGCACTTATCTTTCGTTAAATAAGGAGACCAAAACTTTACACAGCCTTGGCGATGTGGTCTCACCAGTGCCACATATAACTGAAGAATAACGTCCTTACTTGTAAGTTAGTCCCTCTCGTAGTAAATTGTACATCCCGAGCTGCCTTTGAACTGAGTGGCTTGCTAGACCATTTCAGAGGGCAGTTGAGAATCGACCACATTACTGTGGCCAGAGCGAGAAGGATGACAGATTTCCTTGCAGAAAGGACATTACTGAACCCAGTGGGTCTTACAACAATTGATGATGGCTTCATGGTCACCAGCACTTTCAATTCCTGATTGATTGATTGAATTTAGCTTTCATCAGATGCTGTAGTGGGATATGAGTCCATGTCCTTGGAGCAACGTGTGGGCCTGTGCATTGCTAGTCCAGTGCTGTATCCACTGTTCCATTATTCTTCTCAGTCTTAAATCCCAGTCACTTGAAACCTTGATATGTATAGATGATCTGTCGGCCAGACTGTCACTCATTCATTTCAGAATTTCTTTTGCTTCATTATTTTCCCCTGACTGTTGCTGCAAGTTGTGGTTCAAGGTTAACTCAGCCACATTAGGGGCATTTAGACAGTCCTTGGATAAGCATATGGATGATGATGTGATAATGTAGGGGGAGGGGATTAGTTTAGTTCACAGGACGGCGCAACATGGAGGGCCGAAGGGCCTGTTTTGCGCTGTATTGTTCTATGTATGTTCTAAGGTTCCTTTTCTTTCGTTCTCCAGAAGCTGAATTCAACCTGTCTGTCGAAGATTTTCAAACCATTGACCACAGGCTGAAGCTGTTCCTTGACGTTGAGATTTTCAGTGAAGATAAGGAGGAGTATCAGTGCTTTGTCAAGGTAAGACAGCTTATTGACATGGCATTTTATACAAGTGGGATACAAGCCTTTCAGACCTTCAAGTGTGTTGTCCCAGTGGTACTAACAACCTAAATGTTTGTCAGATACAGATATTAGCCTGTGATGCTGAAACAACTGAAGCAGCAGAAGAAGAATTGAGGTCTGTGACCTACCTCTATTTACCAACTGTTGCTGCACATCTCCCAATACCTTGGGATAAATAGATTATCCCAAGTGTAAATTAACAATTGATCTGGTTTTAACTGTAGAAGAATTAAGTTCTAACATCCATTGCGTGGCATATGGAGGTGTTTCTAGTTTCAAACCTGAGTGACCTTGGTTGAGTATTGCTGGGAAAAAACAGGCACGTTTTGTCCAAACTTTCTATTTGGACTCGGGACAATTTGCAAGAATATCAGTTTGAGGCATGCTGATATACTGTAATGTACTGATGTAGTGAGGGAAGAGTGCTGATTACTTGGCCCATGGATTGTAATTGGTAAATGCTCCTATTATTGCAGTTTGGCAGCATCCTATTAATGTGAGCACTCCTCATGCTACTACTGCAATTTGCAGCAAGAGCATCTAGGTTCACCTGTTGCTCCAACCTTTTGAGAGACCTTACATTTCCAGGGTAATCTGAGGTAGACTTTTTTCAATTTACCTGTGGGATACAGGCATTACTGGCTGGCAGTATTTATTGCGCATCCCTGGTTGCCCTTTGAGAAGGTGGTGGTGAGCTGCCTCCTCGAACTCCTGCAGTCCGTGTGCTGTAGGTGGACTCTCAATGCCCACAGGGAGGGAATTCCAGGATTTTGACCCAATGACACATAACGAACGGTGATATATTTCCAAATCAGGGTGGTGAGTAACTTGGAGGCGAACCTGCAGGTGGAGGTGTTCTTGTGCATCTGACCTTGTCGTTCTAGATGGTAGTGGTCGTGGGTTTGGAAGGTGCTGTAATCAAGCAATGTGGAAGCACGCCATTCAGCCCATTGACTCCACATCAAGAACATCCTACCCAGACCCACTGCTATTCCCGTAACCCTGCGTTTCCCATGGCTAATCCACCTAGCCTGCATGTCCCTGGACATTACGGGCAATTTAGCCTGGCCAATCTACCTAATCTGTCAATTTTTGGACTGTGGGAAGAAACTAGAATACCAAAGAGAAAACCAACACGCACACGGGGTGAATGTGTAAATTCCACACAAACAGTCGCCCGAGGGTGTTATTGAACCCAGGTCCCTGGTGCTGTCTAAAGATCTTTGGTGAATTTCTGTGGTGCATCTTATAGAACGCACTGCAGCTACTGAGTGACAGTGCTAGAGAGCGTGGATGCTTGTAGATGTGATGCCAGTCAAGCCGGCTGCTTTGTCCTGGATGGTGTGAAGCTTCTTGTGTTGTTGGGGCTGCATTCATCCAGGCAAGTGGGGAGTATTCCATCACACTCCTGACTTGTGCCTTGTAGATGATGGACAGGATTTGGAGAGACAGAAATTGAGTTATTCACCACAGTATTTCTTGCCTCTGATCTTGTAGCCACTGTATTTATACGGCAAGTTCAGTTGAATTTCTGGTTGGTCGTAATACCCAGGATGTTAGTGGGGGATTCAGTAATGGTAACACCATCGAATGCCAAGGTGTGGTGATTAGATTGTCTCTTATTGGAGATGACCATTGCCTGGCATTTGTGGCGCAAATGTTACTTGCCCCCTGTCAGCCCAAGTTTGGATATTGTCCAGATCTTGTTGTATTTGATCATAGACTGCTTTAGTATCTTAGTCATCGTGAATGATGCTGAACATTGTGTGATCATCCATGAGCATCCCCACTTCTGACCTTATGATGGATGGGAAATCATTGATGAAGCAGCTGAAGATGGTTGGGCCTAAGACACTACCCTGAGGAACTCCTGCAGAGATGTCCTGAAGCTGAGATAACTGACCTCCAACAGGCACAACAATCTTCCTACGTGTGAGGTGTGACTCCAGCTACTGGAGAGTTTTCCCCCAATATTCCAGTTTGGCTACAGTTCCTTGATGCTACACTTGGTCAAATAATGTCAAGTCTGTCACTTCCACCTCTCCTCTAATATTCGGCTCTTTTGTCCACATTTGAACCAAGGCTGTAATGAGATCAGGAGCTGATTGGCCCTGGCAGAACCCAAACTGGGCATCACTGAGCAGGTTATTGCTGAGTAGGTGCTGCTTGATAGTGCTGTTACTGACACCTTCCATCACTTTACCGATGATCGAGAGTAGACTGATGGAAGTTTTGGATTTATCTTGCTTGGTATGAACAGGACCCACCTTCACAATCTTCCACATTGTCAATTCAATGCCAGTGTTGTAGCACTTCTGGAACAGCTTGGCTCAAGATGTAGCAAATTCTGGAGCACAAGTCTTCAGTTTCTTTTTCTGAAATATTGTCATTTCCCGTAATGAGTGCTGTAATGATGTTTCTTGATCTGATGTGGAGTGAACTAAATTGGCTGAAGACTGATCTTGGGAGCTTCTGGCATGTTGCAAATGCTTCAGCTTTATCTTTTGCACTGACGTGCTAGGCTCTTCCATCAGTAACAATTGGGATACTTGTGGAGCCTCTCCCTCCAGTGGGTTTAATTGTCCACAACCGTTCACAACTGGATGTGGCGGGACAACAGAGCTTCGATCTGATCCATTGGTTGTGGGATTGATTAGCACTATCTGATGCATGTTGCTTGCACACTGTATGACATACCATACGATTGGTTACAGGTGTACCTAAGAAACTTAGCTTGGCGAGAATGAGAGGAATTTTTCTTTTGTTTTTGTCCTCTCTACCACTTCCTACCAACTCAGTTTGCTGAGCCACTTATGAGTACATTTTGTACCCTTGTCACCCTCTAACTATTGTTCAGCACTACATAGTAATGAGCTTTCTTTAGTCATGTTTGACCTGGCGGCATGAACTTTCATGAAGCCTGAAGACAATACAACTGTGTCTCTCTCTCTCTCTCCTGGGTCTATCTGTTCTCCTGGTGGGACATGACAAACACGAGGATGGTATTGGTAATGTTTACGATGTTTTGTTTGTAAGATGCAATTCAGTGACTGTGACTATGTCAGGCTATTGCTTGCCTAGTCTGTGGACTGTTCTCCCAAGTTTGGCACAAGACTCTGGGATGTTGGTCAGGAGGAAGTTGCAAGATCAGTAAAGCAGCATTTTTGCTGTTGTTGCTTGTGGACCCTGACTTCATGCCAGGTAGTCCAGTCTGTTTTTAAACATAGCAGTTTTAACACAACGATGTGTCTTGCTCGGACACTTCAGAAGGCAGTTATGAGTCAACCACGTTACTTCAAGTCTGGAGTCAGATGTATGTCAGACTGAGGTGAGGGTAGATTTCCTTACTTAAAGGACTTAAGTGAACCAATTTTTATTTTTTTAAAAGACAATTGACCGTGATCCCCTTAGACTAGGTTTTTATTCCAGATTTTGTTGATATCAAATTTCACCATTTGTCATGGCAGAATTTAAGACCACGTCCCCAGATAAAATTCTGGGTTCTGGATTGCCAGTCCCAGTGGCTGCCACAGTGCTAACCCCTCCACTTGAACAAGATCATGAGAAATCAGAGCAGAGTAGATCTCTCAGCCCATTACACTACTCCACTATTCAAGATGGTCCTGGCTTATGATAATAAAGTGTGAAGCTGGATGAACGCAGCAGGCCAAGCAGCATCTCAGGAGCACAAAAGCTGGCGTTTCTGGCCTAGACCCTTCATCAGAGGGTGTAGGCCCGAAACGTCAGCTTTTGTGCTCCTGAGATGCTGCTTGGCCTGTTGCGTTCATCCAGCTCCACACTTTATTATCTTGGATTCTACAGCATCTGCAGTTTCCATTATCACTGGTCCTGGCTTATTCTCTGTTTCAGTGCCACTTTCTGCGCCCCCCCCCCCCCCCCCCTCCCCACCCCATATACCTCTTGTATACCTCAATTCCCTAAAATACTTTGTTGACAACATTGTAAATAGCACCAAAGACATTTGTTCACTGTGAACCTGACACTGAAAGAGGCTATAAAGTTATCCTGCAGAATGGCTACTCTAATCAGATCATACGGTGCAAATTGATGGAATGCTGGAAAACTGTCACTCTTGGTCCTGAAAAGTCTTTGTCAACCTGGTGAAGCTAGCAAACAGGACTACCTGTGCTCTAAACAGCATAAGCAGCAAGTAACAGACAGAGCTAAGTGATACTGCAACCAGTGGTTCAAATTTAAGCTCTGTAGTGCGAGCACATCCAGTCGTGAATGGAGGTGCAGAAACAACTGGTGTCTCTGCAAATATTCCCATCCTCAATGATGAAAGAGCCCAACAGATCAGTGCAAAAGTGAAGGCTGAAGCATTCACAGCAGTTGATAGAAACTGAATAAGACTGTGAACCCATTATCTATTGTCGTAAAAACCCACCTGGTTCATAATGTCGTTTAGGGAAGGAAACTGCCATTCTTACCTGGCCTGGCCTACGTGCGACTCTAAACCCACAGCAATGTGGTTGACTCTTAACTGCCCAATGGGCAATAAATGTTGCATAGCCAGTTACTCCATAATCCTGTGAATGAATAAGAAAAGACTAGCCATCTAAATACAGTGATTACAAGAGCAGATGAAAGATCAAGTCCTGCAGCTAGCAGCCCACCACTTGCTTCCCCAAAACTTGTCAACCATGTACAAGGCAGAATTGTGATGGAATACTTACCACTTGCCTGGGTGGGTGCATCTCCAGCAACGCTCAAGCTTGATGTCACCCAGGACAAAGCAATCAGTGATTGGCATCACTTCCACAAACATCCACTCCCTCTAACTCCAACACTCTGTGCACACTGCTGCTATCTAGAATATGCACATGAGAAATTCACCCAAGCTACTTGAACAGCACTTTCCAAACCTACAGCCATTTCCATCTAGAAGGATAAGATGCATGGGAGCACCACCCACCTGCAAGTTCTCCCCCAATTCACTCACTATTCCAACTTGGAAACGTATCCCAGTTTCTTCAGTGTGTGTCAAAATTCTGGATCTCCCTCCCTAAGGGCATTGTGGGTCTCCCTACACCAAATGGACTGCAGTGGTTCAAGAAGGCAGTTCACCACTTTCCTCTCCAAAACCTGTCAACCATCTACAAGGCAGGAGTGTGATGGAATACTGTTATATAAGGTTGGGCAATAAATGCTGGCCCAGACTGTGACACCCCCATCCCTTGAACAATATTTTTTTGGTGTTTGTTTCATCAACTCTGACATTATTAATCAGATCTCCAATGTGAGTGTTTCACACAGCACTGATGTAAAGAAATTTTTGTCTTAAAAGGAAGATTGTGTGCATTTCTAGCAAGATCTTTCATAATCTCAGGGCACCTAGATGTGTTCTTTAAGTGAAATAATTAAGACAACAACATTGGTTTTCTTTTAGTACACACTCCAGTGGCAAACAAGACAAATGATAGTGCTAACTGTTCGAATTACAAGATGATACTTGGCTTGGGAAAACCACTTCAGTGGTTGGGAATATATTCTGCTGAGCAGTGACAGAAAATGATTTCTGTGCTGCTTCAGAGATTCTAATTGAAATCTCATACGAACAGCTTTGCTCCTTTGCAAAATTTCTTTTGCTTTTAATAGAATGAGAGGTGGCAAATGGAGTTTAATGCAGACAAGTGTGAGGTGATGCACTTTGGTAGGAGTAACCGGAAGGCAAAGTACTGGGCTAATGTTAAGATTCTTAGCAGTGTAGATGAGCAGAGAGATCTCTGTGTCCATGTACACAGATCCTTGAAAGTTGCCACCCAGGTTGACAGGGCTGTTAAGAAGGCATACAGTGTTTTAGCTTTTATTAATAGAGGGATCGAGTTCCGGAACCAAGAGGTTATGGTGAAGCTGTACAAAACTCTGGTGCAGCCGCACTTGGAGTATTGTGTACAGTTCTGGTCACCGCATTATAAGAAGGATGTGGAAGCTTTGGAAAGGGTGTAGAGGAGATTTACTAGGATGTTGCCTGGTATGGAGGGAAGGTCTTACAAGGAAAGGCTGAGAGACTTGAGGCTGTTTTCATTAGAGAGAAGAAGGTTGAGAGGTGACTTAATTGAAACACATAAAATAATCAGAGGGTTAGATAGGGTGGATAGGGAGAGCCTTTTTCCTAGGATGGTGACGGCAAGCATGAGGGGGCATAGCTTTAAATTGAGGGGTGAAAGACATAGGACAGATGTCAGAGGTAGTTTCTTTACTCAGAGAGTAGTAAGGGAATGGAATGCTTTGCCTGCAACGGTAGTAGATTCGCCAACTTTAGGTACATTTAAGTCGTCATTGGATAAGCATATGGACGTACATGGAATAGTGTAGGTTAGATGGGCTTGAGATCGGTATGACAGGTCGGCACAACATCAAGGGCCAAAGGGCCTGTACTGTGCTGTAATGTTCTATGTTCTATGAATGTGCGTGTCACTGGCTAAACCAACATTTTCTGCTGTGGAGAAGGTGATAGTCAGCTGTCCCCTTGAACCATTGCAGTTATAGAGTCAGACATGTACAGCACGGAAGCAGATCCTTCAGTCCAAATCATCTGTGCCGACCAGATAACCTAAATTAATAGAGTCCCATTTACCAGCATTTGGCCTATATCCCACTAAGTCCTTTCTATTCATAAACTCATCTAGATCCCTTTTTAAATGTTGAAATTGTACCAGCCTCTCCCCTTCCTCTGGTAATTCTTCCACATATCCACCACATTTGATGTGGAAAAAGGTGCCTCCCTAGATCCCTTTTAAATCTTTCCCCACTAGTTTTGGACTCTCCAACTCTGGGGGGAAAAGATCTTGACACTTCATCCTATCCGTACCCCTCATGATTTTATAAACATCTATAAGGACACCCCTCCGACTCTGACGCTGCAGGATAAATAGTCCAGCCCTCCAGCCCTGGCATGATGTAAGGGCAACCACAGTACCGTTGGAAAGGGAGTTCCTGAATTTTGGCCCAGTGATATATTTGCAAGTCAGGGTTTTGTGGGGCTTTTGGGAGGTGCGGTTGGAGGTGGTGCTATTCCCAGGAATCTGCTGCCCTGTTCTTATGATGTGGCGGTGCCGGAAAGCTTGTGTTTTCACATGAACCTGTTGGACTAAACTTGGTGTTTTGTGATTTCTGCCACTGTTCTTAGGTAATAGAGGTTTGAGTTTTACAGTTGAAGGTGCCTGAAGTGGTGAGCTCACAGTAAAGTATGAATGAGGAGGGTACTGACATCAAAGGGTTAACACCTCATTGTCAGTTAGTTACTGAGTCACTGCAAACAGACTTGATGTTCAGCTGCTTCAACTTCAAAAGAAAGGATACCCTTATAATCCAGGGACAATTTGAAGACTATTCAGTTATCTAATTGCAAGCCTCAGGGAGCAAACTATCTCACCTACTTAATCTACTTTCAAGTCACCAGCTGCCTATTCTTTGATATCCTCCGTCATGGGAAGACCTATGTAAGAAACTCATAGCACCGGGTGTCATCCTCAAATTCAGGGGCAGCTGCTGCTGATGAGTCTTTGACCTTTTTGTTGGTGTTAATTTTGTTTCATATTTCCCTTGCCTGCACATTTGTTATCCTGGTGTATTCTTGCCCCACCAACCCCTAATTCTAGTTGCTTCCTGAGAATGGCTTTACAATTACCCCTCAAATCCCAGGGATGAGGCATATCTGTTGTATAACAAAAATTGCAAAGATTTACAGATGCTGATAGTCTAAAACACAATCAGAAATTGCTGGAAAAATTCTATAGGTCTAGCTGTATGTATGGAGAGAGATCAGTTAACATTTCGGATCCAGTGACCCTTCATCAGAACTGGGGAACTTGTTTGTATAATAGATAACAAAGTTTGAAGCTGAATGAACTCAGCAGGCCAAGCAGCATCTCAGGAGCACAAAAGCTGTTGTTTCGGGCCTAGACCCTTCATCAGAGATCACAACTTATTTGTATAACTTGTTTAGGTCTGGCTGTCACATATTGACCTTACATGTTTTCCAAAATCCACTGCTGCTCCAGGATGATCTTGGACATTCCAGATAATTCCCAGCATTTTTTAACCTAACTTCAAGCTGTTCTTTTGACCTCCCTGTTTCCCCTTTCCCAGTCTACATTTAACTGCAAATAAAAGCTTGCATTTATATAGCACCTTTCATGATCTCAGGCTGCCCCAAATTGCTTTATAACTAATCAAGTACTTTTTGAATTGCAGCCACTGTTGAGCTGTAGGTAACAAAAAAAGTCCTCATTATTTAGTCCTCACTATAAATCTCAGCACATGTGCTATCACCACTTGCTCCATTCACTTCCAACCCTCAATGGACCTGAGCGTGTGACTCCAGTTTCTTGCCCTTCCCCTCAAGCCCTTGATGAGCTCACTACACGTATAACCAACCTCCTTGATCACTTTTTTCCTCCTCCTAATACCACCACCTTTGCATCTGTGTGCAACATTTTGCCTTTGACTAGCCTCAGGTTGCTGGTGTGTGTTAGAGACTGTGGCTGCAGTAGTTCTGGGAAAGCCTGGTGGGATTCTGGAGATTGGGGGTTGCAGTAGGCTGTGACAAAGGATAAGTCTTTGGTTGTCTTGATAGGCATGAGTTATACTGAAGGGTGAATTCCGGCTGTGGTGATAGAGCTGTTATTGTTGTGGGAGTTAGGTGGGGTTAATTGTAGGGTGGGGTGTAAAGGTTTTAAAGATGGTTACAGCTGTAAAGCCTAACCTTGTGCAATTACCACCAGTTCGTGTTTAACAATGTGTTGAAGAGCAGTAAAAATCACAAGACTCGGTTGAACTTTCAACCCAGTTTCTTTGTAGTTGCTACAAATCTCTGCAATGTCATGGATATTACATTGTCACTGATCTGACTCATTAGGGTCCTCTGCTTTCTGGGGTTTACTGCAGCTGCCTAATATCCTTCTCTATAACATGGTCACAACAGATTCCCTGGAAGGGCAAACATCACAGTAAATCTAGACCTAGTGAATGCCGTTCGAGGTGTGAATCTATGCTCTGAGGGTTGCTAGTCCACAGAATTCTCTTCCCCAACGGCTGGTGTCACTGAACACGTCTAAGGTTGAGTTGGATAAACGTTTGAAAAGAGTTAAGGGTTTTGTACAGGATCGGAGATTTGAGACCACAATCCAATTAGACATAATGCTATCAAATGGCAGAGGAGGCTCGAGGGGCCGAATGGCTCACCTCCCCTCATTCACGTGTTCTTGAGCAATGTAGAATCACCTAACAGTTGTAGCAAAGAAAACAGCCAATTAGCCCATTAAATCAATTGCCAGACCTTTGCAAAGGCAACTCACCTAGTTTTTCCAACCCCCCCCCACCCCAACCTTCCTCTTAGGGGCATTCCCCACGCACGATTGGTGAGCCAATGCTGCAGACAGACGTCAGAGTTCCGTGCAATTGGGTGAAGAGAAATTGAGGGAGTATTGGTCAGGTTCATTGAATATATTTGAGATGGAAGTAGATTGAGAGCCAAAGCTGTCCCTGATTGTTTTTGTTGTATATATAAACATATCAAAGTTGCTGGAAAAGCTCAGCAGGTCTGGCAGCATCTGTGGAGGAGAAAAGAGTTAACGTTTCAGGTCCAGTGACCCTTCCTCGGAACTGTGTTTTCTCCTCCACAGATGCTGCCAGACCTGCTGAGCTTTTCCAGCAACTTTGTTTTTGTTCCTGATTTACAGCATTCACAGTTCTTTTGGTTTTTGTTCATATGTTTGCTTTCATTTGGACCATCTTCACATCTTGGTCTTTCCCTATGCTTGTTGACCTACATTAGATCCCAATGTAGCCACACCTTTGATTTTTAAATTTCTATTACATGTGCTGAAGTCACTTAATGGTTCCTCCCTGCTTAGCTCCTAACCATCTCCAGCCCAATAATTTTCAAATTTTTGTGGGACTTCTTTGACCAAGCTATTGGTCACCCATCACTAATATTGTACTGCATGGCTTATCAAATTTAATTTGATAAAGCTCCTGTGCAGTGTTACAGACTGCTTTGAGTTATGAACGTACTACATCAATGTAAGCTGTCGTGAAGAGCCCGCTATATAATTAAATTGCTGTTGCCGAAAGCCAAGTGAACATCATGAATCTCCCATACGTTCTTCAAGCAGTTCTCCATCAATCGGGCCTAATAACACTGTCACGTGTCAGTCAACATAACCCACCACTAATTATATAAACAGGTGCTGTCTGTCCCTTCGAGATTGTGTTGTTAAGATTTCTTTCTGTAAGCACAAAAAATGCTGGAGCTGGGAAATGATAGAAGTTTGAATTGTTTGAAACAGTCCCTTTGAAGGCCCCATTGGAAGCATGTTTGAAGCCTTTCTCGAAACTAAATTCCACAAACTATGCGAGTTGGAACATGTTTTTAACAGGGAGCCTGTCAGGTGCAAAGGAAGGAAAGCTGCTCTGTGCTTTGTTTTCAGAGTTCCGAGGAGTGTGCTTCAGCAGAATGCCTGTACTGTTGGGTACGTTGCTCCTGTCATTCGTTCTGCTTCTCCCTCCTGCCGGGCGTGTCAGCTTACAGGCAGTGAGAGATGTCAAACTCCTCCTGTCAACACTTCACATGCTGCAGCATTGGATTTGATCAGTCAGTTACGCCCAAAGTGACATTATTTGAAAACTATTACATTCTATTTGGTCACCTTCCCTGCAAGAGATATTAATTAATACATGTTGGACTAGGCTCCCTCGGCCTAGATGCCATTCAGTACAGCAGCTGAAGGCTGGTCCTCCATCATTGTGGTTAATAGGTTTTATCCATTTGATTCTCTGCCCTTTAGGGAAGGAAATCTGCCATCCTTACCTAGTCTGGCTTGCTCTGCTCCAGACACACACTGATGTGGCGGGGGGAGTGGGGGGTCAACTCTTAACCGCCCTCTTAAATGGGCGCAGAAAGCAATTCAATTCAAGGGGCAATTGTGATTGGGCACAAATGCTGGTCCAGCCAGCAACACCCACATCCTGTGATGGAATAAAGAGCAAAGAAGGATGGGCCAATCCCTTGCTGACCTATTGACTGGAGATGGGTGGGCTTTCCGAGTTAGTAAAGCAGTGTTCAAAAGAAATGGTTTTAAAAAAACACAAATATACAGCCATGCATGCCAATTTTCATAGAAAATGCTTGGTGTACACAACCTGGGAGCAGGCTGCGCAAAACTGTTCCAGCCTTAAATCATGGCCAATGTCCCTATGAGTTTTTGCCACATATTCCTTATACTTTTGATAAATGCAAATCAATTAGTCTGGTTTTTAAAAATGATCTAGCATCAATTGGCTTTTGCAGAAGTGAGTTCCAGGCTTCTATTATTACATTACACAAGTCTATATGTCTGAATTGAAAAGACTGGTTTTATTGTTTAGACTTAGACTACTGCACCTGCTGCCTCCCACGAGGTCCTCGTCTCTTCAGTCAGAAATAGCTTATCTCCATGCCCCCTCTGTTCCTCTTGCGTAATCTTCAATCAAATCACCTCTTCTTAAATTCTAATATATACAAAAAGATTCCACAAACTGGTATTGTAATTTAACTCTTTGAGCTCAACTGTCCCTCTGGTTTATCCACACTGCTCTCTGCACAGGGCCAGTGCATCCTTCTGAAGGTGTGGTACCCAGAATGGCTGGTAGTGTCTACAGCTGTGGTCTACCCGTGGCTTGGCAAAGCAGAAGTGTGACTTCTATCTCACAGTTGGTCCTGCAGACTGATGGGTAAAGTTCCATTCAGTGTGCAAGCAGAATACATAGAAATGTAAAAGATAAAAGCAGGAGGAGGCCATTCGGCCCTTTGAGCCTGCTCCACCATTCTTCATGATCATGGCTGATCGTCCAACTCATCACCCTAACCCTGCTTTCTCTCCATACCTTTGCTCCCATTCACCCCAAGTGCTATATCTATTCGTCTCTTGAACACATTAAATGTTTTGGCATCAACTGCTTCCTGTGGTAATGAATCCTACAGGCTCACCACTCTTTGGGTGAAGAAATGTCTCGTCATCTCCATCCTACATTGTCTACCCTGAATCTTCATACTGTGATCCCTGGTTGTGGACACCCCCACCATCGGGAACATCCCCCTTGCATCGACTCTGTCCAGTCCTGTTAGAATTTTAAGTGTCTATGAAATGCCCTCTCTCTTATCTGAACTCTTGCGAAAACGATCCCAACCCAGTCTATCTGTGCTCGTATGTCAGATCTGCCATCCCCGGAATCAGCCTGGTAAACCTTTGCTGAACTACCTCAAGATCAAAAGCATCCTTCCACGGAGAAGAGACCAAAACTACACACAGTATTCTAGGTGCAGCCTCACCAAGGTCCTGCGTAACTAAAACGTTCAGAATTCTAAAGGGGCCTGACAAAGTAGGAAGCTGAGAGATTGTTCCTGCTGGATGGGAAAGTAAAGCATAGGCACTGTTTAAGGATTAAGGGGTTGATCATTTGGGTTGAGATGAGGAGAAACGGCGATTCACTGGTTGGAAATCTTTGGATCTCTGTGGCTCAGAGAGTGTGGATGCTCTATCACTGCATGTAGTTAAGCCTGGCGTATACAGAATTTTACTGTCTCTGAATTGAGGGCTAAAGGAATGAGCATGAAAAGTGCAGTGGAAACCCAACATCAGCCAAAATTGTGCTGAATGACTGAATAGTCTTGACCAACTGAATGACTTACTATTATTTCCATGTTTGTCAGCTGTGAGCATCATTTTGTATGGTTTCATGAGAGGCAAATCTCTGAAAAGGTATGTCCTCCTCTGCCCCAAACATGCCTGCCTTCCCCCCCGCCACAAAAAAATGTGGCCATTGGTAATTGCTGCATTGTTTTGAAAACATTAAGGAGTCTGCAAAGTGAGAGACTGGAAGAAGGGCAATAAGTGATGCGCTCAGCTGCTGATGATATTTAATGAGGGGCAGCTGACCTTGAGGGAGAGACTCAACCAGTGCAAAGTCCTTCCCACTGCTCTGAGGGAGGAGAGATATTTTGATCATGATGCTTCACTGCTCTCATAAGCTTTTCCCAGACCTCATTATCATGAATCATCTTGCCATTCATGATGAGCTAGATAGGACAAGCAGTTGGTTTAACTTGGAGATTTGGCACCCTGCAGTCCCTAGCATCACATCTGTAATGTATCTTTTGAGATAAACAAGCTTGATTGATCAGTCACTGGGATCTGTTCATTTGTGTGGAACAGAGAAAGCTCCAAGTGAAATGCATCAACATTATTTTAAAAACATAGCAGCAGTCTGATTCACTTGCTTGCTTGCCTCGTTGTGTAACTTCATGCATTCACGCCAACCCTGCAACCCAATCATTGTCAATTTGCTGAAAGAAAATATTGGCATTTATGTAACACCTCCTGTGAGCTTAATGCATCCTAAAATACTTTGCAGTTAGTAAAAATAATTCTTGTAGTCATTGTCAATAGGAAATGCAGAAACCAGTGGAAACTCAGCATGATCATAACCAGTGAAATTGTTTTTGCTGATGGGATAAACTTTGACTGAGACATTAATCATTGCTCCCTGGCTTACTTCCATGTTATTAGCCATATTGCTTTTTGTGTATGACCTAAGAGGGCAAGTGAGGACTAAGTTTATTTGTCATCCAAGAAACAACACCCCTGATAATGTGACCCGCCATCAGTGCTGCATCGAGGTTTGTGTTTGTGTCTCTGAAGTGAGGCTCAAACCAACGACCTTCTGACTGCAAAATGTGTGTGCCACCCCAAACATCGATAAAGTGATAGAATGTCTGCCTTTACCTTTGTAATGTTTAACTGTGTGAAATCTACTTCAGCAATGCTGGTTGAGAGACAGTTATTGTGCACTGTGCTTTGGGTGGGACGCAGGTTGGGGGTTGGTGGTGAGCAGTAATATTGCCCCTTCTTTGAATTATTGCCATGAGGCTCCAGGAATGAAGAGATTATCTTATGAGAAGAGGTTGAGCAAGTTGGACCTATCCTCATTGGCAAAATGAGAGGTGATCTTATTAAAACGTGCAATTTTTCTCTTATTCACACATTGGACCTGGGCATCATTGGCTGAACCAGTGTTTACTGCCCTTGAAGATGTTGTGGTGAGCTGTTTCTTGAACTGCTGCAGTGCATGTTATGTAGATTGACCCACAATGCTGTTAGGGAGGGAGTTCCAGGATTTTGACCCAGTGACACTCAAAGAATGGTGATGTATTTCCAAGTCAGATGGTGGCTGGAGGGGACTTTGCATCTGCTCACCTTGTCCTAGATCTTTGGTGTTTGTGGGTTTGGAAGGTGCTGTTTAGGGACCTTTGACTTTCTGCAACATACCTTTGTAGATTGAGAAATTTAAAAGTGAACACTGAGTACTCGAGTGTGGAGCTGGATGAACACAGCAGGCCAAGCAGCATCTTAGCACAAAAGCTGACGTTTCAGGCCTAGACCCTTCAGGGTGTGTTCATCCAGCTCAACACTTTGTTATCTTGGATTCTCCGGCATCTGCAGTTCCCATTATCTCTAACACTGAGTCCTGCTCCCCTTTGTGTGGGGAATTGAACAGAGGAGCACAGTTTAAAATGAAGGGTTCCCCCATTTAAGATGGAGATGCAGAGGGGGTTTTTCCCTGAGTTCTTGCTCCTCGATGCTGGTACCAGGACCGCAGTCCTGTGCGGGTGATAGCCTAGTGGTATTAACAAAGACTGTGAATCCACAGAGCTAAGTAGTGTTCTCAGGACTCATTCAAATTGTGTCATTAGCAGATGATGAAGTTTCAATTTAATAAGTCTAGTTATTGTCAATTGTTGAAAAAAAACACATCTGGCTCATTCATGTCCTTTTAAAGAAGGAAAGTTGCCATCCTTACCTGGTCTGACCAACATGTGATTCCAGACCCACAGCATTATGGTTGACTCATAACTGCCTTCTGGGCACAAGGGGATGGTCAGTAAACGCTACCAGAGCTGGTTCCACCCATATCCTGTGAATGACTGTTTAAAAAAGTGCATCTTCTGAGAATTGTGTGCGTAAGCTTAGAGGCACCTGGCTATCACATACTCAGGAAGGCTGTATTAAACCCCCATGGAGCTTGACTGCTTGTATAAGGTGCAGAAGGGCTGTCCAGTGAATATTGAATCTGATGGGCTTATGATGAGACCTTTCTTAAACAATGTTTGACACTTTCTGCAAACTAACAATGGGTAGAATCAGGAACTGAACTAAACTGCACAGCAGACCTGTTGACACCTGTTGAGTATTTGGCAGAAAGTACTGACTCTTCAGTGGTGTGACACTGTTTTAGTTACGGAATTAATAGAAAACACCCACACACAATAATTTGTACTTCATGTGTGTAATTTCTCATCAGACATCCATCAGCATTTGATAACCAAAGGCAATTGAGTTTACAACAATCAAAATGTCCTAATTTGTACCTTATTGACATGCATAAAATGTTTAAGTTGTCATGTAAATTCTGTGATTATTGAGATGACGTGATCAAGGATGTGTCATGCTATCCAGTGTAGAATTTCTGATCAGTAGATGCCACTTACTACATTTTGGATTTGTAATTTTCCACATTTGGAAAAGAAACCAAGAATGCTGGAAAAACAGACCAGATCTGGCAGCATCTGTAGAGAAAGCAGAATTAACGATTTTTTAAGTCTTCTCTGAACTGAAATGTTTTCGGGATGTTTTCATACCTTTGACAGAGGCTTGGAAATTGTAGGAGTGCAGATGGTGGGGGCTGTGTGCACAAAACAACAAAGGAAATTTTCATGGTGAAAGAGAAAAAGAGATGTAAAATGGTGTAAGTTAAAGTGTGAACTTTAACAGTTTTATCAGACAATAGGGCATGAGAGAGAGAAGACTGTGATAATGGGAACTGCAGATGCTGGAGAATCCAAGATAATAAAACGTGAGGCTGCATGAACACAGCAGGCCAAGCAGCATCTCAGGAGCACAAAAGCTGACGTTTCGGGCCTAGACCC
Organism: Stegostoma tigrinum; assembly: GCF_030684315.1. Lineage (NCBI taxonomy): Eukaryota > Metazoa > Chordata > Chondrichthyes > Orectolobiformes > Stegostomatidae > Stegostoma > Stegostoma tigrinum. Next base: position 102,007,852 of record NC_081360.1, read on the forward strand.
TTCATCAGAGAGGGGGATGGGGTGAGGGTTCTGGAATAAATAGAGAGAGAGGGGGAGGAGGACTGAAGACGGAGTGAAAAGAAGATAGGTGGAGAGGAGAGTATAGTCTCTTTAGATTCCTCCCACTCCCTACAGACAAAGGGGGTGGCCATGGGCACCCGCATGGGCCCCAGCTATGTCTGCCTCTTTGTAGGTTACGTGGAACAGTCCCTCTTCCGCACCTACACAGGCCCCAAACCCCACCTCTTCCTCCGTTACATTGATGACTGTATCGGCGCCGCCTCTTCCTCCCCAGAGGAGCTCGAACAGTTCATCCACTTCACCAACACCTTCCACCCCAACTTTCAGTTCATCTGGGCCATCTCCAGCACATCCCTCACCTTCCTGGACCCCTCAGTCTCCATCTCAGGCAACCAGCTTGTAACTGATGTCCATTTCAAGCCCATCGACTCCCACAGCTACCTAGAATACACCTCCTCCCACCCGCCCTCCTGCAAAAATTCCATCCCCTATTCCCAATTCCTCTGCCTCCACCGCATCTGCTCCCACGATGAGGCATTCCACTCCTGCACATCCCAGATGTCCAAGTTCTTCAAGGACCGCAACTCCCCGCCCCCCCCCCCCCCCCCCCCCCGCCACAGTGGTCGAGAACGCCCTTGAGCACGTTTCCCGCAACACATCCCTCACACCCTGCCCCCACAACCGCCCAAAGAGGATCCCCCTCGTTCTCTCACACCATCCTACCAACCTCCAGGTACAACGCATCATCCTCCGACACTTCCGCCATCTACAATCCGACCCCACCACCCAAGACATTTTTCCATCCCCTCCCCTGTCTGCCTTCCAGAGAGACCACTCTCTCCGTGACTCCCTTGTTTGCTCCACATTGCCCTCCAACCCCACCACACCCGGCACCTTCCCCTGCAACCGCAGGAAATGCTACACTTGCTCCCTCACCCCTATCCCAGGCCCCAAGATGACTTTCCACATTGGCAGATGTACAGGTGAACCTCTGCTTAATGTGGTATACTGTATCCAGTGTACCCGGTGTGGCTTCCTCTACATTGGGGAAACCAAGCGGAGGCTTGGGGACCGCTTTGCAGAACACCTCCGCTCGGTTCGCAATAAACAACTGCACCTCCCAGTCGCGAACCATTTCAAGTCCCCCTCCCATTCTTCAGATGACACGTCCATCATGGGCCTCCTGCAGTGCCACAATGATGCTACCCGAAGGTTGCAGGAACAGCAACTCATATTCCTCTTGGGAACCCCGCAGCCCAATGGTATCAATGTGGACCTCACCAGCTTCAAAATCTCCCCTTCCCCCACCGCATCCCAAAACCAGCCCAGTTCGTCCCCTTCACCCCAATGCACCACACAGCCAGCCCAGCTCTTCCCCTCCCCCCACTGCATCCCAAAACAAGTCCAACCTGTCTCTGCCTCCCTAACCTGTTCTTCCTCTCACCCATCCCTTCCTCCCACCCCAAGCCGCTCCTCCATCTCCTACCTACTAACCTTATCCCACCACCTTGACCTGTCCGTCTCCCCTGGACTGACCTATCCCCTCCCTACCTCCCCACCTATACTCTCTCCACCTATCTTCTTTTCTCTCCATCTTTGGTCCGCCTCCCCCTCTCTCCCTATTTATTCCAGTTCCCTCTCCCCATCCTCCTCTCTGATGAAGGGTCTAGGCCCGAAACGTCAACTTTTGTGCTCCTGAGATGCTGCTTGGCCTGCTGTGTTCATCCAGCCTCTCATTTTATTATCTTGGAGAGAGAAGACTGGTGGTTTAGCCTGACGGTCACCACACCTCAGGCAAAGAGAGGTTTCAAAGGAGAGTCCTTCATTGTAACCAGTGTGCTACATTTGTGTATAGGCCTACAGCATCAATGTATGACATTTCAATTTCTCCAACAAGTGAAAAATGTTCCAGGGGAAAGACGTGCCCTTTCTCTGATTAGCTAGAAGTGTTAAAAGTAGTATCAAACTTAAAGAAAAACTGTGTATTTGTGCCAAGACAGATGGTGCATCACGTAAGTGTAAAATGCCTTTGTGTTTTCCCGGATTCCTTCTGCCAAGCCTTTCTCGTGCCCCCTCCTGGCTCTCCTCAGACCATTTTTGAGCTCCTTCCTTGCCTGCATGTAATCCTCTCTAGCTGAACTTGACCCTAGCTTCCTCCACCTTATGTAAGCTACCTTCTTCCTTTTCACTAGAAGCTCCACCGCTCTCGTCATCCGAGGTTCCTTAATCTTACCCCTTCTTGCCTGTCTCAGAGGGACATATTTACTCATCACTCCCAACAACTGTTCCTTAAACCGTCTCCACATGTCTATAGTTCCCTTACCATGGAACAACTGCTCCCAGTCCATGCTTCCTAACTCATGTCTAATCGCATCATAGTTTCCTCTTCCCCAATTAAATATCCTCCCATTCTGCCTAATCCTCTCCTTCTCCATAGCTATGTAGAGTGTGAGGCAGTTATGGTCACTATCACCAAAATGCTCTCCCACCACAAGATCTGATACCTGCCCCGGCTCGTTTCTGAGCACCAAGTCTAGAATGGCCTCTCCCCTCGTCGGCCTGTCAACGTACTGCTTTAGGAAACCCTCCTGAACACACCTTACAAAAACAGCTCCATTCAAATCTTCTGCTCGAAGGAGGTTCCAATCAATATTAGGAAAGTTAAAGTCACCCATTACAACAACCCTACTGCGTGCACACTTTTCCAAAATCTGTCGACCTATGCTTTCTTCAATCTCCCTGCTGCTATTGGGGGGCCTGTAGTAAACCCCTAACGACGTGACTGCTCCCTTGCTGTTCCTAATTTCCACCCATACTGACTCGGTAGGCAGATCTTCCTCGACAATGGAAGCTTCTGTAGCTGTGATACCCTCTCTGATTAGTAGTGCTACACCCCCTCCTCTTTTTCCACCCTCCCTATTCTTTTTAAATGTTCTAAACCCTGGAACATCCAGCAACCATTCCTGCCCATGAGAAACCCATGTCTCTGTTATGACCACAACATCATAGCACCAGGTACTGATCCATGCTCTAAGTTCATCACTTTTATTCCTGATACTCCTTGCATTAAAGCAACCACACTTTAACCGATCCCTTGGTTCCTTCCCACTAGCTGGTCTACCTCTTGCTACTGCCTCACCTGCATCAACGCTCACCTCTGGTATACAGCTCAGGTTCCCACCCCCCTGCCATACTAGTTTAAACCCTCTCGAACTACTCGAGCAAACCTTCCACCCAGGACATGTATATGGTCACAGAAATTTGAGGGTGCATACATGAGGATCAATGGTCGGCACAACATTGTGGGCTGAAGGGCCCGTTCTGTGCTGTACTGTTCTATGTTCTATGTTCTCTATGTTCTAAGATTGGACAAAATGTAAAAATAACAAAGAATTACATTAAACTTACTCTAGTTAATAGTTTTTTAAAGAGGGAAAGCTAGCCAGAAATAGTAACAATTGTAAGAGTTTCTGTAAATATTTTAAAGAGTAAACAAAGTGTGTCTGGGGAATTAATTAGTGGAAAATAGAGAGACAGGTGCATTGAAACAAGTATTTTGCATTAATGTTCCTTAGAGACTACAGGTTATGACCTAAAAGCAGAATATGCATCAGGAAATGGAAGTGAGAGGGGAATTGAGGAAAATTACATTCACTAGGGTAGTGATCCTCGTAAATTACTCATGGTGTAGGCTGTCAAATGCTTGGGACCTGCTGGTCTTCATCCGAGAGTCTTTGTGACACTCCATGAAGCATGCTATTATTAAACACATTGAACTCGACCCCATATACATTCCACTACGGAGGAAACCAGGAAGTGAGGCAATCCATCGCAATGGACCCCAGAGTTTAAAAACCAGGTGGCAAAACACACCGCTGCTTCAGAGGCTGCACTGAGGATGTTACCGAGCACGGTAACGAAACGTCTGCGGAACAACAAACCAGCTGGGCAAGCCAACCAACCTCAACACTCTCAATCCGAGTTACAGATCTACTCCAAAACCTCTTCAGCTCAGTGCCTAATGAGATCGTTAGAGTCATAGAGCTGTCCAGCATGGAAACAGACCCTTCAGTACAACTTGGCCATGCCGATCAGATATCTTAAATAAATCTAGTCTCATTTGCCAGCATTTGGCCCCTATCCCCTTATCACTTTCTGTTCATATACCCATCCAGATACCTTTTAAATGTTGTAATTGTACCAGCCTCTGACACTTCTTCTGGAAGCTCATTCCACACATGCACCACCCTTGGCATGAAAAAGTTGTCTGTTAGATCCCTTTTACATTTTTCCTCTCCAGGCATGAGTATTGATTTTCCAATTAATGAGAAGAACCTATTAGATTGGAAGAAAGCAAATGTAACTGATTTTATTCAAAAACGGAAGGAGACAGAAAGCAAGAAACTATAGACCATTTGGTTTAAACATAGAACAGTACAGCACAATACAGGCCCTTTGGCCCACGATGTTGTGCTGACCTATTATCCTACTCTGAGATCAAACTGCCCTGCATGATCTGTCATTGGGAGAAAGTTTGAAGCAGTTATTACATATGTTAGAAACATTCAAGGCAATTAAGCAGAGTCAGCATGGTTTTATGAAAGGGAAATCATATTGAGACAATCTTTTGGAGTTCCTGGAAGAAGTAACATGCTGTCGATTAAAGGGGAACTGGCAGATATGATGTACTTGGATGTCCAGAAGCCATTTGATAAGGTGCTTCATCAAAGCTTATTACGTAAAATAAAAGCTTAAGTGTGGAGGCATATTGGCATGGATTAGCTATCTGACAGGAAGTAGGTAGTAGGCATAAATGGCTTTTGCACATGGTTAGATGTAACAAATGTTCCATCACAGATGAACGCTAGATGTCAACTGCTTGCAACTTGTGTAAATAATTTGGATGAAGAGAGGGGAAAATGTCATTGCCAAATTTCATGCTGATGCACAAATATGTAGGAAAGCAAATTGTGAACAAGATACAAGGAAACTGCTAAAGGATATGTGAGAGTGATAATGGGAACTGCAGATGCTGGAGAATCCAAGATAACAAAGTGTGGAGCTGGATGAACAGATGAAGGGTCTAGGCCCGAAATGTCAGCTTTTGTGCTCCTGAGATGCTGCTTGGCCTGCTGTGTTCATCCAGCTCCACACTTTGTTGCCAAAGGATATGGATAGGTTAAGTCAGTGAGCAAAGATGTAGCAAATGGAGTATAAAATTTTTGACAAGACTTGTAAACTGGGTTGTTGATTTGTTTGCCACGCTGATAGGTTGGTTTGTGGTGAACAAATTAACAACTGCAAATGGTGTATGACATGGAGAAATGTGAAATCCTCTACTTTGGCAGGAAGTGTTAAGTGCTGCAGAACTTCTAGTACCAGTATGTCGATAGTACTACTAAAGAATGCTAGACCTGATCATATCTAATGACCCCCCTCAAGTTGCTGAAGTGTTAGTGGGCAAACATTTTGGGGGCAGTGACCGTAACACTCGAGTTTCAAAGTTCCAATGGAAAAGGATAAGGATAGCATGGAAGTTGAGTCTCATTTTGGGGGCAGGCCGTTTCAGTGCCGTGAGATAGGATCTGGAAAATGTAGACTGGGAGCAGCTACTTGCAAGTCAATCTATATTTGGAAAGTGAAGGTCTTTTAAAAGTAGTATAGTGGGAGCTCAGGGTCACCATGTTCCTCTGAGTGAAGGACAAGGACAGCAAGTACAGGGAACCCTGTATGTCAAGGGATATTGAGAGTTTGATATCAAAAAAGGAAGCATATGTTAGGTACAGAACATTAAAAACAAGACTTCCTTCAGAAGTATAGAGAACGTTGAGGGGTGCTTACAAAGGAAATGAGGAGGCCAAAGAGGGACCATGAAATACCTTTGTCAGAGAGGATTACAGAAAACTCCGAAGCATTTTATGATAAAGAGCAAAAGGATTACCAAGGAAAGAGTGGTACCTATTAAAATCCAAAGGCACGGTCTCTGTGTGGAGCCAGAGGACAATGGTGAGGTCTTGAATGAATATTTTTTGTCTGTATTCACAAAGGAGAAAGATATTGTCACTGAAAATTTCATTTGGGATAGTGAGGTTCTAGAGCATGTTAAGATTAGAGGGAGAGGTATTAAATGAGCATAAAGGTGTATAAGTCCTAGGGGCTGATCAGATGTATCTCAAGCTGCTATGGGAGGTGATAGAGGAGATTGATGGAGCCCTGATAGAGATTGTTATATTAACTAAGTGTGGGACTGGATGAACACAGCAGGCCAAGCAGTGTCTTAGGAGCACAAAAGTTGATGTTTCGGGCCTAGACCCTTCATCAGAAGAGGATATTTAATACTTCACTGGCCATAGGTGAAGTGCCTGGAGGATGGCCACTGTGGTTCCTTTTCTCGAAGGACAGCAGAAATAGGCCAGGTGATTACAGACCAGTTAGTCTGACATCGGTGATGGGTAAATATTGGAAAAAATTCTGATGGGCAGGATTAATCAACACTTGGAAAGGCAGTGATTGATCAGGGATGGTCAACACAGATTTGTTCAAGGCAGATTCTGTCTGACTAGTTGAGTTTTAATGTAAAGCTGACTAAATATATTGATGAGGGTAGTTCTGTTGATGTGGTTTACACAGACTTAAGGCGTTTGTCAAGGTCCCACATGGAAGGCTGGTCCAAAAGGTAAGAGCCAAGGCAAGGTGGGAAACTGGATCCAAAATTAGCTTACAAATAGAAGACAGTGTGATGTTGGAAGGTTGTTTTTGCAATTGGAAGCCTATGACCAGTGGTGAATCCACAGGGACTGGAGCTGGGATCCTTGCTGTTTGTGATATATATTAATGACCTGGATGTGAACATAGAAGATATACTTAGTAAGTTTGCAGATGGCACAAAAATGAGTGATGTTGCTTGTGAGGAGCATGGTCTCCAGACTATAGCCTGAAATTGATCCGCTAGTAAAGTGGGCAGGGCAATGGTGGTGGCATTTAATCTTTAAGTGTGAGGTGGTGCATTTTGGGAGGCCTAATAAGGAAGGGACATACACAGTGAATGGTCGGGACATAGGGAGTACTGACAAATAAAAGGGACCTTGGTGTACATGCCTATAGATCCCTGAAGGTTTCAGCACAGGTAGACAATGTGCTGAAGGAGGCATAGGGAATACTTGCCTTCATTAGCCAGGGGTAGAAATAGAAGCAAGGAAATCATGTTGCTCCTAAGATGCTGCTTGGCCTGCTGTGTTCATCCAGCTCCACACTTTGTTCTACAAAGTTGTGATAACATGGTTTATATGGCAATATTGTGCGCAGTTCTGGTCACCACATTATTGGAAGGATGTGATTGCACTGGAGCAGGTGTAGACGAGGTTAAACAGGAGATTATCTGGGATCAAAAGACTCAGTTATGTTTGGGGGTGGATCTTATTGAGGTATATAAAACAGAGGCATAGGCAAGTAGATCAAGAGAATCTTTTCTCCATGTCAGGTATGTCTGAGGCCAAAGGGCAGAAGTTTAAGGTGAGACGTGTAAGAAAAGATTTTTTCCACAGAGTGGTTGACATGTGGAACACGCTGCCTAAGAGGGTAGTGGAAGCACTTACTCTTAAAACATTTAAAAAGTGTCTGGATAAATACCAGGGCATAGTTGGCTGTGGACTAAGTGTAGCTCAATGGAATTAGTGTAGTTTGATGTTTGTTGGTCAGTACAAACATGGTGAGCCAAAGGGCCTGTTTCTAAGCTGCATGACTGTAACATTGTCTAAATGATGAGAGATTGTAGAGCTTTGTGATAGAGGTATGTCCTTGTGCATGGATCGCTAAAGGTTAGGGTCCAGTACACCATGTAATTCAGAAAGCTAATGGGATGTTATCATTTGTTGCCAATGAAAGTAAAAGTAGTAAGAATATGCTTCAGTTATACAGGGCATGGGTGAGGCCACATCTGGAGTACTGTGCACAGTCTAGTCATCTTTAAGGAAAGATGTAAATGCATTTGAGCCAGTTCAACAAAGATTTACCAGACTAAGACAACCCACACAGTGCAGGTATTATGAGGAAATGTCAGACAGGCTAAGTTTGTATCTGCTAGAGCTTAGCAGAGTTAGAGGAGGCAGGTTTGAAATATGAGATCTTGAGCACTATTCACAAGGAAGATGTAGAGAGGATGTTTCCTCTTGCAGAAGATTTGAACTTGGCGTGAATTCAGAAATTAAGAGGGCTCCCATTTAAGCAGTTGAAAAGTTTACTGAGGCTTATGAGTCTATGGAATTGTTCTGTTTTCAGAAAAAACATAGAACGTTACAGTGCAGTACAGGCCCTTTGGCCCTCAATGTTGCGCCGACCTGTGAAACCAATCTGAAGGCCCTCTAACCTACACTATTCCATTATTATCCATATGTTTATCCAATGACCATTTAAATGCCCTTAAAGTTGGCGAGACAACTACTGTTGCAGGCAGGGCATTCCACGTCCTTACTACTCTGAGTAAAGAGGGTAGTAACAGAGTCCTTGAATATTTTTGAGGCAGAATTGAATAGATTCTTGGTAAACAAAGGGGCAAAAGGTCATTGGGGCTGGCCTGAATATGAATTTGAGGTTACAATCAGATCAACCAACGTCTTACTAAATGGCAGAAAGTGCTTGAATGGCTTTGGTATGCTCCTTGTTAGTGTCTGTAGGGATTGTTGTCTTCCACTTTCTCTCTTGTCATTCACCATTGATTCATGTTTTCTTTTGGCAATACTTGTTTCTTTCCAGGAACGTGACAAACTGGGCGTTGCAGAACAAAGGCTCCAAATGATTAATGTTCCACATATGCAACCATTCTAATCTCATCATTTTGTTTAAATGAAGGTGGGAATGGCAAATTTCTTTGCCAAGTGCTGAAGTTGCCGTCCCAAGTTTGAGCTGAGGCAGTCAGTGTTTTGGTCAATTTGGGCCCATGCAGCATCACAACCCTATCGCAGCCTTCAACCTCCACCCAGTCTATACCTCTTCTCCCTAACTGTGCCCTTTCCCCTCCCTGGCGCTCTAACCACCTGCAGCTGTCAGATCTCTGCACCCCTCCAGTTCTGACCTTTTGTGTAACTCTGTTTTTAGGTTTCCCGAAGTTAGTGGCTGGGACTTTTGCTACTTGGACATTGAACTCTGGAATTCCCTCCATAAACCTTTACATCTCTTTATTCCTTTGTCATTCCTTATGTTGCTTGCTGTCACATTTCATTTGGTAATGCGTCATTGAAGCATCTTGGTGATGTTTTACTGCATAAAAGTTAAGTCTTAAATGTGTGTTGTCGCTGTAGCATGAAGCGGACAGTCCTGTAGGAGGCATAGGATCTGGTTTCGACTCACCATGGATCAATGGTGTTAGGTACCTGGAGGGAGAAATCTCAGGAATCTAGCATTAATCCCCAGTATATGCTAATGAATACCTTTCTCTGCAATCAGAATTAACTGTGTAATTAAAAAACTTAGATTAATTTAATTTAAACTCAAAACCTCAGCATCTGGCTGAATGTCTCCTTTCGAATCCCTGTTATTCTTTGGTATTCCAGGGGAGAAAATGGATATGGTAGTATCACTGGTCTAATAAAACCTGGGGATATGGGTTCAGCTCTTACCACAGAAATTTGTTTTTAAAAATTCCAATCAATAAATCCAGCATGGGAATCTAGTCTTGGTCACAGCGACCATGAAGTTATCATTGCTGCAAAAACCCATCTGGTTTTTAGCAAACCTTTTAAGCATGCTCTTTAGGGAACAGAATCAACCGTTCTTCCCCAGTCTGGCCTACTCATGACTCCAGATCCACAGCAATGTCCTTGACTCTTAACTACCCTCAGATATGGTTGAACAAGCCACTCTGTTTAAGAGGCAATTAGGGGCAGCAACAAATGCTGGCCTGGTCAGTGATGCACATGAGAAAAAAACCAATGCCTGCAAAGGTGTACTTTTTAAAATGTAACATGTAAAATGTCGGTGCTGTATCCAATGAGACAATTCTCATCGAAGATTAGTTTAGGAATTTTGTAAGCCAATTTGAGTAAATTCTTAAGAGTTAAAATGATCTAGTTTCTTGGGGAGTCACAGTCATAGTCATGCTGGGTGGAAACAGACCCTTCATTTCAACTGATCCTTGCCAACCAGACATCCCAATCTGACCTAGTCCCATTTGCCAGCATTTGGCCCATATCCATCTAAACTGTTCCTAGTCACTTACCCATCCAAATGCCTTTTAGATACTATAATTATGCCGAGCTCCTCCACTTCTGACAGCTCATTCCATATATGATTGAAAAAGTTTCACCTTGTGTCTTTTTTTAAATCTTTCTTCTCCCCTTAAACCAATGTTGTTTAGTTTTGGACTCTTCCGCCCCCACCCCTAGGAAAAAACATTCCATTCACCATGCCCATGATTTTATAAACTTCTATAAGGCCACCCCACAGTCTCCTTGCAGATGGACCACGGTGAAATCCCTCCCATAGACCAACTCGTTAATCAGATCAGGTATGTCAGTTTGGCTGTTTGAGTGATACTCAAGAAAATGACACCCTTGCAATTCTCCAGGAGTTAATGAAGTTACTTTTCAAATTACAGGCATCTACAGTGAAATATGGAGACCCTCAGGAGTACCCGTCTTTGCTGATCATGTCGAATTTCAATGTCTACATCTTGGAAATCACTAGACCCCTCAGGTTTGTTCAGAGCTTAGCTCCATAAAAGTGCTTTATCTCGTTTTTTTGTTTCCCAATTCAATTCAGGATTTATAGCTTTGAGCTCTTGCAATGCAGTGGAGAGCAACTCTGCCTTTTGATTATAAGGTCAGTCAGTAGCTCTGGGCTCGAGGTCTACTCCAGTACTTAACGGACAAGAAAGATATGTTTGTACCATGATCAAACCAGTTGATTATCAATGTGCAGTTCTTACCAACGCTCCCTAGAGGTGGGCAGCAAGAGTGGAAGCAGTTCCTGGTCAGCCGTGTGGTATGAATAAATTGGAGTCTCTACCATCACTCTCCATAACCAAGGCTACACCTGCAGGTCAAAGTATATGTGGCTACAGCAACACACGCTTATTGGGCATTTAGGCTGGTGGTGGGTTTGGCTGAGTTGGCCAAAAGGCCAGTGCAGATCAGAGTGATGCTGAAACCATGGGGTTCAATCCCCAATTGGTTGGGGGTGATTTTGGAACTAGCTCTTTGCCTTCACCCATGGTGGAGTTGGTGCAATGGGTTGGATCTGCCAAATGCTCCAAGCCAGTGAGCCTCAGCTCATCTATTGTCATCCCTGCATTACGTTTTCCCTCATCTGTCTATCCAGCTGCTGCTTAAATGTATTTACTCTGATCCTCTCAATGATTCTGTCTGTTTGCGAGATCCACATTCTCGCCGCTCTCGGAGTGAGAAATTTTCTCTTCAAATTGTGTTTTTTTTATTTATTACCTGACTAAGCTAGCAATCAATGCAGGTACACTCAACGCCTCTTGTCGATGGACCTGGTACTGTGACATGTCATGTCTTGCAGCATGGAGCCAGCAGATTCCTGATTCAATCCCTGACTGGCTGGATTGGCCCAATAAAGAACACCTGTTCCCATTAGCTGACGGCACAAGGACTCGGACGTAACCGAAAGAGCTATGGATTCTGTAAATTGGGAGCAAAAACAGAAATTGCTGCAAAGTCTCAGCAGATCTGGCAGCATCTGTGAAGAAAAATCAGTTAAAGTTTCGGGTTGGTGACCCTTCTTCAGAACCCATGGTGGAATGTGTTTGTGGTGTGAATTGTAACATTTGAGGCAAGAACTACGGTGGGGAATACGAGGAAGAACTCCTGCATACAATGAATTCTATTGATAAGAATGGCTGCCCACAAGTGGAAGTAAAGATTATCGACAATTTCAAAAGGAAATTGGGTGGGAATCTTGGGAACTAAACTCCGGGACAAGAGAATGGGACTCTGTGCGTCAGCTGGATGGCCTCTGTCATGATGAGTCACTGACACCAAGTATTCAGTTCGTAAGAATGGAGTTTGTTTAGCTAGGCCTAGGTCACCGTGAGATCTTTACATAACTTGTTGCTGATTGTGAGAGCAAAGATGGAGTGGAGAGCTGCCTGAGGAGCGTTTGAAGGAAAACCAAAACAAAATCAGAAATTGCCCTGGAAAAGTTCAGCAACTCTGGCATCTATGGAGAGAAGGCAGATGGTGCCACGTGGTGCTGAGGTCCACTAACCCTCCTTCAGAACTCTCTCACTGGCTCAGCTGCCCTGCTCCCAGTTCCATTTTATCCTCCACTAATTTGACAACCACAGACAGCTGCTCATCTTAAGAGCTACACTCTGCATATGGCACATATGGTACTCAGCCAACCCCGCTCCCTACCAACACCACCTCATGCTGGCCCAGGGCTGCCCCTATCCCAGTTCCTCTTCGTCCTCCAGCTCATTCGACACTTCTGAATGAGGGGCATTGGACTCAAAACATTAACTCTGTTTCCCTTTCCACAGATTTTGCCAGACTTGCTGAGTTTTTCCAGCAATTTCTGATTTTTATTCTTCCGATTTCCAGCAATTGTAGTCCTTTAGGGTTTGTTTTTTGAAGAAAAAATGAGTTTGTGGGAATTGACAGCATCTCCAAAGACACTGGAGGGAGTCTTCTGTTTGTACAATGATGAAGAGTTGTATTCATCTCGAAAGTTAACTCTATACACCGCAGATGTTGCCAGACCTGAGTTTCTCCAGCACTGTGTTTCAGACTTCCGGCACCCGCAGCGTTTACCTTTTTAGATGCGTACGACATAGAAACAAGCCCTTTGGCCCATCACATCCGTGACAACCAACAAACATCAAACTACGCTAATCCCATTTACCTGAACCTGGTCCACAGTCTGCTATGCCCTGGCATTTTAAGCGCTCATGTCTAAGTTTTTTTTTCAACTTGTGCAGCACCTTACAGTATGGCCCAAAGAGGTTCACTGTTGGTGCAGTGCTTTTGAAACAGTCAGTTTCAATAAAAGAAAGGTGGCAACCAACTTTGCACAGCAAGATCCCACAGAGTAATGTGATAAAGGCCAGATGATCTGTTCTCATATGGGTATGGAATATGGTTTAATATTGGCTCCGATCATCAGAGAGAATGGTCCTACACTACTTCATGGAATCTTTCACATTTGCTTGAGGATCTTCCAAAAGACAGTACCTCTGAGTGCAGCACTCACCCTCAACTGACAGTGGGTTTTGCGCCCGGTGACCAGAGTTGGGCCTCGGAGCCCATCAAGGGAGTGTGCCACACAATGAGATACATGAACAAGACATTGTTTCTACATTTACATTAATGTGGCACATTGATGTAGAAAATAGGAGCAGGAGGAGACCATTTGTCCTTTTTAAGGCTGCTCCACCATTCTTCATGGCTGCTTGTCTAACCCAAAAGCCTAATCCTGCTTTCTCCCCATAACCTTTGATCCTATTTGCCCCAAGTGTTATATATAGTTGCCTTTTGAATACATTCAATGTTTTGGCATCAACTACTTCCATGCACCGCTCTTTGGATGAAGAAATGTCTCTTCTTCTCCATCCTGAATGGTCTACCCCGAATCATCCTCCTGTGATCCCTGGTTCTGGACACACTCACCATTGGGAGCATCGTCCCTGCATCTACCCTGTCCAGACCTGTTAGAATTTTATAGGTCTCTATACGATCCTCCTCATTTGTCTGAGCTCCAGCAAAAGCAATCTTAATGTAGTCAATCTCCCCTCATAAATCAGTCCTGTCATCCCCAGAATCAGCTTTGTAAACCTTTGCTGCACTCTGTCAAGAACAAGACTTTCCTTCCTCTAAAAAAGACCAGAACTATACACGATATTCTAGGTGTGGTCTCACCAACATCCTGTATAACTGCAACACATTTCTGCTCCTATACTCGCAACCTCTCACAATAAAGGCCAACATACCATTTGTCACCTTTACCACCTGTTGCACCTGCATGCTTACCTTCAGCAACTGGTGCATAAGGACACCCAGGTCCTGCTGCACACTCCCCTGTCCCAAATTACAGCCACTCAAGTCATAATCTGCCTTTTTGCTTTTGCTTCCAAAGTGAATAACATCGCATTTATCCAAATTATACTGCATCTGCCATTGTTTTGCCCTCTCTCCCAATTTGGTATCATCTGCAAACTTTGAGATGTTACATTTTCTTTCCTCATCCAAATCCTTTATATAAATTGTGAATAGCTGGGGTCCCAGCTCTGATCCCTGGGGCACCCCACTATTACTGCCTGCCAATTTGAAAAGGACCCATTAATTCCTACTGTAGTATCAGAGATAATGGGAACTGCAGATGCTGGAGATTCCAAGATAATAAAATGTGAGGCTGGATGAACACAGCAGGCCAAGCAGCATCTCAGGAGCACAAAAGCTGACGTTTCGGGCCTAGACCCTTCATCAGAGAGGGGGATGGGGGGAGGGAACTGGAATAAATAGGGAGAGAGGGGGAGGCGGACCGAAGATGGAGAGTGAAGAAGATAGGTGGAGAGGGTGTAGGTGGGGAGGTAGGGAGGGGATAGGTCAGTCCAGGGAAGACGGACAGGTCAAGGAGGTGGGATGAGGTTAGTAGGTAGCTGGGGGTGCGGCTTGGGGTTGGAGGAAGGGATGGGTGAGAGGAAGAACCGGTTAGGGAGGCAGAGACAGGTTGGACTGGTTTTGGGATGCAGTGGGTGGGGGGGGGGAAGAGCTGGGCTGGTTGTGTGGTGCTGTGGGGGGAGGGGATGAACTGGGCTGGTTTAGGGATGCAGTAGGGGAAGGGGAGATTTTGAAACTGGTGAAGTCCACATTGATACCATACGGCTGCAGGGTTCCCAGGCGGAATATGAGTTGCTGTTCCTGCAACCTTCGGGTGGCATCATTGTGGCAGTGCAGGAGGCCCATGATGGACATGTCATCAAGAGAATGGGTGGGGGAGTGGAAATGGTTTGCGACTGGGAGGTGCAGTTGTTTGTTGCGAACTGAGCGGAGGTGTTCTGCAAAGCGGTCCCCAAGCCTCCGCTTGGTTTCCCCAATGTAGAGGAAGCCGCACCGGGTACAGTGGATGCAGTATACCACACTGGCAGATGTGCAGGTGAACCTCTGCTTAATGTGGAATGTCATCTTGGGGCCTGGGATGGGGGTGAGGGAGGAGGTGTGGGGACAAGTGTAGCATTTCCTGCGGTTGCAGGGGAAGGTGCCGGGTGTGGTGGGGTTGGAGGGCAGTGTGGAGCGAACAAGGGAGTCACGGAGAGAGTGGTCTCTCCGGAAAGCAGACAGGGGAGGGGATGAAAAAATGTCTTGGGTGGTGGGGTCGGATTGTAAATGGCGGAAGTGTCGGAGGATAATGCGTTGTATCCGGAGGTTGGTAGGGTGGTGTGTGAGAACGAGGGGGATCCTCTTGGGGCGGTTGTGGCGGGGGCGGGGTGTGAGGGATGTGTCGCGGGAAATGCGGGAGACGCGGTCAAGGGCGTTCTCGATCATCGTGGGGGGAAAGTTGCGGTCCTTAAAGAACTTGGACATCTGGGATGTGCGGGAGTGGAATGTCTTATCGTGGGAGCAGATGCGGCGGAGGCGGAGGAATTGGGAATAGGGGATGGAATTTTTGCAGGAGGGTGGGTGGGAGGAGGTGTATTCTAGGTAGCTGTGGGAGTCGGTGGGCTTGAAATGGACATCAGTTACAAGCTGGTTGCCTGAGATGGAGACTGAGAGGTCCAGGAAGGTGAGGGATGTGCTGGAGATGGCCCAGGTGAACTGAAGGTTGGGGTGGAAGGTGTTGGTGAAGTGGATGAACTGTTCGAGCTCCTCTGGGGAGCAAGAGGCGGCGCCGATACAGTCATCAATGTACCGGAGGAAGAGGTGGGGTTTGGGGCCTGTGTAGGTGCGGAAGAGGGACTGTTCCATGTAACCTACAAAGAGGCAGGCATAGCTGGGGCCCATGCGGGTGCCCATGGCCACCCCCTTAGTCTGTAGGAAGTGGGAGGAGTCAAAAGAGAAGTTGTTGAGGGTGAGGACGAGTTTGGCTAGGCGGATGAGAGTGTCGGTGGAGGGGGACTGGTCGGGCCTGCGGGACAGGAAGAAGCGGAGGGCCTTGAGGCCATCTCCATGCGGAATGCAGGTGTACAGGGACTACACCTACACAGGCCCCAAACCCCACCTCTTCCTCCGGTACATTGATGACTGTATCGGCGCCGCCTCTTGCTCCCCAGAGGAGCTCGAACAGTTCATCCACTTCACCAACACCTTCCACCCCAACCTTCAGTTCACCTGGGCCATCTCCAGCACATCACTCACCTTCCTGGACCTCTCAGTCTCCATCTCAGGCAACCAGCTTGTAACTGATGTCCATTTCAAGCCCACCGACTCCCACAGCTGCCTAGAATACACCTCCTCCCACCCACCCTCCTGCAAAAATTCCATTCCCTATTCCCAATTCCTCCGCCTCCGCCGCATCTGCTCCCACGATAAGACATTCCACTCCCGCACATCCCGGATGTCCAAGTTCTTTAAGGACCACAACTTTCCCCCCACAGTGGCCGAGAACGCCCTTGACCGCGTCTCCCGCATTTCCCGCGACACATCCCTCACACCCCGCCCCCGCCACAACCGCCCCAAGAGGATCCCCCTCGTTCTCACACACCACCCTACCAACCTCCGGATACAACGCATTATCCTCCGACACTTCCGCCATTTACAATCCGACCCCACCACCCAAGACATTTTTCCATCCCCTCCCCTGTCTGCTTTCCGGAGAGACCACTCTCTCCGTGACTCCCTTGTTCGCTCCACACTGCCCTCCAACCCCACCACACCCGGCACCTTCCCCTGCAACCGCAGGAAATGCTACACTTGTCCCCACACCTCCTCCCTCACCCCCATCCCAGGCCCCAAGATGACATTCCACATTAAGCAGAGGTTCACCTGCACATCTGCCAGTGTGGTATACTGCATCCACTGTACCCAGTGCGGCTTCCTCTACATTGGGGAAACCAAGCGGAGGCTTGGGGACCGCTTTGCAGAACACCTCCGCTCCATTCGCAATAAACAACTGCACCTCCCAGTCGCAAACCATTTCCACTCCCCCACCCATTCTCTTGATGACATGTCCATCATGGGCCTCCTGCACTGCCACAATGATGCCACCCGAAGGCTGCAGGAACAGCAACTCATATTCCGCCTGGGAACCCTGCAGCCATATGGTATCAATGTGGACTTCACCAGTTTCAAAATCTCCCCTTCCCCTACTGCATCCCTAAACCAGCCCAGTTCATCCCCTCCCCCCACTGCACCACACAACCAGCCCAGCTCTTCCCCCCCCCCCCCCCCCCACTGCATCCCAAAACCAGTCCAACCTGTCTCTGCCTCCCTAACCGGTTCTTCCTCTCACCCATCCCTTCCTCCCACCCCAAGCCGCACCCCCAGCTACCTACTAACCTCATCCCACCTCCTTGACCTGTCCGTCTTCCCTGGACTGACCTATCCCCTCCCTACCTCCCCACCTACACTCTCTCCACCTATCTTCTTCACTCTCCATCTTCGGTCCGCCTCCCCCTCTCTCCCTATTTATTCCAGTTCCCTCCCCCCATCCCCCTCTCTGATGAAGGGTCTAGGCCTGAAACGTCAGCTTTTGTGCTCCTGAGATGCTGCTTGGCCTGCTGTGTTCATCCAGCCTCACATTTTATTACCATTAATTCCTACTGTTTGTTTCCTCTCTCAACAAGTTTTCTATCCATCTCTACACTTTGCCCAATCCCATGCACTTTAGTCTTGCGGGGACTTTGTCAAATGCTTCAGAAAGTCCAGATATACCACATCAAATGGCTTTCCCTTGTCAACTCTACTTGTTACATTTTCATAGAATTCTAACAAATTTGCCAAGTATGATTTCCCCTACATAAATCCTTGCTGACTCTGCCTGATCCTGGTCAGAAATCTCACAACACCAGGTTGTTTACCACACCTCCACATCATGGCTTTCATCAATGACACCACCTGTCTGATCATTCTACTGCTTTTTAAATTCTCTGCTATAAAGTCCTTGATAATGCATTCAAGAATTTTCTCCACTTACCAATGTTAGGTTTACTGGTCTATAATTCTGTGCTTTTTCTCTCCCTTCCTTTTTGAATATTGGAATGACATTAGTGACCTTCCAATCTGCAGGGACTGTTCCAGAGTCTATAGAATCCTGGAAGATGACCACCAATGTATCCACTATTTCTAGTGCCACTTCCTTAAGTACTCTGTGATATAGATTATCAGGTCCTGGGGATTTATCTGCTTTCAATCCCATCAATTTTCCCAGCACCATTGGTTTACTAATGTTGATCTCCCTGAATTCTTCCCTGTCACTAAACCGTGTATTCACCAACATTTCTGATATCTGATTTGTGTCCTCATTTGTAAAGACAGAACCAAAGTAAGTATTCAGTAGCTCAGCCATTTCTTTATCCCCTATTATACTTGCCCCCATTTCTATCTGACCATCAATCAGAATCACAGCATGCAAACTATTCATATTTGTTCTCTACAGGAGTGATAATCCAAACCCACCGCCCACCTATTCTGAACCTGCTCTACCATTCAGTGAGATCGTGGCTGATCTGATTATTCCACGTTCCCACCTATTCCTGACCATCTTTCATCACCTTGCTTATGAAGAGTCTATCTCTGCAATAAAAACACAGGAAAAGTCTGCTTCCAGTACCTTTTCAGAGAGAGTTCAAAAGAATCACGAGAAAAATCTCCTCTTATCTGTCTTTTATTCTGAAACAGAGAATCTCCAGTTCAAGATTTTCCCACGGAGAAACGTTATCTCCGTATACACCCTGTCAAGACCCTTCAGCATTTTATGTTCCAAGCACAATACCACAGACTTTACCAGCAAGATAGGATTCATCAGTGCATGTTTGATGTAATGCCTCTCACAGCAAAATCTGTTTATTTTGGAACAAGGAGAAAGCTGTGTAGGAAAGCAGAAGAATTAATGTTGCTTGAGTGAAAAAGATTGGAGGGATTTTGAAAGTCTCTTTTGAAGATGTTGCCTGTGGCTCAGTGAATAGCTCCATTGTCTCAGTTGTAATGCTGTGTGTTCAGATCCTTCTCCAGGGCCTGAGTGAGCAAATCAAGACACATGGTCCAGTATTGAGAGAGCGCTACACTGCATCTTTACTTCCCACTGCCTTGGGAAAGCAACCAACATAATCAAAGACCCCTCCCACCCCAGGTATACTCTCTTCCTTCCTCTTGCATCAGGCAGAAGATAAAAAAGTGTGAATACACATACAAACAGCTACTTCCCCACTGTTATCCGATTTCTGAATGGACCTCTCTATATTGATCTCTCTCTGCAGCTTGTAACACTGCTGTGCACAGTGTTTGGCTACCCTGATGCACTTTGTTTGGTATCTGCCTGCATAGCATACAAAACAACACTTCACTATGTCTTGGTATGTGACAACAATAAAACACACTCTAATGTCTTGTCAGAAAGACAGCACATCGAAGTTGGGTGGCAGTGTGAAATGTGAGGACGATGTTATGAGAATACAGGGTGACTTGGACAGGCTAGGTGAGTGGATGGATGCTTGGCAGTTGCAGTTTAATGTGGATAAATGTGTGGTTATCCACTTTGGCAAGAACAGGAAGGCAGATTACTATCTCAATGGAGTCAAGTTAGGTAAAGGGGAAGTACAACGAGATCTAGGTGTTCTTGTACATCACTCAATGAAAGCAAGCATGCAGGTACAGCAGGCAGTGAAGAAAGCTAATAGCATGCTGGCCTTCATAACCAGAGGAATTGAGTATAGGAGCAAAGAGGTCCTTCTGCAGCTGTATAGGGCCCTGGTGAGACCGCACCTGAAGTATTGTGTGCAGTTTTGGTCTCCAGATTTGAGGAAGGACATTCTTGCTATTGAGGGAGTGCAGCGTAGGTTCACGAGGTCAGTTCCCGGAATGGCGGGACTATCATATGTTGAAAGATTGGAGCGACTGGGCTTGTATGCACTTGAGTTTAGAAGAATGAGAGGGGATCTGATTGAGACATATAAGATTATTAAGGGATTGGACACTCTGGAGGCAGGAGGCAGGAAGCATGTTTCCACTGATGGGTGAGTCCAGAACCAGAGGACACAGTTTAAAAATAAGGGGTAGGCCATTTAGAACAGAGTTGAGGAAAAACTTCTTCACCCAGAGAGTGGTGGATATATGGAATGCTCTGCCCAGAAGGCAGTGGAGGCGAACTCTCTGGATACTTTCAAGAAAGAGATGGATAGAGCTCTTAAAGATAGTGGAATCAAGGGTTATGGGGATATGGCAGGAACAGGATACTGATTGTGGATGATCAGCCATGATCATAATGGCGGTGCCGGCTCGAAGGGCCAAATGGCACCTATTGTCTGTAAAGCTGAGTTCCCTGCTGTCTGCTCAGATGGCTGTAAAAGATCACGTGGCACTATAGTGGGGAAAGGCAATGGAATTGTCCTCTGTGTCCTGGATAACATGTACCCCTTAATCAGTGTCAAAGAAACAGGCCAGCTGGTCATTAGCACTTTGCTGTTTATGGGATCTTTCTGTGCACCAGTTGGCTGCCTTGAATCCTACACTGCAACAGCAACTACTCTTCAAAGTATTTAATTGGCTGTAAAGTACTTTGAGATGCCTTGCAGTTGTAAAAAATGCCGTATACTTGCGAACTTTCCTTTTTGACATGTGAAGGGGTGAATTGGAAGAGGTTCACAGTCGGGGCTGAGCTCCTGCCTGGACTTGGTGCAGCTTTGAGTACAGGACTAAAAGACGATACTTGGGTGGTGTTTAGCTCTTCAAAAGGAAAGTGTTCCTTATAATGTGTTACACTGAATTTCATTGTCATTTCCCTGAATCCTGTTCTTTTGGGTGGACTTGCAAACAATGTCTTGCCTTCATTCCTACAATGTGGCATGGTCAGCATTTATTCCCTTGGAAAAGGTGGTGCTGAGCTGCTGCCTTGAACCATTGCAATCCATGTAGTTTGGGGATGCCCCGAATATTAGGGAGGAAATTTGAGGATTTTGACCCAATAACAGTGAAAGATTTCTGAGTCAGGATGGTGAGAAGCTTGGAGGGGAACTTGCACGGCATGACGTTTCCATGTATCTGCTGTCTATGCCCTTCTGGGTGTCAGTGTCTTCATTTATTTTCTTTCCTGTTTTAGTGACCAGCCAGCCACCTGGCTCAGGAAGCGCGAGGTGCATCCCATACTGAGCCTAGTGCACATACAGGTGGGCCTTCGTACCCAGAGCATTGGCATGGAGTTTGACAGCTCAGGGGCATCCTACATGCTGCTGATTCGAAATCCTTCCAAGTGCAAGAGCTTCATGCAGTTTTTCACAGGTGGGTGAATAGTTGACACTGGGCTATCAATGTGTCCCTTGTTCCATTACTGAACTGTATGAACAAGGGGCTCAGTGATGACCATTCCACACTATGCAGATATATAAGGACACCTTACAGACTTTTTGTGACACCATTGTATGGATCGCAAAATGCTGTCATTCAGGCTCACCGCATAATAAGGAAGGGAAATGGAGTATTGGCCTCTATTTCAAAGGCAATGGAGTATCATGGTAGGCGGGTTTTGCTAAAACTATATAAGGCACTTGTCAGACAACAGCTAGAATACCGTAAACAGTTTTTGACCCCTTATCTAAGGAAAGACGGACTGACGTTAGAGGCAGTGCAGGGAAGGTTCACTTGGCCAAGAATGGAGGGACTGTCTTATGAGGAGAGTTTGTGTAGATTGGGCCTATACTCACTGGAGTTTAGAAGAATGTGAGACAATCTAGGGGTGGCTCAGTGGTTAGCACTGCAGCCTCACAGCACCAGATACCCAGGTTCAATTCCGGCCTTGGGTGTCTGTATGTGTGGAGTTTGCACATTCTTCCCATGTCTGTGTGGGTTTCCTCCGAGTGCTCCGGTTTCCTCCCATACATGCAGGTTAGGTGGATTCATCATGCTGAATTCCCAGTGGTGTTCAGGATGTGTAGCTTAGGTGGGTTATTGGGGCAAATGGGTCTGGGTGGGATGCACTGAGGTTTGGTGTGCACTTGTTGGGCTGAAGGGCCTGTTCCCACATTGCAGGGATTCTAATTCCAATCATATTGAAACTTACAAGAGTCTTGGGGGACGTGACACAGGATAAGTGCAGAAAAAGTGAATTCCCTTGTGGGAGAGTCTAGGACCAGAGGGCGTAATATTAACAAGTCAGAGGTGCAGAGGAATTTTTCCTCTGAGGGGAGTGAATTTGTGGAATTCTTTACAGCAGAAGGCTGTCAAAGATGGATCACTATATTTAAGGTTGAGATAGATTTTATTCATTGGTATGGGAATAAAGGGTTATGGAAAAAAGCAGCAAAGTGAGTTGAGAATTATCAGATCAGCCATGATCTCATTAAAGGCAGAGCAGACTGGAGGGGCTGAATGGCCTACTTCTGCTATCTCTTATGGTCTTCTATGGTATCACAGCACCGACTGAATGATTCACATTCAGTGAAAGACTTTAAAGAAGTGAGGCCATGTGTTGTAATGTGGGAGATTTGGTAAACAATTTGCACACAGCAAGTCCCCTACATCCCAGCAGCAACATGATAAATGTTTGTTTGTTTTCAGCTTTGTTAGTTGCGAGAATAAATAATGGGCTTGTGACACTTCAAGAGTGTGCATTGGGGTTTTTTGCGTATGTCTGAAATGTCAAGTGGGGCATAAACCTAATCTCTCATCCAAAAGATGTCACATCTGGATGTTGTTGCACTCTTTCAGAACTGACTTTGATTTACGGTAGTGGACTTTTATGTGCCCACTTTCTATCCCAAACTTTTACGCTACCACCTACCTTCATCCCTAACATACATCTTAATTTCTCAGTACCACTAAATATTTATTCAAATGGAATCTTTGAGATTATCTTGTCAATATTTAAGCCTGTACAAAATGTGCAGTGCACAAAAGACAAAAATGTTGCTTCAGCGATAGCTGCTGAACTGGCCTTGAAGTGTGATAGCATCTCTGAAAACAATGGGTTACTGTGTTAGTGTTACACATTTAACTTAACTGCTCAACCTAATTTAGTGGGGAGTTAATGTCACTGGACTAGTAATCCAGAGCTGAAGCAATGCTCTGGGGACACTGTTTCAAATCCTACCACAGCAGCAGGTGAAATTTATATTCAATTAATAAGCTCTGAAAACTAGTCTCAGCAATGGTGACCATGAGGCTATCATCAATTGTTGTAAAAACCTATCTGGTTTACTGGTGTCTTTTTATAAAGAGAATCTGTCGTCCTTACCTGGTCTGGCCTGCAAGAGACACCAGACCAACAGTGATGTGGTTAAACCTTAACTGCCCTCTGAAATGGCCCAATAGGGACCATTTGGAGACAATCAGGAATGGGCAACAAATGCTGGCCTTGCCAATGACACCCACATCCTATGGAAGAGTTAATTTTCAGAAAGCTACAAATTCAGCACCTTGACCAGTAAAGCTCAAAAGATTCTGTCCTTGCTCTGACTTTCATTCATGGGTTTTTTTTTTAAATGATTATTTTGCGGGGCAATTTATGTGACCCTGGCTTGTAGCCCTTTCATGAGAGACCAAGGGAGAAACAGGAAGGATTTGTTGAGCTCCAAGTAGTAGTTTTCAATCTTGTATTTGCAAATGCACCCCTCCTGCCCACTGACAATGTACCTGCTGAATTAAATGATATTGATTCAACTCCTACAACAATTCTTTTACTTACAAATACTTCAAGTATAAATTTTCAGTCATTCTGCTATTAACATCTGTCAATTAAAGGCCTGGGTTCATAATTAACATTGAGAATTTTATTTAAGGTTGTTTCTTTCAGGACTGATAGTGAATCGTGTGACCTCTCAGAACACTTCTTCTACCTCCCCTTCCCACCACCCCAACACAGACACAATCCCTCAGGCAGACACTCTCCCTATAGGTCAAAGCTGCTCTTGTCCCTCTGAGCTGGGTGTCAAACCCTGGTTCACAGTTGGACTTGACATAGGGGCAGTGGTAACCGGAAGACACAGGGGAACTGGACATAGATTCTTACAAAGCAAAGGAATTGAGGTGATCAGCAATTGATGGGAATGTCTAATTCAGAACACAAATAGGCAAGCTCTGATCTTTATGAATGGCATAGCAGTCTCAAGAAACCAGATGGCTGACCACTCCCAATTCATTTGCTCATGGGGTTGGCAAGTGGGAAGGTTTTGGTGAGTGGGATGGTCTGGGATTGGGAACCAGCAAGCAGAAAGAAATGGAGTGTATTCCTTTTG
Source organism: Stegostoma tigrinum (assembly GCF_030684315.1). Lineage (NCBI taxonomy): Eukaryota > Metazoa > Chordata > Chondrichthyes > Orectolobiformes > Stegostomatidae > Stegostoma > Stegostoma tigrinum. The sequence continues at coordinate 102,032,207 of NC_081360.1, forward strand.
TTTTCGAGTCATTTTTATTTTGAAAGTTAGTTTCATTTATCAGCATGGGAGTTTATGAATATAAATTATTTCTTAAAGGGTATAGTGTTCTGATGAGAGTGGTCCTGTAGGACTTAACTCCAGCTTTTGGAATGGTTGTAATGGGAAAATCTGGTTTGCTTAAAGTTGTTACACCTAAAATTGCACTTTTCAGGAAAGCAACCACGAGTTTGTGAAGACATACTGTGCAGGTTATATACTGTATGCAAAACAAAGCTTTTCACTGTACTGAAGCGCATATAACTACAGTAAATCAAATCAAATAAACATTCGCTGCCGATCCCGCATTGGCTGTTGGTAAGCCAGGAAACCTGTAGTCTGTCATTTCTCCTATACCTGGACACACTCTTAGTTAATCTTGAGAGGCCATCACTTATTGCCCATTCCAAACTGCCCTGGAGAAAGGAGTGGTGAACTGCTGCAGTCTTTTGGGGCATACATAAAAATGTAAGAACTGGGAACTGGAGTAGGCCATTCAGCCCTTCAAGTCTGCTCTGCCACTTAATACAATTATAGTTGGTCTCCGCTTTAACTCCACCTTCTTGCCCAGTCCCTGTAACCCTTCAACCCGTTACTAATTAAAAATCTGTTTATCTCTTTAAATTTATTTGATGTCCCAGCATCCATAGCACTCTGGGGGAGTGAATTCCACAGATTCTCAATTCTTTGAGAGAAGTAATTTATCCTCATCTTTGTTTTAAATCTGTTTCCCTTTATCTTAAAGCCATGACCTTTTTGTTTTCAGTTGCCCCACATGAGACATTCCTTCTACATCTACTTTGTTAATCCTCTTTAGCATCTTCTGCCTCAATTAGATATTCCCTCATTCTCTAAACTCCAGACAGTACAGGCTTAAAGTGCTCAATCTCTCTTTGTAAGACAAACCTCCTCTGAACTACTTCCAGTATAACTACATTCCTCCTCAAGGAAACCAAAGATGTAGTCTGGATAGCTGTTAAAAAGGGAGTTCTGGAACTTTGACCCAGTGACAAGCCAATTATTGTTCCAAGTCAGGTGTTGTGTCCCTTAGTGGGGAACCTGCAGGTGGTGGTGTTGTGGTGTTCCTGTGTTTTTCTACGCTTGTCTAGGCAAATGGGGAATACGTCATCACACTCCTGACTTGTGCCTTGTGGATGGTGCAGAATGAGTTCTGTTGAGCCAAGGTTCAGAGAGGGTGCCTGGTTACTTTGTCCTCTGCCCAACTTTGCAGCATGTTAAAATGACGGATGATCCCTGGTTTCCCCTCCATGCCCCACTCTGATATATTCACCATCTGCTCAGCGATTCAGACTGAACTTTCATATAAACTCAACACAGACAAGTTTGAGCAGCAAGAGACCGGGACTCTGAGCAGTTGCCAATGCCTGGAAGCTGATCAAGGATGACACAAGATGAAACTTGTTGCGCTAGCAGCAGATATTCACCTTGTGCTGTAGCCCCGAGTGCAATCATCTCCATTCTGACTGTCAGGCACACCAGTGAGAGCTGTTCATCACAGTGCTGCCACTTCACAAATTGATTATAAAACTCTGGGCATGTCCTGAGAACACAGAATGTCCTTTCATAAAATTTTGTCAATTTGTTCCTCCTCCTCTTGGTGTTGACATCTTGCTGGCTCCAGTTATCCAACTGTGCTCCATTGCTGGTAATGCTTAAACACTAAAATAGCTGGAGAAATGTGGCAGGTCTGGCAGCATCTGTGGAGAGAAACAGAACATTTTGCCAATTTCTTGTTCAGAAGCTTGAAAGGGAAGTCGTGCTTAAGCAATGTATCGGAGCTCCTCAAAGGACTAACGTGCTTTGTTTAAAAAGGAGTCTGTTGACATACTGTACTTCTTTGACAAGATGTCACCTGCAAAGATATTGTAGATAAAATCTCTGCAGCATGTAGCACGTTGGATAGAAGACTGGATAACAGAAAACAGAGTATGCATAAATGAATCAGTCAAGCAGCATATACCAAGTGAAGTGTTTCAAATCTGTGCTAGGCCTCAACATTTACAATTCATATCAGTTACTTTGATAAGGGGAGCAAAGTCATTGTGGCTACATTGGCAGAGGGTGCTAGAGTAGGTAGCAAAGTATCAAATACAGAAATTGCTGAAGAAACTCTGTAGGACTGGCAGCATCTGTGGGAAGAAAACAGAGTCAATGTTTTGAGTCTGATGACTGTTCATCAGAAGAGGCAAGTATGTTGTGATGCAGATCTAAGGAATTTGCAGTTAGATATAGGTAGGTTGAGTGAGTGGATAAAACTCTGGCAGATGGAGTTTAATGTGGGAAAATATGAAGTTGTTTACTTTGGCAAGTACAGTAAAAAAAATTACAGAATTCTGTTTCTGAGGCATCCAGGTGTTCTAGTGCATGAGTGACAAAAGGTTAGTATACGGGTTCAGCAAGTGATAAAACAAACAGAATCATAGAACGCCTACAGTGCAGAAAAAGGTCATTTGGTCCATCAATTCCGCACCAACGCTGTGAAGAGTATGCCTCCCAAAACGTCTAAACATCTGTCTTTCACTTTTAAAGTTATGCTCCTTTTTATTGACCATTCAACTAAGGGAACAGTTGCTTTATATTCACTCTGTCCATGCACCTCTCAATCTTACACGCCAACTTTAGGTACATTTAAGTTGTCACTGGATAAGCATATGGACGTACATGGGATAGTGTAGGTTAGATGGGCTTGAGATCGGTATGACAGGTTGGCACAACATCGAGGGCTGAAGGGCCTCTACTGTGCTGTTATGTTCTATGTTCTTTATTAGGTTCCCTATTCAGTCCTCTCTACTATAAAGAAAACAACCCGAGTTTATCCAGCCTCCTCTTCGCTGAAATGCTCCATCCCAGGCAGCATTCTGGTGAATGTCCTCTGCATCTTCCAGTGCGATCACGTCCTTCCTTTAATATGGTGACCAGAACTGCACATAGTACTCCGGCTGTGGCCTAACCAAAGTTCTCTACAGCTACAAACATGACCTCCATGCTCTTCTAATCTATGTCATGACTGATAAAGTTCATGACTAGGGGGCATTTGTAAAAAATTATCCTTTTTGGAGTCATACAGCATTGAAACAAACCATTCGGTCCAGCTCATCCAAGCTGACCAAGTTCCCAGACTAAACTAGTCCCACTTCCACGTGTTTGGCCCGTATCCCTCTTGACTTTGAGCCCAGCATCTGCAGCTGACAGGTGCAAATTTGTTTCTCACTGAGAGTGTATAGCTGTGGACCTCTGACTCAGAAGGCAATAGGAGTAGAATTATTGAATATTTTTAAGCCTGAGGAGGACTGAATCTTGAGCAGGGATTACTGGGGCTATGGAATTTGAACTGCAAACAAATCAGTCATGATCTTAGAGTCATACAGTGTGGATACAGACCCTTCGGTCCAAACAGTCTGTGCTGACGATACTCACAATCTAAACTAATCCTATTTGCCTGCATTTGGCCCATATTCCTCCAAACCGTTCCTCTTTATGTATTTATCCAAATGTCTTTTAAATGTTGTAACTGTACGCACATGATCCACTTTCTTCTCGAATGGTGGAGCTGGACGGCCTACTACTCTTATTTCATATGTCCTTGGAAAGGATGATCACAAGGATTTGAGTGGGGCTGGGTGTGGCAGATGACAGGGTCATTGAGCAACATTCAATTATTTAATGGTGCTGTGTTTCCTTATGTGAACACCAGCTTTGAGTCATTATGGAACAGAAGAGACCGTGCCTACAGGGAGGTGGTGTAAATTGGGAATGACATTGAGCTAGTGGCCCAACAGGTAGTGACATTTGAATTCAGTGCAAATCTAAAAAGAGCTAGTCAGTGGTGACTAATCTGTAAACCCATCTGGGTCCTTTTAGGGAATGAAATTTTCTGTCCTTACCTACATGTGACTACCTAGAAATATGGTTAATGCTTTACTGCGTTCTGCGCTATTAGGGAGCAAAAAAGCAAGCACTGTCTGCATCCTGTGAACATTTTTTCTAAAAATTCAGCCCTTGTGTATCAATGCCAGCTTTCTGCAGTGCACTTCACCCAGCCCCATTCCCCTGTTCTATCCCTACAGCCTCTGGAAGTTTAATCACCCCAATTTCCTATCAAAATCATTGTGTCTCCCACTCAGCATCTCCACTTTGCTTCACAACCTCAACAGAAAATGAAAAACTTTTTCATTCTTATCCGATTGTTCACACACACGTCCCCACAAATTCTCAGATAATTTAAACAGGTGCCACTGATTGTGTAAATGCATTTGGAATGAGCTGATCTCAACCAAGCCAGTGCCAGCTGGACTCGGCATCTCTAGAATTCGTGGTCAGACCCAGGCAAGGCTGTGCCTCAATGCCACCTGTAGTCAGATAGCAAGATACCACAAGGGAGATATTGACCAGATAATGTATTTGTGATGCTTACAGCTTGAGAGATACTGGCTAAGATACTGTGACAATTTCCACGTATTCCACAAAATAGCAGCCATTGGCTGCTTCAAGTTCATGTGAGGGGGGAAAGGGCAGCTTGCTTTATCATCTCATCCACATTGCGAATAAAGCGCCCTCTTTATTACCTTTTAACAGTGTAGCGCTCCTTCAGTACTGTCCCTCTAGCACTGCAGCGTCTTACTAAGCTGTGCTTCTTAGTGTTGTCTGTGTCAGCCTGGATTTTGTGCTCAAGTTTCAGGTTTGGGACTTGTACCCACAAATGGTCTTGGAAGTGAGTGTAATAAAATGTGAGGCTGGATGAACACAGCAGGCCCAGCAGCATCTCAGGAGCACAAAAGCTGACGTTTCGGGCCTAGACCCTCTAGGCCCGAAACGTCAGCTTTGGTGCTCCTGAGATGCTGCTTGGCCTGCTGTGTTCATCCAGCCTCACATTTTATTATCTTGGATTCTCTAGCATCTGCAGTTCCCATTATCACTTGGAAGTGTGTGTGCTAACTGCTGACCCTGGGATTAATTGTGATTACATTTGAGTTGTCTCAAATCACATTTCTCAACTGTATAGCTCCTGTTGTCAAGGAAAATCAGACTGCAGCTTGGCTGATTGGGAGGGAAAATGTAGCTCACCCTGTTTCTGAGGGGTGAAGATCAGCATTGAGAGGTTTAATCTTCAGTTCAGGGTGGCAGGTAAATTGCATCCTGGTGGTGAAGAATTGCCAGAATTTAGCAGCATTGAGTGGGGTTTAACATGACCATCGATTCTTGCTCCTGATCATGACACGGAAATTTACACCTGCATTCCAATTCATAGGATTTTTCTTCCCTCAACAGACATGGTACGGGAACTAATTCCAAGATCAATCAGTCAACTGGAATCCATCTGCTTCACCCGCATGGACCCACAGCACAAACTCTGGTAAAAGTCAAAGGGTTTCTGTAATTTCCATCTTTCTTCTCCCACATTGCTATTTTTTCAACAGCTGCTGCTGAGGATATCAGGCTGGTAAATTATACAAAAACTACTTAAATTACAGCCATGAAACGTGAAGAGTTTGAATGCTTGAAGAATCTTGCACTTTGGAGGGGGGCAATTCAGCCCATTATACCTCTGCCATTCCTTTGGGTGAGCTCTCCAAATATACTCTGGGTGGGGGATTTCAATGTTTACCACCAAGAGTGCCTGGCAGCAGTAATACTGATTGAGCTGGTTGGGTCCTAAAGGATATAGCTGCTAGACTGAGTCTGCGGCAGGTGGTGAGGGAAAACATACTTGGCCTCTTCGTTACCAATCTCCCAGCTGCAGGTGCATCTATCCATGACAGTATCAGTAAGAGTGACCATCGCACAGTCCTTGTGGAGATAAAGTCCCACCTTCACATTGAGGATAGTTTCCAATTGTGTTGTGTGGCACTATCACCGTGCTGAATCGGACAGACTTTGCACAGACCTAGCAAGATCTGGGCATCAAGACTGGTCGTCCATGAGGTGCTGTGGGCCATCAACAGCAGCAGAATTGTGCTGGAGTACAATCTGTAATCTTGTGGCCCAGCATAACCCCACCTAATTATTACCATCAAGCCGGGTTCAGTGAAGATTGCAGGAGGGCATGCCAGGAGCAGCTCCAGGCATACTTGTAAATCAGATGTCAATCTGGTTTTGTCATCAGACAGGACTACCTGCATGCCAAACAGCAAGTGACAGACAGAGCTAAGCCATCCCACAGCCAATGAATCAGATCTAAGCTCTGCAGTCCTACCACATCCAGTTGTGAATGTTGGTGGACAAATAAACAAGTCCCTGGAGGAGCAGCCTCCACAAATATCCCCATCCTCAATGCTGGAAGAGCCCAGCACACTAGTGCAGAAGATATGGCTGAAGCATTCACAGCAATCTTCAGCCAGAAGTGCTGAGTGGATGATCCATCTCGGCCTTCTGTAGCAGTTCCCATCATCACAGATACCAGTCTTCAGTCAATTTGATTCACTCCATGTGATATCCAGAAACGGTTGGAGACACTGGATACTGCAAAGGCTTTGGGCCCTGACTACATTCCGGCAATAGTACTCAAGACTTGTCCTCCAGAACTTGCTGCTCCCCCTTAGCCAAGCTGTTCCAGTACAGTTACAACACTGGGATCTACCCAGCAATGTGGAAAATTCCCCTAGGTGTGTCCTGTGCATAAGAAAGGGGACACATCCAACCTGGCCAATTCCCACCCCATCAGTCTACTACCAATCATCAGTAAAGTGATGGAAGGTGTCAGTAACAGTGCTGTTAAGCAGCACCTGCTCAGCAATAACCTGCTCAGTGATGCCCAGTTTGGGTTCTGCCAGGGCCACTCAGCTCCTGATCTCATTACTGCCTTAGTTCTAACATGGACAAAAGAGCTGAATTCCAGAAGTGAGGGGAGAGTGACAGCCCTTGACATCAAGGCTGCATTCAGCTGAGTGTGGCGTCAAGGAGCTCCAGCAAAACTGGAATCAATTGGTATAAGGGGACAAACTCTCCGGTGGTTGGAGTCATATCTGACACATGGAAAGATGGTTGTGGTTGTTAGAGATCAATCATCTCAGCTCCAGGACATCTCTGGAGTTCCTCAGGGTAGTCTCCTTGGCCCAACTATCTTCAGTTGCTTCATCAATGACCTTCAGAGGTGGAGCTGTTCACCAATGATTGTGTAATGTTCAGCATCATTTGTGCTTCTCAGATGCTGAAGCAGTCCATGTTCAAATGCAACAAGGTCTGGACAATATCCAGCTTTGGGTGACAATTGGCAAGTGACATTCATGCCACACAAATGCCAAAGTATGACCATCACCAAGAAGAGACAATCTAACCCCTGCACCTTGCCATTCAATAGTGTTACCATCACTGAATCCCCCTCTATCAACATCCTGGGGGTTATCATTGACCAGAAACTCAACTGGACTTACCACATTAACACACTAGCTACAAGAGCAGGTCGGAAGCTAGGAATACTGTGGCGAGTAACTCACCACCTGACTCCTCAAAGAGTGTACATCATCTACAAGGCACAAGTCTGGAGTGTGATGAAATACTCCCCACTTGCCTGGATGAGTGCAGCCCCAACAACACTCCGAGGTTTGACACCATCCAGGACAAAGCAGGCTGCTTGATTGGCACCACATCCACAAGTATCCACTCCCTCCACCACCAGCGCTGGGTAGCAGCAGTGTGTACTGTATACAAGATGCACTGCAGAAATTCACCAAAGATCCTCAGACAGCACCTTCCAAACCCACAACCACTATCATCTAGAAGGACAAGGGCATCAGACATGTGGGACACCACCACCTCCAAATTCCCCTCCTAGCCACTCATCATCCTGACTTGGAAATATATCACCATTCCTTCACTATCACTGGGTCAAAATCCTGGAATTCCCCCCCCTAAGGGCATTGTGGGTCAACCCACAGCAGGAGGACTGCAGCGGTTCAAGAAGGCAGCTCACCACTACCTTCTCGAGCAACTCAGGATGAGCAAGAAATGCTGGCCATCCAGCGACGCCCACATGCCACAAATAAATAAAGAAAAAAAAAACTGCAGTGAATAACTCCTGATTCCACAAAAGCCTGTTCACCACCAATAATGCACAAGTCAGGAGTATGATGGAATATTCGTAGCTTCTAACATGCTCCTGTAACCACTGCATTTATATGGCAGGTCCAGTTGAGTTTCTGATCAATGTTAACACCCAGGATTTTTATAGTGAGGGACTGATTGATGGTGATGGTAATGCTAATGAATGTCAAGGGCAGTGGTTAGATTATATCCAATAGGAGACAATCATAGCTTGACCTTTGTGTGATACAAATGTCACTTGCCAGTTGTCAGCCCAAGCCTGGATATTGTCCAGATCTTATTGCATTTGAACACGGACTGCTTCGGTGTTTGAGGAGTTACAAGTAGTGCTGAACATCGTGCAATCATTAGCAAACATTCTCCACGTCCGACTTAGGTTGGAGGGAAGGTCATTGAAGCAGCTGAAGATGATTGGGCCTAGTACACTACCTTGAGGAACTCCTGGAACTGAGGTGAGTGACTTTCAACTTGCATACGGTTTCATTATTCCTCTGAAATGCCTTGCTAAGTTTCATTGTTGAAGAGGGTTGATTAGCTCACTTGGCTGGATGGCTGGCAGTGATGCAAAGTGACACCAGCAGTGTGAATTCAGTACTTGCACTGGCTGAGGTTACCATGAAGGGCTGTTCTCAACTTCTCCCCTCGCCTGAGATATGGTGACCCTCTGATGAAACCACCACCAATCTTATCTCTAATGGAAGAGTAGCCTGGTAAAACTTTGGCAACTTTACCTTTCTGGTAAAAGCCCTATAGGAAGCTTGTTTCATTTGTTGCACTGTTCTAATCCTTATAATTTAATCTTGACTAATCTATTCCTGGCACCTTTCTGTCCTGCAGGCCCCTTGTGTGTGAGCATCTGGCTGCTGACTCACTGGAGTACCAGTGCCCTGATTACCTGTATGCGCTGGCATTCCTTCTTCAAGGTAAGTCGCGAGTAGTGTATGAGAGGCAGGGGCAATTGTTTGTGTCACTGGCATCTTAAATGACCAATGTTTATTGCCATTAGATGCACTTAAAATCATTTGTGTAGTACAATGACATAGCAGGAGGCTGTTGTGTATGTTACAGGGGAAGAATGTATGGCTTAGAAAGAGTGGACACTGGGAAGTTGTTTCTGTTGGGCAGGAAGACTAGGACCCATGGGCACAGCCTTAGAATTAGAGGGGGTAAATTTAAAACGGAAATGAGGAGACATTTCTTCAGCCAGTGAGTGGTGGGCCTGTAGAATTCATTGCCACAGAGTGCAGTGGAGGCCGGGACGTTACATGCCTTCAGGGCAGAGATCAATAAATTCTTGATCTCTCAAGGAATCAAGGGATACGGGGAGAGTGCAGGGAAGTGGAGTTGAAATGCCCATCAGCCATGATTTAAATGGCCGAGAGGACCCGATGGGCTGAATGGCCTTACTTCCACTCCTATGTCTTATGGTCTTGACAGGAAAGTGGACATGAGAAGGGTCATCATCTGATGAAGGGTCTAGGTCCAAAATGTCAGCTTCTGTGCTCCTGAGATGCTGCTGGGCCTGCTATGTTCATCCAGCCTCACATTTTATTATCTTAAACCAAGAAGAGAGGTCAGTTGTAGACTTCTGCAAAATGCCTGGGACCTGAGGACTTCCTCAGTGTGAACTGAGCCTGGCAAATTAATTCATGGCCCTCCGGGATCTGTGTCACTCTTCTGCTTCTGCTTTTGCCTCAAGATTTTGCCTTTTTTAAAAATCTTATGTTCTTTCATGAGATGCAGGTGTTGCTGACTGTTGTCAGCCATTTCAGAGTCAATCATGTTGCTATAGGTCGAGAGTTTCATGACTTTTAGATGTTCGTTCATTGTGGGTGTTGCTATCAGAGTTGGCATTTATTGTCCTTCCCAAATTGTCCGTAAGAAGTGCTGGTGCTGCTTTCCTGAACTGCTGGCCATTTGCTATAGAGAGACTCCCATTGCCTTTAGGCAGGGACTTCTAATGTTTTGACCCAGCAATACTGAAGGAACAACAATGTATTTTCAAGTTAAGATGTTGAGTAGCTTGGGGGCGAACTTGCAGGGGTGGTGTTACTATGTATCTTCTGCCCTTGTCCTCCTTAAATCCATGACCACTATCACTTGAGGAGCCTTGATGAATTTCAGTGGTGCATCTTAAAGTTGCTGCTATTGAGCATCGGTGGTGGAGGGAGTGAATGTTTGTGGATGTGTTGCCAATCAAGTGGGCTGCTTTGTCCTGGATGATGTCAAGCTTTTGTGAGTATTGTTGGATTTGAACCTGTGCAAGCAAGTGTTGAATATACCATCACACTCTTGACTTGTGCCTTGTGGATGGTCGACAGGCTTTGGGAGGTTAGGTGGTGAATTACTTGCTGCAGGAATTTCTAGCCTCTGACCTGTTCCTGTAGTCACTATATTTATATGGTAAGTCCGGTTGATTTTCTGGTCACTGGTTACACTCAAGATGCCGATAGTGGGGGATTCCATGATGGCAATGTCAAGAAGGTTAAACTGTCTCTTGTTGAAGATGGTTATTGCCCGGCACTTTACGTGGCTCAAATGTAACCTGCTACTTGTTAGTTCAAACCTGGATATGATCCAGGTTTTGCTGCATCTGGACATGGACTGCTTCAGTATCTGAGGAGTTGCAAATGGTGCTGAACAATATGCAATCATCAGCAACCAATCCCACCTCTGACCTTGTGAAGGAGGGTAGTCATTGAAGATGATTGGGCCGAAGTCCTGGAGCTGAGATGACTGATTTCCATCTTCCTTTTCTGCTAAGCATGATTCCAATCATGAGAGAGTTTGTCTACTGATTCCAATTTTGCTAGGGCTCCTTGATGCCACACTCTATCAAATGCAGCCTTAATGTCAAGGGCTGTCACACTGACCTCACCTGGAATACAGCCCTTTTGTCCATGTTTGAACCAAGGCTGTAATGAGGTCTGGAGCTGAGTGGCCCTGGTGGAACCCCAACTGGGCATCCCTGAACAGGTGCTACTTAATAGCACTGTTGATGACACCGTCCATCACTTTACTGTTGATCGAGAAGAGACTGATGGGGTGGTAATTGGCCGGGTTGGATTTGTCCTGTTTTTTGCATACAGGGCAATGTTCCAAATTGCCAGGTAGATACTACTGTTGTAACTGACCTGGAATGGCTTGGCTAGGGGAGCGGCAAGCTCTGGAGCACAAGTCTTCAGTATTATTGCCAGAATGTTGTCAGGGCCCATAGCCTATGCAGAATCCAGTGCCTTCAACTGTTTCTTGATGTCGCGTGGAGTGATGTAAGCCAAACCAGGAAAAGACTACAGAGTTTAAAGTCTATTAGAAAGTACATTGATGAACCAGCTGGATTTATTACAACAACTGGTAGTAGTTTCACACTCACACCATCCCTGAGGCCAGCTTTCAATTGCCGAATTCAATATCATCAGCTGCCATTGTTAGATTTGAACCCCTGTCTCCAAGGCATTCTCCTGGGTCCCTGGATTCCATGTGTGGTGACATTACTGCCATAGCACCCCCTCGTTCTATTAGTTGCTGTTGTACCACCTGGGTTTCCCAGGCTCAGCCAGCCCTGCAACTACCACCAGACACGGGGAGGTCAGATCATTCCCCATGGGAGAAGCCTTGTCAGGTTTGATTACTGCAAATGTGACCCTTTGTTACCTTCCAGCAAGAAAGTTGCTGATATGCAGTACCTTTTTTATAGAAAACTCTTTCACCAGGTCAGGGAAGCATAACCATTTTACTATTAGAATTGAGCCTTTTCCTGTCTTATGAGGACAGGTTGAGTAGGTTGGGCCTGTACTCTCAGGAGTTTTGGAGAAAGAGGAGTGACCTGATTGAAACATACAAGGTTTTAGTGGGCTTGACAGGGTAGACGTGGAAAAGTTGCTTCTCCTTGTAGAAAATCTAGGACCAGAGGGCATAATCTCAAAATAAAAATAGTAATATTTAAGAGATGAGAAAGCTCTTCCTCTGAGAATTGTGAATCTGTGGAATTCTTTACCACAGAGGGCCATCAAGGATGGGTCATTAAATATATTCAAGGCTGAGACAGACAGATTTTTAATCAGTAAGGGAATTGATGGTTATGGGGGAAATGGTAAGAAAGTGGTGTTGAGGAACTTCAGATCAGCAATGATTTATTTGAATGGTAGAGCAGACTCAATGGGCTGAACGGTCTACTCTGCTCCTTTGTCTTAAGATCTTAATTTGGCAACACTGCAGAGAAAAAATTCGGAATACTTCCACAAAAAATGCTAGATTAAGTTTGAATTTTAAGATTGAAAATTGATAGATTTTTTTTGAGGGCTATGGAATTGAGAAACACATCAGCCATGATCTTGAAAGGTAGAGCAGTCTTGAGTGGAGATTGGCCCCTCATTCCTGCTATCTCTGACATTCCTACAATCTTTGCGAGCAAGCTGATTTGAAAATTAAAACAGCGGTTGAGCTTTGCTTTGTTTCTAAATGTCTTTGCAGATGGTGATCTTTCTCCTGTGAGTGTGGTTGCTACCTCAACCACCATCTACTTGTTGGTGGAGGATCATCAGTGGAAGAAAGTGATGGGCGAGATGGACAATCCTTTGCCTCATGAGGTTCCAATGAAAGAGAGCCAAGCCATCAGTGATATCAGCTCAGTCAGCCTCTATCAATCTGCTCCACATGACATCCAGCTCCGGTTCTACCATGAGGTATGTTATCCACACCCCCACTGACCTGTCTCCCTTCCTCAGTTTTGGCCCTTTATCAGACCCAATGGGTAGCTGGTCTGCTGTCCGATGCTGGGAGTCAAGACCCTAACATTTTCCAGCAATCTCCATTTTATTTCCACTGCTTCATTTCAGAGACCATTTTGTCCAGTAACTAACTGGTGGCACTTGATGTACATCAGCACTCTTGGCACCATTTCAGCATCGGCGCTAAGGAGATTTATCCTAGGCCTAACCTTGTATAGTGCCTGTCCTAGGAATGTTTGAGGACAGTGTCGATGGAACTTTTACTGCAGCTCCTTGCCAGGCTTAATGCAAACTGTTCAAATCCATTTCAGAGTTCAGTACTCTGTCTCCATATTATTGACTGTTTGCTGGGTTGGACAATATGATCGGACTTTACCTGAAGAAGCACTGCTGCACAATTGGCTGTTTTGATCGGGTTCCCTATACATGCCTTTGTGTTTTGTTTTAATTTGGGTGATGGAGGGTAATTAAATGAAGGAGGCATCTATAATATGGGGTTTTGGGAAGGAGTTTGAGATCTCTATCCTCGAGAGGTTCTGACCTCAGTTTTGTACAACTTTTATAAAAAGCAATTTAAACTGCCCTTAGTTAGCAGTTGCAACGAAGACAAAATCTATTGGTCACTGAAACTTAGAACAGAAATGGAAACTTATCGAGTCCAACCCAACATTATAACTGTCTGGAATGGTAATGTATCCCAGCCCCTTGCATGGCCGCAGGCCTCAAAACCTCAATTGTACTGATGCCCTCTACTTTTTAAGCTGAGATTGTGAATGTCGTTAGAGATAATGGAACTGTCTCTTGTCTTTCCCTTGCTCACTGTCTGACCCTTCGTTATATCCCCAGGTAAGCCGCACTGAAAGCACCTGGCATCTGCGGACCGAGTGTGTGGAGCTGGTGAAGGCAATGGTGGACTGGGTCCAGGAGCCGTGGAGGGAGATGTTTGGGGTACCATTGAATATCACTGTCCACCAAACACTGGACTAGACTGAGAGATGGAAATGTGTTAAGCCCAAGGTGCTTGTGGATCGAAGGAGTCCATGAGAGAGTGTGGTTTTCATGAGGTGACCAGAGGTTGATCCCTCCTGGTGGGAAGGACTTGTATTTAAACTTTACAAAGGGAATGTTGCAGTTCCCGGATTGATAACTGTGATCATGCCTCAAGTTGAATATTTGCCTGTGCCCCACTTTTTTTTCTCCCTGTCTCTCTGTCTCTCTCTCTCTGTCTCTTTTTGTGCGTTGCCTTTTATACAAGAGTTTTTATTTAATCTTAAGTTTTTCATCCTGCTGATAGTGGGCCAGGTCTCTGGGCTTAGCCAATCTCACCTCGTCTCCCCTGGCCCTCTGTCAATAAGAGGGTATGGTCCCAAACTAATAGTGGACAAAAGTCTCATTTTCTGCTTTCCTGCTCCTGTTTGAGGGGGCAGCTGATGAGAGTAATTGAAGTCTCTGTAGGCATTCAAACTCATGAACTGATTGAAGAGCAGGGAGGGAGTTTGGGGTTTATTGGCATGCTGTGTTGCATTTGCTTGGATTTTTGCACCTTGACCTCACTCACTAGGTCGTGGTAACCATTGACTTAACCAGTGAACACTATTGGGTTGCTGCTCTGGTTTCAGGGAGACATTGCTGAACCAGTTGCTCTCCCCACTGCACACACCCGATGTGCTCTGTTCATTATCATTGGATCATGCTGCCTTCCCCCTGTCCCCACGAGTACTTGTCTCCCATGAGCCATTTCCTACTGCCACAGAACTTCCTTGTTATCCATCTTTGGAAGAACCCAGTGAATTCCTGAAGTATTTCCCCCTCAGCTTTTTGTCACTCCAAGTTACACAGTGCCCCCCTTTCCAGTCCCAGGTGGGTCATGAGTAGAGTGACCATCTCCACTTGCCCACTGGGTGGGGTCAGGTGAGGCTGTGAGGGGGATGGGATAGTCATTGGCAAACCAGGAAAACATTTGTTCCAACATGATTTCCAATACTTAGTTCTAGCACCATTATAGCTTCTGCCCTCTCACGGTAGCTATTCTGCTTCTTGCAGTCCTCTTTGTGTCCAATGTTGTATGAATCAGGTGTGTGTTCACCTTGTACTTGGAGATTCCTTCAAGACAAAACAAGTATCTAAGTTGAAGCATTGTGGCAAATGATAGTCCAGGAGGCCAAGGCAGGGTTTGACTATTAAGCCCTGCTGATCCCCATCGGAATGAAGGGAATACAGATTTCACAGCTCAGGATTAGGTGGGGACACAATCTCTGCAAGGTGGGGTTAATTCACATTTCTTCTCTGGACTCCAGGAAGATGGGCAACTGCTCCTGGGCACTGAGGGTTCCATTCCCTGAGGTTTAGATACACGTCCACCCTCACATACCTCTGAAGGAAGCATCAGGGTAAATCTATCTCCTCAACTGGATTCACTCCTCCACTTTTCCACTGTCTTTTATCAGGCCCTGTGTCATCAAAGCTGCCCCCAGGTGCAGTTTGAAGCGACATGTATTCTCCCTGTTTTTTCTTCAGAGCACTTCCCAGCTCCCTGATCAGTGATCAGTTTCCTGGGTGGATTAGTTGCTGCACCGGATGCTATCCTTATTGTCTCTTCTACCGGATCCAGTACATGATAATGGGGAGGCAGGCACATGTTTCCTGAAGTCAGCTTATATTGGTGAGACAGCTGTATGGTTGCTGCCAGCTGTTTGCATTGAGTAGCTCATCCTTTTTATTAGACATTGCAGACACCTCTGTTCTGTCCCTTCGTTTAACCCACATATGGTGAGGCTGTTGCCAGTGAGCATGTTTGTGGTTCTGTCGTTGTTCGATCATTTTGTTCTTTGTCTTCCAACCCCCACACCCCCTCATGCCCATACGGTTGACCACTCATCATCGCCCCCAAGGCTTGGACATTTGTCTATGCTGTTTAGAGCATTGACCAAGATGCCTGAGAGATCAGAGGGACTGAAGAGCCCTTGTCTCACCCCACACACACAAGCACACACTCTCTGATCTATTCAGAGAGCTTAACGCACATGATAATCACTGTCACTGATTGGCGATCACAAGGGAACGGGGGTCCAACTGTTCCTTGATTCACTGACTGAGGTTCCATGGAGGTACATGTACTGAACTGCTGGAGATTGTAGACAGACTTGTTTGGATGAATGCT
This sequence comes from Stegostoma tigrinum, assembly GCF_030684315.1. Taxonomy (NCBI): domain Eukaryota; kingdom Metazoa; phylum Chordata; class Chondrichthyes; order Orectolobiformes; family Stegostomatidae; genus Stegostoma; species Stegostoma tigrinum. The sequence goes on from NC_081360.1 coordinate 102,048,176, forward strand.
ACTCATTGCACCTACCCCATCAGATAAGGCCATATCTTCTTCACAGGAAGAATTTTAGACAACCTATTTTGTTTTTTAACGTCTGCTATTTGCATTGAAGTAAGTGGATGTAAGTGCACTCATACTGGGTGTGACACTGAGAATTTGTACAGTAGACCAAGCATGTTTGGACTCTTGCACTGAAGCCAGGAATGTATTTATCTTTAAAAGTAGATCTGCTATATGCACTGTGATTGTTTAAGTTGCCTATCCTGTATTTTTGATAACTTTGAAAATAAATTTCAATGTGAAGCTGAGGTTCTGTGATCTCTCATTCCTGCTCCAACTTGCTCCTTGCCTAGTATAATTCCACGGGAAAATCTCAGTAAAATCTTTATTCTGCTTCTGTGTTATACACAGTAATTGCCATGATACATTGGCTCCACCCATTTTATGATTTGCACGCAGTCTGGATGAAAACAAGGAAGGATTTCTACTGTAGCTTTCAGAGGTAACAGCTTTATCTGTACCAGCTCCCTATGGTCCTAATAGTTACCCCTGACTCAGTGTTGTTGCCCTTATTGCTATCATGCAATTAACCTTGTCATGTGCGTACAGTGCCAGTTCTGCAGGTACTCGACAGTGGTGTAACCCGGCACTTTTCCGAATCAGTAGATAGGCCCGAGCAAAGTCAAAGAAGGATTGGTGGCAATAAGTGCCTCACACAAACTCTACCCAGTACCACTTTCTGTTGGAGGTGGCAAATACTGCTCGGTACCAAAGCAGTCATCAGAGTAAACACATCTGTAATCCCAAGCACCATCTGTAATATCCATGATGCTCATCACCACTTCCCCATGGGTTTCCATTGGATACCAGTCCACAAACACAATCCATTTTAAAACAACCTTCCTCGTTTTCAAATATTGCTTGATATTGCATGGAACGGTCCAATCCCGGTCTTACCCTGAGTCATTTGTCTCCGGAGTGGCAGTGATGTTTATAGGGTTCAGTCAGGGAGTCTGAGTTGATGTAGCTGCATACACTTTTATGTGTAGCCTGGAGTTATGGGTGGTTGTGGTAAAAGGCTCCAACAGGAGATTGTCACTACATAATTATGTTCATTTGAAGAGCCAGTATATATACACTGACATGAGCGGCCTCTGTCTGCACTGGGGCAATTGAGATTCTGCGATTTAAACGTCTCTTCTGAAACCAACCATCTACAAGGTTAAGGGCAGCAGATACATGGGAACACCACCTTACCTAAGAAGGGGTTCCAGGAAAGTAATCCTTGATAGAGGAGCAAACCAGAGATTAGATTTGTGACTCCATCAGATGGAGTTTGGGAGATTGAAATACGGTTTGAAAGAAAGAGACAAATTAAAAGTTGGTATCAATGGAAATGACGGAGACGTTGTTGGGTTGTTCTAGAAAAACATCTGGTTCACTAACGTCCCTTTTGTGGACAGAAATCTAGCTGTCCCCACTCTGGCCTGCATGTGACTCCAAACCAACAGCAATTGGTTGTCTCTTTTTTTATCCAGCTAAGCTTAATATAATGGGTCTCCTCACTACCCGAGTAAGCAGCGGACCAACAGTGCCTACATCTTGCAATTATGTATTTTTAAGGAAAAGCAAAAGGCCAGGATATCAACTCACTTTCCCCAAATTTTTTTTTAAACAAAGTAAAACCTTGGGAGAATCCAAGATAATAAAGTGTGAAGCTGGATGAACACAGCAGGCCAAGCAACATCTCAGGAGCACAAAAGCTGACGTTTTGGCCTAGACCCTTCTTCAGAGAGGGGGATGGGGGGAGGGAACTGGAAAAAATAGGGAGAGAGGGGGAGGCGGACCGAAGATGGAGAGTAAAGAAGATAGGTGGAGAGGGTGTAGGTGGGGAGGTAGGGAGGGGATAGGTCAGTCCAGGGAAGACGGACAGGTCAAGGAGGTGGGATGAGGTTAGTAGGTAGCTGGGGGTGCGGCTTGGGGTGGGAGGAAGGGATGGGTGAGAGGAAGAACCGGTTAGGGAGGCAGAGACAGGTTGGACTGGTTTTGGGGTGCAGTGGGTGGGGGGGAAGAGCTGGGCTGGTTGTGTGGTGCAGTGGGGGGAGGGGATGAACTGGGCTGGTTTAGGGATGCAGTGGGGGAAGGGGAGATTTTGAAACTGGTGAAGTCCACATTGATACCATATGGCTGCAGGGTTCCCAGGCGGAATATGAGTTGCTGTTCCTGCAACCTTCAGGTGGCATCATTGTGGCACTGCAGGAGGCCCATGATGGACATGTCATCAAGAGAATGGGAGGGGGAGTGGAAATGGTTTGCGACTGGGAGGTGCAGTTGTTTGTTACGAACTGAGCGGAGGTGTTCTGCAAAGCGGTCTCCAAGCCTCCGCTTGGTTTCCCCAATGTAGAGGAAGCCGCACTGGGTACAGTGGATGCAGTATACCACATTGGCAGATGTGCAGGTGAACCTCTGCTTAATGTGGAATGTCATCTTGGGGCCTGGGATGGGGGTGAGGGAGGAGGTGTGGGGACAAGTGTAGCATTTCCTGCGGTTGCAGGGGAAGGTGCCGGGTATGGTGGGGTTGGAGGGCAGTGTGGAGCGAACAAGGGAGTCACGGAGAGAGTGGTCTCTCCGGAAAGCAGACAGGGGAGGGGATGGAAAAATGTCTTGGGTGGTGGGGTCGGATTGTAAATGGCGGAAGTGTCGGAGGATAATGCGTTGTATCCGGAGGTTGGTAGGGTGGTGTGTGAGAACGAGGGGGATCCTCTTGGGGCGGTTGTGGCGGGGGCGGGGTGTGAGGGATGTGTCGCGGGAGATGCGGGAGACGCGGTCAAGGGCGTTCTCAATCACCGTGGGGGGAAAGTTGCGGTCCTTAAAGAACTTGGACATCTGGGATGTGCGGGAGTGGAATGTCTTGTCGTGGGAGCAGATGCGGCGGAGGCGGAGGAATTGGGAATAGGGGATGGAATTTTTGCAGGAGGGTGGGTGGGAGGAGGTGTATTCTAGGTAGCTGTGGGAGTCGGTGGGCTTGAAATGGACATCAGTTACAAGCTGGTTGCCTGAGATGGAGACTGAGAGGTCCAGGAAGGTGAGGGATGTGCTGGAGATGGCCCAGGTGAACTGAAGGTTGGGGTGGAAGGTGTTGGTGAAGTGGATGAACTGTTCGAGCTCCTCTGGGGAGCAAGAGGCGGCGCCGATACAGTCATCAATGTACCGGAGGAAGAGGTGGGGTTTGGGGCCTGTGTAGGTGCGGAAGATGGACTGTTCCACGTAACCTACAAAGAAGCAGGCATAGCTGGGGCCCATGCGGGTGCCCATGGCCACCCCCTTAGTCTGTAGGAAGTGGGAGGAGTCAAAAGAGAAGTTGTTGAGTGTGAGGACGAGTTCCGCTAGGCGGATGAGAGTGTCGGGTTGAGTGTGAGGACGAGTTCCGCTAGGCGGATGAGAGTGTCGGGAGTGTGAGGACGAGTTCCGCTAGGCGGATGAGAGTGTCGGGAGTGTGAGGACGAGTTCCGCTAGCCCATCCCCCTCTCTGATGAAGGGTCTAGGCCCGAAACGTCAGCTTTTGTGCTCCTGAGATGCTGCTTGGCCTGCTGTGTTCATCCAGCCTCACATTTTACAGTCTGGCACCAGTCCAGTTGACAGACATTGAGTTATTTATTTTTGGATCACTTTGACTCCTTTTGCCTCTTTGCTGACATCAATAGGGTGCACATACACTAATTTTCAGTCTTTCATTTAAAAAGATAAGCAAACTACTGTGGCTGCTAGAAATCTTGAAACTTTCATTGTGCGGACTTTGAAGAAGAGAGTCCCTTGTTCACAGCAAAGATATAGCCCAGTGAGGGAAAAGGGTGAACTTACAAATAATATCAAGTCAGACAGCAAGAGCTTCTTTAAATATATCAAAAGAAAATAATTTGTAGAATTATGATTTAGAATTAGGTTTTATTGTCATGTATGCTCAATGTACAGGGATACAGGAAAACAGTAAAATGTGTACAATGTCACCATTCACAGCGCCATTTTAGGTACAAGATACCTAGATACAAAATATTAGGTAAACAGTAGAAAAATAAAGAAGTCAATTAAAAGTTCAACATTACAGTTCTCATCAGTATAAGGTCGTAAGTAAGAAATGAAGTTAAAATTTACAAATTAGTCTTCCTTTATCCATGCAGTCACTCCACGCTGGCTTTCCCCATGTGGGCTCAAGCTCTCAAAAGAAAAGCCAAGGTGGACATAGGTGTCTTAAAAAATAAGGTTGGGGAAATAATAATGGGGAACCAGGAAATGACAGAGGAGGTGAAGAAATACTTTGCATCAGTCTTCACTGGAGGAAGCACTAATAGCATTCCAAAATTTCTAAATGTTCAAGGGGCAAAATGGAGGAGGAAAGAAATGTAATAAGTATCATTAGAGAAAAAGTGCCGGGGACCTGGACATGATGCATCCTGGGACATGAAATGCTGTAATTACAAAGATAGTAGATGAATAGGTAGTAACCTACCAGGAGCCCTCAGATTCTAGAAATGTACCAGAGGATTGGAAGACTGCCAATGTAGCACCTTTATTTGAAAAGGGAAGGAAACAAGAAATAGGTAAGTATAGGATGGTCAGCTGAATGGCTGTTATTGGGAAATGTTACAGTCTATTTATAAAAGATGTAATAGTGAAGCATTTAGAAATCAAGCAGTCAGTGTGGCTTTATGAAGAAAAGTTCATGCCTGACAAACTCACCAGCATTCTTTCAGGCGGTACAAGCAGGATAAAGGGGAAGCAGTGGATGTTGTACATTTGGGGTATTCAGAAGTTGTTTGATAAGGTACCACAAATCAGGCTACTTAATAAGATAACAGTCCATGATGTTGGGGTGATGTGTATTTGCATGGATAGAAGATTGGCTAATTAATAGAAGACAGAAAGTTGGGGTAAGGAGGTCATTTTCAAGCTGTAACTAGAGATGTGCCACAGGGATCAACGCTGGGGGAGAATTATTTATAATATGTATTAATGACTTAGATGAAGAACGTGAAAATATTGTCATTAAGTTTACAGATGACATAAAATTAGATGGGGAAGGCAAGTGCTGAGGGTGAGACACAGTCTGCAGTGGGATAGAGACAGGTTGAGTGAGTGACTATTTGGCAGGTGGAATATAATGTAGGAAAATGTGAGTTTATGTACTCAGGCAGGAAGAATAGAGGAGCTGAATATTATTTAGACAAACTGCAGAAAGCTAGAGAACACAGGAATTTAGGAGTCCTCATCAGTGAGTCACAAAAAGACAAAATCAGTGGACAATTAGGAAGGCAGATGGAATGGTGCCCTTTATTTCAAAGGGAATGGAGGATAGACATAGGAAGGTTTGCTAAAATTATGCAAGGCACTAGTCAGAACTCAGCTGGAATACTGTAAACAGTTTTGCACTCCTTGTCTAAGAAAAGACATACAGGCTTTGGAGGCAGATCACAGAAGTTTCTTTTAACTGATACCAGGTACAGATAGATTGTCTTATGAGGAAAAGTTGAGTAGGTTGGGCCTGTATTCATTGAAGTTCAGAAGAATGACAGGAGACCTTATTGAAATGTACAAAATTCTTCAGCAACTTGGCAGAGGAAATATGGAGAGGTTGTTTCCCTTTTGGGAGAGTCGCGGACCAGAAATCGTCATCTTCATGTAAGGATACTGTAGTAGCTATAAAGATAGTGGATGCACTGGTTATAATTTTCCAAGGAATCCTTAGATTCTAGGTAAAGTCCCAGAGGACTGGAACACTGTAATGTAACACCTTTAGTTAAAAAGGGAAGGAAATTTTAAAAAAGGTAACTATAGGTCAGTTAGATAAATATTTGTTGTTATGTCAAAGGGCATAATCTCAGAAAAGCCAGAGATAAGGAGGAATTTCTTCCCTCAGAGGGGAGTGAAATTGTGGGATTCTTTACCTCAGAGGGCTTTTGAGGCTGAAGTTGAGGATTTTCAGATCAGCTGTAATCTCATTAATCTGTCATTCAGTCTTGGTGACTTGCTGCAGTGCATCTTGTGGATGGTACACACTGCAGCTGTTTGTGGATGTGGTGCCGATCAAGTGGCTGCTTTGTTTTGGGTGGTGTTAAGCTTCTTGAGTGTTGTTGTGGCTGCACTCATCCAGACAAGTGGGGAGCATTCCGTCAAGAACTGTAGATGTCGACACGGTGTGGAGCTGGATGAACACAGCAGGCCAAGCAGCATCAGAGGAGCAGGAAGGCTGGCATTTCGGGCCTAGACCCTTCTTCAGAAAGGAGTCACTTCAGAAAGTTCACCAAGCACTCTATCTCCTTCCTGTAGTCTGTCTTGCAATTGTTTGAAATCCAGTCTGCAATGGTCATGTTAATAAAATGTGAGGCTGGATGAACACAGCAGGCCAAGCAGCATCTCAGGAGCACAAAAGCTGACGTTTCGGGCCTAGACCCTTCATCAGAGAGGCCCGAAATGTCAGCTTTTGTGCTCCTGAGATGCTGCTTGGTCTGCTGTGTTCATCCAGCCTCACATTTTATTATCTTGGAATTCTCCAGCATCTGCAGTTCCCATTATCTCTGCAATGGTCATGTAGTTGGTACGGGTGTGGAGCTTAGATTTGATCTGTTGGTTATGGACGTCTGTAGCTCTGTCAGTCACCTTCTGTTCATGCTGTTTGGTATGCAGATAGTCCTGTTTGGTAGCTTTTCGGTTTACTGCCTTATTAGTTAGGTATGCCTGGTGCTGGTCCTGGCATGCCCTCCTGCAATCTCCTTTGAACCAGGGTTGACCCGTGGCTTGATGGTATTGGTTGACTGGGGCATATGCCAAGCCATGAGCTTACAGATTGTGTTGGAGTACAAGTCTACTGCTGTTGATGGCCCACAGTGCCTCATGGATGCCCAGTCTGGAGTCTTAGATGCATTTGAAGTCTGTCCTATTTAGCACTGTGATAGTGCCATACAACACGATAGACTGCATTCTCAATGTGAACTTGGGAGTTCATCTCCACAAGGACAGTGCAGTGGTTACTCTTACCAATAATGTAATGGACAGAATGAATTGTAACATGTTGACTGGATGGGATCATTTAGATTTTTTTCCTCTTTTTGGTTCCCTCACCACCTGCTGTAGATTCAGTCTTGCAGCTGTGTCCTTTAGGACCTGACCAGTTCGAACAGTATTATTTCTGCCATGTCCCTCTTAATTGAAATCCCCACCCTGACTACATTCTGTGCCATTGCCACAGTCAGTGTTGCTCAACATGGAGGAGTGCTGAATCATCAACTGTGGGAAGGGCAGTAATCAGCAAGAGGTTTTCTTGCCCATCCTTAACTGAGGCCATACGACTTCTGGAATCAATGTTGAGGCAATGACCCAGGGCAACTCCTTCTTCACTGTATCCCGCTGTACCACCATCTCTGTTGGGTGTGTCCTCCCAGTTGGATGGGACACGTCCAGGGATGGTGATGATGGTGTCTAGGACATTGTCTGTAAGATCTGACTCCATGAGTATGCCTATTTCAAAGCTGTAGCCTGTGAAACAGTTTTCCCAATATTTGCAGAAGCCAAATAGAAAGAAGTAAGATGCCAGAAAGCCTTTGCTGGATCAGCAGCACTGAATCTGCTTCGATCATTGCTTTGGCTCATGCCAGCTATTCCATTCAGTTTCCTTGCATGATATAGCTGAGGGCCTTGCTGAGTCAGTAAAGAGTCAACCACATTGCTGTCAGACTATAAGATGTAGGAGTAGATGTAGGCCATTCAGCCCATTCAGTCTGCGCCACCATTGAGAGATTATGACTGATCTGATAATCCTCAACTCCACTTTCCTGCAATTTCCCTCTTAATCCTTGTTTCCCTTACTACTTAACGAACAGTCCATTTCAGCTTGAATATACTTAATCATACAGCCTCAACAATCCTCTGTAATAAAGAATCCCACAGATTCACTACCCTCTGAGAGAAACTCCTCCCCATCTTTGCCTTTAATGAGTGGCCCCTTTCTCCTGAGGCTGGAGTCATATGTTAGACCAGATTAGATTAGAACAGCAGATTTCCCTCCTTGGTGAACCAGATAGGCTACTGCGACAATTGGCAATGGTTATATGGTCATCATTAGATCAACTTCTTAATTCCAGATTCACATTCCCACCAACTCAACAGTGGGATTTGTTCCCTGAACATTGGCCTGGGCTCCTAGATGGGTAGTCCAGCAACATGCCCACTACACCACAGCCTTTCCCCAATGCAAGCTCTGGTCAGGATTATATGCTCAAGTCTCGGATGTGAAATGTGAATACAAGCGGCACAGACTCATGACTGGATAAGAATCAAGGTCACTGAATCATGGTTGACAATTTCATCACAGCTGATAAATAAACAAACTGAACCTCGCAGCTTCTGAGAGAAGAAGGTGGGTTTGTGGTTCTCCAGGAGGCAAGAATTAATTATAGAAACACTATCTGATTTTCTCAGGTGCTGATGAAGCTATTGTGCCCTTTTTAATTGGTGTGTCTTTCTACAGAGCTCTATTTGTGTGCACAATCTGAACTTGTCACAGTCATGCAGCAGGCTTTCTTGTTTAAGCCTTGATCATGAACATTTCAAGTGGGTGTTGTCAGTTGTTGCTGATACAGGGATTGTGGCGAGACAGTGACATTGATGGTGTGCTTTCCACTTTGGTGTTTTGTTTGACTGAGCTCATGGCTTTTCAGTTTTCTCTGTCCCCTAGCTGAAGATGCTAACTTTTGCTGTCATTCATTTTAGGATTAAAGGACTCCTTCATTGCATTGGAGGCTGTCCAGAGAAGGTTGGCTGAGCTGATCTCAGGTTTGGAGGGATAGTCTTGTGAGGGGAAGTTGAGTAGAATGGGCCTGTACTCATTGAAGTTTAGGAAAATGTGAGGTAACCTTATTGAAGATGCTAAGGGGTAGGCATTTGACAGGCTACATGCTGAGGGGATCTCTCCCCTCTTGTGGAGAATATAGAGCTGTAGTGACATTCAGGTTCACAGTTAGTAATTTGATAGGACTTGACAGAACTTGAATTTTCTGAAAGGAAATAATGTGTTTTTAAAATTTTATTTAAATTTTATTTTTTTCCACTCATCAAATCATTTGCAAGAATTCCAATTCAACAGATTAAATGTCATTTCTGCTGCATGAGGTGAGAATATTGGTTTCTTGGCAACTGCACTCTGATTGGTAGAGGCATTGCCATGGAAAATGTACTGGTTCATGATGACTGGCAGTTATCTGTGAAGCTTTGTTTAAATTCTGACCACGGGCCAGTTGCCTAATTTATCCTCTGTAGGGCGAAGACGTGACCAATCAGTACTCTCATCTTGTACAGAAGCAATGTTATTTTTCCTTAATTTGGGTATTCTAGCAAATTATCATGACATAAATCTTGACAAACGTACCATTTTGTTTAGCAAGCCTCCAGTTTATTAGACTTCTACAAAAAAACCAAATAGAATTTTTGAATATATGAAATTTAAAAGCCAAAATGCCATGAGTCTCTAGCAAAGTCGTCAATTAGATAATAGTGTACAGCATTCAGCTCTAAACTTCAAGGCTTTCAACATGTCTTCATTCCCTCCATCACTAACGCTCTGTAAAAAGGGTTACATTCGAGATGATAAAGTGTGAAGCTGGATGAACACAGCAGGCCAAGCAGCATCTCAGGAGCACAAAAGCTGGCGTTTCGGTCTCTGATGAAGGGTCTAGGCCCGAAACGTCAGCTTTTGTGCTCCTGAGATGCTGCTGGGCCTGCTGTGTTCATCCAGCTCCACACTTTGTTATCTTGGATTCTCCAGCATCTGCAGTTCCCATTATCTCTGATACATTCTAGACGGTTTGCTGTCACCATCCTGTTGAAGTGTAGGAAAACAAAAAGCCTGTTTGGTTCAGTATGGTAGAGGCAAAGAATACCCTAGGCGAACAGCCATCTAACTGGATGGTGGGTAATTTGTGGGGGAACTAGGTGTGGTGTCCTGTGTATCTGCTGCCCTTGTCCTTCTGGATGGAAGTGGTTGTAAGTTTAGAAGGTGCTTTCAAAGGATCTTTGGTGAATTTCTGTAGTGCATTTGTAGATAGTACACACTTCTGCTACTGAGCATCAGTGGTGGAGGGAGGGGATGTTTGTGGACGTGGTGCCAGTAAAGTGGCTGTTTTGTCCTGGATGGTGTTGAGCTGCACCCATCCAGGCAAATGGAAAATATTCCATCAGACTCGTGAATTGTGCTGTGTAGATGGTGGTCAGGCTTTGGGGAGCCAGGAGGTGAGTTACTCACTTCAGGATTCTCAGTCTGATATGCTCTGTAGCCATTGTATTTATATATCATTTATGCAGTCCAGGTGAGTTCCTGGTCATTGGTAACCCCCAGGGTGTTGATAGTAGAGGTTTCAGGGATGGTAACATGACTGGATATTAAGGGGCAGAGATTAGATTATCTCTTAAAGGGATAGTCATTCCCTGGCATTTGTGTGGCACAAATATTATTTAATACTTGTCAACCCAAGCGTGTGTATTGTCCCGATCTTGTTGTATTTGAACACGGACTGCTTCCGTGTCTGAGGAGTCATGAATAGTGCTGAACATTGTGCAATCATCGGCGAACATCCCCACTTCTTACATTATGATGAAGGCAAGGTCATTGATGAAACTGCTGAAGGTGGTTGGACTCATGGGTTCAAATCCCACTATGACAGATGGATGAAATTTGAATTCAATAAAATCTGGAATTAATAAAACAATCTGGTTTTATGGTGACTATGTAACCACTGTTGGCTGTTGTAGCAACCCATCTGGTTCCCTATTGCCCCTCAGGAAGGCAGTCTGCCATCTTTACCTGGTCTGACCAAGTGTGACTCCAGGCTTACAGTGGAGTTGCTAGTTCATGGGCTTGGCACGGGTAAACATGTCTCAGAATATTTCTCTGTGGATCCCAACATGGACTGAAATCCAAAGGACTGTGGATGCTGGAAATCAGAAAATAAGATTCTTCTTTTCTGAGGAAGAGTCACTGGACCCATAACATTTATTTTGCTTTCTCTCCACAGATGCTACCAGAACTGCTGAATTTGTCGAGTAATTTCTGTTTCTGTCCGAGCGCGGACTAAACGAGGAAAGGCTGAGGGACTTGAGGCTGTTTTCATTAGTGAGAAGAAGGTTGAGAGGTGAATTAATTGAAACATATAAAATAATCAGAGGGTTAGATAGGGTGGATAGGGAGAGCCTTTTTCCTAGGATGGTGACGGCGAGCACGAGGTGGCATAGCTTTAAATTGACGGGTGAAAGATATAGGACAGATGTCAGAGGTAGTTTCTTTACTCAGAGAGTAGTAAGGGAATGGAACGCTTTGCCTGCAACGGTAGTAGATTCGCCAACTTTAGGTACATTTAAGTCGTCATTGGACAAGCATATGGACGTACATGGAATAGTGTAGGTTAGATGGGCTTGAGATCGGTATGACAGGTCAGCACATCGAGGGCCGAAGGGCCTGTACTGTGCTGTAATGTTCTATGTTCTATATAAATAGATCAAATGCCCTGTTCTTCTTTTAGCACTGCTATCTAATTTTTGCAAATGATCAAACTTCCTGTATCAGTCTGGGCATTCAAGACGAACCTCTTCACCACACAGACTGATCAGAATGAGACTCTCAGTCCAGCCCTCCCTTGTCCACAAGCACCACATGGCCAGAGGAGTCTGGAGAGGAGGGTTAGAGGAAACCTAATGAGGAGGTGGGGAGTAAGCCTGGAAGTGGGAAGCACAAGCACATGGAAGAGCAGGTGTGGGTGGGTAACTGATGGGAGTGAGCAGAGAGGGATTGGTTGATTGATTGTTGTCACATGTACTGAGATACAGTGAAAAGTGTTGTTTTGCCTGCTAAACAGGCAGATTGTACCATACAAAATGCTTCAGGGTAGCAGAACAGAGTGCAGAATACAGTGTTACAGCTGCAGGATTAGCACAGAGAGAGAAATCAGAATTGGCATTTGAAACGTCCGATCATAAGTCTGATAACAGCGATGAAGAACCTGTTCTCAAATCTGTTTGTATGTGTATTTAAACTTTTATATCTTCTGCCTGATGGAAAAGAGTTGAAGAGAGTATAACCAGGGTGGGAGGGGCCTTTGATTATGTTGGTCACTTTTCTGAGGCAGCAGGAAGGATAGATAGAGTCAATGGGTGGAAGGCTGGTTTGCATGATGGACTGGTCTAAGTTCATGGCTCTTGCGGTCTTGGGCAGAGCAGTTGCCAAACCAAGCTGTGATGCATCTGGATAGGATGCTTTTGATGGTATGTTCTTTAAAAACAGGTAAGAGTCATTGTGGACATGCTGAATTTCCTTAGCCTCCTGAGGAAGTAGAGGCACCAGGGAGAGGAGCTAGGAGGGTAAAGTATTTCAGGAGCCAGTGTGTGTACATAGGCAGGCAGGGAAGAGCAGACACAGAACAATGAAGCATAAACAAAAATTGCTGGAAACACTTAGCAGCTCTGGCCAAATTGACACTGGACTGGAAACGTTAACCTCTGTTTCCCTCTCCACAGGTGGTGCCAGCCCTGCTGAGTTTCTCCAGCAATTTCTTTTTGTCTTGTCTCCAAACTAGCCTCTGTTCAGAATGTTGTGTTGCAGTCTGTGACTATCCAACATGTTCATCTTTGCTAATCTGTTGGAATCTATTTACTTCCCAGTGAGGGCATGGGAAATCCTGAGAGATGTAGAAATTTACCAGCAGCAAGAGGGTGTGTGGTAAATGCTGTCTCTCACATGACATCATTTAACCAACATCTAGAGAGAGATTAACTCCCAGTCTTGGAGATCTTACACAGAAACCCAACTCAGCTGTTGTCTAATCTACTTCCCACAGTCTCCCTTGTACCTGTGCTCTCTCAGCCAGCTCCCGGAATGCAACTTCACGCATACAGCGCTCCCTCAACATGCCATGTCAGTTGTTGTTCCCTGCCTTAAATCCTAAAGTCATAGGTTAATTCATAACCTTTGAACAGAGCCCGAAATCTGGGTTATCTCATTTGCTGCAGTGCTGCACCATAAGCAGTGTGTTCTTATTATATTAACACATCTCATAATTCTGATTAGCACCAGGTCTCCCTTTAATCTTCTGTCCGCTAACGAGAACAATCCAAGCTTCTCCAGTCAAATAAAATGAAATACCTGTGCTATCGATACAAACTCCCCCCAAACCACTCACCATCCTGACATTTTTTTTCCTTTATTCATGCACAGGATGAAGGCATCACTGGCTGGGCAGCATTTATTGCCCAGAGGGCAGTTAAGAGTCAACCACATTGCTGTGGGTCTGGAGTCACATATAGACTTATTTACTTACCTGACCAGTTTCCTTCCCTAAAATGAATTGGTGAACCAGATGGGTTTTTCCAACAATAGACAATGGATTCATGCTCATCATTAGATTGTAAATTCCAGACATTTGTTGAATTCATATTTCACCACCTGCCATGATGGGTTTTGAACTTAGGTTCCCAGAACATTGTCTGGGTCTCTGGATTAACAGTCCAGCAATAATACTACTAGGCCATCGCCCCCCCATATTTGTCCCTGTTCCTTCACTGTCACTGGGTCAAAATCCTAGAATTCCCTCTATAAGAACACTGTGGGTCTATCTACAGCACATGGACTGCAACACTTCAAGAAGGCAGCTAAGAACCTTCTCAAGAGGCAACTCAGGTAAGGCAATATAAATGCTGGTTTTGCCAGTGACACCCATCTATAAATGAAAATAAAAATGCTGCAGGTATGAAATACAGACAGAAAGCACTAGAGAAACTCAGCTGGTCTGGCAGCACCTGTGGAGAGAGAAAGTGAAGTTAATATTTTGAGTCAAGTGTGACTCTTCTTCAGAACTGAGATTTTCCTGTTTCTATAGGAACAGCTCACAAAAAGACCCCAGGCTGCAACAGCTCAGCATGTTGCCACTAACCAGTGCTGTATGAAGGTTGGATTGTATGATCTCTCTGCCTCTCTGCACAATCTGCCTCTATTAATAAAATCAGAGTTTGAATACAAGATAACAAAGTGTGAAGCTGGATGAACACACCAGGACAAGCAGCATCTTAGGAGCACAAAAGCTGAAGTTTCAGGCCTAGACCCTTTGTTAACAGCCATCTCAACATTTCCTACATGCTTGTGTAAAGTCCTAGAACCTTCTGTCCTGCATCCTGTTTAAAGTTAAGTTTATATTGCCTCTCCTCATCATTCCTTGCAAAACGTATAAATCACAATTCTCTGTGTTAGAATTTCATCTGCACATTTCACTGATCTATGACCTCCTGATCTCCAATACCATGCTCTTCACTGTTTACTGCATGTCTGAATTTCAAGTTATCTGCAAACTTTGAACTTATGCCCTTTTACTTACAACACCAGGTCACAGTCGAAAACAGCAGTAGCTACAAGGACAAGTTACAGGCCGGGAATACTGCAGTGAATAATTTACCATCTGACTCCTCAAAGCCTGTCCACCACCTACAAGGCACAAGTCAGGAGTGTGATGGAATCCTCCCCACCTGCCTGGATAGGTGCAGCCCCAATAACATTCAAGAAGCTTGATACTATCCAGGGCAAAGCAGCTGCTTGATTGACACCACATCCGTAAACATTCACTCCCTCCACCTCCAGCGCTCAGTAGCAACAGTGTGTACCATCTAGTAGATGCCCTGCTGAAATTCATCAAAGATCCTCAGGCAGCACCTTCCAAACCCACAACACTTCCATCCACAATGACAAGGGCAGCAGACATAAATGAACAGCACCCCCTGCAAGTTCCCCTCCGAGCCACTCACCATCCTGACTTGGAAATATATCACATCCCTTTGCTGCTGCTGGGTCAAAATTCTGGAATTCCGTCCCTAAGGGCATTGTGGGTCAACCTATAGCAGGTGGGCTGCACCAGTTCAAGAAGGCAGCTCACCCCCACCTTCTCAAGAGGCAACTGGGAACAGATAATGAATGCTGGCCAGGCAATGACATCCACATAAGACCATAAAGAATAGTAGCAGAAGTCGGCTGTTCAACCCATCGAGTCTGCGCCTCCATTCAATAAGATCACGGTAGATCCGAAATTCCTCACATCCACTTTCCTGCATTTTCCCTGTTCTGAGATAGACATTTTTAATCAGTAAGTCAATCAAGGTTATGGGGCAAAGGCAGGAAAGTGGAGTTGTGAATTATCAGATAATTACCACTTTCTCCATTGCAGCTCAGTTTGAGCAACAAATAAACTAATGACATCCATATTCTATGAGTGGATAAAAGAAAACCCTTGATTCCCTGACTGATCAAGAATCACTCTATCTCAGGCTTACATATACACAAGGACTCAGTCCCCACAGCTCTCTGGGCAAAGAGTTCCAAAGGCTCGCAACCCTCAGAGAGAAGAAATTCCTCCTCATCTCGGTCTTAAATTGGCACCTTTTTATTCTGAGCGCATGGCCTGAATGAATAAAAAGTGGTCCTAATACTGACCCTTGGGGAATGTGACTGTGAATTCGCTAACAATCTGAAACCCAGCATTAATCACTTCTCTGTCAGCTAACAATCTCACAGTTAATATATCTGAGAAGCCACTAACCCAATAATCCCTCAAGCTTTAATTTTCCTGGCAATTTTTAAAAGAACAGCCTGATTGTTACAGTGTTCATGCTGATTCAGGGCTGAAAAGAAGCAGACATGGTATTTACACAGGGATTTGTCAGATAGTGCAGACATTGCTGTCAATATACATGCAATAACATCACACCCACACTACACAGAGAGAGACACGCTGTAATTCCTAAAGGTTAAATTATAACTTTTAACCTTTTTCAAATTATAGAGCTGAACACAGTGCTGTGTTTGAGGGTGTAGGATGGTGCTGCAGGCTAAAAGTTTAAATTATGTTGAGGAAAGGACAATAACTGAGGGCTCAGGCGTCAGATTCATGATTGTCTTAAGTATTCGAGTCCCAACTGGCTCTCACAATCTATCGCTGCTCTGGAGCTGGACGACTGAGCTCAGGGGAACTGAAGCTGCACATGGTCCCAGCTGTGAAACTCTGCTCTAAGTTATAAGGTTGTTTCAGTCCTACTCCAGAGATTTGAAGCACATAATCTCAGCCAATACCCCAGTGCAGCTCTGTGACAGAGGGCTGCCTTTCAGATCAGCCACCAAACTGAAACCTGTCTATCCCTTGAATGAATTTATAATGTCCCTCGCTGCTATATTTAGAAGCTAAACAAGGATACCTGGCATCCTGACCAATATTGATCCCTCAACTGACATCGCTAGATCTGATTGTCTAATCAGAGAAGTTTACGACAAGTGGTGGGGGGTGGGTGCTTGGGGGAAATGGGGCAGAACAAGACTGTTCAGCCTGTTGAGTCTATACTGCCATTTTCAGCCATGGCTATCTCAATGCCATTTTCCTGCACTACCTACATATCACGTAGAGGTGTAGAGTCACACAGTAATACAGCATGGAAAGAGGCCTTTTGGTCCAAACTAATCCATGCTGACCATGGTGCCCACTCATCTTGTTCCAACGGCCCACACTTGGTGCATATCCCTCTAAACCCTTCCCATCCGTGTACCTATCCAAATGTTTTTTTTTAAAAGATGCTATTGGCCTGCCTCAACCGCTTTCTCTGGCAGCCCATTCCATACACGCACCCTGCTCTGCGTGAAGAAGTTGCCCCTCAGGTCCTTCTTTAATCCTTCTCCTCTCATCCTAAACCTGTGCCCTCTAGTTTTCACTTCCCCATCCCTGGGAGAAAGACTGTATGCGCTCATCCTATCTGTGTCCCTCATGATTTTATACACATTGATAAGGTCACCCCTCATTCTCCTCAGGTTCCAAGGAATAAAGTCCCATCCTGGCCAACCTCTCCCTATAACTCAGGCCTACTAATCCTGGCAACATCCTTGTAAATCTCCTTTGTACACTTTCCAGTTTAATTATCTCTTTCCTATAACAGGGTGACCATGTGGCCTTACCGATGACTCATATAACAGTAGCATAATGTCCCAACTCCTATACTCAATGCCTTGGCCAATGAAGGCCAGCATTCTAAATGCCTTCTTCTTCACCCTGTCTATCTGTGACACCACTTTCAACGAAATATGTACTTGTAGGTCCCTCTGTTCCACAACACTCTTAGGATCTTACCATTTACTGTATAAGAACTGAAAGCACTGCAGATGCTGTAAATCAGGAACAAAAACGAAATTGCTGGAAAAGCTCAGCAGGTCTGGCAGCATTTGTGAAGGTAAAAACAGAGTGGACACTAGGAAGTTGTTTCCGTTAGGCGGGGAGACTAGCACCCATGGGCACAGCCTTAAAATTAGAGGGGGTAAATTTAAAACTGAAATGAGACGACATTTCTTCAGCCAGAGAGTGGTGGGCTTGTGGAATTCATTGCCACAGAGTGCACTGGAGGCCAGGACGTTGGATGCCTTCAAGGCAGAGATCGACAAATTCTTTATCTCAGAAGGAATCAAGGGCTACGGGGAGAGTGCAGGGAAGTGGAGTTGAAATGCCCATCAGCCATGATTTAAATGGCGGAGTGGACTTGATGGGCCAAATGACCTTACTTCCACTCCTATTTCTTATGGTCTTAATGTTTTGGGTCCGGTGACCGGTTTCAGGTCTGGTTCTGAAGAAGGGTCACCGGACCTGAAACATTAATTCTGTTTTTTCCTTCACAGATGGTGCCAGACCCTCAACTTTGTTTTTGTTCCATATTTACTGCTTAAGTCCTACCTTGGTTTGACTTTCCAAAGTGTAACACCTCACACTTATCTGTATTGAATTGTAATTGCCAATCCTCAGACCACTTTCCCATCTAATCAAGATCCTTCTATAATTTTTAATGACCTTCCTCGCTATCAATAATACTTCCCAATTTGTATCATCTGCAAACTTTCTAATCATGCCTTGTACATTCACATCCAGATCATTTACGTAAATAACAAATAACAAAGGTCCCAGCACTGATCCCTGTGGCACACCACTAGTCTCAGCCCTCCAGTCCGAGAAGCAACCGTCAACCATCATCCTCTGCTTCCTACCATCGAGCCAATTTTGAATCCAATTAGCTAGGTACACCTGCATCCCATGCGCCCTAACCTTCATGACTAACCTGCCCTGCAGGACCTTTTCAAAGGCCCTACTAAAGTCCGTATAGACAATATCCACTGCCCAACCCTTATCTATCCTCTTGGTTACCTCTTCGAAAAACTCTGAAAGGTTTGTCAGATATGACTTCCCTCGCACAAATCCATGCTGACTATCCCTAATCAGACCTTGGCTATCCAAATGTCAGTTGATCCTGTCCCTCAGTATCCTCTCCAAAAGCTTGCCTACCACTGAATGTCAGGCTCACTGGACTGTAGTTCCCTGGCTTGTCTTTGCTCCCTTTCTTAAACAATGGTACAACATTAACCCCCTCTAGTCTTGCAGACCTTCACCAGTGGCTAAAGATGAAGCAAAACTCTCTACCAGGGCCTCTGCAATTCCTTCCCTAGCCTCCCACAGCATCCCCCCTACTTGTTTCCCTTATTCTCTTAGCATCCATGATTCTCTTCTCAATAAACACTGAGCAGAAAGATTAATTAAAAATCTCCCCCCATCTCCTGTGGCCCCACATATAGAAAGCCATATTGATCTTTAAGGGGACCTATTCTCTCCTGAACCAATCTCTTTCTCTTAATATAGCTATAAAACCTCTTAGGATTATCTTTAACTTATCTGGCAGATCCATCTCATATCCTCTTTTTGCTCTGATTTCCCTCTTGAGTGTGCTCCTCCACTTTTTATAGTCCTCTAGGAATTCGCTTGAGCCTGATAGCCTAAACCCAATGTATGTCCCTTTATTTCTCCTGACCGGAGCCTCAGTATCCCACGTCAGCCAGAGATCCCTAAACCTGCCAGCTTTTCCCTTCACCCTAACAGAAATACAGTGTCTCTGGACTCTTTTAAAAGCCTCCCATTTAGCAGTCCTTTCTTTTCCTTCAAACAGACCCATCCAATTGACCTCTGCTAGATCCTGTCTAATGGCCCCAAAATTGACCCTGATCCAGTTCAGCACCTTAACCTGTGGACCTGTCCTATCTTTTTCCATAACTATGTTAAAACTAAGAGAGTTATGGTCACTGGACCCAAAGTGCTCTCCAACTGACACTTCAGTCACTCATTTCCTAGAAAAGGTCCAGTGTTGCACTCTCCCGGGTAGGGCCTGCAATATACTGGTTTAGGAAACTTTCTTGGACACATTTCACAAATTCCACCCCATCTGCACCTATTACACACTTCCCAGTCAACACAGGGGAAATTAAAATCTCTAACCAATACTGTTCTATTATTCCTACAGGTCTCTGCAAGCTATTTACACATGTGCTCCTCTAGTACCCAATGGCTATACAGTCCCAACAGATTGACCATCCCGTTCTTGTTTCTAAGTTCTAACTATAATGGCCTCATTTGATGACCCCTTAAGAATATCACCTCTAAGCACTGTTGTTATGTCCTCCCTAATCAAAAGGGCAACTCCCTTTCTTCACTTACTTGTACTTCTGTCATGTCTGTAGCTTCCCTATCTTGGTACTTTGAGCTGCCATTTCTGCCCTTCTCTCAACCAGGTTTCTGTTGTGGCAATAATATCCCAGACCCCAGAGCCAATCCATGCTCTGAGCTCATCTGCTTTACCAGTCAGGCCTTGTACGTTATGATCACTTGTTGTTGTTAATCTCCAGAAACCTCTGTCTTGAGCATGCTCAATGATTGAGCTTCCACAGCCCACTGGGGTCAAGATTTCCCATCCTCTCAGTGAAGAAATTCCTCTTCATAGAATCACAGACATGTACAGCACAGAATCAGACCCTTCAGTCTAACTTGTCCACGCTGACCAGATATCCTGAGTTAACCTTGTCCCATTTGCCAGTATTTGACCCATGTCCCACTAAACCCTTCCTATTCACGTACCCAGCCATATGCCTTTTACATGTAATTGTACCAGCTTTTGCCACTTCCTGTGGCAGCTCATTCCATCCAAACACCACCCTCTGCATGAAAATATTGTCCTCAGGTTCTTTTTATATCTTTCCCTTCTCACCTTAAACCTATGCCCTCCAGTTTTGGACTCCCTGACCCTTATTCTGAGACTCTGTCTCCTGGTTCCAGCTCTGAAACCATAAAGTTACTGGGAGAACATGGGAATGTGGAGGCCACAATCGGATCTGCTATGATCTTATTGAATGGCAAAGAATAACTTGAGGGACTGAATAGCCTACTCTTGCTCCTAATTCTGCAATAATACCACGAGGCTATTTCCTCCCCCTGGTTGGAGCAGTCTTATTCCAAATGTCAAAAATAAAGATTCAACCTGGTTACTCTCAAAAACAACTTTATAGATGCTCAAACTTCAATGAATGCTCCTCTTATTTCTACTTATACCATCATTCAGTACTATATTCTTAAGTTAATGCCTTATCCTGAGGTCCACAAACAAGCTGTAAGCACAGCTCATTTACTCCTTAACATGTGTTCCTTAAACCCATGCACTCCAGACCCTAATAGGATATCTTCCTCTTTGACACTTTAAGGCCTTCTGTTTTCCTTACTTACTTCTTAGCTGTTTGGAACTTCTTCGTACCTGACTGTTTTGGAGGCTTCTTTGTTTCTGATGCACTGAGCTATTCTCCTCAAGGGTTTTAAAAATCTCATTTAATGTGCATAGAAGCAAAGCTCCAGACAGCCCAATATTACACAGAAAAGGCATCTAAAATGAAACTGAAATTTTAATCCTCCACTTTGCACATTCAATTCAGAGAGACAAATCAAGCTTAAATCTTCATTTTCAAACCTAAGTTTACAAACAATAATGGCAATAATATATCATGAACTTTCATCATTCTCACTTTGTGTTGTGCAATCAAACATCAAACTTGACAGTTAATAGTTGCCCCATTATAATTATGTTAAACTTTTATAAGTCCCATATTAGACTTCAGTTGAAGTATTATATTTATGTCTAACCACTTCAATTTAGCTGTCTAGGCCCTACCTCATTTCTCAGGCTTTCTCTCCTTTTAGAGTTATGAAGTTTTTGCACTCTGGAAAAAGGCCTTTCAGCCCACCATGTCTATGCCAGGCATCAAACATCTATCTATTCAAGGCCCATTTTCCAGCACTTGGCCTGTAGCTTGTACGCTGGGGTATTTCAAGTGTTTGTCTAAATATTTATGAATTGTTTTAAGTGCTATTGCATTTACCAGACTGTCAGACTGTGAATTTCAGATATCCAAATCCACTGGGTGAAAAAATATTACCTCATATCTACTCTAAACATCCTGTTCCTTACCTGAACACTGTGCCCCACTTATTGACCCCTCAATTAAAGGGAAGAGTTTCTCCCTATCTAATCTGTCTATGCCCCTCAGGACTTTGAACACCTCAGGTCCTCTGTCAGTCTTCTCTGCTCTAAGGAGAACAACCCCAGCCTATCTAGTCTGTCTTCATAGCTAAATCACTCCACGTCAGGCAACATCCTGGTGAATCTCCTCTGTACCCACTCCAGTGCAATCACATCCTTCCTGTGTGGAGACCAGAACTTCACACAGTACTCCAGCAGTGACCAAGCTAATATTACATATATCTCAATCATAACTCCTTATATTCAAAGGCAAGTATCGCATTGGTCTTCTTAACTACCTTCTCTCCCTGTCCTGCTGCCATCAAGGAATTATGGACACGTACACTTAGATCCCTCTGATCCTCTGAACTTCCCAAGGTCCTACCAATTATTGTGCCTTGTAAATCCTCCCAAAATGTATCACCTCACACTGTTCAGGATTAAATTTCATTTGTCATCATTCTGTCCATCTGACTGGCCCATGTATATTGTCATCCTCGTTTTTACCACACCACCTTCTTAAAACCCACACATTTGGTCACTTGACCTAATAAGTAGTTGTACTGCAATTTTACTAGATACTCTCTCCTGTGAAGTCATTGTAACGATTTGCAAACTTAAAGATGGTATAAAAAGACTTTTTGTTTCTGTACTGTTAGAGGCACTACCATCTGAATAAGATATTAAACCAAAGTCCGTCTGCTCCCCCCAGGTGGGTGTAAAAGACCACATAGGCAACATTTCAAAGAGGAACATGGGAGATCTCTCTCGTGGTCCCAAGACAAGCCACCTCTGAAGAAACAAATTACATTGCTGTTGTTGTCCATGAGAGATTGTTGAAGACATGACATGTTTCACAGTTTAATTTACCTATTATTCACAAACAGAGCAAGTCAGCAAGATTCATTTTAATACATATGGATTTAGTTTTCCTTTAAAACACAGGCCCAAGAGTTCACACATGTTGCTAGTTTTGGCTGTAAATGTAAAAGAATAGTTTTCCAAAAAATACATTTATTGCTTTATAATGTTATCAT
This sequence comes from Stegostoma tigrinum, assembly GCF_030684315.1. Lineage (NCBI taxonomy): Eukaryota > Metazoa > Chordata > Chondrichthyes > Orectolobiformes > Stegostomatidae > Stegostoma > Stegostoma tigrinum. Next base: position 102,070,633 of record NC_081360.1, read on the forward strand.
GTATTACAAAGTGAATGGAACGCAAGAGTGGGGAGGTTTTGCTACAGTTGTACAGGGCATTAATGAGGCCACATCTGGAGTACTGTATGCAGCTTTTTTTTTGTTTTAGAAAGGGTGTAAATGCACTCAAAGTGGTTCAGAGAAGATTCATTCACTTGATACCAAGGAGGGGGAGGGTTAAGGTACAGTTTGGATAGGATGGCCCCATATCTGTCAGAGTTTAGAAAAGTAAGTACTGTGTTGAATGTACAAATGTCCTAAAGGGCATATGAATTAGGAGCTAGAATCGGCCATTCGGTTCTTGGGTCTTCTGTACCATTCAATAAGATCATAACTGATCTTAAATTATTGACTAACGAGGGACTCAAAGTTATTATGAGCATGTGAGAAGGTAAAGGTGAAGCCACACTCTCATCAGCCATGATTTTATTCAATGGCAACTCAAACTTGCGGGGATGAATGGCCTGCTCCAGCTCCTAGTTCATGTTTGTTGGTTTACAGCATTTGCAGCAGTGACAGCTTAGATTATCTGGCCACGATTGCATTGCTGTGTGTGATCTTGATGTATACAAATTGGCAGACATTGTTCTCTACCTTTAAAGCACAGAGAACACATCAGTGTGTATTCAATTAGCTGTAAAGAGCTACGGGGATGTCCCATGGTTGTTCACGGTGCCATAGGAATGAAAGTCTTTAATTTCTGATTGTAGGGAATCAGGGAAGTTCTGTTTGAAGTGGGCACATATTGTTCTGTGCATCATTTAGCATTTTGTGTTTGTCTTGCCTCTTTCCCTTGTCAAGCCTGATATTAAACTATGCCCATTTCCTTATTCATGCACATTGTTGAATCAGGGCAAACAACTGTTCAATAAATTAATTCAAAGGAGATTGAAATGCAGTTGAGACTAATTAACACAAAATGCACTGCGTCTTGAAGTGGAAGTGCTGATGTTGAGCTGGGGTGGATAATGTCAGGAGTCACAAGACACCAGGTTACAGTCCAACAGGTTTATTTGAAATCACAAGCTTTAGGTGTGTAGCCTCTCTGTCAGGTGAAGTGAGAGAGAAGCACACAGAACAGGATACAGTTGCTTCAGGAGGGATACCAAGATATAGATGCTTCAGGAGGGATAGAGAGGGAGGGAAAGGGGGTGGAGGAGTTTCATTACAGGTCAAACAGGATATCACAGCTGTGCTGAAGGAGGGCACTATGGAGGACTCGAGCAGTGAGGCAATATGGGCAAAGTTCAGAAATAAGAAGCGTGTGGTAACAATGTTGGGGATGTGCTACAGGCCTTCCAACAGCAAACATGCGATAGAGGTACAAATATATAGATAGATTATGGAAAGATGTAGGAGCAACAAGGTGGTGGTGCTGGGAGATTTTAATATTCCCAACATTGACTGGGATTCACTTAGTATTAGGGGTTTAGATGGAGCAGAATTTGTAAGGAGCATCCAGGAGGGTTTTCTAGAGCAGTATGTAAATAGTCCAACTTGGAAAGGGGCCACACTGGACCTGGTGTTGGGGAATGAGCCCAGCCAGGTGGTTAAAGTTTCAGTAGGGGATTACTTTGGGAATAGAGATCATAATTCTATAAGTTTTAGAATACTGATGGACAAAGATGTGCGATAATGTGTGCCTGGAACGCATTGCCAGCAGAGGTGGTAGAGGCAGACATGATGGCGTCATTTAAGATGTATCTAGACAGATACATGAATGGGCAAGGAGCAGAGGGATACAGATCCTTGGAAAGTAGGTGACAGATTTAGTTAAAGTATCTGAATTGGCACAGGCTTGGAGGGCCAAAGGGCCTGTTCCTGTGCTGTAATTTTCTTTGTTCTTTGTTCAACACAGAATTTATTGGGCACAGAGATAAAAGGCAGAGAGATCAAAAGATCATGCAAATGGTATGAGTGGAGCTTCAAATAATACATCTCTGCAGATAACTAAGAGTGTTAGATGGTGTGCAAAGTGTCAACAGCTGAATTACAAATGAAGGGATGACTTCTAATCCGATTAAATAAGGCAGAGAGATAATTACAAATGGCTGGGATAACGTGGTAAATACAAGAGTTGCATGCCCAGTGTTGAATCAAAGTAATAAATAATCCAAAACTGTACAAACTAAGGTAGGGACATCATAACAATTTATCAAGGTGATGGTGTCAAAACAGGACAGTAAGGAAGATGTTACAGATACAGAATAGTGTGGTGGGTCAGACCATGAACCCAAGATCCCGATTGAGGTCGTCTTCATGGGTACGGAACTTAGCTATCAGTTTCTGCTTGGCAATTCTGCATTGTTGTGTATCTGAGAGGCTACCTTTTCGGACAATTACCCAAAGGTTGAAGGCTGCATGTCCTTGACCACTGAAGAGTTCCCTGATTGGGAGGGAACATTCCTGTCTGGTGATTGCTACGCAGTTGCATTCATCCGTCATCGTAGCGTCTGCATGGTGTCATCAATATACCATGTTTCAGGGCATCTTTGCATGCCATGTTTGAGATAGACAATGTTGGCCGAGTCAAATGAGTATCTGCCATGCACGTGGTGGTTGGTGTTGAAGCTTCTTGTTGCTGCTTTGTGGGTTTATCTCATTTGATCAAATAACCACAGCCTGAGGTTGAAATCCACATCACAAAAAGGCATCAGGAAATAGCCACAGTCCCTGCTCTTGAAATCGTCAAGACCCACTTTCCAATTATTTCCATTTATATGGTTTTATTTCTTGGGATTAGCATCTCAGCAGCTGACACTAACCAGAGGAATACCAGTGGAACACAGGTATTAGTCTTTGATGCTGACACAGTTCAAGCCGATGCAGGGAGTTAGGGAGAAGGAAGTGATTTTGTATGTTGTGTGTAAAAGCTTGCAGGGCTGAAGGCGGGACACTAACAGAAGCAAGGAGTCTCTCAGATCCTCTGTTCTCTTTCCTATGGTCGTCACTGACCAGTCCAGTATCACGTGTCTGTTGTTCATTGCCACTTGAATGAGTGTCACATTTAGCCATTTCAGAAGGCAGTTAACAGCCAAGCAATTTGCTGTGGGTCTGAAGTCCCATGTAGGCCAGACCGGGTAAGAATGGCAGATTTCCTTCACTGAAGTAAACCAGATGAGTTTTTACGATAATAAAGTGTGAAGCTGGATGAAGAGAGAAGGCCAAGCAGCATCTCAGGAGCACAAAATCTGACGTTTCGGGCCTAGACCCTTCATCAGAGACCCCATCAGAGAGGGGGATGGGGTGAGGGCTCTGGAATAAATAGGGAGAGAGGGGGAGGCGAACTGAAGATGGAGAGAAAAGAAGACAGGTGGAGAGGAGAGTATAGGTGGGGAGGTGGGGAGGGGATAGGTCAGTCCGGGGAAGATGGACAGGTCAAGGAGGTGGGATGAGGTTAGTAAGTAGGAAATGGAGGTGCGGCTTGGGGTGGGAGGAAGGGATGGGTGAGAGGAAGAACAGGTTAGGGAGGCAGAGACAGGCTGGGCTGGTTTTGGGATGCAGTGGGGGGAGGGGAAGAGCTGGGCTGGCCGAGTGGTGCAGTGGGGGCAGGGGACGAACTGGGCTGGTTTTGGGATGCAGTGGGGGAAGGGGAGATTTTGAAACTGGTGAAGTCCACATTGACACCATTGGGCTGCAGGGTTCCCAAATGGAATATGAGTTGCTGTTCCTGCAACCTTCGGGTGGCATCATTGTGGCACTGCAGGAGGCCCATGATGGACATGTCATCTAAAGAATGGGAGGGGGAGTTGAACTGGTTCGCGACTGGGAGGTGCAGTTGTTTGTTGCGAACCGAGCGGAGGTGTTCTGCAAAGCAGTCCCCAAGCCTCCGCTTGGTTTCCCCAATGTAGAGGAAGCCACACCGGGTACAATGGATACAGTATACCACATTGGCAGATGTGCAGGTGAATCTCTGCTTAATATGGAAAGTCATCTTGGGGCCTGGGATAGGGGTGAGGGAGGAGGTGTGGGGGCAAGTGTAGCACTTCCTGCGGTTGCAGGGGAAGGTGCCGGGTGTGGTGGGGTTGGAGGGCAGTGTGGAGCGAACAAGGGAGTCATGGAGAGAGTGGTCTCTCCGGAAAGCAGACAAGGGTGGGGATGGAAAAATGTCTTGGGTGGTGGAGTCAGATTGTAGATGGCGGAAGTGTCAGAGGATGATGCGTTGTATCCGGAGGTGGGTGGGGTGGTGTGTGAGAACGAGGGGGGTCCTCTTTGGGCGGTTGAGGCGTGGGCGGGGTGTGAGGGATGTGTTGCGGGAAATGCGGGAGACATGGTCAAGGGCGTTTTCGACCACTGTGGGGGTTAAGTTGCGGTCCTTGAAGAACTTGGACATCTGGGATGTGTGGAAGTGGAATGCCTCATCGTGGGAGCAGATGCGGCGGAGGCGGAGGAATTGGGAATAGGGGATGGAATTTTTGCAGGATGGTGGGTGGGAGGAGGTGTATTCTAGGTAGCTGTGGGAGTCGGTGGGCTTGAAATGGACATCAGTTACAAGCTGGTTGCCTGAGATGGAGACTGAGAGGTCCAGGAAGGTGAGGGATATGCTGGAGATGGCCCAGGTGAACTGAAGGTTGGTGTGGAAGGTGTTGGTGAAGTGGATGAACTATTTGAGCTCCTCTAGGGAGTTTTTACGATGGTGATTTCACAACAACGACTATTGACAGCTAACTTTTCGGATTTTATTGATGTATTTTAAATTCTATCAGGAATCATGATGAGATGTGAACCCATATCCCCACAGCATTAGCCTGGGGCATCTTCCACTGTACTGCTATCTCTCCTCCAAATAGACCCCCATACACCTTCACAACCAACCCCAAACCCACTCAAAGATCTGAGTCCCTCAAAAAGAAATGCTGGCATAAGTGTACTTTCCAATTGACAACATTCTGGTACATAGTATTGTGGAAATCTTTGTCTCATAAGGTGATGTTTTGTGCCCTGATGGTCAACTCTGTGCTAAGTTTTGCCTGGTAGGGCTCAGGGTCACTACTTTGACACAGTCTCTGCCACATTGTGATAGTGGGCTGGACAATGCAGTTTAAGTGAGTCTCAAATGCTTGGTAGCCAGATCAGAATGTGGAAAAATGTGAGGTTGTGTACTTTGGCAGGAAGAATGCAGCACATGAATATTATGGAATGGAGAAAGACTGCAGCAAGTTGCATCACAATGGGTTTCAAGTCCACGTTAATGAATGAATCGTAAAAAACAAGCATCCAAGTTCAGCGGGAAATAGGGAAGACAGATGGAATATTGACATTTATTTCAAAGGGACTGGAGTTTAGAAGAAAGGAGGTTCACAGCTGGAATACTGTGAGCACTTTTGATCCCATTATTTAAAGAAAGATAGACTGGAGGCAGTCCAAAGAAGGTTCGCGTGACTGACTCCAGGAATAGAGAGACTGATGAAAAGTGGTTGAGTAGGTTGGATCTGTATTCAGTGGAGTTTAGAAGAATGAGAGGTGGCTTTATTGAAACATTAAAGATTCTTAGCGAACTTGACAGGCTAGATGTGCAAAGGATCTTTCTCCTTGTGGAAGAGTCTAGGACCAGAGGGCATGATCTCAGAATACGGGGGTTACTAGTTTAAGACAGAAATAAGAAGAAATTTATTCTCTCAGAGCATGGTGAATCTGTGGAGTTCTTTATCACAGAGGGCTGTTGAGGCTGGGTCAATAAGTAAATTTAAGGCTGAGATATCATCATAGATATCATAGAATCCCTACAGGAGACATTCAATCAGTAAGGTAATCCAGGGTTATGGCGAAAAAGCAGCAAAGTGAGTCAAGAATTATCAGATCAGTCATGATCTTACTGAATGCAGACCTGATGGGCTGAATGAGCTACTTCTGCTCCTATGTCTTATGGAAGATGCACAACTCTCTAGCTCCTGTTTATTCCGGGCCATATCCTCATCTGGTTGAGCTTATTATTTCGTGTCGTCTGTCCCAATTAAGGACTAAATATATTTTACTTGAAATATAAGCTGAAAATGGAAATTTGGATTTTTGTGTTGCAAAGAATGAACTAGTATTTTAAAACAGATTGAAATGAAAGTAGAACATGTGGTGTTCACTTGTTGGCTATACAAGAACCATGTAACGTTTGGAGGAACAAAACAAAAGTTGCTGGAAACGCTCAGCAGGTCTGGCAGCATGTGTGAACAGAAACGTTAACTCTGATTTGTCTTCACAGATGCTGCCAGACATGCTGAGCTTTTCCAGCAATTTCTGTTTTTGTTTCTGATTTACAGCATCTACAATTCTTTCGGTTTTAACTTTTGGAGGATCTGGATTTTATATTTTCGTGATGCCAGCTGGCATCAAGGGTCCTTGGGTTGTAGAAAAAGAAACTGCCCAACAACAGCTTAATGATTGGTCTTAAGAAGCAATTTTTTCACAGAACTGAAGGACAGCAATGAGCATTCAGATCTCCAAAAGCCTGTAAGTAAGTCAGATCTCTCTGTCTCTCCTTTTGTGAGTGATAAAGAAATAAAACTGCTAGAGTTGGCAAAGATAAACGTCTAATCAAGACCTAGGCTCAACTGACCGTCTACAGGCTTGAGATAAATCAACACCATTTAATGTGGGTCTGGAAAGAGGAAGAGGGAAAGCTAGGTGGCAAATGATATGTAGAAGATAATAAGTGCCCACTTCAAACATAACTCCTAATTGTTGAAAAAAGGAAAGAAACAATTTCTAATGTGCCATGAACAACCTCCACTGGACTGATTTCTCATTCGAGAGAGATGGCTGGTGGTGGCTTATCCTGAAGGCCACCATCCCTCAAGAGGAGGGTATGGTTGAGTAGAGTCTTTCATGGCTGTTGTGGGAATTGAACCCACACTGCTGGCATGACTCGACCAACATCCTGCTCCTCCTGTGAACAACTAAAGAATGTCCTAAAGCACTTTACAGCCAATGAAGTATGTTTTGAAATATCTTCGCTGCTTTAAACATAGAGAACAATGTCAGCCAATTTGCGCACAACAAGGTCACTACGGTCAACAACAACATAAAATAATCACCAAAAGGCCTTTAAGAAAGTCACCCCATTTACCCTCATGATTTGAACTCTTCATCCACTGATTTTGTTTCATTTTATCAATATTTTTCATGCAAGATTTTCCAGCAAAATCTGCCTATGTTTGTAAATGAATGCATTTATGTTTTGGGTTTAGAGGGATATAGTTTGCACAGAAGTGTGTTATAATCACAGAAGTTGCTGGAAAAGCTCAGCAGGTCTGTCAGCAGCTGTGAAGAAAAAGTCAGCGTTAATGTTTCAGGTTGAGTGACTTGAATGTTCTGAGGATCATTGGACCCAAAACAGTAACTCTGATTTTTTTCCTCACAAATACTGTCAGACCTGCTGAGCTTTTCCAGCAACTTCTGTCTTTGTTCCTGATTTATAGCACCTGCATTTATTTTAGTTTTTATTGTGTTTATAATCAGTTTTGTCATTTTTGGAAGAACACATTTGTTATAATAAATACGTTTCTTTTTGTTTACTGATAAGACCTGGTGTGAATTTTTTATTTTAACACAGTTAGATAGCATTCATCGTGGAGGTTAAATTGGTCGGATGTCACATTTATTAGATTAGATTATATTCCCTACAATGTGGAAACAGGCCCTTCAGCCCAATATGTCCATACTGCCCCTTGCAGCATCCCACCCAAACCCATCCCCCTATAACCCACACACCCCTGAACACTACAGGCAATTTAGCATAGCCGATCCAACTAGTCTGCACATCTTTGGACTGTGGGAGGAAACCGGAGAACCCAGGAGAAACCCGCGCAGATACAGGGAGAACATGCAAACTCCGCACAGACAGTTACCTGAGGCTAGAATTGAACCCAGGTCCGTGGCGCTGTGTGGCTGCAGTGCTAACCATTGAGCCACTGTGCCGCCCCATGATGATTTACGATGACTCATGGGATGAAGGGAACTGATTTCCAGTGCACCCTACACAGTGATATGAAAGTGGACAGCTTTATGGAATTTTGTAATGGGGAGTGGAAAGGTGTAGGGAAGGAGTTCCACAGCTTTAGGGCCTGAGGCCTCAAGGCATATCCAACATTAATGGAAGCAATAGAAATCAGAGATGTGCCAAGAGTCAAGTTTTGAGGACTGTTGAATATATCAAAATAACTCTCAGGACCAGATAGTTGCAGGATTCAAGTCTAAACTTCCATTACAAATATGCTTTGTTAGTGAATAAGCCATAATGCTGTCATCCCACATGCTATTAGGCACTGCTTTAAACTGTTGTTGGAATGTTCAGTAATTCTTGATGTTAGGAGTCATGGTTGTGGTATGTGACTTTGCCATAACCCTCACACTCTCCCCTAAGTGTTCCTTATTCCTCCTATCCTTTCCATCCTCTCATCTCCCGTCCTGAGTCAAGCGGCCATTGTTCAGTCCATCGAGTCTGCTCCACCATTGAATGAGATCATGGCTAATCTGATCCTCAGTTCCACTTTCCTACATTTTCCCCATAATCCTTAATTCCCTCTTGATTAAAAATCTGCCTATCTCAGGCTTGAATATATTTAATGACCCAATCTTGACAGCCCTCTACAGTAAAGAATTCCATAGACTCTCAATCATCTGAAAGAAGCAGTTTCTCCCCATCTCTATCTTAAATGGGTGACTCCTTACTCTGAAATTATTCTCCCTGGTCTTAGACTCTCCCACAAGGGGAAATCAACCTCTCAGCATTAGCCCTGTCAAGCCCCATATGAATTTTGTACTTTTCAATAAAGTCACTTCTCATTCTTCTAAATTCAAATGAATACAGATCCAACCTACTCAACCTCTCCTCAGCTTAGTGAACCCTCTCTAGACTGTCTTTGATGCCCAGAATAGTTTTACTTAGGTAAGGAATGTGGCTGTGGTATTCTCCACAGTGGAACAGGCTTGGCAATGCTCACTGCCTGAGTTCACAGCTAGAACGGGGGGGATGTAGAAGTTTACAGGGGTCCATCATTGGCAGATGCCTTGCTCTTCAACTTGGAATTCTCTCCCTAAGTCACTCTGTCAGAAGTTACATGACACCAGTTAATTATCTTAACAGATTTTTTAAAAATCACAAGCTTTAAGAGTACTGCTCCTCCAAATAACCTGGTGTTGTGTGAGTTCTGACTTTGTCCACTCCTGTTCAATATCATGGCTACCACTGACAACACAACTGCCGACTCAAAGTGGAGAGGATCTCCAAGATCGCTTCGGCGATGAAGGAGTAGAACTCCAAAAGCTTGTGTATTTCAATAAACCTGTTAGACTATAATCTGGTGTTGTGTGACTTCTGACCTGGTCCACCCCAGTGCAACAGCAGCACCTCCACAGCATAAATCTCACTGGTTCTCCACCTCTGTCTTTAAGACACTTTTAAAATCTACCTCTTTGACCAAGTATGCAGTTAAGACCATAAAACATAGGAGTGGCAGTAAGGCCATTCAGCCCATCAAGTCCACTCTGCCAGTTAAATCATGGCTGATGGGCATTTCAACTCCACTTCCCTGCACTCTCCCCGTAACCCTTGATTCCTTCTGAGATCAAGAATTTGTCAATCTCTGCCTTGAAATCATCCAACGTCCCAGCCTCCACTGCACTCCGTGGCCTCTCAGTTGCCTGTTCTAATGTTCCTGATATAGCCCAGTGTCAGATTTCCCTTCTGCTGCTGTTGCTTGTAGCTCCTGCTGCAAGGAGATGTGCTGTCCTGGTATGTCATGCTCACCTCTTTGCACCATCCACACTGTTGCTCGTTTGCAACCAATCTGTTCATTATCCAACCTTGATAGGCTGACACCCCTCTTTCTGTTCCTCCAAAACAAGCAAACTTTCCCACTGTTCTCAAGTCACACCATCCACTTTAATTTTCATTGTTGTGTCTTCACATATATTCCTTCCAACTACCTCTTGATGTGCATGTCCAATCCATATTCTAAATTTCCAGACTTTTCTTGATCTATGCTATTCTGTGGAGCCTCTCCTGATTCTGTTGCTGTGTTGTCAGTATAGCACAGGTTTGTCTTATTCTTGCCTCCAACATTTACCCTGGAAGTAGATTGAATTCTGTGAGAATTTGTTCTGTGTAAAAATTGAATAATGTTGGCGACTGTACACAACCTTGTCGCTGTCGCTCCCCCTCTCTTCATTTGAAGCCTGTCTGATTGTCCCTTTTCCACGGAATACATCCCTAACACTCTAGGGAATTTGATCCCAATGTAATCTCTGGATAAATCTCACTGCTTCACTGTCCTTGTCATATTTCAGCAACAAGTTGACTAACATTTAGTGATAAATACGATCGAGCATTTTTTTCATAGCCTGGGAAACTCGTCTTGGTAACTTTGAGGTATTTATTAAATACTGTTCTTAGATTGAACCCTTTTTCTCCTGTTCAGACTCCAGATCTAAATGCAGACAGTGTTTCAACAATCTCTGCTTCAAATGTGTTATTATCTTTTTTCTATGAGGATTTTCCAGTTCACTTCAATGTGATGACTCATTACATTTATCATTCTAAAATGATTGCACTCTATTGCTCTATTTCTTAGGTAACAACCAATGATGAATGTCTCAAGTCACTTGGAAAAAATCCTTTGCTATCTATTTGATCAGGGATTTCTGCTTTCCCTTCTCACTTCATCTCTCCTTCAGTTTTTAAATGTTCTGTTGTTATTCTGCCTGGAGCTTTTCCTAAATGCATCAAGTTCAAAGCATTCTTCCCGCTGATGTAATATTTCATCTGGTGTTTTCCAACATATTTTGAGGACTCTTATGATTTGGATCAATATACAATTCACTGTTGAGGGCTTTTGCGGGGCAGTGGTAATGTCCTTACCTGAGAGCCAAGAGGCCTGGGTACAAGTCCGACCAGCTCCAGAAGTTTGTTATAACAAGAACCAGGAGCTGGAGTAGGCTATCTGCCCGGTGAGCCTGCTCTGCCATTCAATAAGATCATGGCTGATCTTTCTGTGGCCTCAGTTCCACTTACCCATCCTCGAACCGTAACTCTTAATTCCTCTACTATTCAAAAAATTATCTATCTTAGCTTTAAAACCATTAAATGAAGAAACCTCGACTGCTTCACTGGGCAGGGAATTCCACCGATTCACAACCCTTTGGCTGATGAAGTTCCTCGTCCTAAATCTGCTCCCCCTCATTTTGAGGTTATGCCCTCTTGTTCTAGTTTCATCCATCAGTGGATATAATCTCCCTGCTTCTATCTTAACTATTCCCTTCATAATTTTATGTTTCTATAAGATCCCCCTCATTCTTCTAAATTTCAATGAATATAATCCCAGTCTACTCAGTCTCACCTCATAAGCCAATCCTCTTGAATCAACCTACTGAATCTCCTCTGCACCCTCCCCAGTGCCAGTGCCAGTGCCTTTCTCAAGTAAGAAGACCAAAATTGCACACAGTACTCCAGGTGTAGCCTTACTAGCACCTTATACAGCTGCAACATAACTTCCCTGCTTTTAAACTCAATCCTTCTAGCAATGAAGGACAAAATTCCATTTGCCTTCTTAATTACCTGTTGTACCTGCAAACCAACCTTCTCTGATTCATGCACAAGGCCACCCAGGTCTCTCTGAACCTGACTAACATCTCTGAATGGGTTATAACGTAATATGGAAAACAGGAGGAGACCATTTGGCCCACTGTAGCCAGTCCAGCATTCAATTCCATGTCTGAACATGAAGTGTGATGGAATACCCTCCAACTTGCCTGGATGAATGCAGCTTCAACAACGCTAAAAAAGCTCGACACCATCCCAGACAAAGCAGGACACTTGATTGGCACCACATCCACAAACATCCACCCCCTCCACCAACCAATGCTCAGTAACAGCAGTGTGTACCATTTACAAGATGCACTGTGGAAATTTGACAAGCTGCCTTTGACAGCAACTTCCAAACCTACGAACACTTCCATCTGGCTGGATAATGGCAGCAGACACTTGGGAATACTATCTCATACAAGTTCCTCTCCAAGCCATTGGAAAAATATCGCTGTCCCTTCAGTGTTGCTCGGTCAAAATCCTAGAATTCCCTCCTAAGGTACAATGGGTCTATCTATGGCACATGGACTGCAGTGGTCGAGAAGGCAGCTCACTTACCACCTTCTCAACAGGGCAATTAGTGACGGGCAATAAATGCTGACCCAGCTGGCAATGCTCACTTCCTGCAAATGAAAAAAAGGAAAGGTTCAGGTTGGTTAAAAATATCTACAATTCACTGATACACTCTGTACACTTTCTTTTGATGCTGCAATCCTTTCAGGTGATGCTTTGCTATCTTTGTCCTTTATGCCCCCAGTATCTGTCACTATTGTCTTCTTTTCTATCCATCAAAGATTACTCCTTTTGACATGTGTCTCACTGTGTGATTTCTTTCCATCTCTACTACTTCATCGTTTCTCATTAACCTGCCTAACTGGTGTCCTGACAATATCTCTAACTCAAACAACAGCTAAGATTTGATGATCTGATCTTTGTTACTTTTGCTGTTAGTGGTAGCTTGTTGTGTGCAAGCTAGCTACTGCAGTTTCCCACATTACAATAACGCATTCGTTATCCAGTGTTTTTGAGATATTGTGAGATCGAGAATCGCACTTTGGAAGCACAAATTCTCTCTTTCATTTGAAGAGATCAACTCTAATTTGTGACAACTAAGTTCCTTGGATATGATGGTATGAATTAAGTTCAATTTCACTTTACTGACAATAGAGAAATTAATTTCCAGCACTGAACATTCATTAAGAATAATTGCAAACAAATGGCCTATCACAGACGACTAACTTCAATGAAAATGTACTCAAATATTCCACTGATTTAAATAATCTGTAAGTGAGCCCTGCCCCAAATACATAACCTCACCCATACACCAGTTCCTGTTAAGTATTCTTGTGTAGAATGACACTAATGAGCTCTGGAATCAATTTTCCCTGTATCTGAGGAGGTGTAGACTTTTCCCTGAATGTGTTCAAACAGTAAGAGTGAGAAAGTGTGATTCTCACTGTTCTACAACACTGTGCACATTATTTAAAATGCTTCAAGAGCAGAATTCAGGAACAAAGATCATCTTATCAAATTAGACAAATGAACAGGCAGGGAATAGTGGTATGTGGACCACGTGCAGGCAGATGGAATTAGTTTAGAATGGTGTCATGGTTGGCAGGGACGGCCTGTACCTATGCCGTACTGTTCTATGTTTTATGTTTAAATACCTCTCCTGCAGTCAAAAATAAAGTAAAATACTGCTGGAAATCTGAAACAAAAGCAGAAAATGCTGGAGAAACTCAGCAGGTCTGGCGTCATCTGTGGAGAGAAAGCAGAATTAACATTTTGAGAATGGGGGCCCGTCCTTCAGAACTGAAGAAGAGTCATACTGGGTTCGAAATGTTAACTCTGTTTCCCTTGCCACAGATGCTAAGTTTAAAACCATAAGACATAGGAGTAGAAGTAGGCCATTCAGCCCATTGAGTCAGCTCCGCCAATGAGATTATGGCTGATTTGATAATCCCCATCTCCACTTTTCCCCTTTTTCCATAACCCTTGATTCCATTCCTGATTAAAAATCTGACTGTCTCACCCTCAAACATATGTTAAAGATGTAGCCTCAACAGCCATCTCTGGGAAAGAAGTCTCCGGATTTATTACCCTCTGAAAGATGTACTTCCTCCTCATCTCTGTTGCTAATGGGTGCCCATTTTTTGTGATGATGCTCTCTGGTCCTAGAGTCTCCCATAAGAGGAAATAAGCTCTCCACATCTTCTTTTCTGAAGAAGGGTGTAGGCCCGAAATGTCAGCTTTTCTGCTCCTCTTATGCTGCTTGGCCTGCTGTGTTCATCCAGCTCTACACCTTGTTATCTCCACATCTACCCTCTTGTTCCCTAAGAATCTGTATATATCAAAAACGACGTTTCTCACTCTTCTAACTTCCAATGAGTACAGGCCCAATCCATTCAACATAGAACATAGAACATAGAACATAGAACAGTACAGCACAGAACAGGCCCTTCAGCCCACAATGTTGTGCCGACCATTGATCCTCATGGATGCACCCTCAAATTTCTGTGACCATATGCATGTCCAGCAGTCTCTTAAATGACCCCAATGACCTTGCTTCCACAACTGCTGCTGGCAACGCATTCCATGCTCTCACAACTCTCTGCGTAAAGAACCTGCCTCTGACATCCCCTCTATACTTTCCACCAACCAGCTTAAAACTATGACCCCTCGTGCTAGCCATTTCTGCCCTGGGAAATAGTCTCTGGCTATCGACTCTATCTATGCCTCTCATTATCTTGTATACCTCAATTAGGTCCCCTCTCCTCCTCCTTTTCTCCAATGAAAAGAGACCGAGCTCAGTCAACCTCTCTTCATAAGATAAACATCATAAGACAGTCCCTCCAAACCAGGGTTTATCCAGCACTTCCTGTTTTTATTACCTTTCCTGACCAGTACAGTAATCGCTGCCCTCCTAAAGCGCTTGTTTTCCTAAGTCAAAGGTACCACAACGGACATCTGTGAGGGATAGCAATCTCAACTAGAGCCATTTAGAAACATTTCATGATTGTGGACTTTACTTGAGAGGATTTTAATTCACTTCTGTACAATTGTGTCTATTCCTTGGCCACCACATCAGTGCAATGTACCCTTTGATTCAACACATCATCTAACTTGACATCCAGATACCTAATTTTTTCTAATACATCAGTAACTATCTTGATTTCCACACCTTCATACAAACAATGTCATGAACTTAATTGGCTAATCCATTCACTTCAATACATATTTTTTGTTTAGGACATTGCTACGTGCAACTGTGTCTTGGCTGATAGCCTTAGAGAGAACTGGGTAAATGAGGTGGGGGAAGGCAGTCTTGAAGTCCACCTACTTTGCTTTAATAAAATTGCCCTGAGAGAAGACATCTCCATGGAAACAGGCTTCTAAGTCTTCACAGAGAGCCTTCAGTGAAAACAATGAGCTTTGTCATTAACCAGTCCAGGTTGAGTGCTGTTCACTGACTCTGTACAGGGCCCCACTGCACATCAAAGGGGTCAGTCATGCTTTCATTACCTTTTCTTCTGATGTTGGTGTGTTCGGTTACATTGCCCAGGCCGAGGCTCTTACCACCTTCTTTAATGCATCCCTCGCTATGTGGAAAACACAAGACTGTCTTTCTCCTGTTCTTAAAAAAGCCTGCTCTCAGTTGGGCAGGCCAGTCAGCCTGGTTTCAGAGTTTCAATCATGCAGTTGTAAATGAAATCACAAAGGGGGTCTTTCAAGACCAAGATCGATAGATTTTCTTTTTCGTCAGCTTGAGGGAAATGTATTGAAGGATTCAGAGAAAAGGTTGAGGGGGGTAAATTATATTGATTTTTTTCAGCCCAGAAGACAGCCATTTTAGCCAACTGATGCACACTAATGAATTACAGACTACTTATGGTGCAGAAGGAGACCATTTGGCCCATCCTGGCCAGACTAGCTCTTGTGCCAATCTCCTGGTCTTCCCCTTACCCTCGTACATCATTTTTATTATTTAAACAATCATCCAATTTCCTCTTGAATCCCTCAGTTGAACCTGCCTCCATTTCCAGCCAGTTCATTCCAGACTGTGACTACTCACTGTGTGAAAAAGTTTTTTCACATACTGTCATTGTTTCTTTTGTAAACCATTTTCATCTATTCCCTCTAACTTTTGTTTTTTTTAAAAAATTGGGAGCTGTTTCTCCCAGTGTTAATAATTTACACAAACCTCCACCCACCCCTTTTCATTTCACCTACTTAGAACACACTATTCCCTGATGTGTTTATCTAGCATCCTCTTAAAAGTTACCTTGTTTTCCTTATTCCTCCATAGAACATGAATGTCTTTGGAAAGTTCAGCATTTATAGAGTCATGGAGCCACAGCATGATACAGCACAGAAACAGACCCTTCATTGCAACTCATCCATGCTGAAAAGGCATCCTAATATAGACGGATTTGCCAGTGTTTGGCCCATAGTTTCTGAAGAAGGGTCTAGGCCCGAAATGTCAGCCTTCCTGCTCCTCTGGTGTTGCTTGGCCTGCTGTGTTCATCCAGTTCTACACCTTGTTATCCCTCTATACCTTACCTATTCATGTACACATCCTGGTTCCTTTTAAATGTTGTAATTGTACAGCCTCCACCGTTTACTCTGGCAGATCGCCCATACATCCACGACTCACTGCCTGAAAAAGTTGCTCTTTGGGTCTCTTTTATATCTTTCCCCTCTCACCTTAAACCCATGCCCCCTATTTTGTCTCCCCTACCTCAGGGAAAAGACCTTGGCTATTCACCCTAACTGTGCCCCTCAGATTTTGTAAATATCTTTAAGGTCATCCCTCAGCCTTCGATGCTCCAGGGAAAATAGCCACAGCTTATTTAGCTTCGCCCTATAGCTCAAACCCTCCAACCTTGGCAATATCCCTGTAAATCTTTTCTGAACCCTTTCAAGATTCACAACATCTTTCTGGAGTGGCCTAACCAAAGTCGTGGCAATGACATCCCAACACCTATATAGAACATAGAACATTACAGCACAGTACAGGCCCTACGGCCCTCGATGTTGTGCCGACCTGTCATACTGATCTCAAGCCCATCTAACCTACACTATTCCATGTACGTCCATATGCTTATCCAATGACGACTTAAATGTATCTAAAGTTGGCGAATCTACTACCGTTGCAGGCAAAGCGTTCCATTCCCTCACTACTCTCTGAGTAAAGAAACTACCTCTGACATCTGTCCTATATCTTTCACCCCTCAATTTAAAGCTATGCCCCCTCGTGCTCACCGTCACCATCCTAGGAAAAAGGCTCTCCCTATCCACCCTATCTAACCCTCTGATTATTTTATATGTTTCAATTAAGTCACCTCTCAACCTTCTTCTCTCTAATGAAAACAGCCTCAAGTCCCTCAGCCTTTCCTCGTAAGACCTTCTCTCCATACCAGGCAACATCCTAGTAAATCTCCTCTACACCCTTTCCAAAGCTTCCACATCCTTCTTATAATGCGGTGACCAGAACTGTATGCAATACTCCAAGTACGGCCGCACCGGAGTTTTGTACAGCTTCACCATAACCTCTTGGTTCCGGAACTCGATCCCTCTATTAATAAAAGCTAAAACACTGTATGCCTTCTTAACAGCCCTGTCAACCTGGGTGGCAACTTTCAATGATCTGTGTACATGGACACCGAGATCTCTCTGCTCATCTACACTACTAAGAATCTTACCATTAGCCCTGTACTTTGCCTTCCGGTTACTCCTACCAAAGTGCATCACCTCACACTTGTCTGCATTAAACTCCATTTGCCACCTCTCAGCCCAGCTCTGCAGTTTGTCTATGTCTCTCTGCAACCTACAGCATCCTTCGTCACTATCCACAGCTCCACCGACCTTAGTGTCGTCTGCAAATTTATTAACCCATCCTTCTACGCCCTCATCCAGGTCATTTATAAAAATGACAAACTGCAGTGGACCCAACACCGACCCTTGCGGTACACCACTAGTAACTGGTCTCCAGGATGAACATTTCCCATCAACTACCACCCTCTGTTTTCTTTCAGCAAGCCAATTTCTGATCCAAACTGCTATATCTCCCACAATCCCATTCCTCCGCATTTTGTACAATCCTCTGCTATATGTACTAACCAATGTTTAAATGTTGTTGAACTGAGTGGCTTGGTAGGCCATTCAGCCTATCATCCTATCATGCCATTCAGTATCATCCTGGCTAATCAATGCCTTTTTTACTCATTTTATCCGCATAACCCTTTACACTTTTGATAATCGGAAATCTATCAGTCTCTATCTTAAATATACTCAAGGGCTGAGCTTCACAGCCCTCTGTGCAGAGAATTCCAAAGGTTCACAAACCTCTGAATAAAATAATTTATCCTTATTTTAGACCTAAGCACCCCCGATTCTAGGTTTTATGACCAGGGAAAGCATCTTACTTGCATTAATCTTGTCTATGCCAATATTGTTTTCCTCATCTCTCTTCATAGGACAGCCTCACCATTCCAGCAGCAAGGCTGGTGGACTTTCACTGCACTCCATCTATGGTAGCAATAGTTTTTTTCAGATAAGGAGACCAAAACTACATACTATTTTCCAGGAGTGGAGCTCCTGGAGAATACAAACTCCTATTTCAGAGGGTGGCTACATGTATGGAGTCACACACAGGCCAGATTGGGTGAGGATGATAGATATCCTTCTCTAAAATGCATTAGTGAACCAGACTGGTTTATTATAACAATTTAGATTTATTAAATGTTAGATTTGTTAATTAAATTTCACTGGCTGCTATGACAATTTAATCTGTATCCCTACAGCATGATCAGATTATTACACCAGTGATGTTACCATTACACCACTATCTGCTCCATGCTAGCTTCCTCAACTATACCCTATTTTAGTGAGATCCACATTTATACCAGTGTCCAGGAAAAATTGGCCAAATTCCATATTCATTAGCGGCTCTCTGTTCTATCTCCAAATGAGTAGAAAAGTAGAGAAATCAATATTTGCTAGTTCCCTGACCTTGGTAAAAAAATAGCTGGCTGAAAGAGAAAGGGTAGAACCTGCCAGAGTTAATGAAGATATATAAAATTATCAAGGAGGTTCAACAGGGTAAATGCAGTGGGGTCAATTCTCTTTACAGGAAAGTTCAATACCTAGACCCACATGCTATGTTTTCCCTGATGTCGTGATCAAGTCCACCCCTCAACTGATATCACCAATGAAAACAGATCATCTTATAACTCCCATGTTGCTGAATAGTGAGGCACGTTGTCAAAGTTTTTTCTTTGACTTGCTTAGGTTTGGACAAATGCAAAAATGCTAAAAAGCATAGGAGAAAAAGATAAAACCAAATCCACATCATTTTATCCTGTTGTATAAAATGTTGTGATTCTTCAAAATTTGGCATTCTTGTGTTTGTCCTGATGAACAGGAGTTGAAAATCTTTAATGATCTCTTGACTTCCTTTATCATCAAAATTCAGGTTCAGCTCTTCATGGGGTCTTGCAATGCATAGACCAGCTACATTTCCTAGATTAAGACAGCAACCCCGCTTCAAAAATGATGTTCTGGAAAATTCTGAGGTTATGAAAGGTGCTATATAAATGCAAAATCAATCTTTCGTTTGATGTGGGGGGTGGATTGGCTCATTGTTGAAGTCTGCTTTGCTGGCCTCTGCTTCACATCCCTCGTGACCCTAATCTAACAAATATCTATCAACTTGAGTCTTGACAGCTGAGTGAGATTCATTCTTCATCTTTTGGGTCATGGCTGCAGATTGTGTGTATGTTGTCATCATTGAGTAAGCATGGCAATCATTCCCTTCTCCTCAACATTGCATCAACTACTAATGCATTCCACTTACTGAAAAACAGCGGAGCAAGAGCGTCCCACTTATCCCCTTGAGTCTGATCGGTCACATAACTACATCATCAATCATGATTTGTATCTTAACTCCCTCTACTCAAATTTAGGGAAGGCTAAACAAAGATAGGCAGATGGCCAGAGGATATCAGGTTGGAACAGTTCTGCTGATTCTGGCTGTACACTCAATGTGTTACATATGAAGTGTCTAACTCTGGTCAGTTTTTCAGGATGTGCTCATAAAAACTGAATTAAGAATCAAGCAGGTTTCTGTGTGGGGTAGGGTAGCATAGCTTTCCCTATACAAAAAAAACTATTCCTGAACCAGGTGAGATTTTCTTTGACAGGTTCAATGTGATTTTTACCTGATTTTGTTCTAACCTGCATCCGAATTCCCAAACTGACTATGATAGGACCATCTCAATTTTTGATGTGGTTTTAGAACCACCACTGCCACGTACAGGTACACACACAGATTTGTGGACAGACTGGAGTCCTTCATGAAAATTTCATGCTGAAATCTGTCAAGCAGTTACCAGCTGTTGGCCCATAGTTGAATCTCCCTGAGGGCTCTTGGCTGGGAAGCATATTTGGCCGGGAAGCATATGTTGAGCCGCCGGAATATTGCAGCACTCAGTAATAGGGCTGAAGCAATTAAATTCAAGGGTTGTTTAGGGGTCACGTAATATGGTTGCTTCCCCTTTTTGGTAACCTCCTGCATCCCCTCAATCTTCCAAGACTTTGTGTTTCTGAAATTCTGGCCTCTTAAGCATCCTTGATATTAGTCACTCCAGCTTTGGCTGGCCATGCTGAATTTGACTTTCTCTCCTTCTTTAAGACTTTTCCTTACCTCTTTCACTAAGTCTCTGACACAAGAAGCTTGACATCACCCAGAACAAAACAACCCACTTGATTAGCAACTCATTCACAAGCATTCACTCCCTCTACCACTGGTGCTCAGTAGCAGCAGTGTGTACCATCTACAAGGTACGCTGAGCAAGTTCATGTAGACTCAAACATTCAGTAGGGCAAGACCATCAACAATTATTCAACAGTCAGCAGTACCAACTTTATATTTCAGATTTATTAATCAAACTCCAATCGCACTAGCAAATTTGGTGGGATTTGAATCCACATGGAGTCATAGAGTTGTATGGCACAGAAATAGACTTTTCAGTGTTAACTGAGATAAAAGGCAAGCGTCAAAATTGGAAGGAAGGGAAGGTGAAATAGATCAGAAAGTGCAAGTAGATGACATAAACACACAAATACAGAGTAAGAATACAGATAAGGTACCGAGGAATTAGGTTGGACAGTGGGATCAAAGGAAAGCATTGAGAACAAACAAGTTCAGATAAGATGCCTCAATTAAATTTTCAGAGTTTGGGAATGAGCGATAAATCTACCAGGGAAGATTGGAATTCAACACGACTGAATCCTGGCTGCAAGCTGGCACAGCTGGGCAGACAGAACATGGAATATAGATCAGTACAGCACAGTACAAGCCCTTCAGCCCACGATGTTGTGCCAAACTTTTACCCTAAACCTAAGGTCTATCTAACCTCTACCACTACCTTATACTATCATCCATATGCCTATCTAATACCTGCTTAAATGGTCCTCATGAGGCCAACTCCACTACCCTCTCTGGCAATGCATTCCGCACCCCTATCACTCTCTGAGTAAAGAAACTACCTCTGACATCTCCCCGATATCTACCTCCTTTCACATTAAAACTATGTCCCCTTGTAAAAGCTACCTCCATCCAAAGAAAAAGTCTCTGGCTGTCCACTCTATCTATACCTCTGATCATTTTGTACACCTCTATCAAGTCACCTCTCATCCTTCGTCGTTCTAAAGAGAAAAGCCCTAGTTGTCTCAACCTTTCCTCGTAAGACCTTCCCTCCATTCCAGGCAACATCCTAGTAAATCTCCACTGCACCTTTTCCAACGATTCCACACCTTTCCTGTAATGAGGTGACCAGAACTGGACACAATACTCCAGATGTGACCGAACCAGGCTTTTGTATAGCTGGAGCATATCTTCACGGCTCTTGAACTCAATCCCTCCATTAATGAAAACTAACATGCCAGATGCCTTCCTAACAACTCTATCTACCTGGGTGCCAGATCTCAGGGAGCTGTGAACATGAACCCCAAGATCCCTCTGTTCCTCCACACTGACAAGAATCTTTCCACTGACCCTGTATTCTGCTTTCAAGTTTGCCCTTCAAAAATGAATCACCTCACACTCTTCAGGATTAAACTCTATCTGCCACTTCTCAGCCCAACTCTGCATCCTATCAATGCCCCTTTGTAACCGAGAACAACCCTCCGCACTGTCCACAACTTGACCCACCTTTGTATCATCCGCGAACTTGCTAATCCACCCTTCCATTCCTTCATCCAAATCATTTACAAAAATCACAAATAGAAGACGACCCAGAACAGATCCTTGTGGTACACCACTCGTAACTGAGCACCATGTTGAATATTTTCCATCCACTACCACCCTTTGTCTTCTAAGGATCAGCCAATTCTGAATCTAATCTGCCACATTTCCCCCTATCCCATGCCTCCTTAATTTCTGCATGAGCCAACCATGGGGAACCTTATCAAACACCTTACTTAAATCCATGTATACCACATCCACTGCTCCACCTTCATCCATGTGTTTGGTCACCTCTTCAAAGAATTCAATAAGGTTTGTGAGGCATGATCTACCCCTCACAAATCCATGCTGACTATCACAAATCAAACTGTGCCTTTACAAGTGATCATAAATCCTATCTCTCAGAGCCCTTTCCAATAATTTGCCCACCACTGACATTAGACTAACTGACTTATAATTTCCGGGGTTATCCCTGTTCCCTTCTTTGAACAAGGGAATGATGTTTGCCTCTTTCCAATCTTCCGGCACTATACCCGTGGGCAGTGAGGGCAAAAGATCATCGCCAAAGACCTTGCGATCTCTTCTTTTGCTTCCTATAGAATCCTTAGATAAATCCCATCAGGCTCAGGGGACTTATCTATCTTCAACTTCCTCAGAATTCCTAGCACATCTTCCTTAACGAACATCAACCTCCTCTAGCCTACCAGCCTGTTTCACACTGTCCCTATCTATAACTAGGTCCCTCTCAGTTGTGAAAACTCAAGAAATGTATTCATGAATGACCTCTCCAATCTCTTTAGGCTCTGTGCACAAATTCCCTTTACAATCCTTGATCGGACCTACCCTTTCTCTGTACATTCTCTTGTTCGGCGAGTAAAAAGGTCTTCTTTGATCCTATCTGCCAAGGTTTTCTCATGCCCCCTTATTGCTCTTCTAAGCCCTTTCTTCAGCTCCTTCCTGGCTAACTTATATCCCTCTAGAGCCTTTTCTGTTCCTCTTTTCCTAAACCTTACATAAGCCTCCTTCTTCCTCTTAACCAGTCTTTCAACCTCTCTTGAGAATTATGGCTCCCTCACTCGACTGCATCTTCTCTGCCTGCTAGGGACAAACATATCGTGCACATGCAGCATACATTCCTTAAACAATCTCCACATTTCTGTGGTGCTCTTCCCTGACAGCATCTGTTCCCAATTTATGTTCTCCAGTTCTTTCCTGACTGAATTGTAATTACCCTTCTCCCAATTGTAAACCTTACCCTGCCATATGTACCTATCCTTATCCATGACTATCTTGAAGGAAACAGAATTGTGATCACTACAGCCAAAATGCTCTCCTACAAAAACGTGTAACACTTGGCCCAGTTCGTTGCCAAGCACCAAATCCAAAGTGGCCTCTCGTCTTGTTGGTCTATCTGCGTACGGTGTCAGGAATCCTTCCTGAATTCACAGCACAAAATCTGCTCCATATAAATTATTACAATTAAAATGTTTCCAATCAATATTTGGAAAGTTGAAGTCACCCATGATTACAACCTTGTGACTTCTGCACCTTTCCAGTATCTGCCTCCCAATCCGCTCCTCTACTTCTCTGCAACTATTAGGGGGTCTGTAAAAATACCCCAACAAAGTGACTGCTCCTTTCTTGCTCTGACATCAACCAAAACTGACTCTGTAGACATATCATTCTCGAACTGCCTTTCAGAAGCTGCTATACTATCCCTGACCAGCAATGCCAGTCCCCCGCCTCTTTTACCACCCTCCCTATTTCTTTTAAAGCATCTAAATCCTGGAACTTCCAACAACCATTCCTCTCCCCGAGATACCCAAGTTTCTGTAATGGCCACAACATCGTTGCTCCAAGTACCGACCCATGCTCTAAATTCATCCGCCTTATTTCTGGTACTTCTAGCATTGAAGTATACACACTTCAAACCATCCCTGTGTCCACAATTTCACTCCATTGACCGCATTTCTTTATTAACAACCTCACTCCCTGTTGTGTCTGTTGGAAGGTCGAATACCTCATCCTCTGAATTATAAATCTGGTTCCCCACTCCCTGCCAAACTAGTTTAAATCATCCCGTACAGCTCTAGCTGACCTCCCTCCCAGGATATTTGTGCCCATCCAGTTCAGGTGTAACCCGTCCTTCCTGTACAGGTACCATCTTCCCCGGAATGTGCTCCAATTATCCACATAATAGAAGCCCACCCTCCTACACCAACCCCATAGCCACGGTTTAGCCGCACTCTCTATCTATTTCTTACCTTGTTATCATGTGGCACTGGTAGTAATCCAGAGATAACTACCCTGTTTGTCCTGGGTTTCAGCTTCCAACCTAACTCCCTGTACTCGTTTTTCACATTCTCTGTCCTTTTTCTACAATGTCATTGGTACCAACGTATAAATGACTGCTGGTTGCTCACCTTCGCCCTGAAAGATCTTGAAGACACATAAATGATAAATAATATTTTCGGGACAGAGACAATGGCGATGATGGAAGAGGAATGTCAATTTTAGTGAAGAAGGGAATGTGTGACCGAAGCGAGCTGCAGTTGGAGACGAGAGAAATAGGTACAGGAGAAAGCCATTCAGCCCCTTGAACTTTCTTGGCTAATCAATAGATACACGGTTATTTTTGCATTCCTCACATTCACTTTCCTATCCTTTTCCCATTACCCTTGCTTCCCTGACTGATTCAAAATCTATCTATCTCAGTCTTAATGTACACAGAGCTCCAAAGACTCACAACCCTCTTTCCTCCTCATTTCTGTCTTAAATTAGTGCCCCGTTTTTCTGAAACTATACCCTCTGGTGCTAGACACTCCATGAGGGGAAACATCCCCTCAGCATTGACCCTGTCAAGCTCGCTAACAGAATTTTTTTCTTATTATTCATTCATAGGATGAGAGCGTCACTGACCAGGTAGCATTTATTGCCCATTCTTAGTTGCCCAGAGGGCAGTTCAGGGTCAACCTCATCCTAAATCCCGCTGTCTATAACTGAATCTCACACCAAGTCCTGTTCGTTTGTCTGATCTGGATTGTCTCTTAGTCTTCAACATTTCAGTGATAAAAATCATATTGTGTTCAGATCCCTCCATGGCCTCAACATTCCCTTTCCCTACAATCTCTTCCAGTTCACCAAACCTCCAAGATTTCTATGCTTCTTCAATCCTTGTCTCTTGGCCATTGCTGATTTTCTTCTTATTGATAGACCATAAGGCAATAATACATAAGAGCAGAAATTAGGCCATTTGGCCCATAAGTCTGCTCCACCATTCAATCACGGCTGATATGTTTTCAACCCACATTCTCCCCACAACGTTTGATCATCTTAACAATGAAGAACCTAATGATTTATATCAAAAATATTCTCAATGATGTAGCCTCCACGCCCTTCAGGGGCAATGAATTCTATGGATTCAACACATTCTGGCTGAAAAAGTTTCTTCTCCATTCTCAAGGGTCTTCCCTTTACTCTAAGGCTGTGCCCTCGGGTCCTAATCTCTAATGGAAACATCTTCCCAATGTCCACTCTATCCAGGCCTTACAGTATTCTGTAAGTTTTAACTAGATACCTCCTCATCCTTCTAAACTCCATTGAATGTAGACCAAGAGTCCTTAAAGGTTCTTCAGATGTTAAGCCTTTCATTCCTGGGATCGTTTTTGTGAACCTCGTCTGGACCCGCTCGAGGGGCAGTACATCTTTCCTGAGATATGGGGCCAAAAATTGTTTACAATACTCTAAATGTGGTTTGACCAGAGCCTTATGAAGCCTCAGAAGTACATCCTTACTTTTATATACTAGTCCTTTTGAAATAAATGCCAACATTGCATTTGCCTTCCTAACCACTGATTCAACCTGCAAGTTTACCTTAGGAGAATCATGGACTAGGACCCCAGTCCCTTTGCACTTCAGATTTCTGGACTTTCGCTCAACTTCTCCTCATTAATTCAAGGGATGTGGCATTACAGCCTAAGCAACAGTTTTGCAATTGCTAATTGCCTTTGAGAATGTAGTGGTGAACTGCCTTCTTGAACTGCTGTAGTCCACATGCTGTGGTAGATCCACAATGTTGTTACAGAGAAAATTCCAAGATTGTGACTCAGTGACACTGAAGGAACAGTGATATATTTCCAAATCAGGATAGTTGAGTAGCTTGGAGCGGGTGGTGTTCCCATGAATCTGCTGCCCTTGTCCTGTGCACATGGAAATGGCCATGATTTTGGAAGGTGCTGTCTAAGGAGCCTTGGTGAATTTCTGCAACGTATCTTGTAGATAGCACACACTGCTGCTACTGAACATCAGTGGTAGAAGGTATGGATGTTTGTGGATGTGGTGTCAACCAAGCAGCTGCTTTGGATTCTTTTTTCTTTATTCATTCACAGATTGAGGGTGTCACTAGCCAGGCCAGCATTTATTGCCCATCCCTAATTGCCCAGGGGGCAGCTAAGAGTCAACCACATTGTTGTTGGCCTGGAGTCATCTGTCAGCCAGACCAGGTAAGATGGCAGTTTCCCCCAATTAATGATCCAGATGGGTTTTTTCTGGCAATGGACAATGGATTCATGGTCAGCTTTGGACTCTTAATTCCAGATTTTAATTGAATTTAAATTCCATGATCTGCCATGGTGGGATTTGAACACAGATCCACAGGACATTGCCCTGGTCTTTGGATTAACAGCCCAGTGATAATACCACTAGGTCATTGCCTCCTCAAGCTTCTCATATGCTGTTGGGGCTGCACCTATCCAGGTGAATTGGGAGTATTCCATCACATACCTGAATTGTGCCTTGTAGATGGTTTTGGGAGTCATGAGGTGAGTTACTCGTTGCAATTTTCCCAGTCTCCAAACTGATCTTGTCATCACAGTGTTTATATAGTGAGTCCAGTTCCATTTCTGGTCAATGGTAACCCCTAGGATGCTGATAGTGGGGGAGTCAGTGATGGTAACATGCGTTAATGTCTAGAGGTAATGAGTTAGAGTGACTCTTAATGGAGATGAGCATTACCTGGCATTTGTGTGTTGTGAATGTTACTTGACATTTGTCAGGCCAAGTTTGGATATTGTCCAGATTTTGTTGCGGATGTGATTTGCTCGCTGAGCTGGAAGGTTAGTTTTTCTAGAAAGCCGGACATAACACCAGCGCTTTGTCGGAGGCTCACTGATGATGTTACCTAGAATGGTGACAAAACATCTAAAAACTAACCTTCCAGCTCAGCGAGCAAACTCACATCCAGAACCTCAACCTGAGCTACAAATCTTCTCAAAACTTGCCAGATTTTGTTGCATTTGAACATGAGCTACTTCAGTACCTGAGGTGTTGTGAATAGTTCTGAACCGTGGGATGGGATATGGGGAGGGAAGGGTGATGGTGTGGGATATGGGGAGGGCAAGTAGATGGGTTGGGATATGGAGAAGGAAAGGTGATGGGGTGGGACAGGTGATGGGTTGGGATACGGAGAAGGAAACGTGGTGGGGTGGGATGGGGAGGGAAAGATTATAGGGTTGAATGGGGGTAAAGGTGTTG
This sequence comes from Stegostoma tigrinum, assembly GCF_030684315.1. Classification (NCBI taxonomy): domain Eukaryota; kingdom Metazoa; phylum Chordata; class Chondrichthyes; order Orectolobiformes; family Stegostomatidae; genus Stegostoma; species Stegostoma tigrinum. Next base: position 102,097,986 of record NC_081360.1, read on the forward strand.
GGGTGGGATATGGAACAGAAAGGTACTGGGGTGGAATGGGAAAGGGAAAGATGATGGGGTGGAATATGGGGAGAGAAATGTGATGGGGTGGGATATGGGGAGGGAAAGGTGCTGGGATGGGATATGAGGAGGGAAGGGTGATGGGTTGGGATATAGGGGAAGAAAGGGTCTGGGGTGGGATATGGGGAGTCAGGGATAATTCTTGAGTGGCAAATGAGTTTGGGAATAATGCTGCTTTGGAATGTAGGCACATGGGAGATACCAGGGTGGAAATTGTGGATGGAGGTGTTGAAAATTGCCCCTGTGAATTTTGACATCCCCTTTAATTCCTAATGAACCTGGACACTGTGAGGTGAGGGCTAGGTAGAGCGATATCATCTTCAATCCCAGTTCATAATGATTAATCACGTCATCGGAGAATTAGCTTTCAAATTTACAACTGATTGTGCATATGTATGTATACATGCGAGTTGGTGGGCGTTGGGGAGGGGAGGCAGAGGAGATCAGGATTTAAACAAGGTCTTAGCACATTGTCCCTGCATGCCAGGTATGTCTCTCCTCCGGATCCTGCTCTGGGCTGGAGGCCGGGGAGGAGGAGTTGGGAGATTTTAGGAGAGTTGAGGAATCACGTGCCCCCTCCTCTTTCTCTGCCAGCTTTTTTCTGTTTGTCTTCTTCTTGCGTGGTCTTTGTTTGAGAGAGAGAGAGAGAGGCAGAGCAAGACAGAGTGTGCGTCTTTGTGTATCTTGCACTTGGGACTGAGAGGGAGAGGTTCCCGGACTTTGGTGAGTTGAGTCATGCACGTCCCTGGGCTTTTAGAGTTTGGCCATCTCTGATCACTGGCTGCGATGTCGGGTCAATTTCAATGTAAAACAAAACGAACTTGTCGCGCGTAGAGTGTAAAACTTTCAGCAAAGTTTTATAAACTTTCGCAATTGTCTGTCGTCTCACTCTGCTCTGTTTACTCTTTTTTTATCACCCCAATCACAGTTTCTCACCTTTCCTCCCTCTTAAACACTTGCCCCTCTCAACTGGGGGATTTCTGAATCTTGTCCTCTCCATCAGATGTTTTTTCGATTAAATCTCCTGCTCCTCGTGCCTGAGCTGTTGGTGAAGGGGGCTCTTTTTGTGTAAACCTTGTTCTCAATGCGCTTTGTTTTTGCATGTGGGAAGCTGGCGGGAAGGTTGGCGGCGGGGAAAGACAGTGTGTGTGTGAGGAAGAGGAGGGGAAGGATTGTTTAGATGGATAGACTGAGCTGCAAACCCACCTTTTGTCCTGGGACCGGGAAGAATTGTTTTGACGATCAGAAGTGGAGAAAGCAGAAGTTTCTCATCTGTTTTTGCTCTCCCTCCCCAGATTCTTTCCCCTCTCCCCAGGCTTTCCCACTTTCCTCAGATATTCCCCCGCCCCAAATTCTGTCCCTCAAGCTCTTTCCCCGTCCCCACCTTTCCCCTCTCCCCAGATTTTCACCCCTGACCAGATATCACTTCCCCTCTCCAGATTCTCTTGCCCCAACCTCCACATTGTCTACTGTCCCTCTCGCCGGATTCCTTCACTCTCCCTCCTCCTAAGACTCTCTCCCTCCCCCTTCTACCCCTTCCCAAAGCTCTGTTCATTCATTTCATCCTGTCCTTTTTCTTTTTCCGGCTATTTGATCCCTCTCTGGGTTACAATGTGGACTTACCAAATGTGGTTTCACTTCCGTTCCTGCTTTTTTTCTTTCGCACGGAGATGAGGGCAGTAACTGCTGAGGGAACACCTCATTCCAATTCTTTTCACCATTCCTCCCACACAATAGCCCTAATTTATGGGCATGGGACAGCAATTGCTGGCTGATTGACTACATGAGGCATCACAGCAGAAACCTCTCTCATTCGAACAACCCATTCCCCATCCCCAAACCTGTGTTGATCTGGGACCTATATATTTGCTCAGGTGTCTCTGGGCAGACTGAGGGGCTGGAGACCTAATCCCTCATTCCAGGAACACCAAGGCTTTTTTTAAAAATGAAAACGTTGGCACACAGTTGTACGAAAAATTAGAGGCATTCCAGATAATGACAGCTCACTGTTTAAAACCATTGTTCCCCACTTTCCTCTCAGCTGGTTATACTGAAGCTGTGTTTCCTCTGGTCCCTGACCGTCTTATCAATGGACACTATTTCTCTGTGTATTTACCTGAACCAAACCATTTCCAATTTTGAACTGATCTGTAGATCTCCTCTTGACTACCTCTGTTCTAAGGAGAATAGGCAGTTTCCCCAGTCTCTCTCCATTACTGAAGACCCTCCTCCTGAAACAATTTCCACTAATTCTCTGCTCCATCTCCAGGACTGATATATCTTGCATGAAGTGACCCGGAAGGCAGACAATACTACTGGACTAGTTATCCATAGACCCCTGCTAATGCCCTGGGGGCACAGGTTTCAATTCGACCACAGCAGCAGATGGAATGTGAATTTAATAACTAAATCTGGAATTGGAAGCTAGTCTCTAATGTTGACCGTAAAACTATACTCAACTATTGTAAAATTCATTTGCTTCCCTAATGTTCTTTGGGGAAGAAAAATCTATCCGTACCTGCTTGTGAATCCAGGCCCGCAGCAATTTTTCTTATTTGGTCACAGGATCTGGGCATCACTGGCACCGCATCCCAAAACCAGCCCAGTTCGTCTCCTCCCCCCACTGCACCACACAACCAGCCTAGATCTTCCCCTCCCCCCACTGCATCCCAAAACCAGTCCAACCTGTCTCTGCCTCCCTAACCTGTTCTTCCTCTCACCCATCCCTTCCTCCCACCCCAAGCCGCACCTCCATCTCCTACCTACTAACCTCATCCCACCTCCTTGACCTGTCCGTCTTCCCTGGACTGACCTATCCCCTCCCTACCTATACTCTCCTCTCCACCTATCTTCTTCTTTTCTCTCCATCTTCGGTCCGCCTCCCCCTCTCTCCCTATTTATTCCAGTTCCCTCTCCCCATCCCCCTCTCTGATGAAGGGTCTAGGCCCGAAACGTCAGCTTTTGTGCTCCTGAGATGCTGCTGGGCCTGCTGTGTTCATCCAGCCTCACATTTTATTATCTCTGGGTGGATCACCATTTGTTGCCTATGCTTAATTGCTCTTCGATCTGAGTGGTTTGCTAGGGCCATTTCAGATGGCAGTTAAGAGTCAACTGCATAGCTACAGGTCTGGAGTCATATGTGGGTCAGACTGGGTAAGGACAATATTACCCTAGAAAATAGGAGGTTGAGGACCAACTTGATGCAGAGCTTTAAAATTCTGAAAGGGGTTTGATAGGGTCACTAGAGAAGAGGTTTTCACTTGTGGGCAAAGACCTGATCTAGGGGCTTTGTTCTTTATAGTATACCTACTACATGTTGTTACGAAATACCCATAGCAAAGCAACAGGCCAACTGACTCGGCTGTTATTTTGGCTGATGTTTGCACTCCACTCTCCTCCAGGTTCTTTTCATCTTGCTGAATCAACATATCCTTCTGTACTTCTCATGTTTACCCTGCTTTGCCGCTAACTCTTCACCTCTTTAGGTCTATCATACAATCTCGGACCACTCCTGAGTGTAAGTTCCACATCCTTACAGCTCTCTGGGTGAAGCAGTTTCTCTTGTATTTCCAATTAGTTTTATCCCAGAATCACAGAATTATTATGGTGCAGCAAGTGGCCATTCAGCCTATCATGTCTGCACCGGTTCTATTACCTAATACTGATTTCCTGCCTTTTCTTCATGTTCCTGCATACCATTTCTATCCATATAATCATCCAATGCCATCTTGAATGCCTCAATTGAACCTGCCTCCACCACGTTTCCAGGTAGTGTATTCCACTACTCACTGAGTGAAAAAAATTCTGTACATCAGCCTCATTTTGTTAGTCCATCACTTTTAAATCTATGTACCTCTTGTTCTTGTTACTTTTGCAAATGGGAATACCTTTTCCCTATCTGCTGCATCCAGCCCGCATATAATTTTGAAAATCTCTGTCACAACTCCTCTCAGACTTCTCTTCAAGGAGAACAGTTCCAACTTCTTCAATCTATCCTCATTACTGAAGTTTCTAATTCCTAGAACCAGGAACAATGAGTGACTATATACATCTGCAGTACCTACTTTAGTTTTGGTTGCAAGTTTGAATGTCTTCTCCCTGTATTCCATATAGAACTCCTTTATCATCTTAAAGAACTCTCTAGGTCACCTCTCAGCCTCCTGCTTTCTTCCCCTCCAGGCTGTCGCACATGGTAGTTGCAACTTCAGCTCTTGGTTAGATGACAGTGAGCATCTGGGGTTAACAAGCCATGACAGTGTTTAACTTGGTGCCCTTTGTTTTGACCCCTTGTGAACTAGCCTCTGGCAAGGATGGGGCAAATAAGAGCAAGCATACTGGCACAGAAAATCCAGTGGGAGTCTGTGGTCTCTGAAGCAGAAAAGGGAGTTAAATTAGTGCCATCTGTGCCAATCCTCCAGTAAGTGGAGAATAAAAGGTATTCCTCCGTATCCTGAAGCTTATTTATAAACCACATGCAGTGTGATTTGTGCAGGTTTTAATGGTTAGGTGAACAAGGATGGAAGACGTTAGAAAGAGACGACTATTCCCCTTGCCAATGGGCCTGTGGCTTACTGGGGGAGGGGCTGAGAGTGTTTGACAATGCACAAAGCCATTAAAGTGCTTTGTACCATCTGTGAGTTAATATCCTTCACCTCGTACCTTTTGTTTTGAATGGGTTGATGTTGCTCCTCTGAATCTTTGTTATGCTGTTTCCTTTCCCTCTCTGCCTGTCCCTTTGATTCACTCAAATGCATTAAGCATTTTTGTGCTGTATAAACCTTCTTGTAATTTTCTTCTTGGAACATAGAACATAGAACAATAGAGTGCAGAACAGGCCCTTCGGCCCTCGATATTGTGCCGACCTGTGAACTAATCTAAGCCCATCCCCCGACACTATCCCATCATCATTCATATGCTTATCCAAGGACTGTTTAAATGCCCCTAATGTGGCTGAGTTAATTACATTGGCAGGCAGGGCGTTCCATGCCTTTACCACTCTCTGAATAAAAAACCTGCCTCTGACATCTGTCTTAAATCTATCACCCCTCAATTTGTAGCTGTGCCCCCTCGTACAAGCTGCCGTCATCATCCTTGGAAAAAGACTCTCACTGTCCACCCTATCTAATCCTCTAATCATCTTCCTATTGTTAAAGTGAATAAGGGAGCAGTGGGTGGGTGGTGGTAGGGTGTAGCAGGTCTGCCAAGCGTCATCAGTCCTGCAACATATTACTGGGTTTGCATCTCTTAACCAAATATGGAAGCCTACCTTTGACACTGTGCCACATGGAAGCATATGGCACAGACGAAGGCTATTTGACCCACTGTGTCTATGCTGCTGTTTTCGAAAGAATGCAAATAAATCTGAAGTAAAAATCGACCATTTGGCCCATCGTGCTTGCTGTGCCATTCACCAAGACCATGGCTGATCAAAGACGATAGAAAAATCCTGTTAGTCCCACATGCTCCTCTTATCCCACAGCCCTGCATTACTTTTCTTTTTCAAACGTTTATCAAATTCCCTTTTGGAAGTTACTTTGGAATCTGCTTCCACCATTCTTTCAGGCTGGTGTTCCAAATCTTTACTTGCTGTGTGTTTTGTTTTAAGTCGTGTTTTCAAATGTTGCTTCCGTCTCTTATGCCAATTATTTTAAATCTGTGGCCTATAGTTGTTGGCCCTCCTGCCAAAAGTGGAAAGAACTTCTCCATTCTCACTTGATCAGTAATCTATTACTGCAGGGTCAATTCTGGTGTGATGGGTGCCACTTCTTGATTCTGAAGCTGGAAGTTGTGGGTTCAAGTCCCACTCCAAACACTTGAATGTGACAAACAAGGCTGACATTCCCAAATGCAGTGTAGAGGGAATGCCTTGCTGTCTTTTAGATGGGTGAGATGGATCTCACTGCTGCCTTTTTGAAGACAAGCAAAATTTTGCCAATACTCAGCTCTTGATTTAAAAAATAAGATAATGGCATTAACATATTGCTGTCTGTGGGAACTTGCTGTGCTCCTGACTTTGTAACACTGATTCCACTTCTGAACAGTGCTTTATTAGTAAGAAGGCACTTTGGAATGTCAGCTGGTAATAAAAGCTGTTATATCAATTCAGTTCTTAAATTTAAAAGTTTAAAATTGGCTCTACTCTTTACAGGGTATGGGTAATGTTTAAAAGAGTAGCATATGGGTTTTTGGTCACAATTTGGGGCTTTCTTTGGGGATTCAGTGAGGATATTTTCTTTATCCTATAACTTGCCAGTAAATGATTATACCTCCTCTGTCCGTAGTGGGTGAACAGATATCCCACCATAAGATCCCACGCAGGTTTTGGGTGGGACCAAAACTGCAACACACATGCTTGCATTTGTATAGCACCTTTCACAACCAATGCATTCTCTCAACTTGCAGAGCTTTTAAATCCATTGTTTCTTTCAGATGGGAACTTAAAGGGGCAGTTCAGTCTGTGAGATGCGTGGGATTCTGAGTTCTAGTGTGATGTTGAGAGGTTGCTACTTGTAACTGGGAGCAGCCCAAAGCATTTTGCAGCCACTGTATTGTAGGTGCTACCATAAACTTTTGAAAGGTGGAGCGCAAATAGTATAAACAAGATCCCACAAGACAGATTACAGTGAAGGGTGATGTTGGTCATGGGATAAATATTGGCCAAAAGATCTCTGTGGGGAAGGGGAAAGGAATTCTCAGGAGCAGAAGTTGGCTGTTTGGCTCTTTGGGCTTGCTCTGCCTTTCAATGTGATCATGGCTGATCCTGTATCTTAATGCCATCTTCCCATTTTTTTCTCCATTACCTGTGATGCCCTTAAAACCTAATACCATATCAGTTTAGATACGTTCGATTACTCAGTCTCCACAGCCTTCTGCTGTAGAGAATTCCACAGGCTAACCACCCTCTCAGTGGTCCCTCCTCCATTTTCTCTTCACAATACTGGCAAGAGGATTTTTTTTACACCCTCCTGAGAAAGTAGAGGGGACCTCACTTTGGTATTTTATCTGCAGGAGGGCACCTCTGAAAGTGTGGCTCACTCAGTGTTGTACTGGACTTTGTCAGCCTGGATTACAGGGCTGAGGAGCTGCAGGGAGCCATGGACCTAATAATGTGGATCTGGGGTCCATTATTCCTCTTCTCTGATTACTGCACTCCTGAAACCTGACACCTGCTTAATAGTGCCTGACCTTCAGGCTTGTTGTATGTGAAATCAGGCAAAAATCCTCACTTTGACCAGCATGTGTTTGATGAGATTGAGGAAGTTCCTGGGCTGCTGGCAGATGTGTTCTCCAACAATTTCCTCTGGCTTCTGCTTTGCCTGTCCCTTGGGCTAAGTGGGGCTCTCATTACCTCCCATCTGTGCTCACAGACTCAGCTGCGGAGCTTACAGAATTTGTCTGTGCAGTTCTGTGATAAATTAGAATTATATTTGATACTTTCCTGAGATTTTATCATTGTTACTGATCTTGTCCTGTTGTGCTGGTGATAATGGGAACTGCAGATGCTGGAGAATCCAAGATAATAAAATGTGAGGCTGGATGAACACAGCAGGCCCAGCAGCATCTCAGGAGCACAAAAGCTGACGTTTCGGGCCTAGACCCTTCATCATCTCTGAAGGGACTAGGCCCGAAACGTCAGCTTTTGTGCTCCTGAGATGCTGCTGGGCCTGCTGTGTTCATCCAGCCTCACATTTTATTATCTTATCCTGTTGTGCTAATCACCAGCTAAGCCTCGGTGAGTAACGTACTCCCCTCCTGAGTTACAAATTCATTGATTTGGAACCAATTCTTGAAAGTTGAGCACAGAATTATTGCTTTGCAAATTTGACAAAGAAACCCCACCTTTACAATGCAATATTAAACTGAGACCTTATGTGCCCCATCAGGTAGATACAAAAGACCCTGTTGCTACTTCTTCTAATTATCATTCATGAGATGTGGGCTTCTCTGGCTAGGTCAGCATCTATTGCCCATCCCTAATTACCCAGAGGGCAGTTTAGTGTCAACTGCATTTCTGTGGATCTAGAGTCACATATAGACCAGACCAGGTAAGAATGACAGATTTCCTTCCCTAAAGGACATTAGTGAATAATTTGGGTTTTAATGACAATCATGATGGCTACATGGTCACCATGAGGCCAGGTTTTATTCTAAATGTTTATTGAAGTCAAACCTTATCTGCCATGGTCGGATTTGAACCCACATCCCCAGAACATTAACTTGCCTGGGATTTTGGATTACTATTGAAAGAGAAGGAGTTTTGCTGTTGCTTGTATTTACACCTCCATTGACATCACACCATAAAAACAGGTTATCAAGTCTTGCTGACATTGTTGTGTGTGGGATCTTGCTGTGCACCATTGTTATCACCAGTGTTACAGCAGTAGCTACACAACCAGAAGACTTAATTACATGTAAACTGCATTGAGATTTCCAAAGAAAGATGCTTACATCAATGTCTGACTGGGCTTTATTTCTTTAAAGAGATTTTAAAAAAAATAAGCTTTTGCTCCATTTGTCTGAGCATGTAATGCACTTCTGGGGTAGGCAAGAATTGAAGCAGGACTTTTCTAGCCTCCAAGTATTGATGGTATTAGCGTGCCACAAGGCATAAAGCAATTGATACCTAATGTTCACAGTTATAAGATCATAGCAGCAGGACAGGACATCAACCCATCAATCCTTCCCTACTGTTCACTAAGGTCCTGGTGGAACTAATTATGGTCTTAACTCCACTGACTGCAGTACCCTCATTACCTTTGATTCCCTTGTCGATCAGATATCTGTTCAACTTGACCCTGAATATTTTCAATGATCCAGTCTCTACCACTCTCTCTGGGAGAGAGAATTCCAAAGATTAGTATGGAGGGATATGGACTAAGGGCAGGCAGAAGAGATTAGGTTCATTTAGTGTCATGTTGAGCGCAACATCATGGGCCAAGGGGCCCATTCCTGTGCTGTATTGTTTTATGCCCTATGTTCGAATGATCCTCCAAGAGAAGAATAAATTCTCATCATTTCTGTCTAAAGTGGGATAACCTGGACTTTAAGCTGTGATGTCCTAGTTCAAGACATTCCCCTATCAAGGGGAACATCTGAAATGTTAATCCCCCTCTTTATCTCATGTTTCAATGGCTATAATAACCAACCTGTTTGTAGACTATTGAAGCTAATTTGCAAAGAGGTACATAATTGAAAAGAAATTCTTGCTGGACAGAGAAAGAAAGTGTTTCTATTCCTGACAAGTGAGGAAATTAACTATTTTGCTCAGATAAAGGTAGGAATGGCAGCTTTTCTGCTGCCATGATACATTTTTAGAAATTGAATGCTACCTGAATAGGGTCAGAACAGTTAAGTGGTTGAATTTGTGGCAGTCAAAAACAATGGGCTGAATGGCCTGTTTCCTTTGCTGGTGACCACTATGACTCTATGTTCAGAGATGTTATGACATGCCTCTGGAGCACATGTGGCTTGAACCCAGGCATCCTGGTTCAGAGATAGACTGTACCACTGCTAATATAGAGTCCTTTGTTTACATTGGAATAAGATGACCTCTCATTCTTCTGGACTTTAATCTCCTTGATATTGATGACCTGAGTAACTAATTGATGATAATGAATTAATCATTCACCTCATTGTTTTTAAGTATGAGCTTGCTGTTCATGCAGTGGTCATCTTAGAAATGAATACTTTCATCAAAGGTGGCAAAAGCATTGAGGGATGGGTTTGTGACAGGAACTTGATGGCTCCATATTCCCAAGTCTGCAACTGTATTGAAATGATACGCAGTCCTGAATTTAGCAGAGATCCTCAAAACTGTGGCCATGCTGGAGTTAAGGAGTCCCTGTGACTATTGTTGGTGAAATGACCATTGTTGACAGAAGTGTCTCCCACCTCATTTTTAACAAATGCTCAATCCTGTTTAAAAAAAACAAAACAAAGAACAAAGAAAATTACAGCACAGGAACAGGCCATTCGGCTCTCCAGGACTGCAGCGATTGAGATCCTCTGTCTAACCTGTCATCTATTTTCTAACCGTCTGTGTCCATTTGCTCCCTGCCCATCCATGTACCTGTCCAAATATATCTTAAAAGACGCTAACGTGTCTGCGTCTACCACCTCCACTGGCAACGCGTTCCAGGTGCCCACCACCCTCTGTGTAAAGAACTTTCCATGCATATCTCCCTTAAATTTTCCTCCTCTCACTTTGAACTCATGACCCCTAGTAATTGAGTCCCCCACTCTGGGAAAAAGCTTCTTGCTATCTACCCTGTCCATACCCCTCATGATTTTATAGACCTCAATCAGGTCCCCCCTCAATCTGCATCTTTCTAATGAAAATAATCCTAATCTATTCAACCTCTCTTCATAGCTAGCACCCTCCATACCAGGCAACATCCTGGTGAACCTCCTCTGCACCCTCTCCAAAGCATCCACAGCCTTTTGGTAATGTGGGAACCAGAACTGTACACAGTACTCCAAATGTGGCTGAACCAAAGCCCTATACAACTGCAACATGACCTGCCAACTCTTGTACTCAATACCCCGCCCAATGAAGGAAAGCATGCCATATGCCTTCTTGACCACCCTAATGACCTGCGTTGTCACCTTCAGGGAACAATGGACCTGAACACCCAGATCTCTCTGTTCATCAATTTTCCCTAGGACTTTTCCATTTACTGTATAGTTCGCCTTTGAATTTGATCTTCCAAAATGCATCACCTTGCATTTGCCCGGATTGAACTCCATCTGCCATTTATCTGCCCAACTCTCCAGTCTATCTATATTCTGCTGTAATCTCCGACAGTCCCCTTCACTATTTGCTACTCCACCAATCTTAGTGTCATCTGCAAACTTGCTGATCAGACCACCTACACCTTCCTCCAGATCATTTACATATATCACAAACAATAGTGGTCCCAGCACAGATCCCTGTGGAACACCACTGGTCACAGGTCTCCAATTTGAGAAACTCCCTTCTACTACTACCCTCTGTCTCCTGTTGCGTAGCCAGTTTTTTATCCATCTAGCTAGCACACCCTGGACCCCATGTGACTTCACTTTCTCCATCAGCCTGCCATGGGGAACCTCAAAAACCTCTTATCACCACAGAAAGGGGAGATGCTGGTGTAGTGTTAGTTCATTGGTCTGGTGATACAGAGCCCTTTGCTGCTGTTTTGGGGTCCTGGGTTCAAATCCCACCATGGCAGTTGGTGAAACTTGAATTCAATATAAAGCTAGAATAAAAGACTAGCCTGTTACAACCTTGAGATGTAACACAAGCTGCCTCACAGTGCCAGGGTGTCAAGTTTGATTCCAGCCTTGGGCGACTGCGGAGTTTTCAGGTTCTACCCATGTCTGTGTGGTTTTCTGCCAATTACTCCAGATTCCTCCCACAATCCAAAGATGTACAGGCTAGGTGGACTGGTATTGCTAAATTGCCTTGTAATGTCCAAGGTTGTGCAGACTAAGTGGATTACTCACAGTAAATGCAGGGTTACAGGGTAAGATTTTGGGGAGGTGGGGGTGGTGATGGGATGCAATTCTAAGGGTCAGCGCAGACTCAGTGGGCTGAATGGCCTCTTTCTGCACTATAGGGATTTATGATTCTATTTTTGTATTCCTCTAAATTCTACCCTATTGTGCAACCCAAAATTTCTTTGCAGCCCCACCGTTGGTTGTGTCTTCAGCAGCATGGACTGTAAGGTCCAAATTCCATCCACAAATCCCTCTGTGTCCTTCTTTTAACTGCTTGTTAAAAGCTAGATCAAGCTTTTAGTCATCTATCCTAATGGCTCCTTAATCACTGCACTGAAATTGCGAGGAGTCAAATCCGAATAAGCCACAATTCTGGTTGTATCAAAGTTGTCAGTGTTCCTACCAGCAGAATAGGGAATCCAACAGAAGGATGCTCACAATTAAATGACGTTCTGGGGTCTTCTAACTTGAGAGTGGTTAGTTCTTGGCTCAACATGACCGCACCAACTAATCTTAGATATAGTCCTGGCTAGAGCGTAAAATCACAGGCAAACCGTCATTCAACATTGAGATATCTCTGTGAAAGGATGTTATGACCATAAGACATAGGAGCAGAAATAATCCAGTCAACTCATCGAGTCTGCTCCACCATTCAATGTAGTCAGGGTTGATTCGATAATCCTTAACTCCACTTTTCTGCCTTTCCCTCAAAGGTCTTGGTTCTCTTCCGAATTAAAAATCTGTCTATCTCAGCCTTGAATATATTTAATGACCCAGCCTCAACCACCCTCTGAGGGAGAGAATACCACAGATTCACGAGGTTCTAAGAAATTCTTCCTTATCACTGTCTTAAATGCACGACCCCTTATTCTGATATTATACCTTCTGGTCTTAGACTCTCCAACAAAGGGAAACAACCTCTCTGCATTTGCCCTGGCAAATCCTAAATCCTTCAGGTCTGTCTGAACCTATGATAAAGTTAAAAATGCTATCCTGGAAATATAGAAAATAGGAGCAGGTGTTGGCCATTCAGTTCTTTGAGCCTGCTCCACCATTCAATATGATCATGGCTGTCAATTTGGTGTTAAGGTGAAGTCAATACAGAAAATGAAAGACTGATAAGTAGCAAAAGGTGGGCTTGCTGAGGAGTGGGTGATTCCGCTCAGAATTCTGACAGATATTCCTCAAGTGTAATGTGAGCATCTTGGGTCAGTTTGATAAAAGCTGGTATTCTTTCTGCTGAAGGAAAAGGATGCACATGGTACCCAATCCTAACATTGAGGAAGCCTCTGCACGTGTAATACCGGCAGCTGGAGCAGAGAACATCCTCAGCCCATCATGAGGAGGAAGACATGAAGGAAGGTGACCAACTGCATTTGCCATGCCAGGTTCAAAAATAGGCCAGAACTACATAAGGTGCTGAGAGGCAGAAGGAGCAGTGAGCAAACAAGCACCCAGATAATGAGGCTTCCTCTACTGTACCCTCGGCTGGCAAGGGAATTACAGCATGAGTGAATATGACACTCAGCCTAAGGAGAACGATTTGGAATTGTGTGAGCAGTTTTGAGCCCTGTATCCAAGAACTGGTATTGGAGGGTGTCCATAGGAGATTTCCAAGAACGATCCCAGCGCATGACGGGCTTGTCATATAGACAATAGACAACAGACAATAGGTGCTGGAGTAGGCCATTCGGCCCTTCGAGCCAGCACCACCATTCATTATGATCATGGCTGATCATCCACAATCATTATCCTGTTCCTGCCTTATCCCCATAACCCTTGATTCTGCTATCTTTAAGAGCTCTATCTATCTCTTTCTTGAAAGTGTCCAGAGAGTTCGCCTCCACTGCCTTCTGGGGCAGAGCATTCCATATATCCACCACTCTCTGGGTGAAGAAGTTTTTCCTCAACTCTGTCCTAAATGGCCTACCCCTTATTTTTAAACTGTGTCCTCTGGCTCTGGACTCACCCATCAGCGGAAACATGCTTCCTGCCTCCAGAGTGTCCAATCCCTTAATAATCTTATACGCCTCAATCAGACCCCCTCTCATCTTTCTAAACTCAGGTGTATACAAGCCCAGTCGCTCCAATCTTTCAACATATGATCGTCCCGCCATTCCAGGAACTGACCTCGTGAACCTACGCTGCACTCCCTCAATAGCAAGAATGTCCTTCCTCAAATTTGGAGACCAAAGCTGCACACAATACTCCAGGTGCGGTCTCACCAGGGCCCTGTACAGCTGCAGAAGGACCTCTTTGCTCCTATACTCAATTCCTCGTGTTATGAAGGCCAGCATGCTATTAGCTTTCTTCACTGCCTGCTGTACCTGCATGCTTGCTTTCATTGAGTGATGTACAAGAACACCTAGATCTCGTTGTACTTCCCCTTTACCTAACTTGACTCCATTTAGATAGTAATCTGCCTTCCTGTTCTTGCCAAAGTGTATAACCGCACATTTATCCACATTAAACTGCATCTGTCATGCATCCATCCACTCACCTAGCCTGTCCAAGTCACCCTGTATTCTCATAACATCCTCCTCACATATGAGGAGTGGTTGAGAATTCTGGGTCTATACTCAATGAAGGATGAGGGGAAATGATTGAAACTTACAAGATACTGAGAGGTCTGGATAGAGTGGATGTGGAGGAAATGCTTCCCTGTGTAGGATAGACTAGGATCCAAGTGCACAACTTCAGAGTGAAACAACGGTCCTTTAGATGAGGAGGAATTTCTTGAGCCACAGAGTGGTGAGTCTGTGGAAGCTATTGCCACAGAGGGCTGTGGAGGCCAAGTTATCAACTAGATCTAAAACAGAAATAGAAAGTTTTCTGATTGGTAAGGGGATCAAAGGTTATGGGGAGGATGCAGGAAAGTGGGGTTGAGGAACACACTTGCCATGATTTGAATGGTGCAGCAGACTCAATAGGATGAATAGCACAATTCTGCTCCTGTATCTTATGAAATTATGGGACAACACCAATATGCTGCACAATGGGACTGCCAGAAGAGGTGACAGTAGATGTGGAATCTTCTTCAGCTGAGGAACCTGTAATCCTGAGAGTCTAATGCATGCTGGTCTGCACAGCTGCTCCAGAATGACGCACGGTAGGGCAAAAACAAAAGGAAGATGTTTGACCATATTGATAACACAACAGACGGTATTGCATTCATTTGACTATAGTACACTAAGCAGCACAGGATTACTAAACTCTTTCAGAACAAGCTCTCCCTGTCTCCCAGTGCCTTTTACTGTCTACAGTCAGCCATAGTAAGGTGTGAGCCATGTGGGGTGGGAGGTGTGGGGAGGGTGATTGCCTAGAGGTATTGTTGCTAGATTATCTATCCACAGAGCCAGGTAATGTTCTGGGATCTTGGGTTCATATCCCACCATTAAAAATGGTGGAATTTGAAATAAATGAAAATCTGGAGTTAAGAATTAAATAATGTTCTGGATGTGAGTTTGCTCGCTGAGCTGGAAGGTTCGTTTTCAGACGTTTCGTCACCATACTAGGTAATATCATCAGTGAGCCTCCGACGAAGCGCTGGTGTTATGCCCCGCTTTCTATTTATCTGGTTAGGTTTCCTTGGGTTGGTGATGTCATTTCCTGTTCTTTTTCTCAGGGGATTGTAGATTGGCTCCAAATCAATGTGTTTGTTGATGGAGTTCCGGTTAGAATGCCATGCTTCTAGGAATTCTCGTGCGTGTCTCTGTTTGGCTTGTCCTAGGATGGATGTGTTGTCCCAATCAAAGTGGTGTCCTTCCTCATCTGTATGTAAGGATACGAGTGATAGTGGGTCATGGCGTTTTGTGGCTAGTTGATGTTCATGTATCCTGGTGGCTAGCTTTCTGCCGGTTTGTCCAATGTAGTGTTTGTCACAGTTCTTGCAAGGTATTTTGTAGATGACATTCGTTTTATTTGTTGTCTGTATAGGGTCTTTTAAGTTCATTAGCTGCTGTTTTAGTGTGTTGGTGGGTTTGTGGGCTACCCTGACGCCAAGGGGTCCGAGTAGTCTGGCAGTCATTTCGGAAATGTCTTTGATGTAGGGGAGAGTGGTTATGGTTTCTGAGCCCGTTTTGTCTGTTTGTTTGGGTTTGTTGCTGAGAGATCGGCGGACTGTGTTCATAGGGTACCCATTCTTTTTGAATACGCTGTATAGGTGATTTCCGCCGATTCCTCAGCAACAAACCCAAACAAACAGACAAAACGGGCTCAAAAACCATAACCACTCTCCCCTACATCAAAGACATTTTCGAAATGACTGCCAGACTACTCGGACCCCTTGGCATCACGGTAGCCCACAAACCCACCAACACACTAAAACAGCAGCTAATGAACTTAAAAGACCCTATACAGACAACAAATAAAACGAATGTCATCTACAAAATACCTTGCAAGAACTGTGACAAACACTACATTGGACAAACCGGCAGAAAGCTAGCCACCAGGATACATGAACATCAACTAGCCACAAAACGCCATGACCCACTATCACTCGTATCCTTACATACAGATGAGGAAGGACACCACTTTGATTGGGACAACACATCCATCCTAGGACAAGCCAAACAGAGACACGCACGAGAATTCCCAGAAGCATGGCATTCCAACCGGAACTCCATCAACAAACACATTGATTTGGAGCCAATCTACCATCCCCTGAGAAAAAGAACAGGAAATGACATCACCAACGCAGGAAATGACATCACCAACCCAAGGAAACCTAACCAGATAAATAGAAAGCGGGACATAACACCAGCACTTCGTCGGAGGCTCACTGATGATGTTACCTAGTATGGTGACGAAACGTCTGAAAACGAACCTTCCAGCTCAGCGAGCAAACTCACATCTAGAACCTCAACCTGAGCTACAAATCTTCTCAAAACTCGCTAATTAAATAATGACCAAGAAGCGTTCGGGGTAAAACCCATCTGGGTCACTGACATCCTTTAGAGAAGGATGTCTGCAGTCCCTTGTTCACTTCACACTGCCCTCCAACCCCACCACACCCGGCACCTTCCCCTGCAACTGCAGGAAATGCTACACTTGCCCCCACACCTCCTCCCTCACCCCTATCCCAGGCCCCAAGATGATTTTCCATATTAAGCAGAGGTTCACCTGCACATCTGCCAATGTGGTATACTGTATCCATTGTACCCGGTGTGGCTTCCCCTACACTGGTGAAACCAAGCGGAGGCGTGGGGACCGCTTTGCAGAATACCTTCGCTTGGTTCGCAATAAACAACTGCACCTCCCAGTCGCGAACCATTTCAACTCCCCTTCTCATTCTTTAGATGACATGTCTATCATGGGCCTCCTGCAGTGCCACAATGATGCCACCCGAAGGTTGCAGGAACAGCAATTCATATTCTGCTTGGGAACCCTGCAGCCCAATGGTATCAATGTGGACTTCACCAGCTTCAAAATCTCTCCTTCCCCCACTGCATCCCAAAACCAGCCCAGCCTGTCTCTGCCTCCCTAACCTGTTCTTCCACTCACCCAACCCTTTCTCCCACCCCAAGCCGCACCTCCATTTCCTACCTACTAACCTCATCCCACCTCCTTGACCTGTCCTTCTTCCCTGGACTGACCTATCCCCTCCCTACCTGTACTCTCCTCTCCACCTATCTTCTTTTCTCTCCATCTTCGGTCCGCCTCCCCGTCTCTCCCTATTTATTCCAGAACCCTCACCCCATCCCCCTCTCTGATGAAGGGTCTAGGCCCAAAACGTCAGCTTTTGTGCTCCTGAGATGCTGCTTGGCCTGCTGTGTTCATCCAGCTCCACACGTTGTTATCTTGGATTCTCCAGCATCTGCAGTTCCCATTATCACTGTCCGCAGTCCTTGTCAGGTCTGGAATACCCGTAACTCTAGACCCAAGGAATGTGATTGACTCTTAACTGCCCTCTAGGCAATTAGGGATGGGCGATAAATACTTGCCTAGTCAGTGATACTCACATCCTGCGAATGAATCAAAGAACAATTGAACAACAAAGGCATATTCCCATATTTGCTGCATCACCGTGTTTTCGTTTCACTGAAGCATTTGTTGGCAAATCCAGTAACACTGAACTTCCTTTGTTCTCTCGAAGCTCTGTAAGGGCCTCTGTGATTTAATTGCAATTTCACTGCAAATGCAAAATACAGTAACTGGTGGATATTGGAAATATGGATAGCAATCAACATATGCACAGTAAGAAACCATAAATCACAAAATTGAGGTGCAGATAGAAGCCATGAAGCCCACTGTGCCTTACCCCGTTCTATCACTAATTGCAAATTCCCCACCTTTTCCTCATTCCCTTTCACTTTTTTTTCCAAAATAACTACCCAATGCTGCACTTCAGTGCCTCAATTAAAGCTCTGTCCACCACATTTCCAAGCATTGCATTCCAGATCTGGCTACTTGCTGAGTGAATTTTTTTTCCCCTCAGATCACCCTTGCTTTGTTTGCACATCGCTTTAAATCTATGCCCCTCTCGTTCTTGTTTGTTGTTGAAACATGATAAAGTAGAAAAGGAACAGCTTCTCCCTGTCTATCTTATCAGCTCATGATTTTGAACAACTTTATCAAATCTCTTCTTAGCTTTCTTTGTGAAGAGAACAGTCCTAACTTCTTCAATTTATCATCATCCTTGGAACCATTCTTGTCAATTGCTTTTGTACTCTCTCCAATGTGTTCGCATATTTCCTGTAATGTGGTGCCCAGATCTATACACAATATTCCAGCTGAGGTATAATAAATGGGCAGTATAGGAATAAAGACCACCTTTATCTTTTTCTTTTCATTATGTAGATTTAGGGACAAGTAGTGGCTCAAGACACAAGGGGGAATTGCACCACACAACCAGCCCAACTCTTCCCATCCCCCCACTGTATCCCAAAACCAGCCCAGCCTGTCTCTGCCTCCCTCACCTGTTCTTCCTCTCACCCATCCCTTCCTCCCACCCCAAGCCGCACCTCCATTTCCTACCTACTAACCTCATCCCACCTCCTTGACCTGTCTGTCTTCCCTGGACTGACCTATCCCCTCCCTACCTCCCCACCTATACTCTCCTCTCCACCTATCTTCTTTTCTCTCCATCTTTGGTCTGCCTCCCCCTCTCTCCCTATTTATTCCAGAGCCCTCACCCCATCCCCCTCTCTGATGAAGGGTCTAGGCCTGAAACGTCAGCTTTTGTGCTCCTGAGATGCTGCTTGGCCTGCTGTGTTCATCCAGCTTCACACTTTATTATGTTGGGGAGTTTAAATTCAATTTAAGACCAATGAATAGCCTGGAAATGAAAAGCTGGTCTCTGCAGTGAGTGACCACAAAGCTGACAGATTCTCCAAAAAATCCAACTGGTTCACCCATGTCCTTTAGGAAGGAAGTTTGCCTGCTTTTTGTAGGTATTTTGTTTGTGTGGCTAATCTAAAGTGAAAGAATTTGGGGCCTCCAGAAGTGAGTGCGGTTTCTATATAATCACTGCTCGTGTACGACTCAGTTTACAGGTTATCCAGACTTCCAGACTCCGTTTAATAGGCTCAGCATGCATTCCAATACACACAGCATAATACTGGGTGAATTCATAGCCTTCAGACACATGCCCTGTGACTGTCGCTGGCTGAACAAGAAAGACACAAAAGGAACTTTTCTCAAAAACTATCAACATGTTGCACAGAGAGAATACATCTGGCAGAGTTTGAACTGTTTCCCTAACCTGTTTGCTAACCCTGAGCTGAAGCCGGTCTGTACACAACATGCATGCTTGTACAGAACAGTTCTAGAGATGACTCTTGTCAGGTTTTATACATAGCAGTAAATCTGCAGGGAGAACAAGCTCTATTCTGAAAACTGGAAAATTAGCATCCTTGTTCGCTGCATTTCGGCCAGCTTTGGAGGAAGAGAAATGAGGAGAGTCGAGACAGATGGGGTGGGGAAGAGAGTCAGGGTCTTGGGTCACATTTGACATAGCGCAAGCGTTTTCATATTGTACAGTGAATCCATTAGATCACTTTTTCTTCAGACCTGGTTACTGCGATCTTTTTGTCACTATCAATTTTGAAATCAGAGTTGTTCTGGAAAACTTTTTGTCTCCACTTTTGAAAATAAAGGATGGTGAGGTTGTAATTAGTAGAGTGTCAGTATTTACAGGGGCTTCCTGGGTAGTGTGTAAGTATTTATAGGAGGTCCCTGGGGACTGAGTCAGTATTTACAGGTGATCTGTGGTGGGGGCAGTGTGCCAGTATTTACAGGTCTGATCCAGCACTTCTCACATCCACTTTACTACCTTTTCCCTGTAACCCCTGATTCCCCGGCTAATCAAAAATCTGTCTATCTCAGACTAAAATATACACAAGGACTCTGCCCCCACAGCTCTGTGTAGCAAGGAGGTTTAACCTCACAACCCTACGAGAGAAGAAATTCCTCCTCATCTCAGTCTTAAATTGGCACCTCTTTATTCTGAGACAATGCCCTCTGGCCCTAGACCCTTTAACCTGTCAAGTCCCTTAATAATCCTGATTTCAATGAGATCATCTCTCATCGTCCTAAATGCCACAACGTAAAAATCTTACCCATTACCTGCGTACCTCTTGCTCAAAACCTCAAATTTGTGACTCTGAATTGTTGTACTGTTACTAATGAGCACATCTGTCTTTAGTCTATGGATATTGTTCATCAACGTGTTTCACAAACCCTCTTAAGCAGGTAGGACTCAAATCCATGTCTCCTGACTCAGAGTTAGGGTTACTACGACTGTACCACATGCATCCTATCTTTGTCTACTTTTTTTAAAAATCAACCCACTGAGTCGCCTGGAGAAGACAACCTATACCAAGCCTCCCCTCAATCTCCTTTACTCCAAGGAGAACAAAAATTCCTCAACCCTGGAGTGATTTCCATTGAACTGCTCTGTACCCTCTTGAGGATGCTCACATCCTTCCAAAAGTGTGGTGACCTGAACTGGGCACAATACTCAAAAACTTGATAAAGCATAATGCAACTTACCTACTTCTGTACTCAATATCTCCACTATGAAGATCAATAGGTAAAGAAAAATCACTTTATTGAGGCTTTCTGTTGACCTTTAAAGTTTCTGCAATTTTTTAGTTTCCCACTGGTATTTATCACTTTGTATGCCTTATCTTTCAATCTGATAGCCTCCCTTATTTCTTTAGACATCCATGGCTGATTACCCCTTTACCTATAGTCTTTCTTTTTCACTGGTATTAAATTTTGATGATCACTTTGAAAAATTGTGTTGAAAGCTCTCCACTGTTCCTCAAATATCCCTCCACAGGGTCTTTGTTTCCAGTCTACTTTAGCCTACTCCTCCCTAATCCTATTTTAGAGCTCTTTGTTTAAGCACAGGACCCTGGTACTGGATCTTATCTTCTCACGTTTCATCTGTATTCTAAATTCAACCATACTGCGATCACTCCTTCCAAGAGGATTCCTAACTATGTGATCATTAATTATCCTTGTCTCATTGCACAGGACCATATCTAGGATAGCTTCCTCTCTTGTCAGTTCTATTACATGCTGTTCGAAAAAGCTATCGCAGATACATTCAATGAACCCCTCCTCGAGGCTGCCTTGACTGACCTGGTTCAACCAATCGACATGTAGATTAAAATTCCCCATGATAACTGCTGTAACATTTTGACAGGCATTAGTTATTTCTTTGTTTACCTTTGTATTACCTGTCCCAACATGACCTGTTGACTCAGCCTATTAGTGACTTGTTCTTCTTAGAATTTCTAACTTCCACCAAATGGTTTCAACCTCATTCTCCATACAACCTATAGCATCTCTCACTAACACCCTGATGTTGTCCTTAAATAACCCAGCAATACCGGCCGCCACTTACCTTCGTATCTGTCCTTCTGAATAGTCTGATACCCCTGGATATTTAATTTCCAGTTGTGACCATCCTGCAACCATGTCTTCGTAATGGCTACTAAATCATATTCGTTTGCCATAATTTATGACATTAACTCATCTACCTTGTTTTGAATGCTATGAGCATTCAGGTAAAGTGCCTTTATGCTAGTATTTATTCCTTCTTTTTGGATTCTAACATATCCATTAATAATATCTCCTGACTAGGTTGGTTGGCTCACCGAGCTGGTTTGTTGTTCCGCAGATGTTTCGTTACTATGTTCAGTAACATCCTCAGTGCAGCTTCTGATGGAGCGTCGGTGTGTTTTCCCGTCTGGTTTGTAAACTCAGGGGTCTGTTACGATGGATTGTCTCACTTCTGGGTTTCCTCCGTAGTTAGGAAACTAACAACAAGAGTACATGGACACCAACTGGCTACAAAAAGACACGGCCAATACTCACTCATCCCAATCCACATGGGTAAGGAGAACCACGACTTTGACTGGGACAACACCAAGATCCTGGGACAGGCTATAGAACGTAGAGCATAGAACATTACAGCGCAGTACAGGCCCTTCAGCCCTCGATGTTGCGCCGACCTGTGAAACCAATCTGAAGACCATCTAACCTACACTATTCCATTATTATCCATATGTTTATCCAATGACCATTTAAATGCCCTTAAAGTTGGTGACTCTACTATCACGGGAATTCCTGGAAGCATGGCAATCCATGAAGCATGCTATTAATAAACACATTGAACTCAACCCTGTATACATTCCACCAGGGAGGAAACCCAGACTTGAGGCAATCCTTCGCAACGGACCCCAGAGTTTAAAAACCAGGCAGGAAAATACACCGTCGTTTCATCAGAGGCTGCACTGAGGATGTTACCAAGCGCGGTAGCGAAACGTTTGCAGAACAACAAACCAGCTTGGCGAGCCAACAAACCTCAACACCTACAACCTGAGCTACAGATCTACTCCAAAACCTTAAATATCTCCTGAGTTTTCCTTCCGCTTAACTTCCTTCATAGTCCTCAATGTAGTTAAACCCTCCTGCATAAATATTAACCTATTGTTTCCTTTTCTATTTACCATTACACTTCCTGTTGTTTCCTCCTACCTTTCCCCCCATTTCACTAGCTTAAAGTCCGAGTGGCCACCTATTTATCCTTTTCGCTAGAAACCTGGTTCCAGATCGTATCATTGCTGATATGTGATCTAATACCTATCTGCCGTTGGCCCATATCCCTTAATATCTTTGCTTAACAAAATTCATCTGTCTCAGATTTCAAATTAACAACTGATCCAGTATCCACTGCCATGAGCGGATGAGAGTGCTAAACACCTCTTACGTTTTATGTGTAGAAATGCTTCCAAACATCTCTCCTGAACGGCTTGACTGTAATTCTCAGACTGTACCCTATTTCTAGAATTCCTAACTAGTGGAATAGTTTCTCTTTACCCACCCTATCTTACGCTGTTAATATCTTCAAGAGTTTGGCCACATCACCCCTAAACCTTGTACATTCTAGAGAAAATAGATCTAATCTGTATAAAGGGTAGACAGTGGCCTAGTGCTATGACTTGGAAGTACATCGTCATTCCTTCGCTGTCACTGGGGTGAAAATCCTGGAATTCCCTCCCTAATGGCATTGTGGGTCAACCCAAGAAGTGGTTCAAGAAGGCAGCTCACCATTACCTTCTCAAGGGCAACTAGGGATGGGCAATAAATTCTGGCCAGCCAGTGATGCCCAATTCCCACAAATGAATAAAACAAAATGCCCCTTGTAACACCTGAAGTCCAGATTTCATTCTTATAAACCTGCATTGTATTCCCTCCAAGGTCAATATTATCCTTCCGAAGGTTAACGGGTATCTGTGCTTAGGTCACAGATCCGCCTTGATTGCACTGTATGGGCTGAGTGGCCTCCTCCTGAATCAGTTGTTGTGTCGCATGATTGAAAACACAAATGTCTGCGTATATGTTTGTGCACATAAATTACGTATGTGCATGTGCCAGTGTGTGGGTGGGTGTTTGTCTAGGTATTTGTTGGGAACAACGGTAGCCTGTACTGGCATGCTTCCATGGTTATGAAGCAATTCGTGAACTGCGTGTATAGCAAGCTGCTACCTTCTCGGGCCAACTAAGTACCTGTCTTGTGTCACAAAATCTATTTCCCTGTCCCCAAAATTGTGATCAGTAAAAGATGAAGCGAATGCAGGAAATGGCTCATTCAAACTGACAGGAAATTATTGACTCAATTTTTGTTGATTTATGTTTAGAAACTGGATACAAGCAAGACATGGCATCCAGCAAGTGTCTGATGGGGCAGTGTAGACACAGCTTCACTCTGTGTCGAAGCCCTTGCTGTACCTGTCCTGGGGATGTTTGATGTGGACAGTGTAGAGGCAGCTTTACTCTGTATCTAACTCCATGCTGTACTTGTCCTGGCAGTGTTTGCTAATAATTGTGTAGAGGTAGCTTTGCTTTCAGTTTAAAATAATGGGGGGATTTCTGTATCTGCCTCCGGTCTCAGTCAGGTACCATACTTAGTCACAATAACTGAGGAAGAGGGGACATGAAGTGAGCCACATACAGCTCTGATGTTTTTCATAGAAATCTTTACTGTTGACTGATTTCCTTGTGGTCAAGTCAATTTTTATGACACAGAGTTTTCCTGTCTGGACCTGTTGGAGCATAGGGTTGCACTTGAGCACAAAATAATCTAAATGAGACTGCCTTCGTGAGCAACTCCTCATCCTCAAGCAGAGATGAAATCAAACAATATGAAACGTACATTCCCAGTGCAAGTTGTGCTGAGCTGGTACTTCCCCACCTTTTTGGTGTAATTAGGAGATATTTCTAACAACAGGATTTGCTTCTGTTTTCTTTAATGGGATATGTGTGTCGCTGGTCAGGCCAGCATTTTTTGCACGTAAGCGTAGTGGCTTGTGAAGCCAATTCAGGGACTGTTAAGAATCAATTGCATTGCTGTGGTTGTGGAGTCACATGTAGGCAGGATTGACAGGTTTCCTTCCTTTGGGGACATGAGTGAACTAGATGGATTATTACAATGATCAGTAAAGTTGTCATAATTACTTTTGTATGTTCAGCACTCGCTTCATTTTTTTTGTTTATGAATGGGATGTGAGTGTTGTTGATTGGGCCCACATTTATTGTCCATCCTTAAGTTGACTTTGAGAAGGTGGAGGTGAACTTCCTTCTTAAAACAGCTGCAGTCCATATGCGGTACGTAAACCCAGAATGCTGTTATGGAGGGAATTCCAGGATTTTGACTCAGTGACACTGAAGAAACAGAAATATATTTCCCATCAGGATGGATCTGACAGGCTTGAAGGGGAACTTGCATGTGGTGATGTTTCCTTGTCCTTCTAGAAAGAAGTGATCATGGGTTCAAAAGACTCTGTCTAAGGAGTCTTGGTGCATTTTGGCAATGCATCTTGTAGATGGTACACACTGCGTCTGCTGACAGTCATGGTGGAGGGAGCGAATGTTTGTGGATGTGGTGGTAGTCAAGCAACTGCTTTGTCTTGAATGGTGTAAAACTTCTTGAGTGTTTTGGAGCTGCACCAATCCTGGCAAGTGGGGAATATTCCATTGCACTCCTGACTTGTGAGTTGGAGATAGTGGGCAGACTTTGTGAAGTGTGATAATAAAGTGTGAAGCTGGATGAACACAGCAGGACAAGCAGCATCTCAGGAGCACAAAAGCTGACGTTTCAGGCCTAGACCCTTCATCAGAGAGGGGGATGGGGTGAGGGCTCTGGAATAAATAGGGAGAGAGGGGGAGGCAGACCAAAGATGGAGAGAAAAGAAGATAGGTGGAGAGGAGAGTATAGGTGGGGAGGTAGGGAGGGGATAGGTCTGTCCAGGGAAGACAGACAGGTCAAGGAGGTGGGATGAGGTTAGTAGGTAGGAAATGGAGGTGCGGCTTGGGGTGGGAGGAAGGGATGGGTGAGAGGAAGAACAGGTGAGGGAGGCAGAGACAGGCTGGGCTGGTTTTGGGATGCAGTGGGGGGAGGGGAAGAGCTGGGCTGGTTGTGTGGTGCAGTGGGGGGAGGGGATGAACTGGGCTGGTTTTGGGATGCAGTGAGGGAGGGGGAGATATTGAAGCTGGTGAAGTCCACATTGATACCATTGGGCTGCAGGGTACCCAAGCAGAATATGAGTTGCTGTTCCTGCAACCTTCGGGTGGCATCATTGTGGCACTGCAGGAGGCCCATGATGGACATGTCATCTAAAGAATGGGAGGGAGACTTGAAATGGTTCGCGACTGGGAGGTGCAGTTGTTTATTGCGAACCGAGCGGAGGTGTTCTGCAAAGCGGTCCCCAAGCCTCCGCTTGGTATCCCCAATGTAGAGGAGGCCACACCGGGTACCATGGATACAGTATATCACATTGGCAGATGTGCAGGTGAACCTCTGCTTAATATGGAAAGTCATCTTGGGGCCTGGGATAGGGGTGAGGGAGGAGGTGTGGGAGCAAGTGTAGCATTTCCTGCGGTTGCAGGGGAAGGTGCCGGGTGTGGTGGGGTTGGAGGGCAGTGTGGAGCGAACAAGGGAGTCACGGAGAGAGTGGTCTCTCTGGAAAGCAGACAGGGGTGGGGATGGAAAAATGACTTGGGTGGTGGGGTCGGATTGTAGATGGCGGAAGTGTCGGAGGATGATGCGTTGTAGGGTGGTGGGGTCGGATTGTAGATGGCGGAAGTGTCGGAGGATGATGCGTTGTATCCGGAGGTTGGTGGGGTGGTGTGTGAGAATGAGGGGGATCCTCTTTGGGCGGTTGTGGCGGGGGCGGGGTGTGAGGGATGTGTTGCGGGAAATGCGGAAGACGCGGTCAAGGGCGCTCTCGACCACTGTGGGGGGGAAAGTTGCGGTCCTTGAAGAACTTGGACATCTGGGATGTGCGGGAGTGGAATGCCTCATCATGGGAGCAGATGCAGCGGAGGCGGAGGAATTGGGAATAAGGGATGGAATTTTTGCAGGAGGGTGGGTGGCAGGAGGTATATTCTAGGTAGCTGTGGGAGTCGTGGGCTTGAAATGGACATCAGTTACAAGCTGGTTGCCTGAGATGGAGACTGAGAGGTCCAGGAAGGTGAGGGATGTGCTGGAAATGGCCCAGGTGAACTGAAGGTAGGGGAAGTGAGTCATCTGTTGAGGGATTCCAATTAACTGCCCTTCTGTTAGAAACACAAAAGCATGGAAAATAGAAGCAGGAGTAGGCCATTTGGCCATTTTAGCCTGCTCTACCATTCAATATGATCATAGCCGATGATCCAATTCAGTCCCCTATTCCACTTTCTCCCTGTATACTTTGATCCCTTTGGCCCTAAGAACAATGCCTAAGTCCTTCTTGAAAACATTCAATTTTTGCCCTCAATCACCTTTTGTGAGAGTGAATTCCACAAGCTCACCACTCAGTGAGTGTAGAAATTTCTGCTTGTCCCAGGCTTACCTCATATCCCTGGACTTTGACCCCTGGCTGTAGCCTCCCTGGTCAAGAGCATCTTGCTGCATTTACCCTGTCTGGCCCTATTAGAATTTTATGTATTTCTATGAGATTCTCCCTCATTCTTCCAACCTCCAGTGAATATGGTCCCAGCTGATCCAGTCTCTCTTCATACATCAGTCCTGGCATCCCAGGATTCAGTCTGGTGAAGCCTTTGTTGCACTCCCTCTATAGCTAGAACATTCTTCATCAGATGAGGAGACGAAAACTGTACACAATAGACCAAAATGGCACATAGCAGTTGTACCATATTGATTAAATGGTGAGTCCATATCAGCCTCTGGTCAATGGCAACCTGTCAGGATGTTGATAGAGGGGGATTCAGTGATGGTGATGCCAGTGAATGTCACATGATGATGGCTAGATTATTTCTTGCTGGCAATGGTCATTGGGTGGCAACTGTGTGGCACAAATATTACTTAGCACTTATCAGTCTAAGCCTGGATATTGTCCAGGTCTTGCTGTATTGGGGCACAGACTGACACAGTATCTGAGGAGTGGCGAATACTTCTGAAAATTACGCAATCATTAGTGATCATCCACGCTTCTGACTTTATAATAGAGGGATCACAAGACAATAAGATATCGGAATAGAATTAGGCCATTTGGCCCAGGCAAGTTTGCTCCGCTATTTGATCATAGTTGATATGTTTCTCAACCCTATTTTCCTGCCTTCTCCCTGTAGCACCTGGTCTTCATAATAATCAAGGACCTATCTATCTCTGTCTTAAATATATTTAATGACCTGGCCTCCACAGTTCTCTGCGGCAATGAGTTCCATATATTCACCACTCTCTGACTGTAGAAATTCCTCCTCATCTCAATTCTAAAGACTGTCCATTCACTCTGAGGCTGTGCCCTTGGGTCCTAGTCTCTCCTACTCATGGAAGCATTTTCTTCATTTCCTCTTATCCAAGCCTCTCAGTATTCTGTAAGTTTAAATCAGATTGACTCCCGCCCTTCAAAACTTCAACTTCAGAGTGTGTGCAAGATACCAGTGGATTGACTAGCTCTCTCCCTTCTTTGAAGCTGGGGTGCGTCCTTCAGAAACACAGGTTTGACTTCCTGCTATAATGATAACTTGTGATCTGCATCATTGCACACAAACGCCGATTTCCAAATGTGTGAAATGAGTAATGTTGTGTCCTATTCAAAGTAGTTGGAGGGTGAAATCGTTACTCAATACTCAGTGGTAAAAGGTACCTTTTTGGAAAGGAACTTATATTTTAGATATATAGCATATTTCACAACTTAAGTACTTCATGAGTTCTCAGCCGAGTTCTCCCTGAAGTGCACTGACTGTTGCAACGTAGGAAACACAGCCGAAACTTTCCTCTATCTGTTCTCTCATTTGGTTGAATGATCTTAGGGCACGGAGGGCAGACATACCCTTCCTGTTAATGACAACACTTATTCATGAAACACCTTTACAGAGAACATAGAACAGTACAGCACAGAACAGGCCCTTCAGCCCACAATGTTGCGCCGACCATTGATCCTCATGTATGCACCCTCAAATTTCTGTGACCATATGCATGTCCAGCAGTCTCTTAAATGACCCCAATGACCCTGCTTCCACAACTGCTGCTGGCAACGCATTCCATGCTCTCACAACTCTCTGTGTAAAGAACCCGCCTCTGACATCCCCTCTATACTTTCCTCCAACCAGCTTAAAACTATGACCTCTCGTGCTCGCCATTTCTACCCTGGGAAATAGTCTCTGGCTATCGACTCTATCTATGCCTCTCATTATCTTGTATACCTCATTAGGTCCCCTCTCCTCCTCCTTTTCTCCAATGAAAAGAGACCGAGCTCAGTCAACCTCTCTTCATAAGATAAGCCCTCCAGTCCAGGCAGCATCCTGGTAAACCTCCTCTGAACCCTCTCCAAAGCATCCACATCTTTCCTACAATAGGGCGACCAGAACTGGACGCAGTATTCCAAGTGCGGTCTAACCAAAGTTTTATAGAGCTGCAACAAGATCTCACGACTCTTAAACTCAATCCCCCTGTTAATGAAAGCCAAAACTCCATATGCTTTCTTAACAACCCTGTCCACTTGGGTGGCCATTTTAAGGGATCTATGTATCTGCACACCAAGATCCCTCTGTTCCTCCATACTGCCAAGAATCCTATCCTTAATCCTGTACTCAGCTTTCAAATTCGACCTTCCAAAATGCATCACCTCGCATTTATCCAGGTTGAACTCCATCTGCCACCTCTCAGCCCATCTGTGCATCCTGTCAATGTCCCGCTGCAGCCCACAACAGCCCTCTATACTGTCAACGACACCCCCGACCTTTGTGTCGTCTGCAAACTTGCTGACCCATCCTTCAATCCCCTCATCCAAGTCATTAATAAAAATTACAAACAGTAGAGGCCCAAGGACAGAGCCCTGTGGAACCCCACTCACCACTGACTTACAGGCAGAATATTTTCCTTCTACTACCACTCGCTGTCTTCTATTGGCCAGCCAATTCTGTATCCAAGCAGCTAAGTTCCCCTGTATTCCATTCCTCCTGACCTTCTGAATGAGCCTACCATGGGGAACCTTATCAAATGTCTTACTGAAGTCCATATACACCACATCCACAGCTCGACCCTCATCAACTTTTCTAGTCACATCCTCAAAAAACTCAATAAGGTTTGTGACCTACCCCTCACAAAGCCGTGTTGACTGTATTTGATCAAGCCATGCTCTTCCAGATGGTCATAAATCCTATCCCTCAGAATCCTTTCTAACACCTTGCAGACGACAGACGTGAGACTTACTGGTCTGTAATTGCCGGGGATTTCCTTATTTCCTTTCTTGAAGAGAGGAATTACATTTGCCTCTCTCCAGTCCTCAGGTACGACTCCAGTGGAGAGCAAGGATGCAAAGATCTTCGCATGTGGCGAAGCAATTGCATTTCTCGCTTCCCAAAGCAGCCGAGGACAAATCTGGTCCGGACCTGGCGACTTGTCAATCTTAATGTTTGACAAAATTTTCAGCACATCAGCTTCCTCTATCTCTATCCATTCCAGCATGCACACCTGCTCTTCAAAGGTTTCATTCACTACAAAGTTCGTTTCTTTCGTAAAGACAGAAGCAAAAAACTCATTTAGGGCTTCACCTACCTCCTCAGACTCCACACACAAGTTCCCTATGCTATCCCTGATCGGCCCTACTCTTTCTTTGACCATTCTCTTATTCCTCACGTAAGTGTAAAATGCCTTTTTGTTTTCCCTGATTCCTTCTGCCAAGCCTTTCTCGTGCCCCCTCCTGGCTCTCCTCAGACCATTTTTGAGCTCCTTCCTTGCCTGCATGTAATCCTCTCTAGCTGAACTTGACCCTAGCTTCCTCCACCTTATGTAAGCTACCTTCTTCCTTTTCACAAGAAGCTCCACCGCTCTCGTCATCCAAGGTTCCTTTATCTTACCCCTTCTTGCCTGTCTCAGAGGGACATATTTACTCATCACTCGCAACAACTGTTCCTTAAACAGTCTCCACATGTCTATAGTTCCCTTACCATGGAACAATTGCTCCCAGTCCATGCTTCCTAACTCATGTCTAATCGCGATATAGTTTCCTCTTCCCCAATTAAATATCCTCCCATTTTGCCTAATCCTCTCCTTCTCCATAGCTATGTAGAATGTGAGGCAGTTATGGTCACTATCACCAAAATGCTCTCCCACCACAAGATCTGATACCTGCCCCGGCTCGTTTCCGAGCACCAAGTCTAGAATGGCCTCTCCCCTTGTCGGCCTGTCAACGTACTGCGTTAGGAAACCCTCCTGAACACACCTTACAAAAACAGCTCCATTCAAATCTTCTGCTCGAAGGAGGTTCCAATCAATATTAGGAAAGTTAAAGTCACCCATTACAACAACCCTACTGCATCCACACTTTTCCAAAATCTGTCGACCTATGCTTTCTTCAATCTCCCTGCTGCTATTGGGGGGCCTGTAGTAAACCCCTAACGACGTGACTGCTCCCTTGCTGTTCCTAATTTCCACCCATACTGACTCGGTAGGCAGATCTTCCTCGACAATGGAAGCTTCTGTAGCTGTGATACCCTCTCTGATTAGTAGTGCTACACCCCCTTCTCTTTCTCCCCCCTCCCTATTCTTTTTAAATATTGACAGGATGCAGAGATGGGCTGAGAGGTGGCAGATGGAGTTCAACCTGGATAAATGCGAGGTGATGCATTTTGGAAGGTCGAATTTGAAAGCTGAGTACAGGATTAAGGAAAGGATTCTTGGCAGTGTGGAGGAACAGAGGGATCTTGGTGTGCAGATACATAGATCCCTTAAAATGGTCACCCAAGTGGACAGGGTTGTTAAGAAAGCATATGGTGTTTTGGCTTTCATTAACAGGGGGATTGAGTTTAAGAGTCGTGAGATCTTGTTGCAGCTCTATAAAACTTTGGTTAGACCGCACTTGGAATACTGCGTCCAGTTCTGGGTGCCCTATTATAGGAAAGATGTGGATGCTTTGGAGAGGGTTCAGAGGAGGTTTACCAGGATGCTGCCTGGACTGGAGGGCTTATCTTATGAAGAGCGGTTGACTGAGCTCGGTCTCTTTTCATTGGAGAAAAGGAGGAGGAAAGGGGACCTAATTGAGGTATACAAGATAATGAGAGGCATAGATAGAGTCGATAGCCAGAGACTATTTCCCAGGGCAGAAATGGCTAGCACGAAGGGTCATAGTTTTAAGCTGGTTGGTGGAAAGTATAGAGGGGATGTCAGAGGCAGGTTCTTTAGGCAGAGAGTTGTGAGAGCATGGAATGCGTTGCCAGCAGCAGTCGTGGAAGCAAGGTCATTGGGGTCATTTAAGAGACTGCTGGACATGTATATGGTCACAGAAATTTGAGGGTGCATACATGAGGATCAATGGTCGGCACAACATTGTGGGCTGAAGGGCCTGTTCTGTGCTGTACTGTTCTATGTTCTATGTTCTAAATGTTCTAAACCCTGGAACATCCAGCAACCATTCCTGCCCATGAGAAACCCATGTCTCTGTTATGGCCACAACATCATAGCACCAGGTACTGATCCATGCTCTAAGTTCATCACTTTTATTCCTGATACTCCTTGCATTAAAGCAAACACACTTTAACCGATCCCTTGGTTCCTTCCCACTAGCTGGTCTACCTCTTGCTACTGCCTCACCTGCATCAACTCTCACCTCTGGTATACAGCTCAGGTTCCCACCCCCCTGCCATACTAGTTTAAACCGTCTCGAACTACTCGAGCAAACCTTCCACCCAGGACATTGGTCCCCTTCCAGTTCAGATGCAACCCGTCCTTCTTGTACAGGTCCTACCTTCCCCAGAAGGCATCCCAATTATCTCCATATCTGAAGCCCTCCCTCCTACACCATCTGCGTAGCCACGTGTTCAGCTGTGCCCGCTCCCTGTTCCTCGCCTCGCTATCTCGTGGCACCGGTAGTAAACCAGAGAACACTACTCTGTTCGTCCTGCTCTGCAGCTTCCATTCTAACTCCCTGAAATCACTTTTTATATCGTCAATCCTATTTCTGGCTATATCATTTGTGCCAATATGTAACACGATTTCTGGCTGTTCGCCCTCCCCTTTTAGAACCTTAATACACCCGATCGGAGACGTCCCGGACCCTGGCACCAGGGAGGCAACATACCTTCCGGGAATCCTGATCCTGACCACAGTGAAATGCCCCAAGGTGCTTCCAAGGGGCATTATAAAACAAAGTATGACAATGAGACACATAACGTTCCAAAGAAGCACAATGCAAACTGAAGGAACAGCGCTCCATCCTCTCCTTTAGACACTTTTCAGTCTTGTGGTCTCAAATACTGAATTTCACATCTTTAGAAACTGATCATGTTATTTCTGAAGAAGAGTCTACGCCCAAAACGTCAGCCTTCCTGCTCCTCTGATGCTGCTTGGCCTGCTGTGTTCATCCAGCTCTACACATTGTTATTTATACAAGTCATCCAGTTTTCTTATATTCCCTTCCCGCGGCATTGTCTTGTTTCTGTCTTGTTTACTTTGCTCTTAGTAGAGAGGACCTGGTCTCCTCCTTTCACACGTTAATTTACACTCATTTTACATCTCTTTTCTCTTTCTCCAACATTAATGTTCCCTTTGACTTTTCGCATTGGGCCTCTAAACACCTGCCCTCTTGCTCCTTCTTTGCCTCTGTTGAAAGTATGAAAAATAATATTTCCAACATATTTCAGTTCTGAAGATGAGTGATCCTGGAATGAATGGAAGAGTGATTTTATTGTTCTATGTATTTGGGAGGATACAGTCATAAGTGGTTTGTTGCCATGATCTGGCACCATTTTGGATTACAAAATGAATAAAAAAAAGTTAACTTAAATAAAGCTTCATATTCTGTTCTATTGACAAAAAATATAAAGCCAGAAAAATAAGAAATAATGTTCAATTTTACAATCCTTGTCAAGCACAAATCTGGACTTTCTTAAGGTCTTTGGGGTTTCTGTAAGGTGTTGTGATTCTGGGCCACAATGAGTCCTTTTTCCGAGTTCAGCTAATGCACCAGGAGACCCTTGCTCCACTGCTGCTGCCTCACCAACATCGCTATGAGTCCTGATCGGGGTCTACCAGACAGCCAAATTGCAGCTGCTGCTTCACTGACATGGCTAGGAGACCCAATCCGGGCCTACCACATGGCCAAAGCTGCCGCCCTGCCTCACTGATACAGCCACCAAGAAGAAGATAAAGTTAAAGAAAAGCAAAGACGAAAACGAAAGAGAAAGAAGGATGCGGCTGACCTGGAGCAGATGGGCTCAGGACCTGAGACTTTGCCAGCGCCGCCATCTAGGAACCACTTGAAAAGTTAACAGCTTCTCTCTTCGCAAATTCTGCCAGACCTGCTGAGTTTCTCCAGTCAATTTCTGTTTCTGTTTGTTTCACATGAGGAGATATTGGGTCGGATATCAATATTATACAACCATAAGAAACAGGAACACGTGTAGGCCTTTTTGTTGCTCTGCCATTCAGTAGAATAAGTGCTGAACCCACACTCCTTATGTCCATTTTCTTGCACTTTTCCCATTGCTCTTAAATCTATCTTGGTCATAACCTAGGTCAAAGAGCTAAATTTTAAGGAGTGCCATTTGGGGCGAGGCAATGGCCCAGTGGTATTATCGCTGGACTGTTAGTCCAGACACCTGGACAATGTTGTCGGGATTCCGAGTACAAATCTCACTATGGCAGATGGTAGAATTTGAATTCAATAAACATCTGGAATTAAGAATCTAATGATGACCATAAATGCAGTCAATTGTCAGAAAAACCAACCTGGTTCACTAATGTCCTTTGGGGAAGGAACCTGCCATCCTTAACTGATCTGGGCCACACATGACTCCAGACCTACAACAATGTGGTTGATTCTTAACTGCCCTCTGGGCAATTAGGGATGGGCAATAAATGCTGCCAGGCCAGCGATGCCCTCATCCCGTGAATGAATAAAGAAAAAGAAAAATTCATCAACAGGCTCCTCTTAGAATCATAGAATCCCTACAGTGTCTTTGATCTCCCATTTGCTTTCTTAAGATGCCCTTGCACTTTCTATGCTCCACTAGCGCTTCCACTGATTTGCATTCTTTGTACCTTTTTAAAACCCGCAGTTGAGTTCTAAATATTCCTTGACAGCCAGTGTTCTACGGCTTGTTGCTCCTACATTTCACCCTCACCTTTGTTGCACTCACCGTACAGCCAGAAAGCCCTTCCTCAGGTTCTAGACTCCTCTGTATGGAGGAAGTCTCCTTCCTTCATAACAAAGTGTGGAGCTGGATGATCACAGCAGGCCAAGCAGCATCTTAGGAGCACAAAAGCTGACGTTTCATGCCTAGACCCTTCATCAGAATGGTCTAGGCCCGAAACGTCAGCTTTTGAGCTCATAAGATACTGATTGGCCTGCTGTGATCATCCAGCTCCACACTTTGTTATCTCAGGTTTTCCAGAATCTGCAGTTCCCATTATCTCTGGTCTCCTTCCTTCACGTCTTGTCTTCAAGAGACCTATCAAGTCATTTTCTAATAGGATCAGGCCTGATCTGTTTCCGTTTCAAATTCCACATTCCAATCTACTTCCTCAATAACTTTCCATTCCCCTGCCTAATAAGGATCATCTACCTCCACTGTAATGATATTTAAGGACCCTGCCACCACTGCCTAATGAGGCAGAGAATTGAAAAGTAATAGGGCAGAATCATACAGGGTCCTCAGTCATTGATGGGATTTGTGTAAGAGTCAGACGAAGTTGAGCGAGGTCTCTTAATGGCTTACGCAGCTTGCTGCATCTTTTATGCATTTGTTGAGCCATGCAGCTAGTTGCTAATTGAGGGGGCTTGTTGTTTGTTAAATTAAGCTCTGCTCACTAACATTCAGCCTCCCATTTTACCAAACTCGACAACTGGGGAAGGCATGTATTATTGCTGGACTGTTAATCCGGAGAGCCAGGTAATGTTTTGGAGATAATGGGAACTGCAGATGCTGGAGAATCCAAGACAACAAAATGTGAGGCTGGATGAACACAGCAGGCCAAGCAGCATCTCAGGAGCACAAAAGCTGACGTTTCGGGCCTAGACCCTTCATCAGAGAGGGGGATGGGGTGAGGGTTCTGGAATAAATAGGGAGAGAGGGGGAGGGGGACCGAAGATGGAGAGAAAAGAAGATAGGTGGAGAGAGTATAGGTGGGGAGGTAGGGAGGGGATAGGTTAGTCCAGGGAAGACGGACAGGTCAAGGAGGTGGGATGAGGTTAGTAGGTAGATGGGGGTGCGGCTTGGGGTGGGAGGAAGGGATGGGTGAGAGGAAGAACAGGTTGGACTGGTTTTGGGATGCGGTGGGTGGAGTGGAAGAGCTGGGCTGGTTGTGTGGTGCAGTAGGGGGAGGGGACGAACTGCGCTGGTTTAGGGATGCAGTAGGGGAAGGGGAGATTTTGAAACTGGTGAAGTCCACATTGATACCATTAGGCTGCAGGGTTCCCAGGCGGAATATGAGTTGCTGTTCCTGCAACCTTTGGGTGGCATCATTGTGGCACTGCAGGAGGCCCATGATGGACATGTCATCTAAAGAATGGGAGGGGGAGTGGAAATGGTTTGCGACTGGGAGGTGCAGTAGTTTGTTGCGAACCGAGCGGAGGTGTTCTGCAAAGCGGTCTCCAAGCCTCCGCTTGGTTTCCCCAATGTAGAGGAAGCCACACCGGGTACAGTGGATGCAGTATACCACATTGGCAGATGTGCAGGTGAACCTCTGCTTAATGTGGAATGTCATCTTGGGGCCTGGGATAGGGGTGAGGGGGGAGGTGTGGGGGCAAGTGTACCATTTCCTGCGGTTGCAGGGGAAGGTGCCGGGTGTGGTGGGGTTGGACGGCAGTGTGGAGCGAACAAGGGAGTCACGGAGAGAGTGGTGTCTCCGGAAAGCAGACAGGGGTGGGGATGGAAAAATGTCTTGGGTGGTGGGGTCGGATTGTAGATGGCGGAAGTGTCGGAGGATGATGCGTTGTATCCGGAGGTTGGTAGGGTGGTGTGTGAGAACGAGGGGGATCCTCTTTGGGCGGTTGTGGCGGGGGCGGGGTGTGAGGGACGTGTTGCGGGAAATACGGGAGACGCGGTCGAGGGCGTTCTCGATCACTGTGGGGGGAAAGTTGCGGTCCTTGAAGAATTTGGACATCTGGGATGTGCGGGAGTGGAATGTCTTGTCATGGGAGCAGATGCGGCGGAGGCGAAGGAATTGGGAATAGGGGATGGAATTTTTGCAGGAGGGTGGGTGGGAGGAGGTGTATTCTAGGTAGCTGTGGAAGTCGGTGGGCTTGAAATGGACATCAGTTACAAGCTGGTTGCCTGAGATGGAGACTGAGAGGTCCAGGAAGGTGAGGGATGTGCTGGAGATGGCCCAGGTGAACTGAAGGTTGGGGTGGAAGGTGTTGGTGAAGTGGATGAACTGTTCGAGCTCCTCTGGGGAGCAAGAGGCGGCGCCGATACAGTCATCAATGTACCGGAGGAAGAGGTGGGGTTTTGGTCCTGTGTAGGTGTTTTGGAGATCCAGGTTTGAATCTCATCATGGCAGAGGGTAGAATTTGAATTCAGCAAAAATCTGGAATTAAATCTGTAATTAATGATGACCATGAAACAATTCTTAATTGTTGGGGAAACCCATCTGGTTCACTAATGACCTGTTGTGAAAGAAACTGCCATTCTTACCTTATCTGGCCTATATGACTCCAGAACATCAGCATTGTGGTTGATTCTTAACTGCCCTCTGGACAATTAGGGATAAGCAATAAATGCTGGCACAGCCAGCGAC
This sequence comes from Stegostoma tigrinum, assembly GCF_030684315.1. NCBI lineage: Eukaryota > Metazoa > Chordata > Chondrichthyes > Orectolobiformes > Stegostomatidae > Stegostoma > Stegostoma tigrinum. Next base: position 102,135,214 of record NC_081360.1, read on the forward strand.
ACCTTCATCACATGAATGTATAAATAAAAATATAATAAGCTAGGCATCGAGAATTCTTGACATCGCAGTCAGATGGAAGAACCAATGACTTCGGTTCACCGCTGGCTTTGTGGAACCTCTGTTGCTCTGCGCCAAACACCATATCAATCTGGTTGGTGCACATCTTGCTATTCTGCAGCTTGTCTCCTTAATCTTGCATCCACTCCACGACAAACACACTGCATGTGCAGCAAGCAAGCAATCCTATCTCAAAGTCTCAGGGGAGTGGACCCCACTGAAGTCCATGGAGGCACTGTCAGTCTGGGGGTCACGGCACAGTCAGTCAAGGGCAGCCTCCCAAAACCAGACCAGGCAATTGAGCATAGCCAGATGTCTGGTCGGGATAACATCAGTCAGGTGGAAAATGCCTCTGCAGTCCAGGGGAGTGGGTCACTACCTGTCCTACGGCCCTGAGACAGGGGTTTTGGCCAATGAGGTTGGGGAGATCCACAAGCATCATTTGGATCTGGGCACTTTCTGGGCTTTGAAGGCAATGGGCCATGCTCAATCTGTCAAACAGTCCACAGAAACAAAGGCAAAAGGTGGGCAGTGGGACGAGGGGGACTGCCGTCATAGAAGGAAGACTCGGGAACCTGTCAGAAACTGCAGGCTTTGGGGAAGATGGATGATAACTGTCAAGGACGCAATAGTTTGTAAGGGGGTGTGGAATACAGTAAAGCATTGATTCGGAATAGGGTAATGCAGAAGTGCGAAGGGTTTGCCCATGGTCAGGAGCACTCTGGCTTCAAAGTGGGGATAGAGTACGCCCTGGTCTGGAGGAGGGCCAGGTCAGCAACTGCACGCTTATGTAGATGAGTTGGGTGGGGCATGTGGCAATTAGGGCACACACAGTGAGCTATCAGGGAGGGGACATGGATGTTTGGGGTCTCACCAATATATTCAGGCAAAGGTTGGAAGCCACTGGTTGAGGAGTATCCACTGTTACCTTCCATTGTGCTGGAAATCGACAGCAGGCAATGGGGAAGAAAATGGCTGCAATTATACTTGGAGTGGACAGGGTAAGAGAGGGATGGGCTTCAGAATCCACCAATGTTATGCCCTTGAGAGGGAAACATTACTCATTGATCCAGGCATTATATAGGACACAGATCTGCAGGGTCCTAATCCCCAGCCATCTTACAGCATTAGTCCCCTGTTTGTTATGCAGCACCATGTCCTGCGCATCACTGAGCACCTCATTCACACCAACAATTTGTGACCCGGAGGTTACAGAAAGATTAGGGACGTTGCAGGACAAGGGGGAGTAGTGCCAACAGAACAACAGAACCCGTTGTCCTTATGTGCCTTGTTCCTGTATCATCCACTTGCCATGTTGGACTTGAAACAGTAACTCTGATAGACACTGCCAGACCTTCTGAGCTTTTCCAGCACGAACAGGCGTTGAAAATAATAAAAAAAAGCTAATGGAATGTTGGCCTTTATGTCTAGAGGACTTAAGTATAAGGATGCAGAAGTTATGTGCACTTGTACAAAACCATGGTTACAGCCCACTTGACACTACTGTGACCAGATATGGGCACCACACCCTAGGAAGGATATCTTGATCTTGGGGGGAATAATACTTGGTCTTCCAAGATTAAATTATGAGGAGAGATTATACAAATTAAATCTATGTTCTCTAGAATTTAGAAGGTTAAAGGTTGTCTGATCAAAATGTTCAAGATAGAGGCACCATTTTTAGATTGAGGTAAGGAGGAATTTATTCTGTCAGAAGGTAGCGAGTCTTTGAAACTCCTTGCCACAGAGAGTTGTGGGAACAGAGTCCTTGTGTATATTTAATGCCGACATAGATAAATTCTTGATCGGAAAAGGAATCAAGGAGTTACATGAAAAGTGAATGTGGGGAATGTCAGATAAGTCATGATCCTATTGAATGGTGGAGAAGGCTCTAGGGGCTGAAAGGCTTACTCCTGTTTCTATTTGTTATGGTGTTATACAAATAAGAGAGTACAGGGTAGTCCTGTAAATCCACTGGTTGGGGATTAGAGAACTAGGGGGCGTAGTTGTTAAATTAGGACCAATCTGTTCAGGAGAGATGTTAGGAAGTACTTCCACATACAAAGGGTGATAGAGGTTTTACCTCTTTTCCACAAATAACAGTAGATGCTGTATCAGTGGTTAATTTTAAACTTGAGATAGATAAATTATATATGGAAGCATATAGAGTCAGGCCACAGATCAATTATGATCTCTGTGAATGATGGAATATGCTTGAGTGACTGAATAGCCTACTCCCGTTCCTATGGGAAAGTGCTAACTCCCCTATGCTAATAAATTGTCAAGTGGGGAGCAAGATGAGGCAGTAAATTGCTCTCAAATATTAGCAGAACTGGCATGTTGTGAAATGTAAGCTGTTTTGATGCATGCACAGACAGGTTAGCACAGTGTTGGGCAAAAGGATTATTATCCCAGACTTGACGCATCATTGATTCATTGTTTTGAAATGGAATTTTCTTCCTCAGAATTTACTGAGTGAAAGGTGTTGCTCAAGGGGAGGATCTTAATTTTTAAATAGCTGAGTGTCTTTTAGTTTAGCTCAGTGCCTGTTGGATGCCATGACAGCAGGGAGTGCTCAAAGCAATATTTTAAATTCCTTTTTTTACTTTGGCACGGTAAGGAGTCGGTTTTCGAAGAGTTTGGAACAAGGCCATTTATTGATTCAGTTTTATGGTAAGTTACACAACTTGCTTTGTTAACAAGGCTTCCCTTTGCACAAGACAAGTTTGCTTATTGAAAGGAGCAGTTAGTAGTAGGGCTGAAACTCTTCAGCACACTTAATACCTGGATACGATTGCTGTGAGGTCTCGGTTTCCTCCAGCAAATTTTCTTCCCCAGTCTTGCATGTGCGCACCTGCAGAATTCCCACTGGGATTAGATTGGTGACCAGGCAGAGGTCTATAAATATCAATGGAGTTCAGCGGAGGAAGTATTTCCACTTGTGAAGTGGAGTGTAAAACTAAGATACCATAAATTAAGGGCAGGCATGAATAAAGCTGACAGGTTTACCAGGTTTATTTCTGGGATAGTAGGACTGGTGTATGAACAGAGACTGATCAATCAAGATTATATTCACTGGAGTTCAGAAGAATTGGGGAGAAGTTACAGAAACCTGCACAATTCTAACAGGACTATACAGGGTAAACACAGCAAGGATGTTCCCAATGAACAGGGAGCCCAGACCATGGGTCATAGTTTAAGGATATGGAAGCCATTTAGTATTGAGATGAGGAGAAATCTCTTCGCTCAGAGAGAGGTGAGCCTGTGGAATTTGCTATCATAGAAAGCGGTTGAGACTATAAAATTGAATGTTTTCAAGAAGGAGTTAGAGCTGTTAGGGCTGAAAGGATCTAAGGATATGGGGAACAAGAGGGAACAGCAGACTGAGTTGGATGATGAGCCGTAATCATCTTGGGGCGCAGAGTGGGCACGAGAGGCTGAATGGCTAACTCCTGCTCCTGTTTTCGATGTTCTGATGTTGGTTATTGAGCGTCAGGGTTTTAAGCAGCTCCTCTCCACTACTTCTAAACAGGATCCTGTCCAGGTTCTTGTCCAGATGCACTGTGTTGTAACTCTTAACAAATGTGCCGATTTGCCAGTTGCATTCACCCTCCTGCCTTGGATACTTGCTGAAGTTGATCAAACATATTGAAAGATAAGTCTCATCAAGGCTGTGATCTTGATTGTAAATTATATTGTCATAGAGTTGTACAGTACAGAAACAGACGCTACGGTCCAACTTGTTCACGTCAAATAGGTATCCTAAATTGATCTAGTCCCACTTGCCAGTATTTGGCCCATATCCCTCTAAAGCCTTCCTATTCATATACTCATCCAGATGCCTTCTAAAAATTAAGTTTAAAATATGTAAATTTCACAACCTCCCAACAAAAAAGTATCTGAAATCTTGACTGAGGCCTGTTGATTCATAGAATCCCTACAATATGGAAGAAGACCATCTGAGTCCACACCAATTCCCAAAACAGCATCCTACCATATCTCTGCAGCCTTGCACTTATGACCAATCCACCTAGCCTACACATCCTGTACTGTAACGGGCAATTTAGCATGGTCAATCCACTTAACCTGCAAATTTTTGGGCTATGAGATGGGGAGAATGTGTAAGCTCCATACAGAGAGTCACCCAAGTGTGGAACTGAACCAGGGTCCCTAGGCACTCTGCTAACCACTGACCCACCATGCCTCTCCAGGTATTTTTCAAATGTTGGCCTCATAACAGTGGGGAGAATTCCACCTGCTCTTCTTCAAGATGGTGAGAATGAGATCCTTCACATCCCAAGAGGCCAGTCTGGGATCTTAGTTTAGTATCTCAGCTGAAAGTTGCAGCTTCCAATGGCAGTGCATCTGCTACTTACTGCATTGTTGCTCCAATCTCTGGGTGTGATCCAAGGGCATTCTAAATTGGGATTCATTTGAAGATAACACAGTGTGAAGCTGGATGAACACAGCAGGCCAAGCAGCATCAGAGGAGCAGGAAAGTTTGACGTTTCGGGTCTGGACCCTTCTTCAGAAATGGGGGAGAGAGAGGGGATTCTGAAATAAATAGGGAGATGGGGAGGCGAATAGAAGATGGATAAAGGAGAAGATAGGGTGAGGAGACTGACAGTCAAAGAGGAGGGGTTACAGTCAGTGAAGGTGAATGTAGGTGGGGAGTTAGGGAGGAGATAGGTCAGTCTAGGGAGGACGGACAGGTCAAGGGGGCGAAATGAGGTTAATGGGTAGGAGATGGGGGTGTGGCTTCAGGTGGGAGGAATGGTTAGGGAGGCGGGGACTAGCTGGGCTGGTTTTGGGATCTGGTCAGGGGATGGGAGTATTTGAAGATTGTGAAGTCCACATTGATATCCTTGGGCTGCAGGCTTCCCAAGCGAAATATGAGATGCTGTTCCTGCATCTTTTGGGTGGTATCATCATGGCAATGCAGGAGGCCCAGGATGGACATGTTGTCCATGGAGTTATTTGGGGGTGGGGTGGCGAGTTGAAATGGTTTGCGAACGAGAGGTGTATTTGTTTGTTGCGAAGTGAGCATAGGTGTTCCACAAAGTGGTCCCCAAGCCTCCGTTTGGTTTCCCTGATGTAGAGGAGGCCACAACACGGGTGAGGTTCCAGAGGACTGGAGCCTTGCTAATGTTGTCCCCTTGTTTAAAAAGGGCAGCAAGGATAATCCAGGTAATTATTAACCGGTGAGCCTGATGTCAGTGATAGGGAAGCTACTGGGGAAGATACTGAGGGATAGGATCTATTTCTATTTGGAAGAAAATGGGCTTATCAGTGATAGGTAACATGGTTTTGTACAGGGAAGGTCATGTCTTACCAACTTAATAGAATTCTTTGAGGACGTGACAAAGCTGATTGATGAGGGAAAGGCTGTAGATGTCATATACATGGACTTCAGTAAGGTGTTTGATAAGGTTCCCCATGGCAGGCTGATGGAGAAAGTGAAGTCACATGGGGTCCAGGGTGTGCTAGCTAGATGGATAAAAAACTGGCTGGGCAACAGGAGATAGAGGGTAGTAGTAGAAGGGAGTTTCTCAAATTGGAGACCTGTGACCAGTGGTGTTCCACAGGGATCTGTGCTGGGACCACTATTGTTTGTGATATATGTAAATGATTTGGAAGAAGGTGTAGGTGGTCTGATCAGCAAGTTTGCAGATGACACTAAGATTGGTGGAGTAGCTGATAGTGAAGGGGACTGTCAGAAATTACAGCAGAATATAGATAGACTGGAGAATTGGGCAGATAAATGGCGGATGGAGTTCAATCTGGGCAAAGGCGAGGTGATGCATTTTGGATGATCAAATTCAAGGGCGAACTATACAGTAAATGGAAAGGTCCTAGGGAAAATTGATGAACAGAGAGATCTGGGTGTTCAGGTCCATTGTTCCCTGAAGGTGACAACGCAAGTCAATAGGGTGGTCAAGAAGGCATATGGCATGCTTTCCTTCATTGGGCGGGGTATTGAGTACAAGAGTTGGCAGGTCATGTTGCAGTTGTACAGGACTTTGGTTCGGTCACATCTGGAGCACTGTGTACAGTTCTGGTCGCCACATTACCAAAAGGATGTGGATGCTTTGGAGAGGGTGCAGAGGAGGTTCACCAGGATGTTGCCTGGTATGGAGGGTGCTAGCTATGAAGAGAGGTTGAATAGATTGGGATTATTTTCATTAGAAAGACGGAGATTGAGGGGGGACCTGATTGAGGTCTACAAAATCATGAGGGGTATGGACAGGGTGGATAGCAAAAAGCTTTTTCCTAGAGTGGGGGACTCAATTACTCGGGGTCATGCGTTCAAAGTGAGAGGAGGAAAGTTTAAGGGAGATATGCGTGGAAAGTTCTTTACACAGAGGGTGGTGGGTGCCTGAAACGCGTTGCCAGTGGAGGTGGTAGACGCAGACACGTTAGCGTCTTTTAAGATATATTTGGACAGGTACATGGATGGGCAGGGAGCAAATGGACACAAACTGTTAGAAAATAGATGACAGGTTAGACAGAGGATCTTGATCGGCGCAGGCTTGGAGGGCCGAAGGGCCTGTTCCTGTGCTGTTGGTTTCTTTGTTTGTTACAACAGGAACAGCAGATACAATATATCACATTAACAGATGTGCAGGTGAACATCTGTTTGATGTGAAAAGTCTTCTTAGGGCATGGGATGGGGTTGAGGGAGAAGGTATAGGGACGGGTGTAGCACTTGCTTTGGTTGCAGGGAAAAGTGCCGGCGGTGGTGGGGCTGGAGGGGAGTGTGGAGCGGACAAGGGAGTCACGGAAAGAGTGGTCCCTCCGGAAAGCACGTATGGGTGGGAGGGAAAAATGTGTTTGGTAGAGGGGAGATTGCAGATGGCGGAAATGTAGGAGGATGATGCATTGGATTTGAAGGTTGGTGTGGTGGTACGAGAGGACGAGGGGGATTCTGTTTTGGTTATTATTGCGGATGGGGGTGGAGGGATGAGTTGCGGGAAATGCATTTTCAAGGGCATTTTTGATCACTGCGGACGGGAAGTTGCGGTTCTTTAATAAAAGAGGACATCTGGGATGTTCGGGAGTGCCGAAGAGGCAAGCATAGCTTGGGCCCCATGCAGGTACCCAGGGCCACACCCTTTGTCTGTAGGAATTGGGAGGAATTAAAGGAGAAGTTGTTGAGTATGAGGACGAGTTTGGATAAGCAGATGAGGGTGTCACTGGAGGTGGAACTGGTCTTTTCTGCAGGATAGGAAGAAGTGGAGGGCTTTTAGGGCATCAGCATGGGGAATGCAGGTGTATAGGGACTGGATGTCCGTATTAAAAATGAGGTGTTGGGGAGTGGGGAATTGGAAGTTCTGGAGGAGGTGGAGGGTGTGGGTGAGGCCTTCCACTCCCGAACATCCCAGATGTCTTCTTTTTTAAAGAACCGCAACTTCCCCTCCGCAGTGATCGAAAATGCCCTCGATCATGTCTCCTGCACTTCCCGCAACTCATCCCTCACACCGCCTATCCGCAATAATAATCAAAACAGAATTCCCCTTGTCCTCACGTGCCACCCCACCAACCTCCAAACCCAACGCATCATCCTCCTACATTCCCGCCATCTGCAATCTGATCCCACTTCCAAAGATATTTTTCCTTCCTTACCCTTATCTGCTTTCCGGAGGGACCACTCTTTCCGTGACTCCCTTGTCCGCTCCACACTCCCCTCCAGCCCCACCACCCCCGGCACTTTTCCCTGCAACCGAAGCAAGTGCTGCACCTGCCCCTATACCTCACCCTCATCCCATGCCCTAAGAAGACTTTTCACATTAACAGATGTGCAGGTGAACATCTGTTTAATGTGATATACTGTATCTGCTGTTCCCGTTATGGCCTCCTCTACATCAGGGTAAGCAAACAGAGGCTTGGGGACCGCTTTGTGGAACACCTACGCTCAGTTCGCAACAAACAACTACACCCCCCCATCGTGAACCATTTCAACTCCCCTCCTCACTCGTCGGACGACATGTTCATCCTGGGCCTCCTGCATTGCCACAATGATGCCACCCGAAAGATGCAGGAACAGCATCTCCTATTTCGCTTGAACCCTGCAGCCCAAGGATACCAATGTTGACTTCGCAAGCTTCAAAATCTCCCTTCCCCCGACCCAGATCCCAAAACCAACCCAACTAGTCCCCGCCTCCCTAACCATTACTGCCACCTCAAGCCCCACCCCCATCTCCTCCCCACTAACCTCATCCCGCCCCCTTGACCTGTCCATCCCCCTGGACTGACCTATCCCCTCCCTAACACCCCACCTACATTCACCTTCACTGGCTCTAACTCCATCTCTTTGACCTGTCTGTCTCCTCTCACCCAATCTTCTCCTTTATCCATCTTCTATCCGCCTCCCCCTGTCTCCCTATTTATTTCAGAATCCCCTTCCCCTTCCCCATTTCTGAAGAAGGATCCCGACCTGAAACGTCAAACTTTCCTGCTCCTCTGATGCTGCTTGGCCTGCTGTGTTCATCCAGCTTCACACCTTGTTATCTCAGATTCTCCAGCATTGGCAGTTCCTATTATCTTCATTTGAAGATGTTGGCCCCTATGTGGAATGTGTATTGCCTAATGAGGACAAGAGCACATTATAGTTGAATACCTTCCAGGCACATGAAGAATAGCTGCTCGGGACTTACAAAGCTGCGCAAACGGAAGACTCTTTGGGACGTAAAGTGGAAATATTGATAGGTAGGTTAATTAGTTAACCATTCTTCAGGGGAGGAAATCTTCCGACCTTACCTGGTCTGGCCAACCTGAGATAAAAGATCCACAGCAACATAGTTAACTCTTAATGGCCTTCCGAAATGGCCCAAAGCAGCTCAGCTTTATCAGAGATAATAAAAACTGCAGATGCTGCAATTCATGCTGGAAGAACACAGCAAGCCAGGCAGCAGGTGAAGTCAACATTTTGGGTATTACTCTTCTTCAGGACAGCTTTATCAGAACCTGGTTTAACTGTGGGGTCAGAATCTTTGTGTATATTTAAGGCTGAGAGGGATAGATTCTAGGTCAGTTGGGGAATCACGTGTTACAGGAAAGGGAAGAAAGAGCAGAGGTGTGGTTATATTGGATCAGGTATAAACATGAATGGAGGAGCAGCAATAAATTATGTTCCTTTTCAGACAGGCTTCCTGACCGTGGCCATACATTGGCCCAGGGATTTGCAAGAGGCAGCAGTGAATGTTTCAGAAATGTCTGAGTGGATGTGGAGGAGTTCAGAGGAGAATGTTCCCTGATCATTTCTCATTTTGTTGCTGGACTCACTGCACAACCTGTTAGCTCATCACTGCACCAACCAATTATCAATATGTAACAACTAAAACCAACCACCTAATAAGCAGCAGGCTGGGCATACCTGTGGTTTTAGGTTTGGCCAACACAAGGCAGGTTGAGAGACAGTAGGAACTGCAGATGCTGGAGAATCTGAGATAACAAGGTATAGAGCTGGATGAGCAAAGCAGGCCAAGCAGCATCAGAGAAGCAGGAAAGTTGACGATTCTGAAGAAGGGTCTAGGCCTGAAATGTCAGTTTTCCTGCTCCTCTAATGCTGTTTGGCCTGCTGTGTTCATCCAGCTCTGCACCTTGTTATCTATGAGACAGGTTGACATTGTTTATGTCCCTATTTCCTCTGAGTGATTCTGCATAGAGCATTTTGTCTGATTCTGGACACCACAGGTGTGGAAGGAGATGTGAAGGATTCAGAAAGGGAGCCACAAAGACAAGAGTGAGGGAATTAAGTTGGATGGATTTATTAGAGAAGCTGGGGCCATTCTGTTTACTGTAGAGGAGACTGAGGCGGGGTGGGGGGTGGGGGGTAAAATGAAGATGGACATGGATAGGACAAATAGGAAGAATGTTTTCCCTTGGTAGAGAGATCAGTAATCAGGGGCCATGATTTAAGCTAAGAGGCAGGTGGTTTAGACAAAATATGAGGAAAGACGTTTTTACACAGAGGGTGATGGGAATCTTGAACTCATTACTTAAGGGTGGTAGAGACAGAAATCCTCAACATTTAAGAAGTATTTAGGTGCCTGCTTGCAATGTCAAGGGATACAATGCTGGAAAATGGAATTAGAAGAGTTAGGTGGTTCATTTGGACTAGCACAGGCCCAGAGGACTGAAGGACCTTTTATGTGCTGTAGAACTCTATAAATCTATGAGTGTATGATGTAATGGGGTATTTGTTAAGAGGCAAAGCAAAATTATGAATTGCTGAGGTAGCCTAAAAAAGGAGAAAGTGTTTCCAATTGGCTGACTGGTTGATAAATGGATAGCACATGGTCAAGGTTGTTGCAAGAGAACCAAAATTAACATAAGGGGGAGGCTGGATAGGCTGGGACGTTTTTCACTGGAGCATTGCAGGTTGAGGTGTGTCCTTATAGGATCTTTCAAAATCATGAGGGGTATAGATAAGGTGAATGGCAGGTGTCTTTCCCCTATGATGGGCGATTTCAAGACTATGGGACATATTTTTAGGTGAGAGGAGAAAGGAATTTAAAAAGGACACGAGGGGGATCTCTTTACACAGAGAGTGTTTCGTGTATGGAATAAACTTCCAAAGCATGTGCTGGATCTGGGCACCGCTATTTAAAAAACATTTAGATAAGTACACAAATAAGAAAGGTTTGGAGGGATACAGGCCAAGTCCAGGCAAGTGGGACTAGTTTAACTTCATTTAATTTTAATTTGGGACAATGGTCAGCATGGACTGGTTGGACCAAAGGGTCTGCTACCATGCCTCTGTTGCGCGTTCAGTATTTGTGATAAACTGCCTGGTAGGACACAAGTTCAGGAGCAAGCTTCACAGGAGAGATAAATAAATCTTGATGAGAAAAGAAATTGCAACAATATGGGGAAAAAACAGGGGAATAGGACTAACCAGATTGCTTCCTGAAATAACTAGTACAGAGGTGGGGTGAAAGATATAGGACAGATGTCAGAGGTAGTTTCTTTACTCAGAGAGTAGTAAGGGAATGGAATGCTTTGCCTGCAACGGTAGTAGATTCGCCAACTTTAGGTACATTTAAGTCGTCATTGGATAAGCATATGGACATACATGGAACAGTGTAGGTTAGATGGGCTTGAGATCGGTATGACAGGTCGGCACAACATCAAGGGCCGAAGGGCCTGTACTGTGCTGTAATGTTCTATGTAATAGTTCTAGAGGGTCTGAATGGCATTCTCCTATAATGCATGATTTGATAGTTCTAAGTATAACATATACTTCTGGATATCAATGATTGGTAAACAGGTCTTCTACACAGCGCTGAGGACCAGCTGGTGCATTAACGAAGGCCTGAGGTTTTCGGGGTCTATAGTACTTCAGACAGGGTTGCTGTGCACTGGGTGGGGGAGCAGTGTTGCTCAGCACAGCTTGGGGACAACGTTGCTGTGCACTGGTTGTGGGGGACATGAGGACTGCTGTGCACTGGCTGTGGGGACAATGCTGCTGTTCACTGGCTGAGGGAGCAGTGACGCTGCTCTAAGGAAATCAATCCCAGCCTATCTAGTCTCTCTTCATAGCCGAATTGCTCCAGCTAAGGCAACGTCCAGTAATCTTTCTAGAGATCACATGTTTCCTATATGGCAATAATATCTTTCCTGAGACCACAAATGCACACAGTACTCCAAGTGTGGTCGATATGCAAATCTTCTTGCGACGAAAGCTACCATTCCACAAGGCCACCTAATGGACTACTGCACCTGCACGTGACTTGAGTGACTTAAAGGGTCTTTATAACGATCAGGGATAGCATCAGAGTTATCAATACAATATATTACGTCATTTCAATTTCATATTTTTTTAATGATTAGAGTTTTAGTTCCATCAGTGGCCATGGTGGGTTTTGAAACCATGTCCTAACAGAATTGGCAGGGGTTGCTACTGCTCTGATTAAGTTAGCACTCAGCATTATCTCCCACTGCAGTGATTTCTTTGTTTAGCTGTGACTCCTGCTTTCGGGTATAACTGAGATTATGAATTTGACCATCTGTGATAAGCTGGACCCTGTGTTGCCATCTTCCAATTTGTTGTGGTATTTTTTGTGTTGCTAAAGCAGGTGTTATTCCTTTCGAGTGTAAGTCTGGGGAAATGACCATGGATTAGAAAGAAATGCCAGAAGTGTTGAACAGACTTTCTATCTTCACTGTGGAAGCTTTTAAAAAAAAATCTCATAGGTAGTTGAAAAGAAGTGAAGGACAGGAGGAACTTAAAACATTTACCAGCATTAAGGAAAAATGAAAAATATTACTCTTAGAGGTCGAAAGGTCGCCGGGATCAAATGGACTGTGTCTAGAATCTTAAAAAAGTAGTTGCAGGGAGCATGGAGGCACTGGTTATAGTTTTCCAAAATTTCTTAGATTCTGGAAACAAACTGGAAGATTATAAACATGATATCACTATTCAAGAAAAGAGAAAGACTGAAAAGTGGAAATGCCTGTTAGACTGGTATCTGTCATTAGAAATTTGTGGGAATCCATTACAGAGGGTTATAGAATGATACTTAGAAAATGGATCAGGCAGAGTTAAACTGACTCTGGAATGGAAGTAGAAATTGTGTTTATCTGATTTCTTGGAACTTTTTGAGGAAATAACAAGGAAGGTGGGTAAAGCAGAACCTATTGATATGGTGTACTTTGAATTTCCAGAAGATATTTGATGAAGTACTACATCAAAGATTGCTTTGTAAAATAAAAGCACATGGTGTAGGGATAGTATATTAGTGCGGGTAGAAGATCGGTAGCACACAGAAAGCCGAAAATAGGCACAAATGGATCTTTCTCAGATTGGCCAGGTCTAACAAGTGGAGTGCCACAGGGATCTGTGCAGGGGTCTCAACTATTCCTAATCTACAGTGATGACTTTGAAAAGGCCAAATGTGAAATGGCTGAACTTGCCCATGTCACCTATGGTACTGTTGTGAGGTAGATTTAAACAGTGCAACACCTGAAACTCATCACCAAATTAAAACTGGTTTATTTTGATTGTTAAACAATGTCCACAAGGAGGTGGTATTACACTACTCATTAAAGAAACACGTCAACGAAAACATGAATAGGAAGGGAATAGAGGGATACAGATCCTGTAAGTGAAGACAGTTTTAGCATGGAAAGGAAAAATGTGTTGGCATAGGCTTAGAGGGCTGAAGGGCCTGTTCCTGTGCAGTATTGTTCTTTGTACTCTTTGTTCTCTTCCTCTAATTTGCCAATGACAACAAGGGTGGCTGAGAAAGTGAGATTTCGAGAGTCTGAACGATACAGATAGGAGCGGCCAAAATTTGGCAGATGAAGGGCAGTGTGGGTAAATGTGAACTTTTCCACTTGGACAGGTCAAGTAGAAATGCAGCTTTATTATAGAACTGAGTGGTACAGAGGACTCTGGATGGTCAGGGCCATGAATTCACAAAAGAATACCAGCATATATTCAAGAAGAACATAGATGTGGTTCTTCGGGGCAAAGGGAATAAAGGATACAAGGAGAAAACAGGAACAGGAGACTGAGTTGGATCATATTGAATTGTGGAGCAGGCTTGAAGGGCCAAATGGCCTATTCTTGCTTCTATTTTCTACCCTTAGGAAGGTAAATAGGAACATTTCATACTGTCACTAGACTATTACTCCAGAGTCCCTGGTAATGTTCTGGGGACCTGGGTACAAATCCTCCCATAGCCGATGGCAGATTTTGAATTCAGTAAGACAAAATCTAGAATCAAGAATATAATAATGACTAATGTCAATTGTTGGAAAAAAACACCTGGTTCACTAATGCCCTGTACAGATGGAAACTACTATCCTTAACTGAGATAATGGGAACTGCAGATGCTGGAGAATTCCAAGATAATAAAATATGAGGCTGGATGAACACAGCAGGCCAAGCAGCATCTCAGGAGCACAAAAGCTGACGTTTCGGGCCTAGACCCTTCATCAGAGAGGGGGATGGGGAGAGGGAACTGGAATAAATAGGGAGATGGGGGAGGCGGACCGCAGATGGAGAGTAAAGAAGATAGGTGGAGAGAGTATAGGTGGGAAGGTAGGGAGGGGATAGGTCAGTCCAGGGAAGACTGACAGGTCAAGGAGGTGGGATGAGGTTAGTAGGTAGATGGGGGTGTGGCTTGGGGTGGGAGGAAGGGATGGGTGAGAGGAAGAACCGGTTAGGGAGGCAGAGACAAGTTGGACTGGTTTTGGGATGCAGTGGGTGGGGGGGAAGAGCTGGGCTGGTTGTGTGGTGCAGTGGGGGGAGGGGACGAACTGGGCTGGTTTAGGGATGCAGTAGAGGAAGGGGAGATTTTGAAACTGGTGAAGTCCACATTGATACTTCACTAACACCTTCCACCCCAACATTCAGTTCACCTGGGCCATCTCCAGCACATCCCTCACCTTCCTGGACCTCTCAGTCTCCACCTCAGGCAACCAGCTTGTAACTGATGTCCATTTCAAGCCCACCGACTCCCACAGCTACCTAGAATACACCTCCTCCCACCCACCCTCCTGCAAAAATTCCATCCCCTATTCCCAATTCCTCCACCTCCGCCGCATCTGCTCCCACGATAAGACATTCCACTTCCGCACATCCCAGATGTCCAAGTTCTATAAGGACCGCAACTTTCCCCCCACAGTGATCGAGAACGCCCTTGACTGCGTCTCCCGCATTTCCCGCAACACATCCCTCACACCCTGCCCCCGCCACAACCGCCCAAAGAGGATCCCCCTCATTCTCACACACCACCCTACCAACCTCCGGATACAACGCATCATCCTCCGACACTTCCGCCATTTACAATCCGACCCCACCACCCAAGACATTTTTCCATCCCCACCCCTGTTTGCTTTCCGGAGAGACCACTCTCTCCGTGACTCCCTTGTTCGCTCCACACTGCCCTCCAACCCCACCACACCCGGCACCTTCCCCTGCAACCGCAGGAAATGCTACACTTGTCCCCACACCTCCTCCCTCACCCCTATCCCAGGCCCCAAGATGACTTTCCATATTAAGCAGAGGTTCACCTGCACATCTGCCAATGTGGTATACTGCATCCACTGTACCCGGTGTGGCTTCCAAGGCTTGGGGACCGCTTTGCAGAACACCTCCGCTCAGTTCGCAACAAACAACTGCACCTCCCAGTCGCAAACCATTTCCACTCCCCCTCCCATTCTCTAGATGACATGTCCATCATGGGCCTCCTGCACTGCCACAATGATGCCACCCGAAGGTTGCAGGAACAGCAACTCATATTCCGCCTGGGAACCCTGCAGCCATATGGTATCAATGTGGACTTCACCAGTTTCAAAATCTCCCCTTCCCCTACTGCATCCCTAAACCAGCCCAGTTCGTCCCCTCCCCCTACTGCACCACACAACCAGCCCAGCTCTTCCCCCCCCACCCACTGCATCCCAAAACCAGTCCAACCTGTCTCTGCCTCCCTAACCGGTTCTTCCTCTCACCCATCCCTTCCTCCCACCCCAAGCCGCACCCCCATCTACCTACTAACCTCATCCCACCTCCTTGACCTGTCCGTCTTCCCTGGACTGACCTATCCCCTCCCTACCTCCCCACCTATACTCTCCTCTCCACCTATCTTCTTTACTCTCCATCTTCGGTCCGCCTCCCCCTCTCTCCCTATTTATTCCAGTTCCCTCTCCCCATCCCCCTCTCTGATGAAGGGTCTAGGCCCGAAACGTCAGCTTTTGTGCTCCTGAGATGCTGCTTGGCCTGCTATGTTCATCCAGCCTCACATTTTATTATCCTTAACTGATCTGGTCTACATGTGTCTCACAGCAATGTCGCTGACTCTTAACTGCCCTCTGGGTAATTAGGGATGGGCAATAAATGTGGCCTTAGCTAGTAACATCCAAAGTCTGTAAATGAATGAAAAACAAAATTGATCCTGAGCGAAACAATGAACTGCAGAAGCTGGAAAATCACAAACAAAAACAGGAATTGCTGGAAAAACTCAGCAGATCTGGCAACATTTGTGGCGATAAAGCAGAGTTAATGTTTTGGGTCCAGTGACCTTTCTTCAGAACAGTAGGGTGGATACTGGGAGGATATTTCTTGTGGGGAGTCTGGAACTTTGGTACATAGTTTAAGAAGAAGGGGTTTCCCTCTTTAAGACAAGGATAATTTTGTTCTCTCTTGAAGACCATTAATATGTGGAATATTCAAGCCAGACGGCATTGGGCACTAAGTCATTATAAGTATTCAAGTTTAAATTGGATGCATTTTTGCTCTTCATGCTTACTGGGGACAGATAAAAAGGTGGAGCTATCACCATAGTCAGATCAGACAGAATCTTAGGTTTAAGGGGCTGACTGGTGTACACCCATACCATGCATGCTGCTTCTGTGTTCTGAAGTTAATTTCAGCAGGCTTGATGGTTATCTTCTCTTCATTTCTTTCAGTGTTTTTGTGCTGAAGGTCTCACTCTTCCACAATGAGTTGGTCCTTCCTGACAAGACTCCTTGAGGAGATCCATAACCACTCCACGTTTGTTGGCAAGGTCTGGCTGACAGTCCTCATTGTCTTCCGCATTGTTTTGTTGGCAGTTGGCGGTGAGCCTATCTACCATGATGAACAAAGCAAGTTCACATGTAATACTCAGCAACCAGGTTGTGAGAACGTTTGCTACAATTCCTTTGCACCCCTTTCCCACGTCCGATTCTGGGTCTTCCAGATCATCATGATCTCAGTGCCATCCATCATGTACCTTGGCTATGCCATACACCGGATAGCCCGGATGGAGGGTGCCCAGCCAAAACCCAAGAGAAAGATGCCCATTGTGCATCGGGGAGCTGCCCGGGATTATGAGGAGGCAGAGGGTGATGACGAGGAGGACCCCATGGTCTGCGAGGAGATTGAGCATGAACCCGAGACTGAGGCTGACAAGAAAACGCCCGAGAAGAAGCCACATGATGGCAGGAGGCGTATCAAGGAAGATGGACTTATGAAGATGTATGTCTTCCAGCTCCTGATGAGAACTTTGTTTGAAATGGGTTTCCTGGCTGGCCAATACTTTCTGTACGGTTTTGAGGTGCTTCCTGGCTTTGTGTGCAGTACGATTCCTTGTCCATATACCGTCGACTGTTTTGTGTCACGTCCCACAGAGAAAACCATCTTCCTGTTGATCATGTATGTGGTCAGTAGTCTCTGCTTATTGCTCAACTTTGCTGAGCTCTTCCACCTTGGCCTCGGTGGCATCAGGGATGGCTTGAGGGGCAGGCGGCAGGCCTCCCGTTCCCACCGCCCCTCCAAGAGTACCCCTTATGCCCCTCCAGGCTATCACTCTGTGCTTCGCAAAGACAAGACCAAGCTGGGCAATGGAAATGTGCCGTACCGGGACAACCTTGGTGGACTAGGGCCAGGGAACTTTGAGATGTCCGAGGCAGTTCATCGACACTTAAAGCTTGCACAGGAGCAGCTGAACATGGCGTATCGGGCATCAGGAGAGCTCCCTCACCAACCGAGGAGTGGCAGCCCTGAGTCAAATGGCACAGCTGTTGAGCAGAACCGACTGAACTTTGCTCAGGAGAGGGATGGCGCCTGTGCCGACAAAGCAGGTAAAATCATTGATCATTTATTGAGGTCAATCAAGTTTAAATTGTGAGCCATGAAGCTTTGGGCTCAAATCCCATCAAGGTCTTTGGCACAAAATCTAGGCTGATACTCGATGTAGTACTGAGGAGTGCCGCTGAAGGTGCTGTCTCTTGGGTGAGATGTTTAACTGAGGAGCTGTTAGTTCCCTGAGGTAGGTGTAAAAGATGGCAGTATTTAAAGAAGAGATGGGGTTCATTCCTCCAAACAGTATTGCTGGAAGCCTATTACTTGGCAATATATTTGTTGCAAGCTCACGTGGTCTTATTGTATGCAAATTAGATTTTCTCCATGAAAACAGTGACTATACCTTAAACGTGCATCATTGATTGTAAAAATGATTTTGGGATACCCTGTGTTTATGAGCCCTAGCAGTTAGAGGCATCTGTTGGCCACTTGGCCTTCAATACACTGCACTTCCATTTGATATGGACAAAGCTGATCTGATTGTGACAAAATCTCTACCTTTCAGCCACTCCTCCACCCATGAACCCTTCACCTCCTCGTTAATCAGGAACCTTGAATGACCCTGCCTCTACCTGCTTTCTGAGGAAGAACATCCCAAATGAAGTCCTTTATTAAATGGAGATTGTGGGGTTATTAGCTGAGGCTTTGGAGGGTTACACAGACACAGCAGAGAAATGGTGTTACAGAGGACCCATGATCGATTGAATGGCGTAAAAGAGGTTAAATGGCTTCTTCATGTTCCTGTGTCCTTACCTAGTCTGCAACTTCTTTCTGTTTCTGACATTATCAATGAAGACTCCACTCATATCTCTTCATAAGACTAATTTCTGGAATTAATCTAATGATTCTTTTGTGAACTGCCTCTGACGTAATTTCAAAAATCCAAAAGAACTGTAGGTGCTGGAAATCAGAAACAAAAACAAATTGCTAGAAAAACTCAACAGACCTGGCAGCATCTGTATTGTCAAAGCAGATTTAATGTTTCAGGTTCAATGACGAGTGACCTGAAATGTTAACCCTATCTTCTCTCCACAATTGCTGCCAGGCCTGCTGAGCTTTTCCAGCAATTTCTGTTTTTGTTTTCAATCTACTATTTTTTTTCTAGAGCCATTGAAGTGCAGTGTATTAGAAAGCAAACTTGTACAGATGACAATCAGACCATAGATGGTCACCACAGCGAGTGTCCATCCAGATTATAGGCTCAGGTTTTTGGAGTGGGAACTCAAACACACACAGAATCTTCTGACTCTGAAGCAACAGAGCTGCCCCATGAGAACCATGGCCAACATGAACATTGAAAATAGATTAAATAGTGCCTCCTGGCTTTTACTGAGTATTAGTGCGGCCCTTTCTCTTGTCAGACCTGGGTTTCAATTGAGTGTTGATTGTAGATGTTCCACTTTGATAACATCTACTTTAGATGTTTACTTCAATGAGTTGGTGGGCTTTTTCTATAATTACAGACTATGCATTTTGAGCAGATTTCTATTGAAGAAGCAACAGAGTACTCTAAAGGTCAGAAATAAGTCCTTCAGCCTAAAATGATGCCATTCTAATGTTATTCCCACCTGCCTGCACATGGTCCACATCCCTCTATTCCCTGCCTATTCATATGTCTGTCTAATTGCCTCTTACACATTGCTACAGTGCCTGCATCTACCACTTCCCTGGCAGCGCATTCCAGACACTTACCATCCTCTGTATAAAAAAAACTTCCCTCACATGTCTCCCATATACTTCATCATAAGCCTATGCACCTTACTATTTGACATATTCACCCCAGGAAAAAGGCTCCGACTATTCACCCTATCCACGTCTTTGATAATTTTATATACTTCTATCAGGACGCCCCTCAGCCTCCAGTGAAACAAGTTTGCTCAACCTCTCCTTATAACTAGTACACCCCAAACCAGGCAACACTGATAAACCTCTTCTGCACCCTCTCCAAAGCCTCTACACCCTTACAATAGTGTGGCAACCAGAAATGCACACAATAGTCCAAATGTGGTCAAATTAAAATCTTATACAGCTGCAACATGACTTGCCAAGGGAAGGTTTGAGTGATGATCTGATGGCTGGATTTCAGAATCTAAAAGGATCCTGCAGGACCAGGGATCTTTCACTTGGCCTAGAACAGTAAAGATAAAATCACCATAGCTCTATCAAGACATAGGGCTGCATTCTTATTAGGGTGAGACAAACAGGTAATAGTCTAACCTGAGGGTCACTGTGCCTCAGGCATGGGGAGAACGTCTTCATGGTAGCCTCAGCCAGTGCAGGCATCTCTCACTAACAGTCTAGCCAACTGAGCTAACCAACTCTTTAGAGAATAGTAGAATGCCTGAAATAAAAGCACAATACTGTAGATGCTGGAATTGTGGAATAAAAACAGAAGAGTGGGCCTGTTAACAAAGTGTGGAGCTGGATGAACACAGCAGGCCAAGCAGCATCTCAGGAGCACAAAAGCAGACGTTTCGGGCCTCCTTCATCAGAGTGGACCTGTTTCCTCCTTTCTGCTTTTACACCTGTGATAACTCGATCTCTCTCCCCTACCATCATTAATACTCACTTCGTCTTTTGCTCTGGGCAACCTCACTGTCTATTCCACTTGCTCCTTGTCCCCCACTGTTAACAGCATACAAAAAAAGCACCATTTTACATCCCCTTTCAGTTCTGAACAAGAGGCATCCTGGCCCTGAAATGTTAACACTGTTTCTGTTTCCGCAGATGCTGTCAGACCTGGTGAGTTTCTCTTGCACTTCCAGTCTGACTGAAGGGTCTAGGCCCGAAACGTCAGCTTTTGTGCTCCTGAGATGCTGCTTGGCCTGCTGTGTTCATCCAGCTTCACGCTTTGTTATCTTGGATTCTCCAGCATCTGCAGTTCCCATTATCAAAGTAAATTACAGCACAGAAACAGGCCCTTCAGCCCTCCAAGATTGCGCTGATACAGATCCTCTATCTACACCTGTCACCTATTTTCCAAGGATCTGTAACCCTCTGCTCCCTGCCATTCATGTATCTGTCTAGTTACATCTTAAATGACGCTATTGTGCCTATCCCTGCCACCGCCACTGGCAACATGTTCCAGACACCCACCACCCTCTGTGTAAAGGACTTTCCACGCATATCTCCCTTAAACTTTTTCCCCTCACACCTTGAAATCGTGACCCCTAGTAATTGAGACCCCACTCTGGGGGGAAAAAGCTTCTTGCTATCCACCCTGTCTATGCCTCTCACACTTTTGTTGACCTCAATCAGGGCCCCCCTCAACCTCCATCTTTCTAATCCTAATCTACTCCACCTCACTTCATAGCTAGTGCCCTTCATACCAGGTGACATCCTAGTCACCCTCCTCTGCACGCTCTCCAAAGCATCCACATCCTTTTAGTAATGTGGCGATCAGAACTGTACACAATATTCCAAATGTGGTCAAACCAAAGTCCTATAAAACTGTAACATGACCTGCCAACTCTTGTACTCAATACTCCGTCCAATGAATGAAAGCATGCCATATGCCCTCTTCACCACTCTATCGACCTGTGTTGCCACCTTCAGGGTGCAATGGACATGAACATTCAGACCTCTCTGTGCATCAATTTTCCCCAGGGCTTTTCCAATTACCGTACAGTTTGCTCTTGAGTTAGATCTTCCAAAATGCATCACCTCGCATTTGCCTCGTTTGAACTCCATCTGCCATTTCTCTGCCCAACTCTCCAATCTATCTACAAAATGCTGCATTCTCTGGCAGTCCCCTTCACTGTCTGCTACTCCACCAATCTTAGTGTCATCTGCAAACTTGCTAATCACACCACCTATATCGTCCTCCAAATCATTTATGTACATCACAAACAACAGTGGTTCCAACACGAATCCCTGTGGAACACCACTGGTCACAGTTCTCCATTTTGAGAAAGTCCTCCCCACTACAACTCTCTGCCTCCTGTTGCCCAGCCAGTTCTTTACCCATCTAGTTAGTACACCCTAGATGCCATGCGACTTCACTTTCTCCATCAGCCTACCATGGGGAACCTTATCAAATGCCTTACTGAAGTCCATGTACATGACATCCACAGCTCTTCCCTCATCTATCAACTTTGTTACTTCCTCAAAGAATTCTATTACCAAAGTTGGTAAGACATGACCTTCCCTGCACAGAACCATGCTGCCTATCACTGATAAGCCCATTTTCTTCCAAATGTAAATAGATCCTATCCCTCAGTATCCTCTCCAGCAGCTTCCCCACCACTGATATTAGGCTCACTGGTCTATATTTACATGGATTATCCTTGCTATTCTTCTTAAACAAGGGGACATTAGCAATGGTCCAGTCCTCCGGGACCTCACCCGTGCTTAAGGATGCTGCAAAGATATCTGTTAAGGCCCCAGCTATTTCCTCTCTTGCTTCCCTCAGCAACCTGGGATAGATCCTATCCGGACCTGGGGACTTGTCCACCCTAATGCCTTTTAGAATACCCAACACTTTCCCCCTCTTATGCCAACTTGACCTAGAGTAATCAAACATCTATCCCTGACCTCAGCATACATCATGTCCCTCTCCTCGGTGAATACTGACGCAAGGTACTCATTAAGAATCTCACTCATTTTCTCTGACTCCTCATATAACTTACCTCCTTCGTCCTTGAGTGGGCCATCCCTTTCTCTAGTTACCTTCTTGCTCCTTATATACGAATAAAAGGCTTTTGGGTTTTCCTTAACTCTGTTTGCTAAGGATATTTCATGACCCCTTTTAGCCCTCTTAATTCCTCATTTCAGATTGGTCCTACTTTCCCAACATTCCTCCAAAGCTGCATCTGTTTTCAGTCACCTGCACCTTATGTATGCTTCTTTTTTCCTCTCTGCTAGTTTCACAATTTCACCTGTCATCCATGGTTCCCTAATCTTGCCCTTTCTATCTCTCATTTTCACAGGGACATGTCTGCCCTGCACTCAAATCAATGTCTCTTTAAAAGCCTCCCACATATCAAATGTAGATTTACCCTCAAATAGCTGCTCCCAATCCACATTCCCCAGCTCCTGTTGAATCTTGCTGTAGCTGGCCTTCCCCCAATTGAGCACTCTTCCGTTAGGACCACTCTCGTCTTTGTCCATGAGTATTCTAAAACTTATAGAATTGTGATCACTATTCCCAAAATAATCCCCTACTGAAACTTCAACTACCTGGCCTGGTTCATTCCCCAACACCAGGTCCAGTAGGGCCCCTTCCCGAGTTGGACTATTTCCATATTGCTCTAGAAATCCCTCCTGGATGCTCCTTACAAATTCTGCTCCATCTAAACCTCTAACACTAAGTGAATCCCAGCCAATGTTGGGAAAATTAAAATCTCCCATCACCACCAGCCTGTTGCTCCTATATCTTTCCATAATCTGTCTACATGTTTGAACCTCTATCTCACGCTCGCTGTTGGAAGCAACCCCAATATTGTTACCACACCATTCCTATTTGAGCTCTGCCCATATTACCTCACTGCTTGAGTCCTCCATAGCGCCCTCCTTCAGCACAGCTGTAATATCCTTTTTGACCTGTAATGCAACTCCTCCACCCCTTTTCCCTTCCTCTCTATCCCCCCTGAAGCATCTATATCCTGGGATATTTAGTTGCCAATCTTGCTCTTCCCTTAACCAAGTCTCAGTAATAGGAATAACATCACACTCCCAGGTATTAATCCAAGCCCTCAGTTCATCTGCCTTACCTACTACACTTCCCACATTAAAACAAATGGATCTCAGACCACCTGTCCCTTTGTGTTCAGCATCTGCTCTCTGCCTACTCTTCCCCTTCGTCACACTGACTTCATTATCTAGTTCCTTACAGGCTTTAGTTACTACCTCCTTACTGTCTACCAACCTCCTCATTTGGTTCCCATCCCCTTGCCACATTGGTTTAAACCCTCCCCAACAGCGTTATCAAAAGCACCCCAGGACATTGGTTCCAGTCTTGCCCAGGTGTAGATCGTCTGATTTGTAATAGTCTTACCTCCGCCAGAACCAGTCCCAATGTCCCAAAAATATGAACCCCTCCCTCCTGCACCATCTCCCAAGCCACTCATTTATCCTGCCTATTCTTTCATTTCTATTCTGACTAGCACATGACACTGATAGCAATCCTGAGATCACTACCTCTGAGGTCCTATGTTTTAACTTGGCTCCTAACTCCCTAAATTCTGCTTGTAGGACCTTATCCCATTTTTTACCTATAACGTTGGTGCCTACATGCACCACGACAGCTGGCTGTTCACCCTCCCCCTTCAGAATGTCCTGCAGTCAATCTGAGACATCCCTGTAAACATTTGAAACACAGAAAAGCCTTCTACCAGACAATGGTGATACATTACTGCCCCAAAATGACATTGAGAGCTGCTGCTATCTGTAGGAGAGCTGAAATGTTTGCAAGACGCTCCAGAGAGAACCAGAGATGAGGGTATACTGGCCTGTGCTGGCTGATCTACGTTGACACTCCATCCAACAATGATTTTATTTAATATCTTTTTCCTTGTTTTCCCAATTCCACTCTACCCTCACCATCTCTTTAACCTCATCCAGTCCTACAAACCTCCAGGATCTCTTCTCTCAATACATTCTGCCGTTAGTAATTTCTTTACTGGTTAAGTGTTCTGTAATTGATCATGTAGATGGTATTGGATTATAGATCAACTTATTGATAGGTGTAACATGCTCAAGGGGCTTAATGGCTGCTTACTGTTTATATGTAATAACTTGAAGGGCTGAATGGCCTCCTCCTATTCCTGTTACCACCTTAGGGGCTGAATCGCCTCCTGTCTTTGTGTAACAGGCTCAGGCAACTTTGTTGTTACCGTTCTTTCTAATCTCACTGATGAACTGGGTAATCCACTTGATCCCTCACCATCCTACTGGATAACTACATCTTCTGTTACTTTTCACAGGTCTGCGTGGGTGATGCAGATGGAACGGGCTCTTCAACCTTGAGATTTGGAGAGAGTCAACGCTTGAAGCAACTAGGGACCTCAACTGGAAAGATTCACATTTCATTCTCACTCTTTCGGCTTAAATATCACCAACTTGTAAAACTACTGGAATGAGCCGGATTGGGAGGGGACACTGGATTTAGGGCTGGGTGGGAGGGCAGGGTGACAGGGGTTAGGGTGAAGTTTAGGTAAACTGGACAGGTGTTGAGAATTTTAAAACTAGCCAACTGGCTTATACACCTTGGTGCTGTTTTGTTGATATCCAGAACATTCCAAATCAAGTCCAGTAATTGTTGGACCGACTGTAGGTTCTAAGACTTGTCTTGTAGTGCTTGAGGCACTGAGAGCCAGATTTCATAATTGAAAGGGAGACCCCTTGCTGGAGACTGGGGAAGGAGCTGAGAGGCTGATCCTTTCCTGAAGCAATACAATCAGGTACAATCCAACAGAACTGGCTCAGCCAGGTAGCATGTGTAGTATTTTTTTTGTTTTCATTATTGAATTCATCATTCATTCTGTTTCTCTGGTCTTGGGTTAGTTTAATTCTTCATGAAATCTTTACTTTTTTTGTTCTTGGGTTTAGGTAATTTTAAAAAAAATCAGTAGTGATAGGACAATTAATGACAAATTGTTTTGTTTACAATCTTAGAACATTCCAGAACATTGAGCGAGAGCCATAATGAACCCAGTTACTTTTGTTGATGATTTTATTTCTTCCTTTTGGTACTTTTGATAAAATGTTTTGCTTCATTTGTGACTATTTCACTAGGTTGGGCCAATTGTGCCTTCCTCAGCCTTGAATTATCTCCAGCTTACCAAGTGGTTCCACTAATTTTTTGGGAGTGTGTGTGTGAGATTTTACTTTTTCATCTCATAACCTAATTCTTGTTGAAGCTAATATTCTTCCTTGTTTTCTAATCACAAATCTTAGCTGCTCAGTGGCTCTGAAATTATAGGAGATCATTTAGTCCCACAAGCCCATTCTACCATTTATCTAAAAGGTTGTATCTTAAAGATACTTTGGTTCCCTTTCATAGCAGAAATCAAACAATTTTCCAATTGAAGCATTGAAATTGGAGCAAGTGGAGGCCCATTTGACCTTTTGAGCCTGTTTTTCTTATTCATTGGACGTGGATTTTTCTGGTTAGGCCAGCAGTTATTACCCCAGAGAGCAGTTAAGAGTCAACCACATTGCTGTAGGTCTGGCGTCACACGTAGGTCAGACTAGGTAAGGCTGTTTTCTTCCGTTAAGGGCGTTAGTGAACCAGATAGGCTTTTCCTGACAATTGACAACAGTTTCACCGTCATCATTAGGCTCTTTATCCCAGAATTTTACTGAATTCAAATTCCATCATCCACATTGGAAAGCTTGAAACCAGTCTCCATAACATTACCTGAGTTTCTGGATGAATAATCTAGTGAAAGTACCACTAGACCATCACCTCACTTGTCATGCCATTCAATTTGATTATTGCTGAATTGATTTTTGTCCCTAATTCCACATTCCCACCGAACCCCAATAACATTTGACTTCCTGCATACTCGGGAATCTTCTATCTCAGCCTTAAAAACATTAAATAATCTTGTCGACTCAAAATTTCAAGAAGAAAGTTCCACAGACTCAGGTCTCTCTGGGAGAAAAACGTTGTAGTTTTTGTCTTAAGTTGGAAATCCCTTATTTTTACCATGTTCAATAGTTCTCTCCTGTATCTCATTGGAAGGAAAAGACCCCTCAGAGAGTTTTATGTCTCAATAAGACCAAACTCTCATTCTTCTCAACTCCATTGGATAAAGGCCCAACAAGTTCAACGTTTCGTCATAAGGCAAGCCTCTCATCCCAGAAATGAATCAACCAAACCTTTTAGGAATGTTCATAATGTATTTTCTAAATAAGGGCACCTATTATACAATACTCAAATATTCTGTATGTGGCCTCACCAAGGCCCTGTACAATTGTACTAAAACTTCCTACATTTTCTGTAAGAGGATTGGAATGTAAATGCCAACATTCCATGTATGTTCCTAATCACCTGCTATACCTGTCCACCAATTTTTGTGATTCAACGTATAAAGACACCTAGGTCCCTCTGCACCTCAGGGCTCTGCAATCTCTTTCCAATCACACAATGTGCTGTTTTACTATCCTCCTTGCCAAAGTGGGCCAATTTGCATTCTGCCACATTATACTCTGATCTGATCCCGATTCACTTAACTTACCTGTATCTTTTTGTAGATTCATTTTGTCTTCTTCATAACTTACATTTCAACCTATTTTTATGCCACTAGCCAATTTAACAGCCATACATTCAGTCCCTTCATGTTCCACAAGATGTTCGACAAGACCTCAGGCACATCCTGTTCGTATTTACAGTTCAGGTTAGCGTGGAGTCTGCTTTCAGCTGATGCTGTGAAGGGGTGAGCAGTGTTGTGCCTCTCCAGCTGAGACTCCATGTTTTGACCTCACCTGTTCCCAAGGAAATTCTCTCTTGTGAAGAATGGCTGCAAAGACTGGAGTGTCAGAATCAGGCTGAAGTCGAAGTTGTATCTTCTTGTAGTCCAGCTGCAGCCATACTATGTGACTGCCTCCTTTCCTGAGTTTGGTTTAAATCCTTACTATGCTGCTGCCAGGTAACTGTGCTCCTGCTGCAGTGAACACCTCATTTTAGTTTGTTGCTTGTTCTGGGATTCTTCTGAAAAGGGCCAGATATAGAAACATACAAACAAGGGGCAGGACTGGACCATTCAGCCCTTCAAGCCAGTCTGCCAGTCGATGTGATCATGACTGATCATTCAATTCTATAACCTGTTCCCATTTTCTCCCCACACTCTTCGATCTCTTTAACCGAGAACTGTATCTCAACTTTTCTTGAAAATATTCAATGTTTTGCCCTCATTTGCTTCTTGTGCCAGACAATTCCACAGGCTCACCACTCTGTGGGTGAAAAAAATTCTCCTCAATTTAGTCCTAGATGGCCTATCCTGTGCCCTTAAATTGTGACTGCTGTTTCTGGACTCCATGGTTATTGGGAACATCCTATCCAGTTAGAATTTTATAGTTTTCTAAACTCCAGTGAACATGGTCCTAACCAATCCAAACTGTTTTCATACAGCAGTTCTATCATCCCAGGAAACAGTCTGGTAAACCTTGTTGCACTCCCTCCACAGACAGAACATCCTTTCTCAGATACAGAGACCAAAGCTGCACATGATACTCTATGTATGGTCTAGACTCCTAGAGTGGCGTAACATTTTGCTTCAACTCTTTAAATGTCTGTCATTTGTTGGGACTAGAAGGAGGTCAATCAACCCCTCCATACTGTTTATGCTTTCAAATTTGATTAATTGAACGATGGTTCAACTCCAAATGAGGGGATGCCCAAGGTTCCAGTTATGGTTAGACTTCAGCTTGAAGTTTCATCATGAGAATTACAAACTCCCACAGTCTCTGGTAGATGGTATAGACAGTAACCTAATCATCATTAGGGGCTGATACATCTGCAATATACAACACAGAAACCAAGAGTTCACAAAAATATCTTTCCAAACACATGATATATCTATTGTTGAGATTTTCCACATTCCCAATACCTATGGGAAGTAACAGATTGTTTACTCCCAATTTTTTTTCATTTGTTCACGGCATATGGATGTCACCAGCTACAGCAGCATTTATTGCCCATCCCTAATTGCCCAGAGGGCGGCTGAGAGTCAACCATATTGCTTTGGGTCTGGGGTTACATGTAGTCCACAGCAGGTAATGATGGCAGTTTCCTTCCCCAAAGGACATTGATGAACCAGTAAGTTTTTCCTGACAATTGACAATCATTTTATGGTCATCTACAGCCTCTTAATTCCAAATTTAATTCAATTTCCACCATCTGCCACGGAGGGATTTGAACCTCAGTGCCCAGAACATTTTTTTGGTCTCCTGACTAATGATTTTCAATCTCCTGTAAGAATATTTTCCCAATTCCTTATCCCTTTCCTCCAATATTTCAAACAGGCCTCAAAGAATTTGAAAGCCTTTGCACAATTTTAGTCACAGGTTAGTTATTGCTGTTGGTGACATCCTAGAGATTAATCTCTAACTCCTGAAGATGCTAGGGTCTTAATGGGGACATAAAGGACCTCTCACTCTCCCAACCTGCAACATCCTTCATATGAAGAATCTTGTCAACATTGGGATCGCCATGACCCTGAGATGATTCCCTGTCTCCAATCAATGGGTGGATAGTGGAACTGCGTTTTTCTCTCTGTGCTCGAACACACTGCCCAGAACGTTCTTATTGATCCCATCAATGGAACGCGGGAAAGGTGCACAGTGCCAGTTCTGGGCAGGCATTGATTAATTGATGGGATCGCTTTGGCTCTAGTGCCAATATTTAGCTTAATTAATTTTATTTTCCCTCTTTCTTTGTAAGGAACACCAAACCAAAGATAACCTTGTGTCTTACTCTTTTTTTTAATTTTAGATAAAAGCGTGTAGATGTTTGCTGTATTAGTGTTACATTTTATAAGGGTTATTGTAGAGATTAAGTGGGATAGGAGATGTTTGTGAACATCTCTAAATGTGTTTGATATTTTTGTTCTGCATTGTGTGTTGAAGTCCAATACATTTCGAGCCAGTTGCTTGAAGTATGGTTTTTCATTTCATGGTGTTCATTATTTGTACCCCCAGTGCTCAATAATATTTGCAAGATGAACTGCTATTGTCTGGAATTGTAAGTTTATGAACAGAGGCTAATACTTAGCCAATGATGCACTTGGAGAAGTAGCCGCTGACATACCACTGGTGACTTAATTTAGTCTGATCCATTTCACTGGTGTCTTTTACTGTTCTTGAACTTATTTGTAGGGAGGTTAAACAAAGCGCTGCCGATGATTTATTGCATTTTCAAACTGATCTTTGTCTCTTGTTGGTTACTTGTGTTTCTGACTCCACTGCATTTTCCAGCAATAACAAATAAAAACCTGCATTTATTTATTCAGTTCTTTTATTCCTTTGTGGTATGTTGATGTCACTGACTGGGCCAGCATTTATTGTCCGTCTCTGGTTACCTTGAGAAAGTGCTGGTTTGTGGCTTGTGAGGCCATTTCAGGGAAACCTAAGAGTCAACTGCATTGCCGCTAAGTCTGGAGTCACATGCAGGCCAGTTCAGCCGATTTTCTTCTCTAAAGGGCATTAGTGAACCAGATGGGGTTTTACAATGGTTAGTGAATTGCCAAGGTTA
Organism: Stegostoma tigrinum; assembly: GCF_030684315.1. NCBI lineage: Eukaryota > Metazoa > Chordata > Chondrichthyes > Orectolobiformes > Stegostomatidae > Stegostoma > Stegostoma tigrinum. The sequence continues at coordinate 102,165,039 of NC_081360.1, forward strand.
TTATTAAATGTTCAACAGACCCTTTAACTTTTTTTATTCCTTCATGAGACATGGGCATCACTGGATGGGCCAGCATTTATCGCCATCTCTAATTGCCCTTGAGAGTGGTGATGATTGCCTACTTGAACTGCTGCAGTCCATGTGCTTTGTGTTGACCTACAATGCTGGTAGAGAGGGAGTTCCAGGATTTTGATCCAGTGACATTGAAGGAACGGCAGTGTACTTCCAAGTCAGGATCGTGAGTGGCTTTGAGGAGAACTTATTGTGGTATTCCCATGAATCTGCTACTCCTATCCTTCGAGATGGTAGTAGTTGTGTGCTTGGTGGGAGCCTTGGTGAGTTTTTGCAGCGCATCTTATAAATAGTATACACTGCTGCTACTGACCATCGGTGGTGGAGGGAGTGGATGTTGAAGGTGGTGGACAGTATGCCAGTCAAATAGAATGATTTACTCTGGCTAACGTCAATCTTCGTAAGTGTTGTAGAGGCTGCACTCAATCAAGTAAATGGGGAGGAGAATCAGGACTAGGCCCTTGGACCGTTAAGCCTCCTCAATGCGATCACGGCTGATCTGTGGCCTAACTCTTAACAATGGATCCAGCATCCACTATTGTTTGTGGAAGAGACTTCTAAACATCTACCACAATTTGAGCATGGATGTGCTTTCTAGCATCTCTGGCAATAATTATCAGACTCTGTCTGAGTGGCTCAGTGGTTAGCACTGCTGCCTCACAGGGCGAAGGACCCAGGTTTGATTCCACCTGTGACTGTGTTTGTGGCGTTTGCATGTTCACCCTGTGTCTGTGTGGAATTCCTCCAGGTGCTGTGGTTTCTTCCCACAATCTAAAGGTATGCAGGCTAAGTGGATTGGACATACAAGGTTATGGGTGGCATGCTCTTTAGATGGTTGGTGTGGCCTGCTTCCACATTATTGAGATTCTATGTCCCCTGGTTCTAGAATTTAGAAGGTTCAGTGGTTATCTGATCGAAGTCTTCAAAATATTAACAGGAAAAGACAGCAATGAATTATTTCCACTGGAACCAGTGGAAATAATTCATTGCTGTCTTTTCCTGTTAATATTTTGAAGACTTCGATCAGATAACCACTGAACCTTCTAAATTCTAGAGGAAACAGGTCTAAATTCTACAGAAAACAGGCCTAATTTGTATCATCTTTCCTCATAAAATCTGAAGTCCAGATGTTATTCTTGCAAATCTACATTGTACTCCCTCCAAGGCTAATATATCCTTCTTAAGGTTTGGTGCCCAGAACTGCTCACAGCTCTCCTAGTGGGTCTAATTAGGGTTTTGAATAACTGTAGCATAACTTCTACATCCTTATACTCTAGATATAAAGACGAGCATTCCGTTAGATTTCTTGATTATTTTCTGCATCATGACATGTTCCTATGATTCAACGTTATGGCAGAAGTAGGCCATTCAACCTATTGAGTCTGCTCCACCATTTAAGGAGATCATGGCTAATCTGATAATCCACAACTCCACTTTCCTGCCTTTCCTCATAACGACTGATTTCCTTGCTGCTGAAAAATCTGTCTATCTTAGTTTTGAATATACTTAATGATCCAGCCTTAACAGGTCTTGTGGTAAAGAATTCCACAAATTTACAACTGTCTGGGAGCAGGAGTTCCTCTTCATCTTGATGCTAACTGGGTGACCCCTTACTTTGAGATGATGCCTCAGGTCCTAGATTTTCCAACAATGGGAAACATCCTCTCCGCATCTACCTTGTCAAGTCCCCTAAGACTCTTGTACGTTCTGGATGTGAGTTTGCTCGCTGAGCTGGAAGGTTAGTTTTCAGACGTTTCATCACCATTCTAGGTAACATCATCAGTGAGCCTCCGATAAAGTGCTCGTGTTATGTCCCGATTTCTATTTCAAAACTCTTGTATGTTTTCATACGCCCACCTCTCATTTTACCAAATTCCAACGAGTACAGACAAAACTTGCTTAACCTCTCCTCATAAGACAAAAGACAGTCCTTCTATACCTGGCAGTTGAAAGACAGGTGTATTGCACACACCCCAACCACTCACCAACGAGAAAAGTTTCTGTCCCTTGTCATCAAATGAAAGCTGCTGGGTTATCTACTCCCCCTGTCAAAGGTAAAATAGTGGAAGAGGTGGAATGAGATCCTCAACTGGTAATTTATTGGCTACTTGAAGGTCCTCAGTGGCCTCTAAGTGTGTGCACAGTCCGCTCACTCCAGCGACTCACCTGTACAATGGAAATAAGCTGGGGGGTGTGAGCAGTAAGGAGTGGGCAGACCCCATGTGACAGGTGGGCAGGTTGCCGGTGAGCAGGTGGATAGGCCTAATACCATATTTTAAAAGTCTCCTGTATTTAAACACAGCAGGATCAAGCATGGAATCTGGTCTCCGAGGTTGACAGCAAGCCATGCGAGGAGGGACTATAAGAATTCATTGAAAGCTTGCGTCAAAAAAGTGGGTTTCTGGATGTACTGAGTTTTTGACTTGCTCGCTGAGCTGGCTTTTGTTTTGTTCAGATGTTTTGTCACCATGCTAAGGTGGCATCATAAGTGGAGCCTCCGATGAAGTGATGTTATTCTACTCTGCTTGGAATTTATACTGTCTGGTTTGTTATGGTGAGTACTGTCATTTCCGATTTTGGTCTGTATGGGTTGATACATAGGGTCCAATTCTATATGTTTGCAATTGAAGTATGGGTGGAGTACTCACTATGGAATACAGTACTCACTATAATGGACTGGGCAGTATAAATTCCAAGCGGAGTAGAATAACATTGCTGCATCCGAGGCTCCACTAATGATGTCAACTTGCATGGTCTGAAGAAAAAAAGCCAACTCGGTGACCAAGTCAACAACCTCATCCACAACCCAAGCCACAGTTCTTTGCCAAAACTTTGGATGTATCGTTCAAGAAAAAAAGGGAGTTAGCGAGCTTTCAGGAAGAAATTCTGCAGATTTAGGCCTCAGTCTCCTCAAGGCCCAGTCACCAACGGAGAAGTGAAGATTGCAACACATTTATCCTTGGTCCCTCTACTCTTCATATTCAATGTCTGATATTAGGCACGGTGAGATGAACAAGTTCCATGTGATTGGTGAAGAGGCCTAGCTATGCCTTCCCATCTTCTCCATTATTGCTAAGGCCCATTACCATATTTTCCCTAGACCTAACAAGCAACGAGACCTGAATGAGTCAAAACCTCCTCCAGTTTGATAATGGGAAAAGCCTCTGAAACATGAATAGCTTCTGCAAATAGTCCTTGGCCCACCCAGCCTCAACACTGTACTTCCTGGGGCTCCCATCTCAGACATAGCAACTCCCTTGTCTATAAAAATGTTAATATATGGATAGAAATTAGGAGCACGAGTAAGCCACTTAGCCTTTGCTCACAGCACTTGCTCAGCCATTCAATATGATCATGGTTGATCCTTCAAATCAATACATATTCCTGCTTACTCCCCATATTCTTTGACACTTTTAAGTCCAAAACATTTATTTATCTCTTTCTTGAACATGTTTAGTGACTTGCCTTCCAAGATTATCTGTTGAAGTGAATTGCAAAGGTTCATTACCAGGGTTCACACTGTTTTAATGGTCTACCTTGTATCCCGAGGCTGTGTTCCTCAGTTTTAGAATCCTTGCATCTAGTCTGTCCAGCTCTATTAGAATATTATCCACTTCAATCAGATCCCCTCTGTAGGGAGTACAGGACAAGTCAATGATCTCCAGTAAGAGACAATCTAACCATTGTCCTTGATATTCAGTGCTTCTACTTTCACTGAATCCCATCATCAACATCCTGGAAGTTACCTGGGCAGCACAGTGCCTGAGCGGTTAGCATTGCTGCCTCACAGTGCCAGGGACCTGGGTTCAATTCCAGTCTTGGACAACTGTGTGTGTGGAGTTCGCACATTCTCCCCATGTCTGTGTGGGTTTCTTCCCATAGTCCAAAGATGTACAGGATAGGTGGATTGGCAATGCTAAATTGTCCATAGTGCCCAGGGATATTTAGGTTTGGTGGATTAGACGTGGGAAATGATTCAGGGTGGGGTGCTCTTTGGAGGGGTGGTGTGGACTTGAATGGCCTGTTTCTACACTGTAAGGATTCTATGATTATATACGATTCAGCAGAAACTCATCTGGGCTTGTCAAATAAACACAGTGACTATTGGTCAGAGGTAGGGGTATCCTGCACTGCAAAACTCAACTGTTGACTTCTCAAAATTTGTCCACTATATATTCTACATTCTGTTCTGTTACCCTGATGTACTTAAGTATGGTACGATTTGCCTAGATTTTCACTGTATCAGTACATGTGACAATGATCAAATCAATCAAATCTTCACCATTATCCCACCTGCACAGCATTGTAAGCCCTGCCACCCACTGTTACCTCAGTCAATTCCACAGCAACTCTTGCAATGATCCCCTAGATAGTCCACTTGTCTCTGGTGAGGAGAACGTAGCATGTCTGGGCTGTCTAGACACATTTACAACCCAAGCCACCCAACGAAAGGCCAAACTGCTGAGCAGGCTCCCAGCTGTGGAACTTGGGACTACGCTGAGATGTAGTGGGAGGGAGAGAAAGACACAAATGTATTGCATTATTTATGAATTCTCACTTTTGAATAAACTGAACAGTTTTGCCTCTACACTTGCTTTTTTGAATCTCTTGCCTCAAAAGTAACAGTGCCAGCATGATGTCTGACTCCATGTCCACATAGGATGTACAATAGATCAATGTCTATGTTGAGAGCCTGCAACAGCAAGTGGATGCAAGAGGAACAAGACGCATGAGGACAATTGGTTCTGTTAGCACCATTCCCCCTCATCCTACAACACCCCTAATCTTTCTCTAACCTCTGTCACAAAATGTTGGCGTGAATGAAGTGCTCAGTGATGTGTGGGACAGAGTTAGTTGCACAGCAAACAGAGGGCTAATGCTTTTAGGATGGTCAGGGTTGAGGGGCCCTACAGGTCAGTTTCCTATACAATGCCTGGATAAAGAGTAATATTGTTTCCCTCTAAAGGGTCTCACATCTTTGGGTCCTGCAGCCCCTGCATTCCGAGTGTGGTTGCAACATTTTCTTCCCCTTTGCCTCCTGTTGATTTCCATCACAATGGTGACAGTGAGCGCTCCTCAACTAGTGGCTTCCAACCTCTCCCTGAACATACTCGTGAGACCACAAGCATCCATGTTCCTTCCCTGATAGTTCATCCTGTGAAGACTAGATATGTGAGGAGAAATCCAGAACCTGAGGAAAGGTGCTTTGGCAATGGAGTGAAGTGCAACAATGTTAAGAGTGAAATGTAGGAGCAATTTGCCCATAAAACTCTGGCTGTCTAGGAACGTTCAGAACACTACAGCAAGTTTTAAAAAGGCAGAAAGAATGCAAATCAACAGAGGTACTACTCATAGAATCTCTACAATGAGGAAGCATGCCATTCAGCCCACACTGACCCATTGAAGAGCATCTCTCCCATAGTATGATATCCCTGTAACCCTGCATTTCCCATGGCTAATCCACAAATCATGCACATCCCTGGACACTATCGACAATTTAGTTATCGGCCAGTCCACCTAACCTGCACTTCTCTGAACTGTGGGAGGAAACTGGAGTACCCAGAAGAACCCACAGTTTTGCAGTACCTACAGTACCCTCGTAAAGCCATAGCAGTGGAGTATGGAAACGCATGGGCATCTTAAGGTAATGTGAGAGCAAAGAGGGGTCTATATGGCTCCATGATTATATGACACTCCTTAAAACTTAGCTCTTTGGTCTAGGTTATGACTGAGATAGATTCAGAAGGGGGATCAAGAGTAATGGGGAAAATGCAGGAAAATGGACATGAGGAATGTGGAATCTGCCCTAATATGAAAGAATGACAAAGCAGGCTTGAGAAGCCCAAAGGCTTCTGTTCGTGTTTCTTATCGTCTTATAATATTGTCATCTGACCCAATATCTCCTCATGTGAAACAAATGGAAACAGAAATTGGAAATAACAAGAACTGCTGGAATCAGAGGGAACACAGCAGGTTCGGCAGCATCAGAGGGGCAGGAAAGTTAATGTTTCAGGTCAGGGCTCTTCTTCAGAAACAGAAGTTGACTGGAGAAACTCAGTGGGTCTGACAGCATTTATGAAGAGATGTTTCAAGTCCAGGATGACTCATCTTCAGAACTGAAAGGTGTTGGGAAGTATTATTTTTCATACTCTGGACAGAGGTAGAAGGTGAGCAAGAGGGCAGGTGTGTAGAGGACCATGCAAAAAGTCAAAAGAATGTTGATTTTGGAGAAGGAGAAAAGAGATGTAAAATGAGCATAAATTAACGTGTGAAAGGGAGAGAACAGATCCTCTCTACAAAGAGCAAAGGAAATAAAACAATGCTGTGGGGGAACGGATTATAAGAAAATTGGAAAACTTGATTTAACATGACCAGTTTCTAAAGTTATGAAATTCCATCTTTGAGATCTTGAGGCCTTAAGGTGCCTAAAACAGGCAATTAGGTGCTGTTCCTTGAATTTGCAATGCGCTTCTTTGAATATTATGTGTCTCAATTTAATAATTTGTTTTATAATACTCCTGTGAAGCACCTTGGGGCATCTCGCTTTGTTAAAGGTGGTTTGTGAATAAGTTGTTGCCATCAACAGGAAGAGTATATCTGCCCTCAGTGCCCTGAGATCATGGAACCACCTCAGAGAGCAGACAGAGGAAACTCTAGGCCTGAAACATCAGCTTTTGTGCTCCTGAGATGCTGCTTGACCTGCTGTGTTCATCCAGCTACACACTTTGTTATCAGAGGAAACTTTCTGCTGTGTTTCCAACAAGTGCACTTTCAGAAGAACTTGGCTGATATTTCATGGAGTACTGAGGTTGTGGAAAATGCTACATAAATAAGTTCCTTTCCACAAAGGTATTGAGTAATGATTTCACCTTCCAACTATTTTGAATAGGACACAAAATTACTTATTTCATAATGAATAAAAAAAATTTGGAAATTCGTGTTTCAGCGCAATGTTGCAGATTACAAATTACCTGTGTTTTGAAGAACACTCCCCAGCTTCAGAGAAGGGAGACAGCTAATCAATCACACCAGTATCCTGCAAACATTCTGAAGTTGAAGTTTTGAAGGATGAGGTAATATCTGATTGAAACTTACAGAATACTGAGAGGCCTAGATAGAGTGGACATGAAGGAAACGTTTCCATGAGTAGGAGAGAGTAAGAGCTGAGGGCAAAGCTTCAGAGTTAAGAGATGATCTTTAGAATTGAGATGAAGAGGAATTTCTACAAATAGAGGGTGGTGCCTCTCTGGGATCTAATGGCCTAATTCTGCTTCTATATCTTTAATGGTTTCTCTATTATGAGGTCAGAAGTGTGGGATGAATGCTGATGTTTGCATAATTTTCTGTAGTTTTCACCACTCTTCAGATACTGTATCATAGAACATAGAACATAGAACAGTACAGCACAGAACAGGCCCTTCAGCCCACAATGTTGTGCCGACCATTGATCCTCATGGATGCACCCTCAAATTTCTGTGACCATATGCATGTCCAGCAGTCTCTTAAATGACCCCAATGACCTTGCTTCCACAACTGCTGCTGGCAACGCATTCCATGCTCTCACAACTCTCTGCGTAAAGAACCTGCCTCTGACATCCCCTCTATACTTTCCACCAACCAGCTTAAAACTATGACCCCTCGTGCTAGCCATTTCTGCCCTGGGAAATAGTCTCTGGCTATCGACTCTATCTATGCCTCTCATTATCTTGTATACCTCAATTAGGTCCCCTCTCCTCCTCCTTTTCTCCAATGAAAAGAGACCGAGCTCAGTCAACCTCTCTTCATAAGATAAGCCCTCCAGTCCAGGCAGCATCCTGGTAAACCTCCTCTGAACCCTCTCCAAAGCATCCACATCTTTCCTATAATAGGGCGCCCAGAACTGGACGCAGTATTCCAAGTGCGGTCTAACCAAAGTTTTATAGAGCTGCAACAAGATCTCACGACTCTTAAACTCAATCCCCCTGTTAATGAAAGCCAAAACACCATATGCTTTCTTAACAACCCTGTCCACTTGGGTGGCCATTTTAAGGGATCTATGTATCTGCACACCAAGATCCCTCTGTTCCTCCACGCTGCCAAGAATCCTATCCTTAATCCTGTACTCAGCTTTCAAATTCGACCTTCCAAAATGCATCACCTCGCATTTATCCAGGTTGAACTCCATCTGCCACCTCTCAGCCCATCTCTGCATCCTGTCAATGTCCCGCTGCAGCCTACAACAGCCCTCTACACTGTCAACGACACCTCCGACCTTTGTGTCGTCTGCAAACTTGCTGACCCATCCTTCAATTCCCTCGTCCAAGTCATTAATAAAAATTACAAACAGTAGAGGCCCAAGGACAGAGCCCTGTGGAACCCCACTCACCACTGACTTACAGGCAGAATATTTTCCTTCTACTACCACTCGCTGTCTTCTGTTGGCCAGCCAATTCTGTATCCAAGCAGCTAAGTTCCCCTGTATCCCATTCCTCCTGACCTTCTGAATGAGCCTTCCATGGGGAACCTTATCAAATGCCTTACTGAAGTCCATATACACCACATCCACAGCTTGACCCTCATCAACCTTACTAGTCACATCCTCAAAAAACTCGATAAGGTTTGTAAGGCATGACCTACCCCTCACAAAGCCGTGTTGACTGTATTTGATCAAGCCATGCTCTTCCAGATGGTCATAAATCTTATCCCTCAGAATCCTTTCTAACACCTTGCAGACGACAGACGTGAGACTTACCGGTCTATAATTGCCGGGGATTTCCCTATTTCCTTTCTTGAAGAGAGGAATTACATTTGCCTCTCTCCAGTCCTCAGGTACGACTCCAGTGGAGAGCGAGGATGCAAAGATCTTCGCAAGTGGCGAAGCAATTGCATTTCTCGCTTCCCAAAGCAGCCGAGGACAAATCTGATCCGGGCCTGGCGACTTGTCAATCTTAATGTTTGACAAAATTTTCAGTACATCAGCTTCCTCTATCTCTATCCATTCCAGCATGCACACCTGCTCTTCAAAGGTTTCATTCACTACACAGGTCGTTTCTTTCGTAAAGACAGAAGCAAAAAACTCATTTAGGGCTTCCCCTACCTCCTCAGGCTCCACACACAAGTTCCCTATGCTATCCCTGATCGGCCCTACTCTTTCTTTGACCATTCTCTTATTCCTCACGTAAGTGTAAAATGCCTTTGTGTTTTCCCGGATTCCTTCTGCCAAGCCTTTCTCGTGCCCCCTCCTGGCTCTCCTCAGACCATTTTTGAGCTCCTTCCTTGCCTGCATGTAATCCTCTCTAGCTGAACTTGACCCTAGCTTCCTCCACCTTATGTAAGCTACCTTCTTCCTTTTCACTAGAAGCTCCACCGCTCTCGTCATCCAAGGTTCCTTTATCTTACCCCGTCTTGCCTGTCTCAGAGGGACATATTTACTCATCACTCCCAACAACTGTTCCTTAAACAATCTCCACATGTCTATACTTCCCTTACCATGGAACAACTGCTCCCAGTCCATGCTTCCTAACTCGTGTCTAATCGCATCATAGTTTCCTCTTCCCCAATTAAATATCCTCCCATTCTGCCTAATCCTCTCCTTCTCCATAGCTATGTAGAATGAGAGAGTGTTATGGTCACTATCACCAAAATGCTCTCCCACCACAAGATCTGATACCTGCCCCGGCTCGTTTCCGAGCACCAAGTCTAGAATGGCCTCTCCCCTCGTCGGCTATCAGTCTGTGTCCAAATACATCAAGTCCTGGACAATATCCAGGCTTAGGCTGATAAGAGGTAAGTAACATTCATGTCACACAGATGCCAGCCAATGACCACTGGCAACAAGAAACAATCTAGCCATCACAATGTGCCATTCATTGTCAATACCATCACTGAAACCCGTCTATCAACGTTCTGACAAGTTATCATTGACCAGAGACTGAACTGGGCTCGTCATTTAAACAATATGGTACGACTACTGTGTATATGTTGAGTCTATTGTGTGTAATTTTGATCTCCTTTTCTGGCGAAGAATGTTCTGCTGCAAAGGGAGTGTAACATAAATTTACCAGACTAATTCCTGGGATGGCAGGACTGATGTACAAAGAGAGACTAGATCGGTTACTCATTGCAGTTTAAAAGAATGAGAGGCAATCTCATAGAAACCTATAAAATTGATTGATTGATTGACTGATTTATTGTCACGTGTACAGTGAGAAGTTTTATTTATGAGCGGTATGAGTAGATCACAGAAAGCAAACGATGTACAGATCAAAAAGCCTTAAAAGCATACAGGTTACATTGCAGGTTAGAGATAATGGGAACTGCAGATGCTGGAGAATCCAAGATAACAAAGTGTGGAGCTGGATGAACACAGCAGGCCAAGCAGCATCTTAGGAGCACAAAAGCTGACGTTTAGGGTCTTTGATGATGTTACACTATTCCACAGCAGTGAGACATGCAAACAGAGTCCATGGATGGAAGGCTGACTTTCATGATGGTCTGGACTGTACGCACCACCTTCTGTAGTTTCTTACGGTTGCGGGCAGAGCAGTTGCCATACCAGGCCATTATGCACCCGGACAGTAAGCTTTCGATCGTACATCTGTAGAAGCTGGTGAGGGACATTATGGACGTGCCAAGTTTCCTGACTCGCCTGAGGAAGAAGAGGTGTTGTGTCTTCATGATTGCTGCATTTATGTGGGGAGTCCGGGACAGATCGACTGGCAAATAGGAGACTTTTAAAAATGTGATATGAAGAGTCCAAGGATAGTATGTCCCTATTAGGGTGAAGGGAAAAGCTGGCAGGTTTAGGGGTCCCTGCGTGATGAGGATTTTTGAGGCTCTAATCAGGAAAATGGAGAAGGCGTACGTTGGGTTTAAGCTATTGGGCTCTAGTGAATCACAAGATGACAATAAAAAGTGCAGGAGCACCGTTAACAGGGAAATCCAAACAGCAAAAAAAAATTGAAAAAAAATTGTACAAAATGCGGAGGAATGGAATTGTGGGAGATATAGCAGTTTGGATCGGAAATTGGCTTGCTGAACGAAGGTGGTAGTTGATAGGAAATATTCATCCTGGAGACCAGTTACTAGTGGTGTACCGCAAGGGTTGCTGTTGGGTCCACTGCTGTTTGTCATTTTTATAAATGACCTGGATGAGGGCATAAAAGGATGGGTTAGTAAACTTGCAGACGACACTAAGGTTGGTGGAGTTGTGGATAGTGACGAAGGATGCTGTAGGTTGCAGAGAGACATAGATAAGCTGCAGAGCTGGGCTGAGAGGTGGCAAATGGAGTTTAATGCAGACAAGTGTAAAGTGATGCACTTTGGTAGGAGTAACCAGAAGGCAAAGTACAGGGCTAATGGTAAGATTCTGAGTAGTGTAGATGAGCAGAGAGATCTCAGTGTCCACGTACACAGATCCTTGAAAGTTGCCACCCAGGTTGACAGGGCTGTTAAGAAGGCATACAGTGTTTTAGCTTTTATTAACAGAGGGATCGAGTTCCGGAACCATGAGGTTATGGTGAAGCTGTACAAAACTCTGGTGCGGCCGCACTTGGAGTATTGTGTAAAGTTCTGGTCACCGCATTATAAGAAGGATGTGGAAGCTTTTGGAAAGGGTATAGAGGAGGTTTACTAGGATGTTGCCTGGTATGGAGGGAAGGTCTTCCGAGGAAAGGCTGAGGGACTTGAGGCTGTTTTCATTAGAGAGAAGAAGGTTGAGAGGTGACTTAATTGAAACATATAAAATAATCAGAGGGTTAGATAGGGTGGATAGGGAGAGCCTTTTTCCTAGGATAGTGACGGCGAGCACGAGGGGGCATAGCTTTAAATTGAGGGGTGAAAGATATAGGACAGATGTCAGAGGTAGTTTCTTTACTCAGAGAGTAGTAAGGGAATGGAACGCTTTGCCTGCAACGGTAGTAGATTCGCCAACTTTAGATACATTTAAGTCGTCATTGGATAAGCATATGGACGTACAAGGAATAGTGTAGGTTAGATGGGCTTGAGATCGGTATGACAGGTCGGCACAACATCGAGGGCTGAAGGGCCTGTACTGCGCTGTAATGTTCTATGTTGGTTGTTGTCAGTCCGAGGAACTTGATGCTCTTCACTCTCAGTCTCAGTTTCATTGATCTAGACGGGGCCATATTCTCCTTTTTTCTAATGGGGTAATTGCAGGAAGAATGTTCTTGATGACCAGGGAGTCCAGAGCCAGGGGTCACAGTCTAGTGATAGGAGGTGGGCCATTTGCGACTGAAATGAGAAGAAATTTCTTCACTCATGGAGTGGTGTGCCTGTGGAATTCACTGCCACAAAAAGTGGTTGAGGGAAAAACATTGAATGTATTCAAGAAGGACCTAGACATGATTCAAAGTGTGTAGGGTGAAAGTGGATGATCAGCCATGATCATATTGAATGGCTTAGGCAGGGGCAAAGAGCCAAATGGACTACTCCAGCTCCCATTTTCTATGCTTCTGTGTTTCTAAGAGAAGTTCAGTTACCAGGAATCATGTATTAAGTAACTCACTTCTCGAGTCCACAGGTATGAAGCTGAAAAAGCTCAGCAGGACAGCCAGCATTCGAGGGACCAGTAAGTCAACATTTTGGTCCAAAATGAGTGTGATGGAATACTACACACTTGCCTTGATCAGTGCAGCTCCAACAACACTCAAGGAGCTTGACACCATCTAGGACAAAGCAGCCCACTTGAGTGGTACCACATCCACAAACATTCACTCTCTCCACCACCAACTCTTAGTGGCAATACTGTGTACCACCTACAAGATGCTCTTCAGAAATGTACCAAGACTTGAAAGCTAGCATCTTTCAATCCCACAACCACTTTTTTCTAGAAGTGCAAGGAAAGCATGGAAACATCACCACAAGCAAATTTCCTTCCTAGCTACTCATCATCCTGACTTGGAATTGTATTTCTGCTCCTTTGGTGTCACTAGGTCAAAATGCTAGAATTCCCTCCGTAACAGCATTGCGGGTTTACCCTCAGCAGATGGACTGTAGCAGTTTCAAGAAGAAAGCTCACTTCCACCTTCTCAAAGGCAACTTAGGGATGGGTAATAAGTGCTGGCCCAACCAACAACACCCACATCCCACTAACAAACAAAAAAATTGATGGGAGTGTTGAACATATTACAGTAATTATGAAAACTTTACTGATCATTGTAAAAATCCATCTGGTTCACTCATGTCCATGTTTTCCCTATTCATTCTATCATGGGATGTGGGTGTTCTTGGCTGGCCAGCATTTCTTGCCCATCCTTAGTTACCCTTTGTGAGCTGCCTTGAACTGCTGCAGTCCTCCGGTTGTGGGTTGACCCACAATGCTATTGGCGGGGGGAATTTCAGGTTTTTGACCCAGTGACAGTGAAGGAACGGCAATATATTTCCAAGTCAGGATGGTGAGTGGCTTGGAGGGGAACCTGGAGGTGGTGGTGTTCACATATGTCTGATGCCGTTGTTTTTCTAGATGGAAGTGGTTGTGGGTTTGAAAGGTGCTATATGAGGGTCTTTGGTGAATTTATGCAGTGCATCTTATGGATAGAACACACTGCTACAACTGAGCGTCGGTGTTGGAGGGAGTGGATGCTTGTGGAAGTAGTGCCAATCTTAGATGGTGTCAAGCTTCTTGAGTGTTGTTGGGATTGTACTTATCCAGGCAAGTGGGCAGTATTCCAACACACTCCTGACTTGTGCTTTGTAGATGGCAGACAGGCTTTGAGGAGTCACGAGATGAGTTACTCGCTGTAGCATTCCTAGCTTCTGGCCTGCTCTTGTAGCCACTGTGTTAATTTGGTGAGTCTAGTTAAGTTTCTGGTCAATGGTAACTGTCAGAATGTTGATAGTGGGAGATTCAGTGATGGTAACATCATTGAATGTTAGGGGATGATGGTTAGATTGTCTCTTATTGGTGATGGTCATAGCCTGGCATTTGTGTGGCGTGAATATCACTTGCCACTTCTCAGCCCAAGCCTGGATATTATTCAGGTCTTGGTGTATGTGAACGTGGACTGCTTCAGTATCTGAGGAGTCATGAAATGGTTCTGAACATTGTGCAATCATCGGAAAACAGCTTCAGTTCTGACTTTATGATGGAGGGATAGTCATTGATGAAACAGCTGAAGACGGTTGGGCCTAGGACACTACCCTGAGGAGCTACTGCAGAGATGTCCTGGAGCTGAGATGATTAACCTCCCACAACCACAACGATCTTTCTGTGTGTCAGGTATGACTCCAACCACCAGAGCATTTGCCCTCGATACCTATTGATTCCAGTTTTGCTAGGGCTCCTGAATGCCACACTTGGTCGAATGTAGCCTTGATATCAAGGACTGTCACCTCACCTCACCTCTGGAATTCAGCTCTTCTGTCCATGTTTGAACCAAGGCTGTAATGAGATCAGGAGCTGAGTGGCCCTGACGAAACCCAAACTGGGCATCACTGAGCAGGTTATTGCTGAGCAGGTGCTGCTTGATAGCGCTGTTGATGACACCTTCCAACACTTTAGTGACGATCGAGAGTAGGCTAATAGGGCATTAATTGGCCGGGTTGGATTTGTCCTGTTTTTTGTGTACAAGACATACTTGGGCAATTTTTCACATTGTCGGGTAGATATCATAAGACCATAAGGCATAGCAGCAGAAATTAGGCCATTTGGCCCATCGAGTCGTCTCCACCATTCAATCATGGCTGATAGGTTCCTCAACCCCATTCTCCCACTTTGTCCCCATAACCCTTGATCATCAAGAACCTATCAATCTCAGTCTTGAATGTACTCAATGACCTGGCCTCCATAGCTTTCTGTGGCAGTGAATTCCATAGATTCACCACTCTCTGGCTGAAGAAGTTTCTCCTTATCTCTATTCTAAAAGGACTTCCCTTTACGCTAAGGCTATGCCCTCAGGTCATAGTCTCCCCTATCAATGGAAGCATCTTCCCAACATCCATTTTGGCCAGGCCATTCAGTATTCTGTAAGTTTCAATTAGATCCCCCATCATCCTTCTAAACTCCAATGAGTATAGATCTCCTCAAACACTCCTCATATGTTAAAATTTCCATTCCTGGGACTATTCTTGTGGACCTCCTCTGAACCCACTCCAGGGCCAGTAAATTCTTCCTGAGATACGGGGCTCAAAACTGCACACAATACTCCAAATGTGGCCTGACCAGAGCCTTATAAAGCTTCAGTAGTACATCCCTCCTTTTATATTCAATCCTCTTAAAAAAAAATGCCAACATTGCATTTGCCTTCGTCACTACTGACTCAGCCTGCAAGTTTACCTTGAGAGAATCCTGGATTGAAACACGCAAGTCTCTGCACTTCAAACTTCTGAATTTTCTCCCCATTTTGAAAATTGTCCTTGGTTTTACTCTTCTTACCAAAGTGCATGACCTCAACTTTCCCTCGTTGTACTCCATCTGCCACTTCTTTGCCCACTCTCCTATCCTATCCAAATCCTTCTGTGGCCATGTCACCTCCTCAATACTACCCATCCCTCCACCTATCTTTGTATCGTCTGCAAACCTAACCAGAATGCCCACAGTTCCTTCATCTAGATCATTAATGCATAAAGTGAAAAGTTGTTGTCCCAGCACTGATCCTTGCGGAACACCACTTGTCACCAGCTACCATCCTGAGAAAGACTCCTTTATCCCCACTCTCTGCTTTCTGCCGGACGGCCAATCTTCTATCCATGCCTCTAACACCGTGGGGCCTTATCTTACCAGTGTTGTAAGCACGGGTACGTGATAGCCTTGTAGTATTATCACTAGGCTATTAATCCAGAAACCCAAGTGACATTCTGGTGATGTGGGTTTGAATCCCACCCAGATGGTGGAATTTAAATTTTTAAAAAGTCTTCAATTAAGAATCTACTGATCACCATGAGATCATTGCTGATTGTCGGAAAAAATTCTTCTGGTTCACTAATGCCATTTAAGGAAGGAAATCTGCCACCCTCACCTTTTCTGGCCTACAAGTGACTCCAGATCCACAGCAACATGGTTGACTCTCAATTGCCCTCTGAAATAGCCTCACAAGCCATTCAGATGTACCAATCGCTACAAGTCCTTAAAGGAAGGAAATCTGCCAATCCAGCTACATGTGACTCTAGACCCACAGCAATGCAATTGACTCTTAACTGTACCTGAAGTAGCCTCACAAGCCACTGTGCTTACGTGCAATTAATGCTGTCCTGACCAGCGACACACATATCCCAATAAAGAAAACAGAAGCAAAACCTGTTCTTAGAATTATCTCCTAATTACACAAAAAACCAAGGGCAGGGAAGTACCAGCTCAGCACAACTTACACTGGGAATGATTGGTTCATATTCTTTGCATTCAACTCTGCTTGAGGATGAGGAGTTGCTCACAAATGCAGTCTGATTTAGATTATTTTGTGCTCAAGTGTAACCCTATTCTGCAACAGGTCCTGACAGGAAAACTGCAAGAAAACCAGTCTACAGTAAAGATTTCTATGAAAAACATCACAGCTGGACGTGGCTCATGTCATGCCCCTTCTTCTTTGGTATGTTGTGACTAAGCATGGCACCTGACTGAGACCAGAGTTAGATACAGAAATCCCCCCATTCTTTTAAACTGAAAGTAAAGCTTCCTCTACGACTATTACCAGCAGACTCTCCCAGGATAAGTACAGCACTGACTCAGATACAGAGTAAAGCTCCCTTTACACTGTCCCCATCAGACACTCCTTGTACAGTACAGCACTGGGTTAAAGGAAGAGTAAACTTCTCTCTACACTGCCCCACCAAACACTTGCTGGTTATGATGTCTTGCTCACATCTAGTTTTTAAACATAAGTCAAAATGAGTCAATAACTTCAAGTCAGTTTGAACATAGAACATAGAAAAGTACAGCACAGTACAGACCCTTCGGCCCACGATGTTGTGCCGTGGAATATTCCTAATCCAAAAATAAAATAACCTAACTTACATTCACCTCAATTCACTGCTGTCCATGTGCATGCCCAGCAGTCGCTTAAATGTCACTAATGACTCAGCTTCCACGACTACCACTGGTAAACTATTCCATGCGCTCACAACTCTCTGGGTGAAGAACCTCCCTCTGACGTCTCCTCTATACCTTCCTCCTAACACCTCAAAACTATGACCCCTCGTGGCAGTCAATCCTGCCCTGGGGAAAAGTCTCTGGCTATCGACTCTATCCATGCCTCTCATTACCTTGTACACCTCGATCAGGTCACCTCTCTTCCTCCTTCTCTCCAGAGAGAAAAGTCCGAGCTCAGTCAAGCTCTCCTTGTAAGACAAGCCCTCCAGTCCAGGCAGCATCCTGGTAAACCTCCTTTGCACTCTCTCCAAAGCCTCCACATCTTTCCTATAATAGGGCGACCAGAACTGGACACAATATTCCAAGTGTGGTCTCACCAGGGTTTTGTAGAGCTGCAGCATAACCTCGCAGCTTTTAAACTCGATCCCCCTGTTAATGAAAGCCAAAACACCATTGGCTTTCTTAACAACCTTATCCACCTGGGTGGCAACTTTGAGGGAGCTATGCACTTGAACACCAAGATCCCGCTGTTCCTCCACACTGCCGCTTGAATGAGTCATTTCTTGTACTCAGATCATCTTTACTCATCGCAACTTTGGGGACAGGGGAATAGATGAGTTGCGACACAAGACAGGTGCTTAGATAGCCTAAGGAAGTAGCATCTTGCTCTACATAATGTTCACGAATTGCTATATATCCATGGAAGCACCCCAGTAAAGCTATAGCTGTTCCCAGGAAATATCTAGACAAACACACACCCACGCACTGGCACGTGCACACACATAATTCATGTGTACAAACATATATGCAGACAGAGATAATGGGAACTGCCAATGCTGGAGAATCTAAGATAACAAGGTGTAGAGCTGGATGAACACAACAGGCCAAGCAGCATGAGAGGAGCAGGAACGCTGACATTTCAGGTTGAAACACCTCTTCAGAAAAAATATAAGCAGACATGTGCATTTGCAATCATTCAATACACCAACTGACTCAGGATGAGGCCACTCAGCCCCTGGAACATTGCTCTCCATTCAGTTAGATCAGAGGTAATCTCTGACCTGAGCACAAATACCTATTAACCTTAGGGGGGATATATTGACTTTAGAGTGAAACCCCTGCTCCCTCCATCTACGCCTACCCCCCCACCACCCACCCACTCTTCCAGGAGTACTGTGAGTGGAGGTGATGGCCGAGTGATATTATTGCTGGACTGTTAACCCAGAAACCCGAATAATGTTCTGGGGATTTGAGTTCGTATCACGCCACAATAATTCAATAAATATCTGGAATTTGAGTGTCTAATGATGAATCCATTGCCTGATTGTCAGGAAAATCCCATTCAGCTCACTGATGTCCCTGAGAGAAAGTAACTGCAATCCTCACTTGGTCTGGTCTACATCTGACTCCTAACTGCTCTCTGGGTAATTAGGGATTGATTGATTGTCATGTGTACTGAAGTGTAGTGAAAAGCTAATTGTACAAAGAGCAAAGGTAGTTCATAGTAAGCAAGGATGTACAGATCAAAAAGTCTTAGACAGAGACATGCAGGTTACACTGTACAGGGCATGCGCTAGGCAAGATCAATGTTAGCAAGATCAGCATTATTGGAGGCTAGAGAGCTGTTCCTGAACCTGCTCGTGTGTGTGTTCAGGCTTCTGTATCTTCTACCTGATATAAGACATCGTAAGAGATCATTACCAGGGTGCGATTGGTCTTTGAAGATGTTGGCAGCCTTTCCGTGGCAGCGAGTCATGTAAATGGAGTCCATGGGTGGAAGGTCTGCTTCCATGATAGTCTGGACTGTGCACATCGCCTTCTGTAGTTTGTTATGGTCCTGGGCACAGCAGTTGCCATACCAGGCTGTTATGCACCCGGACACTATGCTTTCAATGGTGCATCTATAGAAGTTTGTGACCTTATGGAAAATCCAAATTTCCTGAGCTGTCTGAGGAAGAAGAGGTGTTGTTGTGCCTTCTTGACTGTCGCACTTATGTGGGGAGTCCAGGACAGGTTGTTGGTTATCATCACTCTGAAGAACTTGACGCTTTCCACTTTCTCAACCTCAGTTCCATTGATCTAGATGGGGGTATATTCTCCTTCCTTTCTGAAGTCAATGATCAGTTCTTTAGTTCTGCCAACACAGAGACAGATTGTTTTCATTGCATCATGTCACCAAACCCTCTATCTCCCTTCTGCATTTTGTCTTGTCATTGTCAGTTATCTGTCCATTACAGTGGTAACATTAGTGTACTTGTAGATAGCGTTCATTCAGAACTTGGTAACAGTCGTGGGTGTACGCGTAGTACAGTAGGAGGCTGGGGACGCATCTTTGGGGGTCTCCAGTGTCGAGTATTATTGTGGAGGAGGTACAGTTACCTATCTTCACTGATTGCGATCTGTGAGGCAGAAAGCTTAAGATCCAGATGCAGGGGGTGGAGCCTGGACCAAGGTCATGAAGTTTTGAAATCAGGCTGGGGGGGATAATGGTGTTGAAGGATGGGCAATAACTGCTGCCTACACAGTGATGCCATCATTCTGTGCATGATTAAAGAAAGGAAAAAGAGTCTGTGCTAACCGAAAATAAAAATCTACAAGGCACAAGTCAGGAGGGTGATGGAATCCTCCCCACATGCCTGGATGAATGCAGCTCCAGCAACAGGCAAGAAGTTTGACACCATCCAGGACAAAGCAGCCCACTTGATTGGCATCACCTCCACAAACATCCACTCCCTCCACCACCGATGCTCAGTAGCAGCAATGTATACCATCTATGAGACGCACAGCAGGAATTCACCAAATATGTTTACATAGAACATAAGCCAATACAGCGCAGTACAGGCCCTTCGGCCCACAATGCTGTGCTGACCTATTATCCTACCAAGATCAATCTACCCTGCATGCCCTACATTTTACTATCCTCATGTGCCTATCCAAGAGTCACTCAAAGGTCTCTAAAGTATCTGACAATACCTTTCAAACTATAAGGCATAGGGGCAGAAATTGGGTCATTCCACCCATCGAGTCTGCTCCGCCATTCAATCATGGCTGATAAGTTCCTCGACCCCATTCTCCCTCTTTCTCCCCGTAACCCTTGATCCCCTTGATAATCAAGAACCCATCTATCTCAATCTTAAATGTACTCAATGACCTGGCCACCACAGCCTTCTGTGGCAGTGAATTCCATAGATTCACCACTCTGGCTGAAGAAGTTTCTCCTTATTTCCATTCTAAAAGGTGTGGCCTAAGGTTCATAGTCTCTCCTATCAATGGAAGCATTTTCCCAACATCCATTTTGGCCAGGCCATTCAGTGTTCTGTAAGTTTCAATTAGATCCCCCGTCATCCTTCTAAACTCCAATGAGAATAGTCCCCCTCAAACATTCCTCATATGTTAGCTTTCCATTCCTGGGACTATTCTCGTGAACTTCCTCTGAACCTGCTCCAGGGCCAATAATCCTTCCTGAGATATGGGTCCCAAAACTGCACACAATACTCCAAATGTGGCCTGACCAGGGCTTATAAAGCTTCAGTGGTACATCCCTCCTGTTATATTCAAGTCCTCTCAAAATAAATGCCAACATTGCATTTGCCTTCGTCACTACTAACTCAACCTGCAAGTTTACGTTGAGGGAATCCTGGACTAGAACTCCCAAGTCTCTCTGCACTTCAGACTTCTGAATTTTCTCCCCATTTTGAAAATAGTCCATGCTTTTATTCTTCTTACCAAAGTGCATGGCCTCACACTTTCCAATGTTGTACTCTATCTGCCACTTCTTTGCCCACTCTCTTAACCTGTCCAAATCCTTATGAAGCCTTGCCACCCCCTCAATACTACATGAACCTCCACCCATCTTTGTATCGTCTGCAAACTTAGCCAGAATGCGCACAGTTCCTTCACATAGATAATTAGCATATAAAGTGAAAAGTTTGGTTCCAACAGTGACCCATCACTGGCTGCCATCCTGAGAAAGATCCCTTTACCTGCACTCTCTGCTTTCTGCCAGACAGCCAATCTTCTATCTATGCTAGCACCTTGCCTCTAACACCATGGGCCCTTATCTTACACTGCAGTCTCCTATGTGACATCTTGTCAAAGGCTTTCTTGAAGTCCAGGTAGATAACATCTATTGGCCTTCTTTGGCCTACCCTGCTTGTTACTTCCTTAAAGAACTCTAGCAGATTTGTCAGGCTTGACTTCCTCTTGATGAAACCATGTTGACTTTGTCCTACTTAACCATACATTTCCAGATATTCAGAAATCTCATCCTTTACAATGGATTCCAAAATCTTACCGACGACTGAGGTTAGGCTAATCGGCCTGTAATATTCCATCTTTTGCCTTTCTCCCTTTTTAAACAAGGGTGTCACATAGGCCACAATTACTTCCATCCGGAAGGACAAGGACTGCAGATACATGGGAATACCACCCCCTTCAAGTTCCCCTCCAAGCCACTCACCATCCTGACATGGAAATCTATCATTGTTCCTTCAGTGCTCCTGGGTCAAAATCCTAAAATGCCCTCCCCAAGGGCATCATGGGTCAACCTACAATATTTGGGCTGCAGCAGTTCAAGAAAATAGATCAGCACCACTTTCTCAAGTGCAACGAGGGATGGAAAAGAATGTTGGTCAGCCAGTGTCATCGACACCCCACGAGTAAGTTAAAAAAAGTCAAGCCAACCTCTTCACAGAGAACAGTCCTGCCACCCTCTGGTATCGGCTGAGTGAACCTCCATTGCACTCACTCAAGCAAGTATATCGCCTTTGAGAGAGGGAGACTCAATTCTCATTCTCTTGTTCAAATTCCTCTATGGTTTTCACTCTCCTTATCTCTAGAATCTCCCTTAAAATGACAATCTGAGACTTCTGCACTCCTTCAAATACGACCTCTTTAGCACCCCCAGTTTCAATTGCAGGACCACAGACCTGTGCCTTCAGGTGCCCGGACCCTAAATTCTGGAATTCCTGCCTTACTTCTCTCCTTTTCTAAACTTTGCTCAGTTATGGTTCAGTGAAGTATCTGAAAAGAATTATAGGGATGAGGACACTACATCAATCAAAGTTGACGTATCACCCAAATCCTGAGATCAAGCGAGGAAGTAAGATCATCACTGAGTGTAACTGGATACGTAGTGCAGTTATTTTAGTCAACCCATTTGGATACATTATGTCACATCTCCAGGATGGATAAGACCTGAATCTGGACCTTTCAAACCAGAGGCAGAGATACTACCATTGAGCCGAAAAAAGCCCTAAACATTTGGGAATCTGGTGATTGAGTGAATTCATTGAAGTTGGGGACGATGAGCTGTTTGTTGAAGTAACTACAGGAAACCATAAGACATAGGAGCAGAAGTAAGTCATTCAGCCAATCGAGTCTGCATTCAATGGGATCATGGCCGATCTGATAATTCCCACTTTCACCTTCCCATCTTATCCCCATCACCCTTGATTCCATTACAGATTAAAAATCTATCACAGTCTTGTGAATAAACTGAATGACCTAGCCTCAACAGTGCTCTACAGTGAAGAATTCCAAAGATTCACAACTCTCTGAGAGAAGGAGTTCCTCCTTTTTTATTCACTTGTGGGATGTAGGTGCTGCTTGCTCAGCCACCATTTATTCGCTGTCCTTAGTTGCCCTTGAGAAGGTGGTGGTGAGTTGTCATCTTGAGCTGCTGCAGTCCACAGCTTCGTAATTGACCCACAATGGCCTTAGGGATAGAATTCCAGGATTTTGACCCAGCGACAGTGAGGGAACGTCAATATATTCCCATGGCAGGATGGTGAGTGGCTTGGAGGGGAACTTGGAGATGATGATGTTCCAATATATCATCTAATTATTTTCCCCTAAAAATTTGCACACAGGTACCATAGAATAATTGTATAATGGAATATGTTACATTAGGTCTAAAAAAAAAGTCAAAAATACTAAATAATCAAAGAGCAAAGGGGGAGGGGGAGAAGGAAATAAGTAAAGGTCACCAGAGAAAATGTGCTGGTGTTAGGGTCAGATGAAGCACTGTTGACCACTTGCAGTCAAGTGCTGGCTTAACAATGACAACAGCTGTCCAACTGAGTGGACAAGCTGATTTCAGGCAGAAACACTGATCTGTGATTTGGAATGATAGAGAGGTGGCCATACAAAGCAGGGAAGGGAGGAAATGCATTGATCAACCATCCCAGTCCACAGTGGCAGGCAAGAATAGCAGGATAACCATCTCACCAAAGATATTGAGTGCGATTTTTGTAAAAAGGTTGCCTTACAAGCCATGTGGAACAGAAAGAGCTTCACAGAATACACCAAAAGAAGGGGCCTCAAAAAATGGCAAGATCCATAAAATTGAATATGTGAATGAGATGAAGGTACCTTTTTCTGGTAAGTTCAAGGAGGGATATGGGAGCCACTGGAATGGTAATATCCTTGTAGATAGAAACAAGGGGACCATTAAGGTGAGACACAGGTACAGGTGCTTTGGTTCTTTCTGACACTATATAATGGCTGAAAAACTTCTCTTCTGCCATCACACATAAAACTGAATAGACTAGGAGGGACAGAATTCAAGGTTGTAGGACAACTGACTACAACCCTTCAGTATAGAGAGAGAGAGAAAAAAAATCATAGATATCTTCTTGGTGATCCAAAACCAGAGCTGATCACGCTTAAACAAGAAAGCCTGTGCATACTTGCATCTATTTTGCAGAGTAGTAGAACTAGGAAATCAAGCTGAAAAGCTGAAGAAGTTCCAAGCTGAGTTTCCACAGTTAATCGCAGAATGTTTGAAGAGATAACAGAGAGAGCTGAAGAGGACAATGCAGGTGATGGGTGTCCATCGACTTCAAGAAAGCATCTGACAAATCACTATGCAACAGTATCATGGGTAAATTATAGTTCACAGAATAGAAGAGGCAGGAGTAATGTAGATGTGGAATTGATTGAGTGACAGGAAGCAGAGTGATGGTGACTTTACCTTTACACCAAAGTAATCCCTGAGATGAAGGGCTTGTTTTATAAGGACAAACAGAAGAAACTGGGTCTGTATTTTTAAGAATTTTGAAGAGTGATCTCATTGAAATTTTTATAGCATGTCACTGGATGGATGTAGATAGGATGCTTCCCCAGGCTGGTGAGTATGGAACCATAGACTCAGGGCTGAGCTGAGGAGGCACTTCTTCACTCAAAGGGTGGTGAATCTCTGGAATTCTTGACCCCAAAGGAGACTGCAAGTGCAGTCCTTGAACAGGTTTAAGGCAAAGATTGATAGATTTCTAGTTGCCAATGACATCAAGGGATAAGGTTTTGGCAAAGGAAAGTAGATAATCAGCCGTGATCTAATTAAATGGTGTGCTGTGCTTGATGGGCTGAATGGCCAACCCCTGTTCCTATCTTTCTAAGTCTGAATGGTGTGCAGGAGCATAGCGTATTGGGTATAGAGTAATAGAGTCATGCAGCGTGGAATGGTCCAATCTGTCCATGCTGACCATGTTTTCCATTGTAAACTAGTGCTATTTGCCTGTGTTTGACCTAAAAGCCTCTAAAACTTTCCTATTCGCATATCTGTCCAAATGTCTTTCAAATGTTATTACTGTACCCGACTCTGCAACTTCCTCTGGCAGTTCATTCCATATATGCACCACCCTCTGTGTGAAAAAGTTGCCTCTCTGATCTCTTAAATCTTACCCCTCCCCTTAAACCTAGGGAAAAGATCTGCCCAGGTTTGTCTCACCAAAATGTTACACCTCGCATTTATCTAAATTAAATTCCATCTACCACTTCTCAGCCCATTGGCGTAGCTGAGATGGCAGGGCAGGTTGGCAGTACAGTTAACAAAGCATTCAGTGTCCTAGCAATTGTTAATAAAGTATACAGCATACCACTGAGCAAGTTATGATGAACTTGCATAAGAACACTGGTTAGACCCCAGTTGGAGGTTTGTGTACAGTTCTGGGAACCACACTTTGGGAAGGATACGAACACACTGGAGCCAGTACAGATGAGGTTTGTGATAATGAGGTTTGCTTTCAGGGATGAAGAGCTTCAGTTAAGAAGACAAATTGAAGAAGATGCAACTGTTTTTCTTGAAGAAGAGAAGGTTGAGAGGGATTTGTTGAAGTTACCAAAATCATGAGACTAACATTGTTTGGAGGTTGGGTAAAGTGGTGTGGAAACTGTTCTCATTGGTGAACGTATCAAGGGGTGTAGGCACAAATTTGAAGTAATTGGTAAAATAAGCAAACAAAACATTGGAAAAAAATTATTCCTGTAGTGAGTGGTCAAGTACTAGAAAGTGCTACCTGATAATATGAGGAAGGAATTTTCAAATAAAAAGCTCAAAAGAGAAATAGACTGATATCTGAAGAGGAAGAATGTCTCAGTTTATGGGATTGACACTAGCAGAAGTGTTCATTCACAGAGCCAGTGCAGATATGAAGGGCCGAATGACCTCCTCCTTCATTTAAACAATTCTATGATTGTGTAATGGGGAAAGGTGAACACATCACCCTCTGAGCTGAAACAAAACTATTTCGTCAATTTATATCCAGAAAAGGTCCTCATCAGCTTTTGCCAAAGGTAACAAAGGAGATTGATTTCATGTTGAAACAAGAGATTACTTCATAAAAACCAAAAGAACTGCAAATGCTGCCACTCCAATGCACCACCTTGCTCCCTGGCCAACATCTCTGTCTCCAGCTTGCTACAGTGCTCCAGTAAAGCCCAGCGCAAGCTGGAGGAACAACACCTCATTTTCCGCTTGGGGCCCAGCAGCCCTCCGGACTCAATATTGAGTTCAATCATTTTAGGGCCTAAACTCTCCCATGTCCTAGGCCCCACACACCGGGCCTTGTTACCACATAGTCTGCCGCTACACACCCCTTGTTGTTAGTCACTAACAGTCCCCATTAACCACTACTCACCTTCCCAGCCTGATTGTTAGCAACTCCTCTGTCTGTCCAACTGTCTTTCTCTCTCTTTGGCTCTATCCTATTGTTTACTCCCCACTCCACCCACCTCACTATTTTCTGCATATAAACTGATGTTTTCCCAGCCACCATCAGTTCTGAGGAAGGGTCACCGGACCCAAAACGTTAACTCTGTTTTCCCCTCCACAGATGTTGCCAGACCTGCTGAGCTTTTCCAGCAACTTTGTTTTTGTTTGAGATTATTTCACTTAGGATAAAACCAACAAGCCGCTGATCGGGGACAGTCCTGGTACCAAAACATCAACATCCTGGATTTTACCACTGACCAGATACTCAACTGGATTAGACATATAAATACAATGGCTACAAGAGCAGGTCAGAGGCTAGGAATACTGCAACGAGTAACTCACCTCCTGATTCAGCATTGTGCAACACTACATGATGCAATGTGAGACAACAAAGTGTGAAGCTGGATGAACACAGCACATGAACAAACGCAGGCAAGCAGCATGCCAGGAGCACAAAAGCCAACGTCTCCGGCCCAAAATTCTCTGATGAAGGGTCTGGGCCCGAGACGTCGGCTTTTGTGCTCCTGGGATGCTGCTTGACCTGCTGTGTTCATCCAGCTGCACAATTTGTTGTCTTGGATTCTCCAGCATCTGCAGTTCCCATGATTTCTGATGCAATGTGAACTATCTTGCACTATCTGCAAGATGCTCAAGTGAAAAACTAACTTTTTCACACAATGAGAAGCTATGGAATAGTGTAGGTTAGATGGGCTCTAGATTGGTTTCACAGGTCGGCGCAACATCGAGGGCCGAAGGGCCTGTACTGCGCTGTACTGTTCTATAGAACATAGAACATGTTCTAGGGTTTGGAATGCAATGGAAATGTGGTGGAGGTGGGATCATTTGAAGTATTGGATGATTATTTGGATAGAAAAGGTGTCCAGGGATATGAGGGAAAAGTAGGAGCTTGGTACCAGATTACAGAGTTGGTACATTGATTACGTAGAAGGCAGTTAAGAATCAAACACAGCTTTGTGGGTCTGGAGTCAAATATAGGCCAGGCAGAAGAGGCAAAATAGGTTTCCTCTGCTGAAAGGCATTGGTGAACCTGATGGGTTTTAATACTAATCAACATGATCACCAGTAGACTAGCTTTTTAATTCCAAACTTCCATTAATTTCAAATTTTAACCTGGT
The DNA here is from genome assembly GCF_030684315.1 of Stegostoma tigrinum. Lineage (NCBI taxonomy): Eukaryota > Metazoa > Chordata > Chondrichthyes > Orectolobiformes > Stegostomatidae > Stegostoma > Stegostoma tigrinum. Next base: position 102,192,262 of record NC_081360.1, read on the forward strand.
GGGACTGGAAGCATATCCCCCGAGCATTAGGTTTAATTACTAGATGCTAGTATGGTGATATTACCACTACACCACTGACTATCTACTATTATTGCTGTAGATTCTATAGGCTTGATTGCTGCACACTTTCAGATGCAGGTAGATGGAAAATGTATACCTATTTACTAAGTATCCCATTCATTGACCAGATACTGAGCGGGATACGTAGTATAGAAAAAAAAACATGATCCGTACTTGGGCTTGTGAAAAATTGGCAGGTTAACTTCTTAGACTTCACTTCGAGATAGAGGTAAACTTTCAGTGACTGTTAAAGTAAATGACTTTTAAAACATCTACATGTTTAATGACTGTAACTGAGGTGATGAGATTTTAATGGAAAGAGTGTATGCTTGTGCAAACAGCAAATGATTTGTCCCTTTTCCTGGGGGGAAAGTTATAGGTGGAGGTGTAGATTTCACTGAAGAGGTGAAAACGTTCACATTGATAACAACAGCAAACTACCCAGAACAACGCAGCAACTGATTGAATTCAGAGATACACAGAAATCTGATGAAGAATGTGCTCAGCTCAGACGGAACTACATTAAGGGATCTTCATGATACAATCCCATTGTTGGACAGTACCGTGAATGGAGAGAGTCACAAAAGGAGCTGCAGCTTCTTCTGATTCCGAGAGACAGTGCCAACCCCCATGAAACGGTGAAGGAAAAGAAAGGTTAAAGGCTAAAGTTCTTAAAAACTATTAGTCACCAGCACAGCCCAGGAGGTTGGAAATGGAAACAGTTTTGATGCATGAGCAGACAAGTTTGTAAAATATTCAGCTAAAGGAGAATGAATTCAGACTTGACACGTTAATGATTTCCTGTTTTGAACTGAAATTTTTTTGCTCTTTCTTTACAGGGGAAAATGTATTGATGAGGGGTGGGACTTAACTGTAATATAGTTGAGAGTCTTTTAGTTCAGCTCAGTCCTTTTGGAAGACATGCAACAGTGAATAGTTTTTTGTAATATTTTAAGCTTTTGTTTCTCTTGCACCATAAGGACTCAGTTTTTGAAGAGGCCGGAGAAAAGACATTTACTGATCAAGTTTCAAGGTAAGTTGAACAATCAACATGCTCTGTCAAATGTCTTCCTATTTAAACTGAATAATTTGCTTATTGGAAAGGAGTAGTCAGTCAAGGGGCTATGGCTAGTTAACTTTTCTCAGCACCCTCCCCTGCCCTTTCCAAAAAAAAACACAATATAAGGGGCATAGAATGCAAACAGGAGGAAGTTATAGTCAAACTGGTTCAATTTCAGTGGGAGGATAGTGTTCAATCCCAGACACCGCCTGATTTTACGGATAATGGCATGACTTTGGGAGACAGTGCAGAAGAGTTTTGTTAGAATGAGACTAGGATCATGGGTGTGTATAGGGACTGGAGAAGGTACGATTTTTCATTTTGGGCAGGCAAGATTAAGAAGATCCCGAATAGAAGTATCCAAACTTATGACGAGCTTGTTAGAGCAGGTTTGACAGGACAGAGTTTCCTCTGATAAATGGCGGTTAACCAGAGGTTCTGGGGTTTAAGGTAACTGGTAATAGGAGCTGAAGGAAATAAAACATTGTTTCACTCAGAGCGTTGTTAAAATCCTGAATGCATGTTCTAAGAGCGTACTGGAGGCAGATTGCAGAGGAGCTTTTAAAAAAGCAATTAGACATGTACTGGGACACATTAACTAACATGTGAATGTGATTTTCCACAATGTGGAAGACACTGGGGAGTGGGATGAATTGGATGTGATTGTTAGAGAGCTATCATGGGCATGATGGGCTGAATGGCTTTTGTCTGGGCTGCAAGTAAGATTATGTAACTTTACTATCTCCCAACTGCAGCTGTTGCTTTGTTTGGCTGTGCATACTTGTGTCGGCATGGCCAAGATTAGAAAATTGCTTGCCTGAGGCACATTCAAGCTTGTGTTTATTTCCTCCAATTTGTGGTTGCTTTCAGTGTTGCTGTTACAACCTGCCTGCATTCTTATTCAATGTTGCAAAATCACCTGGCATCTTCAGCTTGGGCTCTGGTTCATCTTGAGGTGTGGGTTACATAACTCCAGATTTGAGGAGGAGAGACTGAGCGCTGTACAGATTCGCCAGTGCACTACTAGGATTTCAAGGGTCAGATCATGACATGGGATGACAGAAACAAAGCGAGGGCTCCTACAGGGTGTCAGCAGAAAGGCAGACTAGTTGGGAGCAGCAGACTCAGTGCAATGGAGGGACACCTGTCCCTCTTAATCTATGTTAAGTAGGAGCAGGAGTAGGCTATTCAACCCCTCGGACCTGCTCCTCCATTCAAGATCATCATAGTTGATTACTGAACTAATTACTTAATACCATTCACCCCCATATCCCTTGATCCTTTAGCCACAAGAGCTACATCTACCTCCTTCTTGACAACACACTGTGTTTTGTTCTCAACCACTTTCTGTGGCAGTGAATTCCATAGGCTCATCACACTGGGTGAAAAAAAGTGTGCTTTTGCCTTTCATTTGTGGGTTGTGGGTATTGCTGGCTGGCAAGCATTTATTTTTGGTCCCTCGTTGCCCTTGAGAATGTGGTTGCGAGCTGCTTCTTGAACGGCTGCAGTCTGCCTGCTATGGACTGACTCACAACGTCCTTAGGGAGGGAATTCCAGGATTTTGAACGTGCAACACTGAAGAACAAAGAACAATACAGCACAGGAACAGGCCCTTACGCCCAACAAGCCTGTAAGAGCACATTTTGCCCTTTCATACTAAAACTACCTGTACTTGCATGATCCGTATCTCTCCATCACACTCAGCTGAACTTTATATGTCACTGGACTTGACCTTGCATCGACTGTGCCTCTCACCCACACAGGGCCATTCTTGTAGTTCCGACACCAAATTTCCTTCCTTGAAATAATCCGTCTCTCACTTACCAGAGACTTGCGACCGGCATTGATGTTCTTCATGTCGTTTTACCCAACACACCCCTGCCTCCCAGTCTGAAAAGATCAGATTTAACTTGGTGTGGAGTCTTCTTCCCAGTAACAACTCTGCCGGAGTTATCCCTGCAGTTGCATGAGGGGTGGTCCTGTCATCAAGTAGGACAGTTTGGTACTTAGGGAAACTGTAGACTGTTTCTTTAAGTCTGCCTTCAAAGTTTGGACTGCTCGTTCTGCCAAACCATTGGATGAAGGATGGTATGGAGCTGTCCAGATGTTTCTTGATATATTAATATATTTCCGAGTTTTTTTTTATTCATTCATTCATGGAAATGGCATCTCTGGCTAGGTCAGCACTTTTTGTCCATCTACAATTACCCAGTGGGCAGTTAAGAGTAAACCACCTTACTGTGGGTCTGGAGTCACATATAGGCCAGGCCAAGTAAGGGTGGCAGATTCCTTCCCCAAAGAACATAAGTGAATCAGATGGGTTTTTCCTGACACATATAATGGTTTCATGATCATCAAACCCTTAATTCCAGATAGTTACACTGAATCCAAATTCCATCATCTGCCATGGTGGGGTTTGAACTGGGATCCCCAGAACATTAGTTGAGTTTCTGGATTAACAATCTAGCAATAATACTATTAGGCCATTGTGTCTCTCCGCTTGGAGGGGAACTTGCAGGTGGCTGTGTTCCTATGTATCTGTTATCCTTGTCCTTTTAGATGGAAGTGATTGTGGGTTTGGAAGGTGCTGTCTGAAGATCTTTGGTGAATTGCTTGTCAATAGTATACATTGGTGTTATTGAGCGGTGGCGTAAGTGATGTTTGCGGATATGGTGGCAATCAAATGGGCTGTTTTGTCCTGGATGGTTTCGAGCTTCTTGAGTGTTGCTTCTTGAGTATTGTTGGGCTGTGCCCATCCGGGCAAGTGGACAGTATCCCGTCACACTCCTGTGCCTCATAGATGGCTTTAGGGAGTCAATGGTAAACCCAATCTTGTTGATAGTGAGAGATTCAATGATGGGAACACCATTGAACGTCAAGGGGCAATGGTCAGATTGTCTCTTATTGGTGATGGTCATGGCCTAGCAGTTGTGCAGCACAGATGAGAGCTGCCACTTATCAGTCCAAACCTGGATATTGTCCAGATCTTGTTACATTTGAACATGGACCGCTTCATTATCTGCAGAGCCATGAGTGCTGAACATTGCACAATCATTAGCAAACATCTCCGCTTTTGACATAATGATGGAAGGAAGGTCATTTATGATACGGCTGAAAATGGTTGGACCTAGGATACTACTTTGAGGAACTTCTGTAGAGATATCCTGGAGCTGTGATGACTGACCTCCATGAACCATGACCAACATTCTATGTGCCACCTATGACTACAACTAACAGAGAACTTGCCTATTGATAGCAATTGGCTAAGGCTCTTTGATGCTATACTCGATTGAAAGCAGCATTGATGTGAATTTCTCTTCATCTCAGTCCTAAAAGGTTTGCCCCTTATCCTTAAACTATAACCTATGGTTCTGGGCTTCCCAATATTGGGAACATCCTTCCCAGAGTCATGGAATCATACACAATGGAAACAGACCTTTCAGCCTAACTTGTCCGTGCCAACCAGGTTTCCTAAACTGAACTAGTTCCATTTGCCCACATTTGACCTATATCTCTTTAAACTTTTCTCCACAGAGGTCAGTAACCCATCACTAATTCACCTTTTAATTACATGTGGAGAGGCCTTGACACTGATCCAGCTCTCTCAAAGCCAGCTCAAAAAGTGAACAGAATATCAGGCGCAAATAAATAGAGGGAGAGGGGGAGGCGGACCGAAGACGGATAGAGGAGAAGATAGGTGGGGAGGGGATAAGTCAGTCCGGAGAGGATGCACAGGTCAAGGAGGCGGGTTGAGGTTGGTAGGTGGGAAATGGAGGTGCGGCCTGAGGTGGGAGGAGGGGATAGGTGAGAGGACGAACAGGTTAGGGAGGTGGGGACGAGCTGGGCTGGTTTTGGGATACAGTGGGGGGAGGGGACGAACTGGGCTGGTTTTGGGATGCAGTGAGGGAGGGGGAGATTTTGAAGCTTGTGAAGTCCACATTGATACCATTGGGCTGCAGGGTTCCCAAGCGGAATATGAGTTGCTGTTTTTCAACCTTCGGGTGGCATCATTGTGGCACTGCAGGAGGCTCATGATGGACATGTCGTCTAAGGAACGGGAGGGGGAGTTAAAATGGTTCGTGACTGGGAGGTGCAGTTGTTTATTGCGAATGGAGCGGAGGTGTTCTGCAAAGCGGTCCCCAAGCCTCCACTTGGTTTCCCCAATGTAGAGGTAGCCACACCGGGCACAGTGGATACAATATACTACACTGGCAGATGTGCAGGTGAACGTCTGCTTAATATGGAAAGTCATCGGCCTCCTGCAGTGCCACAAAGATGCCAACTGAAGGTTGCAAGAACAGCAACTCATATTCCGCTTGGGAACCCTGCAGCCCAACGGTATCAATGTGGACTTCACAAGCTTCCAAATCTCCCCCTCCCCCACTGCATCCCAAAACCAGCCCAGTTCGTCCCCGCCTCCCCAACTGCATCACAGAACCAGCCCAGCTCGTCCCCGCCTCCCTAACCTGTTCTTCCTCTCACCTATCACCTCCTCCCACCTCAGGCTGCACCTCCATTTCCCACCTACTAACCTCATCCCGCCTCCTTGACCTGTCCGACCTCCCCGGACTGACCTATCCCCTCCCCACCTCCCAACCTATACTCTCCTCTCCACCTATCTTCTCCTCTATCTATCTTCGGTCCGCCTCCCCCTCTCTCCCTATTTATTCCAGAACCCTCACCCCATCCCCCTCTCTGATAAAGGGTCTAGGCCTGAAACGTCAGCTTTTGTGCTCCTGAGATGCTGCTTGGCCTGCTGTGTTCATCCAGCTCCACACTTTGTTATCTTGGATTCTCCAGCATCTTCAGTTCTCATTATCTCGGATATCAGACGCTCCTGTTCTTATCTGTCAGTCATGGCTGCCTGAATAACAGCCACCATCAGGGATGTCATATTCTACGATGTCCACTTGGCTGATCACCACATCCCTGTCCTTCTGAATCTGAGGACATAGGCCAGTTCTAATATTTTTGTGTTACACCTGGGGCATTTTAGCACTGAGCCAAGTTCCTCCAACTGTGCCTCTGATATGGGTGGCTGTAGGTCGCCCCTTGCGACTGGAGCGTCTTGCAAGACGTTCATTTGCTTCTTCATGTGGCAAAGGCATATAGTTGGCAACATCCTACCCAGATCCTGAGGAATCTTCAAATACCTGGGAAAACCCATGAGTTCCAGAACAGTTAGAAAAGCTGTTGAGGAACGGGGCACCCACCTGGTTTCCCAGCGGGCTTCCACAATGTTTATGAATTTGCACCTTTTATATGGTCTACATGTTTGTTCAGGACCATCGCACTTAGCTGAACTTTATATGTCACTGGACCTGACCGTGCATCAACCATGCCTCTCACCCATGCAGGGCCATTCTTGTGGTTCCTACACCAAATTTCCTTCCCTGGAATAAACTCTCTCTTTAACTTAGCTGAGACTTGCGACCAGTTTCTGATGCTGTTTCACCCTACCCCCCAGGTCTGGGAAGATCAGATTTAACCTGATGTGGAGTCTTCTCCCCAGTAACAATTCTGCTGGAGTTATGCCTGTACTTGAATGAGGGGTGGTGCTGTCATCAAGTAGGACAGTTTGGTACTAATTGGATGAAGGATAGTATGGAGCTGTCTTTACATGATGAGTACCATTCGACATTAGGAAATACTTGAATTCCCAGCTGGTAAATGATGGCCTGTAACCTGTGATCAACAGTCCCATGTGTTATAAAAGATGCATGCAGTTTTTCTATTGTCGTCCCTGCATTTGATACAGCCATTTTGAGTGAGATTAAGTCCATGAAAGAATTTGCACAGTCAACGTGGAACTGAGTCCAGGGTTTACCTCATCATTTCTTTGAATGTGGGGGGCATGCTGGCAGTAATTTTTGACCTTGTTGGCAGTCTGTGCTCTCTCCACCAAAGCGTCTATGTCTGCACCCAATCATGACCACAAAACATGACATCTTGCCAACAGCTTTATTTTGGAATAAAAACCAAAAGGACTACGGATGTTGTAAATCAGGAACAAAAACAAAGTTGCTGGAAAAGATCTGGCAGCATCAGTGAAGAGAAAACACAGTTAACGTTTCAGGTCTGGTGACCCTTCCTCAGAATCCTGGATGCATACACTATTGGGTAGTCTTCTCCATTGGGCCATCCTGTGAGCTAATAATGCCTCCACATATGGCACTGAGGTATCGCATGTTAATATCATATCTCACCTGGGACCATAGTGTGCCAACATCTTGGAGGATGATAGCTGTTTCCTCACTTCCCTGGAAGCTGTGGCTTGGCTATGTGACCATTTCCAATGCTGAACCTTTTTGAAGGGTTGATGCAAAGCTGCCAAGGTGAAGGCCAGGTTATGTATGAACTTTCCATAATAATTCATGAGCCAAAGAAAACACCTAAGCTCCGGTACAGATGTGGGAGCTAGAAGACTGATCACCTTCACTTTATCTTCCAAAGAGTTTAAGCGGTCTTGTCAACTCAAAGTAGATTATGTAGGAGTCTAGAACAGACATTTTTCCCTTCTAAGGCTTACGCCCGCCTGGGAGAAATGTCTAAGGATGATATCCAAGTTCTGTAAGTTCTCTTTATTAATCTTCCCTGTTATTTGCACGTCATCTAGATCAATGGCAACCTGAGGTACACCTTTTAAATGTTCTCCATTGTCTGCAGAAAAGTTGCACTGGCTGATGATATCCCAAATGGCAGTCTTGTATATTGGTACAAACTCTTGTAGGTATTAATTGTAGCTTAGTTCTGGGAATCCTCATCTAACCACAACTGCCAGTGCGCATATCTCACGTCCAGCTTTGTGAAAGACAGTCCCCTCCTGCCAGCTTTGTGTACAAATTCTCTATGCGATGAATTTTTTTGGATTTTCTTAATCGGTTATTTACCCAGCAGTGAAAAGCAGTTTACAATTTGCTTAAAATTCCCACAAAGGCAAACCGACCCATTGGGTTTCACAATTGGTACGACCAGTGCTGCCCATTCCTCAAACTGGATTGGTTTGATGATTCCTTCGCTTTCCAGTCTTCTGATTTCTGCCTCTGCTTTTGCCTGTAAGGCAAATAGCACTGAGCAGGCCTGGCAGTATCATGGAATTGCTTCCTGGTCAACATGTAATGTGGCCATGGCTCCTTTCATAGTCCCTATACCTATCTGAGAAACCTCTAGGTATTTAATTAAGACTTCACTTTGGCAGCCATTTTTTAATTGAAAACTGTTGAACTAATTTAAATTAATCTTTCTCAACCGTTTTTTACCCACAAGCTTGGGCTCAAGCCTTTTACTACAACCAGCCATAACTGAACCAGCCGCTCCTCATGAGATGAGAACTGAAGTTGTTCCCTTAAGCTGTAATGGTTCCCCAGTATAGGTTCTCAGTCTAGAAGAGGTCTTGTGCAAACCTAAGGGTTGGAGTTTAGGCAATTTTTATTAAAGAATGCATTCTGTGGTCACTGAAATGGCCACATCAATATCGACCTCCATTAGAAATCGGTGATCATTTAACCAGACGTTTACTTTGATTGGATCTGATTTGGATGTTGTTAAGCAACTTAACTGTTCCAAACCAGACATAGTGGACTTTCCAGGGAGTGCACTCTCCTGGATATTGGCCTTTGAATTGTCCTACTCACTTTATATCCAGTGGGACCCTTTGCTGTCTTGAGTCCTCATACCAGCAGCAACTACAATGACTTGTCAGCTTGGTACCTGAAGAAAATTTTAACTGTTTAGACAAGGCTGGGCTTTGTTTTGGGTTTTGCTGCGGGCTGGCCTGCAGTCCCCTGTTCAGGAAAAGTCCTGAAAGACACTATGAAACTTCCTTCACTCAAGTGATGTTCCATAACCTCAGTTGGACTGATGAGGATGTCAGAATGCTCAGAAACATATACTCCACCTTCTGCATTTTCTAATTATAAAGCCAGTTGTAGTGCCTGTTTGAAGTCCAGTTGGGCTTCAGCTAGTAGGTGCTTCTGTGTAGCCACATCATTAATTCCACATACCAAGCAGCTTCTCAGCATCTCATTAAGGGTTAAACGAGAGTCATATACCTCTGCTAGTCATCTTAACCTAGTCAAAAACCCTGATCCGGATTCCCATGGTTCTTGAATTGTTGAGTAAAACCGATTGCATCTTGGTATTAGAGGAGGATGGGAGTCGTAATATTCCTTAAATAAATCCGTCATTTCTGGAAAAGTTTTCATACCTGCTGCTTCAGGAAATATTAGGCTCCTAACAACTGAAAGGTCTGTGAGTCTACAAGCTGTCAGGAAAATTACTCATTGCTTTCAATCTGGCCCAACATTATTTGCCTAGAACAAAATAACACTTTTCTTTCCGCATACTGGGTGGGCCCTGTCTTCAATGGCATCATCAAATGAGTCAAGCTTCATAAATTACAGCATGATGCCAGAAATACTAATTCCCAACTCAAAGGAGAGTTGCAAGATAATTTCTTGAGGAGTGTGATCGTCTCTCGTCTCATTTAAATAACTCCACATAGGCCAGTATCCTGTCACCAGGTCATCCTTTATTTTCACATGGAGTGCTGTTGACACAGATTCTGCTCCCACAGAGCCAGTTCCTTGAGTGACAGGATGTCTGACATTCCAGCTGTTATCTGAGAGCTGAGGCTCTCTCATTGGACCAATTAACAGCCCCAATTAGGGAGCTCATATCTATGAGGTGTGCCTGGCTGACCTTGTTAAGATCTTACACTTTCCTGTCCATGTACCTGTCCAAAAGTCTTTTATATATTGTAATTATACCTGCCTTTTACCACTTCTTGTGGCATCTCACTCCATACATGCACCACTCCTTTTGTGAAAAAATTGCCCTTCAAGTCCCTTTTGAATCTTTCCCCTCTCACCTTAAATCTATGTTCTCTCAATTTGAATTCCCCTACCCCAGGGAAAAAAAAGCCTCGGCTATTCACATTGTCCGTGCCTCCCATGATTTTATAAGCCTCTATAATGTCACCCCTCAACCTCCTATCCTCTGGGAAAAAAGTCCCAGCCTATCTAGCCTCTCCTTTTAACTCAAACCCTCTAGTCTTGGTAACATATTATACATCTTTTTTACACCCTTTCCAGTTTAATATCATTGTTACTATAGCAGGGAGACCAGAACTGCATGCAGTACTCCAAATGTGGCTTTACCAATGTCTTTCACCACTGTAACATCACATCCCCAACACTTGTACTCAACTCCTGCATCTAACCTGTCTTCACCACCTGGTATTCAGAAAAACACCCAATTATTCCTAGAGGAGCAAGAAAGCTGGTGTTTCGGGCCGGGACCCTTCATCAGAAATGGAGGAGGGGAAGGGGGCTTTGAAATAAATAGAGAGAGGGGTTTGGGCTGGGGAAGGTAGGTGGGATGGTGATAGGTGAGTGCAGGTAGGTAATGGTGGACTGGTGAGTGAGGTGGGAGGAGCGAATAGGTGGGAGAGAAGATGGGCAGGTTGTGTCAGTTCAAGGAGGCAGGGATGAGATGGAGGGTGACTTTGGTGATATATCTCTTATGTTAGGATCTTCTGATTTGATCAGTGGTCAGGTTCAGGATGGTTGACTATTAGTGAGGCAGATAAAAAGGGAAGAACATCAGCCTTTGCTAGCCTCACAGAGGAAAAACGTATGTGAAACTTATCTGGATGTGATTGGTGGCTGCAAAAGAGATGAGATAATTGAGCATGGCACCATAGTAGAGGGAATCATTCAAAGGCGGTGGGGGGTGGGGGGAATAGTGTTAATAGGAGTATAGTGATAATAGGAGACAGAATAGTCAAGGGGATTGATATCATTCTCTGCAGCTACAAGGGACAGTCCAGACAGCTGTGATACCTATCTGGTGCTTGGGTTCATGACATCAGTTGTGAACTGGAGAGCTACCTGTAGTAAGGGAAAGGGAAAGGAATAAAGTAAAAAGTAGGGAGGTTTTGTTTAAACTATACAAGGCACTAATTAGACCACAGCTGGAATAATGTAAACAGCAGTCTAGAAAAGTTCACTAGACTGAAATCAGGTATGGAGGGATGTCTTATGAGGAGAGGGTAAATAATTTGGGCCTGTACTCATTGGAATATAGAAGAATGACAGGTGACCTCTTGAAACATATACAGTTCTTACAGGAGTTGACAGTGTAGATGTGATCGGGTTGTTTCCCCTTGTAGTAAAGTCTAGGACCAAAGGGCATCATCTCATAATAAATGGTCACCTATTTAAGACAGATGTGGTGGAATTTCTTCTCTCAGAGGGTTGTGAATCTGTACAATTCTTTTCCACAGATGGCTGCTGAGGTTGGCTCATGAGGTATATTCAAGGCTGAGGTGGACAGATATTTAATTGGTAAAACAATCAAGGGTTAAGGGAAAACACAGCAAAGTGGTGTCGAGGATGTTCATATCAGCCACGATCTCACCGACTGCAGACTCGATGGGCTGAATCATCTACTACTATTCATATGTCTTATAGTCTTCCAGTTAATTGTTGTGGTTCATTTAGGTACCAACAACAGAGTTGGGACCAGGACACAGTTTTTCCTCAGAGAGTACAAGTAGCTCGGGGCTAGCAAAACCTCAAGTGTGATAATCTCTGTATTAGTCTGGCAAGGTCTGGCTGACAGTCCTTACTGTCTTCCGCATTGTTTTATTGGTAGCCAGCGGTGAGCCCATCTACCATGATGAACAAATTGTCATAGGGTAACTAAGATGAGAAAGCTAAATGCTTGTCTCAAAGATTGATGTGGAACAATTGGATTCTGGCTCATGGGCAGTGCTATCAGTACTTGGGAAAGTGAAGCTGTACCACTAAGATGTATTAATCTGAATCATGCTGGGACCAGTGTTCTGTTGATTTAAGTACCAAGGAGAGCAGAGAAGGATTTAAACTAAATATTGGGGTAAAGGATCCAGTGGGAAGATATGGTAAAATGAATAGGGACAGGAAGTCAAGACACCATGGTATCAGGAGGGATAATAATGCACAGAGCATGATAGGAAGGGGCCTTCATAGAATTTAAATGAAAAATGTATTAACCTCCACTTGAAAGGCTAAATTCTGGTAATATATGACAGTTAATGTGTTAAGACAGGGTATTCAAATTATGGTGCAAAGGAAGGTAAAGAGTTAGAATGAAGGTGTGCCATTATTGAATTAGCTGCTGGCTGAATAAACTCAAATGGCTGAGTAGCCTCTTTCTGATCTGCTTTTGGTTTTAGAAGTGGCTGGCTAGAGGCTTGATGCTTGTTTTCTGTTGGTTTCTTCCAGTGAGGTTGTGTTGAAGGCTTCACTCTGCCAAGATGAGCTGGGCTTTCCTGACGAGACTCCTCGAGGAGATCCATAACCACTCCACGTTTGTTGGCAAGGTCTGGCTGACGGTTCTCATTGTCTTCCGCATTGTTTTGTTGGTAGTTGGCGGTGAGCCCATTTACCATGATGAACAAAGCAAGTTCACATGTAACACTCAGCAACCAGGTTGTGAGAATGTTTGCTACAATTCCTTTGCACCGCTGTCGCACATCCGGTTCTGGGTCTTCCAAATCATCATGATCACAGTGCCATCCATTATATACCTTGGCTACGCCATACACCGGATAGCCCGGATGGAAGGTGCCCAGCCAAAACCCAAGAGAAAGATACCCATTGTGCATCGGGGACCTGCCCGGGATTACGAGGAGGCAGAGGGTGATGACGAGGAGGACCCCATGGTTTGTGAGGAAATTGAGAATGAACCTGAGACTGAAGATGTCAAGAAAACTCCTGAGAAGACGCTACATGATGGCAGGAGGCGTATCAAGGAAGATGGACTTATGAAGATGTATGTCTTCCAGCTCCTGATGAGAACTTTGTTTGAAATTGGTTTCTTGGCTGCACAATACTTTCTATATGGGTTTGAAGTACTTCCTGGCTTTGTGTGCAGTACAATTCCTTGTCCATACACCGTCGACTGTTTTGTGTCACGTCCCACAGAGAAAACCATCTTCTTGTTGGTAATGTATGTGGTCAGTGGTCTCTGCTTATTGCTCAACTTTGCTGAGCTCTTCCACCTTGGTCTTGGTGGCATCAGGGATGGCTTGAGGGGTAGGCGGCAGGCCTCTCACCTGTATTACTCCTCCAGGAGCAACCACTATGCCCCTCCAGGCTATCACTCTGTGTTTCAAAAGGACAAGACCAAGCTGGGCAATGGGAATGTGCCGTACCACAACAACTTTGGCGCTCGGGGGCCAGAGAGTTTTGAGATGTCTGAGGTAGTTCACCGACACCTAAAGCTTGCTCAGGAGCAACTGAACATGGCATACCAAGCATCAGGAGAGCTCCCTCATCAACCAAGAAGTGGCATTCCTGTCTCAAATTGTACGGCTGTTGAGCAGAACCGACTGAAACTTGGCCAGGAAGGTGAAAGCGCTTGTGCCAAATAAGCAGGTAAAATAGAAAATCATTAGTAATTTATAGAGGGCAGCTTTGGCTCAGTGGATAACATTCTGACTTCAGAGGTTGTGGATTCAAGTTTCATTGAGGTCTTGAGCACAAACTAGGACAGGGGTGGTGGTGTGAAGCAATAACATAGATTTCTAGGGGAAACTCAACAGGTCAGGGAGCATCTGTGGGCAGAAAACAGACTTCATCTTTCAGGTCAGGTGACCAATTTTTATCCATCTAATAATTTCACAGTAGACATTGGCCCTAATCTTCCAATCTGTTTAGTATCCCCCCCTTCTGACCCAGATCAGCTCTTTATTTTAATTCATTATTATGATTGTGCTTTTTGCCGGCTGTGCCAACACTTATTACTCATCCCTAATCACCCAGAATCACATATTACTATGGGCCTAGAGTCAGATGTAGGCAAAACCAGGTAAAGACGGAAGACATTCTTCTTCAGAGGACATCAGTGAACCACATGGGTTTCAGACTAAATGTATCCAACTGGAGGTGTCTGGATTACCAGCTTAGTGACATAGGGAAGGCAATGGCCTAGTGGTTTTATTGCTGAACTATTAGTACGGAGACCCTGGTAATGTGCTGGAGCTATGGGGTCAAATCCTGCCATAGCAAGTGGTTGAATTTGAATTCAATAAGTAACTGGAATTAGTGTCTAATAATGACTATGAAATTATTGTTAATTATAAGTAAAAAACTAATCTGGTTCACGAATGTCTTTAAGGGAAGGAACTTGTCATTCTTACCTAGTTGAGTCGACATGTGACTCCAGGCCCACTGCAATGTGGTTGACACTTAACTTCCTTCTGGGTAATAAACACTGGCCCAGCCAGTGACACCCACAAACCAAGTGATCTTGAAAAGGACATTTGAATATAGTATTACAAAACTTCACGTTGTCCCAAGATAAATTACAGCCAATGAGGTGTTTTAAAAGTGTAGTTACTGTTTTAATGTCAAAAAGGGTAGCGTTGTGGGAGCTGGCTGTGCACTGCAATGAGATACTGGGCATGCAGCACCACAGACACTTCTGTTCCTTCAAAGACATGAAGGGCAAAATGGCCTTCATGATTTTCCCTAATAGGCTTGAGGGTCTAAATATTTTCCTTTATAAGACACCTAACAGTTCTCCTTCAGAGATAGTAAGAATTGCCGATGCTGGAGTCAGAGATAACACAGCGTGGAGCTGGAAGAACACAGCAGGCTAGGCAGCATTCGAGGAGCAGGAAAGCTGATGTTTCAGGTTGGGACCCTTCTTCAGAAATGGTCATTTGTCTGAAGAAAGGTCCCAACCCAAACACCTAACAGTTCTCCTTGACCTTCCATGCCAATTTCAGAGTTTGAATGACCTTCTTCTGCCCTTGTATAAAATATAGGCAAGGCTGGGTGGCCTTCTTCTGTCTTTGTGTAACAGGCTTAGGCAACTTACGGTCTCCCTTTGTTTGTATGTTTCTTACTAATATCACTGATGATTTGAGTAATCCACTGATCCCTTGCCATCCCACTGATTATTCTTCTGTTCCCTTTTTAGGTCTGCATGGATGATGCTGATGGAACGGGCTCTTTGACTTTGACATTCGGAGAAAGTCGTCACTTGAAGCAATAAAGGAACCTCGACTGAAAAGACTCACATTTCATTCTTACTCTCTGGGCTTTAACATCACCAACTCGCAAAAGCAAAACTACTGGAAAGAGCTGGGTTGTGAGGGGACACTGGATTTAGGGCTGGGCGAGGGCGAGTTAGGTATGTTTAGGCAAACTTGACAGTGTTGAGAATTTTAAGTCCAATAATTGTTCAACTGACTGAAGGGTCTAAAACTTATCTTGTAGCATTTGAGGCACTGACAGCTAGTCTTCATAATTGAAAGGGAGACTGGGGAAGAAACTGAGGGGGTGGCCCTCTCATTAAGCAGGTACAATCTAACAGAACTCGCTCAGCCAGATAATTTGTAGTTTCTTTTCATCATTAAATTGATCATTCATTTTGTTTCTCTAGTTTTGGGTTAGTTTAATTCTTAATGAAATCCTTACTTTTTTTGGTGTTGGGTTTAGATAAATACTTTTCCAAAAAAAAAACTCGGTGTAGCAAGGGGACAATTAATGACAAACTGTTTTGTTTAGTGTTAGAACATATCAGAATCACATTACGCTGAGTGAGAGCAATAATGAACTGAGTGACTTTTGTTGATGTTCCTATATCTTGCTTTTGGTACTTTTGATACACAGTATTGCTTCATTTGTGACCATTTGATTGGCTTGGGCTTATCGAGCCTTCTCCAGCTTGTTGTTATGCTTACCAGGTTGCTCTTGGGTGTGTGTGTTTCCTCTTTCATCCTCAGTCGATTTAAACATTTATTACTATTTTTCGTGTTTATGAGTTTGTAACTGGTGGGTTTTCTGTATATTTGTAGTAAATAATGAACTTGTACGTATTTCTGTAGCCATGTTGATTTCCTTTATAACAGTTTTGAAGCTTAGCTTTAGAATTAATGGGTAGCCTTATATATTGACAGGGTTTTACAACCAAACAAAATAAACAAGATCCAGTCTAGAAGATCAAGGAAGTTTTTTTTTAAAGCTTAAGGGAAATACCCACAGAATGAGAATTCCGAGACTGTTGGCTTGCGCGCCAAGATGGGAGTAGAGGTGACGTTTTGTCGTCATGCTAGGTAACATTATCAGTGCAGCTTCCGATGAAGCGTCTGTTAAGACCAGATCATATAAGTACCAAGAGGAGTAAAACATCAACACTTCAGCGGAGGCCGCACTGATGATGTTGACTAGCACGGTGATGAAACTTTTGTACAATAATGAGCCAGCTCGGCAAGCAAGCCAACAACTTCATCCACAACCCAAGCTACAAATCTTTGCAAGAACCTTAATGTGAATTATTTTTTAACCTGTTTTGGGTCATCTTGTGAAAGCCTTCAATAAAGATGGCTGTTTAAAGAGTGTCCCTGAGAAGGTAAGGTTATAGTACAACCAGATTCCCTTAGAGTAAAGACTTAGAGATAGTCCCAGATCAAAATGTTGGAATAAACTTTTTAAGGAGTTACTTGAACCTGAGTACATTTAAGCTCAGGTACACAGTAGCTCTAAGGAGAAATCTAACAGCAGTTCCAGTCTATAAATTGAACTCACCAAGTAATTAAATTGCACTGAAGTGTTAGATTTGGGAACTATGGTGTGAGTACGATATGAGTAATGGTTTTGGGTATAATACAAGTATGTTTTTTGGTACTGTAAGAGTAGTGTGCTTTGGATACTACTCAAAAACTATTGTTTTTCTTTTCAATCTATAAAGGAGTGTTTTGGGATTTATGGGATTATACTTTTGCTATTTGCTTAAAAGCCTTTGAATTTGTATTATATATAGTTTACTTTATTCAATTTTATCCACATTTCTTTTGATAATGAACTTGTTGTATTGTTAAAGTAAAATCTGCAGTATTGTGAGATTATGCTTCACAGAATAGAACATTTTGTTAAAACCAGAACAAAGCAAAATATGATCTATCAAGCCAGGGCAGAACTGTGGCCTCACAGCGCCAGGGACCCAGGTTTGATTCTAGGCTTGGGTGCTGTCTGTGTGGAGTTTGCATGGTTTCCCCGTGTCTCCAAGGATTTCCACTGTGTCCTGCAATTTCCTCCCACAATCCAAAGATGAAAATTTTTGGTTTATTCACTCGTGGGGGTTGCTGGTTCTGCCAACATTTACTTCCCATCCCTATTTGTTCCTTGAGAAGATGGTAGTGAGCTGCCATCTTGAACTGCTGCAATCAATGAGCTGTACAGTAGACCTACAAAACCTTTAGTGACGAAATTCGAGAATTCTGACCCAGCAACACAGAAGAAAGGCTATATATTTCCAAGGCAGGATGGTGAATGGTTTGAATGAATGGCAAAGATCTTGCAGTGCAGCACCTGGCTGCTGGGATTCTGACATGACAATAGTAACAAAACAGCTTTTGAATTGTCTTGTGACAGGTGCTATATCAAGACAAGTTCTTTGTTTTTCTAATTGCTTAAGTCTTAATTGTTTCCTAAAAGTCGAAGACCTTAATCCAAAAACAAAATCTTCTTATTGCGCATCATATTGTTCATACGCAAGAAGGACTGATCCTTCCAGGCCATTCAAACAGTGATAGTGCGACTTCTCATTCTACTTCATCCCTGAATTTTCCTTCTCTGCTACACTCTGCAGGGAAATCAAGCTCTCAGATAGATTTTAATGGTAACGTCCTGTTTGGCTGTTAAGGTTTCACCGTTATTATTTTACTGTGTTCTCCCTCTCCAGACATGGAGTTGGGGATTCTCAATCTCTGGTATCAGGGTAGCCCACAAACCAACAACCACCCTATGACAGCTACTGACGAAAGTAAAGGATCCCATACCCAAGACCAGCAAAACTGGTGTAATATACAAAGTGCCATGCAAGGACTGTGAGAAACACTATTTGGCCAAACGAGAAGAAGATTGACAACATGGATGCATGAGCACCAACTAGCCACCAAGAGAATTGGTTTAAATTCTCATTTGTCTCATTACACACGAGGGACATGAATTCGACTAGGATAACACATCCTTAATCGCTCAAGCCAAACAGAGACACGCCAGGGAATTGCTGGAGGCCTGGCATTCTAACTGGAACTCCATCAACAAACACATTGAATTGGACCCTCTGTACAAACCACTGACAAACAGAACTGGAAGTGGTAGCAAGCTGAGGCATATAAATAACATGTGGGACAGAACACAGACGCTTCACTGGAGGTGCACTGACCACGTTACCTAGCAGGGTGATGAAACGTTTGCAACCAAACCTACCAGCTAGGTGAGCATATCTACAACCTTATCCAACCTGTCCTCATAACAGGCAATATCCTGGTAAAGCATCTCTGCACCCTCTCCAAAGCATCCACGTCCTTCTGGTAGTGTGGCAACCAGAACTGCAGATAATATTTCAAATGCAGCCTAACTTAGGTTTTATACAGCTGGAACATTACTTATCAATGTTTATATTTGATCCTCTGGCAACAAAGGCAAGCATGTTGTATCAGAGATAATGGGAACTGCAGATGCTGGAGAATCCGAGACAACAAAGCATGAAGCTGGATGAACACAGCAGGCCAAGATGCTGCTTGGTCTGCTGTGTTCATCCAGCTCCACGCTTTGTTGTCAAGCATGTCGTATGCCTTCTTGACCATTTTATCCATCTGTGTTGCCATATTCAGGGATCCGTGGACCTGTACACTCAGATCCCTCTGTATGTCAATGCTCCTAAAGGTTCTGCCATT
This sequence comes from Stegostoma tigrinum, assembly GCF_030684315.1. NCBI lineage: Eukaryota > Metazoa > Chordata > Chondrichthyes > Orectolobiformes > Stegostomatidae > Stegostoma > Stegostoma tigrinum. The sequence continues at coordinate 102,211,119 of NC_081360.1, forward strand.
TATTGTCTAATTCACACTTGAATTTGATCTTCCAAAATGTATCACCTCGCATGTGCCTGGATTAAACTCCATCTGTCATTTCTCTGCCCAAATCTGAAATTTACTTATAACCTGCTGTATCCTTTGGCAACCTCAGCCAATCCAGAATTGAACGTGCACTGGTGTCTCTGCGTATCACAACCGAGAGTCCAGTGTAGGAAATAGGAGTCCCTTTAAAACAGAATTTTTCTAGCATTTCCCACGTAGCATGAGGTCTCATTTAACTATTTTTATAGCAATGACTTGCTTTACGTAAACATCAACAATTCTGAATTACCAAGACAAATGGAAAGTGACACTAAAGACCATTGAGGCTCACAAGGGAAAGCAATGGATTAACGGTAATGTCAGTGAGCTAACAACAGAGAAATTCAGATAATGTTCTGGTAGGCTTAGATTCAAATCCTGCCACGGTAGATGATGAAATTTAAATCCAATTTTTAAAAAATCATCTGAAATTAAAGTCTGCTTATCATCATGAAACCATGCTACTTGTTGGAACAAACACTCATCTGGTTCACTACTGTGGACAACTCAACCAGGTCTTCCCTTTAGCAAAGGAAATTGCTGTTTCTGTCTGGCTACTTGTGACTGCAGACCCACAGAAATGTGACTGACACTAAACTGCAATAAATGCTGGCCAATGGCCATATCCTGTAAATTAAAAGCTGATATCTAAAAACTATATGGCACTATGTGTACCTTCTTATCAATGCAGTGTTAAAAAAAAACAAAAGCTTTGATTCCAACAAGAATGAAAACTAACCTTCTGATGAAGGCGGGCAAAAATAACTGTCATTGGGACTAGCCTTCACAACATTAATAAGACTGACACATTCTGTGGCAACTGCCTTCTTTGTCTCCTGCTGCCACTAAAACATTCTCGATTGTCATGACCTGTGCAGGTACTTTCTAATCAACTTGTTCAGAGATGTTATCATACATGAGTATGTGAGACTTAAACCCAGGTTGATTGGCTCAGAAGTCTTGTGAATCCCACAATAGGGGGCAGGGGGAAGAGAAGAGTCCAAAAACTAGACAGCATAGGTTTAAGGTGAGAGGGTAAAGATTTAAAAGAGATCTAAGGTGCAACATTTTCATGTGGGTGGTGGTGAATGTATAGAATGAGCTTCCAGAACAAGTAATGGAGACTGGTACAATTACAACATTTAAAAGGCATATGGGAGGGTATATGAACAGGAAGGGTTTAGAAGGATACGGGCCAAATGTTGGCAAATGGGTCTAGATTTATTTAGGGAACCAAGTCGGCATGGACGATTTTGACCGAAGGGTCTGTTTCCATGGTGTATATCTTTACACTCCTTTGACCTGTATATTTAAGGCTGAGATAGATAGGTCTTGACCAGGAAGGAAAGCAAGGATATGAGGAAAGGGCAGGAATGTGGATGTGAGGAATGTCAGATCGACTATGATCCTACTGAATGACTGGAGACTTGCTAATGTTGTCCCCTTGTTTAAAAAAGGCAGCAAGGATAATCCAGGTAATTATCGACCGGTGAGCCTGACGTCAGTGGTAGGGAAGCTACTGGAGAAGATACTGAGGGACAGGATCTATTCCCATTTGGAAGAAAACGGGCTTATCAGTGATCGGCAACATGGTTTTGTACAGGGAAGGTCACGTCTTACCAATTTAATAGAATTCTTTGAGGACGTGACAAAGTTGATTGATGAGGGAAAGGCTGTAGATGTCATATACATGGACTTCAGTAAGGTGTTTGATAAGGTTCCCCATGGCAGGCTGATGGAGAAAGTGAAGTCACATGGGGTCCAGGGTATGCTAGCTAGATGGATAAAAAATTGGCTGGGCAACAGGAGGTAGAGGGTAGTAGTAGAAGGGAGTTTCTCAAATTGGAGACCTGTAACCAGTGGTGTTCCACAGGGATCTGTGCTAGGACCACTGTTGTTTGTGATATATGTAAATGATCTGGAGGAAGGCGTAGGTGGTCTGATCAGCAAGTTTGCTGATGACACTAAGATTCGTGGAGTAGCTGATAGTGAAGGGGACTGTCAGAAATTACAGCAGAATATAGTTAGACTGGAGCGTTGGGCAGATAAATGGCAGATGGAGTTCAATCCGGGCAAATTCGAGGTGATGCATTTTGGAAGATCAAATTCAAGGGCGAACTATACAGTAAATGGAAAAGTCCTAGGGAAAATTGATGAACAGAGAGATCTGGGTGTTCAGGTCCATTGTTCCCTGAAGGTGACAACGCAGGTCAATAGGGTGGTCAAGAAGGCATATGGCATGCTTTCCTTCATTGGGCGGGGTATTGAGTACAAGAGTTGGCAGGTCATGTTGCAGTTGTATAGGACTTTGGTTCGGCCACATTTGGAGTACTGTGTGCAGTTCTGGTCACCACATTACCAAAAGGATGTGGATGCTTTGGAGAGGGTGCAGAGGAGGTTCATCAGGATGTTGCCTGGTATGGAGGGTGCTAGCTATGAAGAGAGGTTGAGTAGATTAGGATTATTTTCATTAGAAAGATGCAGATTGAGGGGGGACCTGATTGAGATCTACAAAATCATGAGGGGTATAGACAGAGTGGATAGCAAAAAGCTTTTTCCCCAGAGTGGGGGACTCAATTACTAGGGGTCATGAGTTCAAAGTGAGAGGAGGCAAGTTTAAGGGAGATATGCATGGAAAGTTCTTTACACAGAGGGTGGTGGGCACCTGGAACGTGTTGCCAGCAGAGGTGGTAGACACAGACACGTTAGCATCTTTTAAGATATATTTGGACAGGTACATGGATGGACAGGGAGGAAATGGACACAGACCGTTAGAAAATAGATGACAGGCTAGACAGAGGATCTTGATCGGTGCAGGCTTGGCAGGCCGAAGGGCCTGTTCCTGTGCTGTAGGTTTCTTTGTTTCTTTGAATAGTGGAGCAGGTTCAAGGGACTGAAAGATCTACTCCTGTCCGTATTACGTATAGCCTTAAAGACTCTTTAAGCTTCCAGAAAAAGGTGCATTTTTAATTTCTCTTCCTTCATGTTCTCGCTTATTCACAGCTTACACTGGTCACAATACCATAGATATCAGTGCACCTCCAGTTCCACACCCAGAGATATGACAGATGTCAGTTGGATAATACAATTGAGAATCAGTCACAACACAGAAGTTCAGAGAGGAATCGAGGATACAAATCACAGAAGCAAACAGAGGGAAGAGACTAACGGCTAACATAAATAGGAACCAAAGGTCTTGTCAAATAAATACTGAAAGGTTGGCAAGAGAAAATGTGGGGCTGATTAGGGACCAAAAACTGGATGTAAGCATGGAGACATTTGGCATGGTTGGGAGGCGGTTGCAGGGAAGGCCACTGGGCTAGTGATTTAAAGACCCATGTAATTATTGGATACATAGATTCGAACATTCCATCTGGCAGATGACGAAATTTGAATAGAATAAAATCTTGATGATGTCTAAATCCATCTAGCTCATTAGTGCACTTAATGGAAGGAAACTGTCACCCTGATCTCATTTGGCCTACTGACTCCAGACCTACAGCAATGCGGTTGACACTTAACTGCCCTCTGCAATGGTCTATAGAGTTAATCAATTCAAGGGCAATTAGGGATGGGCAATATATGCTGATCTTGCCAGGAATGTCCATATCCTGGACGAGACTACAAGAAAAATAATATTTTGCATCTTCTTTTCCAAGGAAGAATATGTTGCCTGGGTAATGGTGAAAGAAGAAGCAATGCAGACACTTGGGTTTAAAATTGATGAGGAAGAGAATAGGCTGTCTGTACTTGAATTTGACAATGTACCAGAGAAGTAAAATTGGAAAATCCAATCTTCTTTAAACTCATTAGGTGCTAGAGGACTGGAGATTTGCAAACATTATAACTTTGTTAAAGAAAACAGAGTAAAGATTAACCTAGCACCTCCAGGTCAGTCAGTTTAACCTCAATGGAGAGACAGCTTTTAAAAAATGATCATTCAGAACAAAATAAACAATCACTTCTGGTGAACATGGTGACATCATGTTCATGTCCTACGCAGACATCTGAGATACCTTGGATAATTCATAGTCACTAATCTTTCTCATTGGTATTAGTCTAAATTATTGACCCCAAATGGGGAACGATGCCCAAACAAATTCATTGGTAGAAAGAACACAGAACAGTACAGCACAGTACAGGCCCTTTGGCCTACGATGTCAGAAGAAAGCTCAATTTTGATAAATAGTAAAGGTTTATGCGTAGTTCCTAATAGCTGATTCTATTACATCCAAGATATATGATGGTCTCTTGTGCGATATCAAACTTGATTTAAGTACAAGTGTGACGACAAGGTGTAGAGCTGGGTGAACACAGCTGGCCAAGCAGCATCAGAGGAGCAGGAAAGCTGACGTTTCGGGTCTAGACCCTTCTTCAGCATTCAAGAAGCACCTGGATGAATACATGAATGGGAAGGGAATAGAGGGATACGGATCCTGTAAGTGAAGACAGTTTTAATATGTGTACGTTTTTGTTAGTTACATTGACAGAGCAACTAGAACAACAACTTAAAGAAATTGCAAATAAACACTGGTTAGCTCCTCTCATTAACGGTAATAGGTTTACCCTTCCTAAAGATGCCAGTGAATCATTTTAGTTACTAACTATTCCTATATGGGAGGCAATGGCCTAGTGGCACTATTGCCAGACTGAAAATCCAAAGACCTGGAAAATGTACTGGGGACCTGGGTTTGAATCCTGTTATGGTAGATGATGGAATTTGAATTAAAGGACAATACAGCACAGGTGCAAGCCCTTCAGTCCAACAAGCGTGCACCAACACATTTGCCCTTCCATAATAAAACTGTCTTCACTTACGGGATCAATATCCCTCAATTTCCTTCCTGTTCATGTATTCATCCAGGTGCTTCTTGAATGCTGCTGTTATGTTTGCTTTCACCACCTTCTCTGGCAACGTGTTCCAGGCACTGACCACCCTTTGTTTGAAAAGCTTGCATCTGACATCTCTTTTAAACTTCCTCGCACTTAAATGCCTAGCAATTGATCCCTCCACCTTGGGAAAAAGCCTCATACTCTCCACTCCACAACCTTTTAAACTTCAATCAGATTGCCCCTCAACCACCTGCAAACCCAGTCTATCCAACCTTTCTTTATAGCTAAAACCCTCCATACCCAGACATTCTGGTAAACCTTTTCTATATCCCTATCCAAAGCACCCACATCCTTTTGACAGTGTGGTGACCAGAACTGCACACAATTTTCCAAATGTGGCCAACTAAAGTTCAATAAAGCCACAGCATAACTTGTCTATCCTTATACTCAGTGCCCCTTCGAATGAAGCCAAACATGCCATATACCATAAGCCTTTTTCACTACTTTATCTAGCTGCACTGCCACCTTCGGTGACCTGTGGACCTGCATATCCAGATCCCTTTGCACATCAGTACTCCTAAGGATTCTGCCATTCACTGTACAATTTCCAGTTGTACTTAACTTTTCAAAGTGCATCATCTCACATTTGTCCAGATTAAATTCCATCTGCCATTCTTCTGCCCAGCCCTCCAACTGATCTATGTCTTGCTACTTCTTCTGACAATCCTCCTCACAAACTGCAACTCCACCAATCTTTGCATCGCCTTACTAATTAGATCAGCTACATTTTTCTCCAAATCATTTATGTAGATCACGAACAGCAGAGGTCCCAGCACCGATTCCTGTGGAACACTACTAGTCACAACCCTCCGTTCTGAAAAGCATCCTTCCACCACTAGACTCTGTCTCCTATGACTAAGCCAGTTCTGTATCCAAGATAGCAAATTGTGCAGCTGGATGAACACAGCAGGCCGAGCAACATCTTAGTAGCACAAAAGCTGATATTTCGGGCTTGGACCCTTCATCAGAAAGGGGGATGGGGAGAGGGTTCTGAAATAAATAGGGAGAGAGGGGGAGGCGGAACGAAGATGGATAGAGGAGACAGGTGGAGAGCATAGGTGGGGAGGCAGAGAGGGGATAGGTCAGTCCGGGGAGGATGGACAGGTCAAGGGGGCGGGATGAGGTTAGTAGGTAGGAAATGGAGGTGCGGCTTGAGGTGGGAGGAGGGGATAGGTGAGAGGAAGAACAGGTTAGGGATGCGGGGACGAGCTGGGCTGGTTTTGGAACGCAGTGGGGGGAGTGGACGAGCTGGGCTGGTTTTGGGATGCAGTGGGGGGAGGGGGCGGATTTTGAAGCTTGTGAAGTCCACATTGATACCATTGGGCTGCAAAGTTCCCAAGCGGAATATGAGTTGCTGTTCCTGCACCCTTCGGGTGGCATCATTATGGCACTGCAGGAGGCCCAGGATGGACATGTTATCTAGGGAATGGGAGGGGAAGTTAAAATGGTTCGCGACTGGGAGGTGCAGTTGTTTATTGCGAACCGAGCGTAGATGTTTTGCAAAGCGGTCCCCAAGCCTCCGCTTGGTTTCCCCAATGCAGAAGAAGCCACAACGGGTACAGCGGATGCAGTATACCACATTGGCATATGTGCAGGTGAACGTCTGCTTGATGTGGAAAGTCATCTTAGGGCCTGGGATTGGGGTGAGGGAGGAGGTGTGGGGGCAAGTGTAGCACTTCCTGCGGTTGCAAGTTCACCCGGACCATCTCCGACACGTTTCTCCCCTTCCTGGACCTCTCTATCTCCATCTCAGGCAACCAACTAGAAATCGATGTCCATTTCAAGCCCACTGACTCCCACAGCTACCGAGAATACCCCTCCTCCCACACACCTTCCTGCAAAAATTCCATCCGCTATTCCCACTTCCTTCGCCTCTGCCACATCTGCTCCCAGGATGAGGCATTCCATTCCCGCATATCCCAGATGTCCTCGTTCTTCAAGGACCACAATCTCGCCCCCCGCAGTGGTCGAGAATGCCCTCGACCTTGTCTCCTGCAACTCATCCCTCACACCCCGCCCCCGCAATAACCGCCCTAGGAGACTCCCCCTTGTCCTCACATACCACCCCACCAACCTCTGCATACAACGCATCATCCTCAAAACTTCCGCCATATACAATCCAACCACACCACCAAAGACATTTTTCCATCCCCACCCTTGTCTGCCTTCCGGAGAGACCACTCTCTCAGAGACTCCCTTGTCCACTCCACACTGCCCTCCAACCCCACCACAGCCGGCACCTTCCCGTGCAACCGCAGGAAGTGCTACACTTGGCCCCACACCTCCTCCCTCACCCCAATCCCAGGCCCCAAGACGACTTTCTACATCAAGCAGATGTTCACCTGCACATCTGCCAATGTGGTATATTGCATCCGTTGTACTCGTTGTGGCTTCCTCTACATTGGGAAACCCAAGCAGAGGCTTGGGGCCGTTTTGCAGAACACCTACGCTCGGTTCGCAATAAACAACTGCAGCTCCCAGTCGTGAACCATTTTAACTTGCCCTTCCATTCCTTAGACGACATGTCCATCCTGGGCCTCCTGCAGATCTGTAATGATGCCACCCGTAGGCTGCAGGAACAGCAACTCATATTCTGCTTGGGAACCCTGCAGCCCAATGGTATCAATGTGGACTTCACAAGCTTCAAAATCCGTCCGCTCCCCCCACTGCATCCCAAAACCAGCCCAGCTCGTCCACTCCCCCCACTGCATCCCAAAATCAACCCGGCTCGTCCCCGCCTCCCTAACCTGTTCTTCCTCTCACCTGTACCCCCTCCCACCTCAAGCTGCACCTCCATTTCCTACCTACTAACCTCATCCCGCCCCTTGACCTGTCCATCCTCCCCGGACTGACCTATCCCCTCCTTACCTCCCCACCTACACTCTCCACCTATCTTCTCCTCTATCCTTCTTCGTTCCGCCTCCCCCTCTCTCTCCCTATTTACTTCAGAACCTTCTCCCCATCCCCCTTTCTGATGAAGGGTCCAGGCCTGAAACGTCAACTTTTGTGCTCCTAAGATGCTGCTCGGCCTGCTGTGTTCATCCAGCTCCACACTTTGTTATCTCGGATTCTCCAGCATCTGCAGTTCCCATTTTCTCTGATCCCATTTCTGTATCCATCTTGCCAGTTCACCCCAATACTATGTGAGTTCACCTTTTGTACCAGTCTGCCATTAGGGACCTTGTCAAAGGTTTTACTGAAGTCCGTGTAGACAACGAGATAATGGGAACTGAAGATGCTGGAGAATCCGAGATAATAAAGTCTGGAGCTAGATGAACTCAGCAGGCCAAGCAGTATCTTAGCAGCATAAAAGCTGACGTTTCAGGCCTAGATCCTCTTGGCCCTAAACATCAGCTTTTGTGCTCCTAAGATGCTGCTTGGCCTGCTGTGTTCATCCAGCTCCACACTTTGTTATCTCCGTGTAGACAACATCAGCTTCGTTTCCCTCATCAATCATCTTTGTCACCTCCTCAAAAAACTCAAATCACGTTAGCAAGACACAATCTTCCCCATACAAAATTACGCCATCTGTTGCTAATAAGTCTATTTCCTTCAAAATTTACATAGATCTTGTCCCTGAGAATCTTTTACAATAATTTCACCTTTGGCCAAAGAACGTACAAAAATGTCTGTCAATGCTCCAGCAATTTGTTCTCTTGCCTCCTTCAATGTTGTGGGATAGATCCCATCAGGACACAGGGACTTATCGACTTAATACTTTTTAAGACCATATCACCTCTTCCTTTTTAATAGTAATTCAATAAATATCTGGAGTTAAGAGGCTGTGGTAACCATGAATCTATTATTGATTTGTCAGGAAAAATCCATCTGGTTCACAAAGGGAAAGAAACTGCCATCCTCCCATGGTCTGGCCTCCATGTGACTCCACACCTGCAGTCAGGACAAAGCAACGCACTTAGTTGGCACCATATCCATTCCCTCTGATACCAATGCTGAATAGCAGCTGTGTGAATTACCTATAAGATACACTGCAGCAACAAACCAAGGCTCTAACAACAGCACCATCTAAACTATAACCACTTCCATCTAGGTGAACACAGGCACAGATACTTGGGAACACCACCACCTGCAAGCTCCTCTCCAAGCCACTTACTGGGACAACTGTGTATGTCAAGGCACAACAACTGGGGGCTATTTCTAGGGGGACTCTGGGTTGAGTCAGGAGCTGTGTCAATATATATTTGGGGCCTCTAGGGGTCTAGTATGGCTGCAGGCTCCCTGGCTTGGAGGCCAAGCAGCATCTTAGGAGCAAGAAAGCTCCTAAGGCCTGCTGTGTTCATTCAGCTCCACACCTTGATATCTCAGATTCTCCGGCATCGGCAGTTCCTATTATCCCTGGCTTGGGTTGGGTGCGGAGGCTGCAGGCCCAAAGTGACACTGGGACACTTGTCATTTGAGCCAATCACTTGAAATGAAATCTGTAAGTAAAAAATGATTAAAACTTCCTTCTTATAAAAGTTTAATGCCTCTTGTTAAGTATTTCAATTAGAATGCCATCCTGACTGGGAACTATAACACCATGCCCTCAGTGTCACTGGGTCCATGCCCTGGAACAAGTTCCCTCACAAAACTGTCCTACACCAGAAAGACTGCAACAGTCCAAGAAAGCAGCTTACCGTAACAATTTCCAGAGCAAGTAGGGATAGGCAATAAATGCTGGTCCAGCCAGTGATGCCCATGTCATATATGTGAATAAACAAAGATGAACATTTTCTAATGCTAACACATTGGTGGCTCACCTTTCACCCTCTATCAAAAGTGGCTTGTTTTGTCAAAGGCATTCAATTTGTATAGAATCAACAAACTATGTTCAATCATGATCTCAAGGCTCCAATCTTAAACAAGAGAACACCACAGCAGTTTAAAGAAAGTCCTTAACACAGAGCCTTTAATTTAGTTCTGCATTTCATTGGGCCTTGAATGTCCCATTCCCTTTGGTCATCTGCTATGGCTTTCAGTCCAGAACATCTTATTTCAGCATACTTATATCCTTATCTCTAAATTCCAGCAAGGCATCTCCTCTTCCCTTTCTCTGCAATCTCTGCGTTCTGTACCAATCTCCAAGATTTCTGTTCCTCTAATTCTGACCTCTCAACCATACCTTGACTTTCCTCACTACATTATCAGCGGCTGCACCTTCAGCTGCCGGGATCCCAAGGTCCAGAATTTCCTCTCTAAACTTTTCTGCCTGCTCTTTTTCTCTTCTTTAAAACACTGCTTAAAAACTGACCTCCAGCAGGTTTTATCACATGAACTTTATCATTCAACTGTTCACTTGTTTCTGCTGTATGCCTGCACCATTGGCCATCCAACCTGTTCAATTGTGCAGCAGGAAGAGGAGCTGAACATTATTAAATGGGGAAAGGCTGCAGAATTCCACAGAACAGAGGGTTTTCGAAGTCCTCATTGATGACCCATAAAAAGCTAGCATCCCAGTTCAGCAGGACACAGGGAAGGTAAATGGAATATTGGCCTTTATTTCAAAGAAATGGATTTGGGGCCGGTGATCATAATTCTACTAGTTTTAAAATAGTTATGAAAAAGGATAGACTTGATCTAAAAGTTAAAGGAGGAAGGACAATTTTGGCAGTATCAGGAAAGAACTTTCAAAAGTTGATTGGAGGTGAGTATTTCCAGGTAAAAGGATGGGTGGGAAGTGGGGAACCTTCAAAACTGAGATAACAATAGTCCAGAGAGAGTTTCTTCCTGTTAGGGTGAAGGGCAAGGCTGGTAGAAGTAGGAAATGCTGGATGACTAGAGAAATTGAGGCTCTGGTCAAGAAAAAGGAAGCATATGTCATGTATAGACGGCAGGGATCAAGTGAAACCCAAGAAGAATGTAAGGCAAGTAGGAGTATAGTCAAGAGGGAAATTTGAAGGGCAAAAAGAAGACTTAAGATTGCTTTGGCAGATAGGGTTAGGGAGAATCCAAAATGATTCTACAAATACATGAAGGACAAAACAGTAATTAGGGAGAAAATACAGCCCCTTAAAAATCAGCAAGGCTGTCCATATGTGGAAGCACAGGGGATGGGTGAGATACTAAATGAGTATTTTGCATCAGTGTTTACTGAGGAGACAGATATGGAAGCTAAAGCACTTGGGGAAATGAATGGTGATATCTTGAAAAGTGACCATGTTACAGAAGAAGGTGCTGGACAATTAAAATGCATAAATCCATGGGACCTGATCAGGTGTATCGTAGACTTTTGTGGAAAGCCAGGGAAGTTATTGCCGGGACCCTTGCTGAGATATTCGTATTATAGTCGGCCACAGGGGAGGTGCTGGAAGACTGGAGGTTGGCTAATATGATGACATTATTTAAGAAAGGTGGTAAAGAAAGGCCAGGGAATGAAAAGCTGGTGAATCGGCATCGGAGAAGGATAAGTTGTTGGAGGAAATTCTGATAGGCAGGATTTACATGTATTTGGAAAGGCAAGGACTATTTAGGGATAGTCAACAAGGTTTTGTGCGTAAGCTTGAAAGTAGGAGACAGAGGGTGGAGGTAGAGGGCTGCTTTTCAGACGAGAGGCTTGTGACCAGTGGTATGCCATAAGGACCAATGATGGTCCACTCTTGTTGTCATTTATATAAATGATTTGGATGTGAATAAAAGAGGTATGACTCACCTTGATGAGATGGGCCAAAGAGTGGCAGATGACGTTTAATTTAAATAAATGTGAGGTACTGTGTTTTGTTAGGGCAAATCTGAGCAGGTCTTATACACATGATGGTAAGTTCCTAGGGAGTGTTGCTGAACAAAGAGACCTTGGGGTGAAGGTTCACAGTTCTTTGAAAGCAGCATCACAGGTAGACAGGGTAGTGAAGGCGGCTTTTGGTATGTTTGTCTTTGGTCAGTGTATTGAGTATGGAAGTTGGGAAGTCATTTTGCAGCCATACAGGACATTACTTGGGCCACTTTTGGAATACTACATTCAATTGTGAAACTTGAAACGGTTTAGAAAAGATTTACAAGGATGTTGCCAGAGTTAGAGGCGTTTGAGCTATAGGGAGAGGCTGAATAGGCTGGAGATAGCCTGGAGTGTTGGAGGATCAGGAGTGACCTTACAGAAGTTTACAAAATCATGAGGGGCATGGACAGGGTGAATAGCCAGTCTTTTTTCCAGGGTAGGGGAGTTCAATATTAAAGGATGTAAGTTTAAGGTGAGGGGGAAAGATTTAAAAGGGACCTGAGAGGCAACGTTTTCACACAGCAGGTGACGCCTTGATAGAACGAGTTGCTAGATGATGCGGTGGAAGCTGATACAATTACAATATTTAAAAGGCACCTGGACATGTATATGAATAGAGATGAAGGGTTTAGATGGATACAGACCAAATATTAGCAAATGGGACTAGTTTAATGTAGAATATCTGGTCAGCATGGACAAGTTGGATCAAAGGGGCTGTTTGCATGCTGTACGTCACTATGACTCTATAAAAGTAGGGAGACTGTGCTAAAGCTATAAAAGCCACCAGTCAGACTCTAGCTGGAAAACTGTTAACAGCTTTGAGCCCTTCATTTGAGGAAAAAATACAGGCATTGGAGGTAGTTATGGATCAACTGTCTTATGAGGACAGGTTAAGTAGGTTCAGTCTGTATTCAATGGATCTTAGAAGAATGAGAGGGGTACTTATTGAAACAGCTAAGATTCTTAGAGAACTTGACAGGATAAATATGAGGATGTTGCTTCCCCTTGTAGGAGGTTCTAGGACCAAAGGGCAAAATCTGAGTGTATGGATTCACCTATTTAAGACAGAAATGAAGAAGAATTTCTCCCCTTAGAAGCTAGTGAATCTGTGGATTCATTTTTATACCTCAGAGAGCTTTAGAGGCTACGTCAGTGAGAACAGTCAAGGCTGAGATAGACATATTTTCAAACAGCAATGGAATCTAAGGTTATAGGGTAAAGGCGGTAAAGTGGAGTTGAGGATGATCTGGTCAGCCTGGCCCAATTGACTGGCAAAGCAGACTAGATAGGCTGAATGGCCTGATGTCTAGTTTCAGAATGGAAAGTGAATGGACTGTTGGCTATTTGATTAAATGTTTACCAACTATCCATCAAATATTCCTTTCTTTCCAAAACTCAAATATTTTCATAATTAATAAACAATGAATGCACTGATACAGCTTCTTTATTTATTTCATTACTGTCCCTTGGATTTGTCTTTTGGATTCTGATTAATTTTCAGTTCCTTGAGAGTCCAAGGCCACCCTATCATTATGCTGAGGGTGAGGAAGCAAAGTCTAAATGCAGGCACATTCTTCGGTGATAATGTTTGGGATAGTCTCGTATTTAAAAGTGTAGCCACTGTCGGACGTTGTCCTCACTCTCAGGGGCTTCATGGTCCCTGGGACTGAGGTGCAGCAAACCTTGAGGCCGAGGCTGGAGGTGAGCCGGTTGGAGTTGGAGCAGGTCCCATTGCAGTAGTAGAAGGTGAAGACACTGGGTTGAACAATCCAGTTGCCCCATCCCAATTCTTCAAAGGAGATGTTAACGGCAGAACGATGGCAATCGTCATGAATAAGTTCAGGAGATGGTGGCCTCTGAAGGAGACTGACATATGCGGGGGACCAAGGGACTGTTGAGCGTCTAGATCGAGAAGGACCCAAGTTCTTCGCTGTGGACAGGATGAAAGGCACATTCACTTGGTCCCTCACACACTGGCAATTGGCACACTTGACCTGAAGGAAAAGTATCTTGTGCGAGATATATGAGAGGAAGGACTGGGAGATATGAAAGATTACCCACTGTCCTTCAACTGCCATGCTCTCTGCTGCCTGGGCAAAGCTGCCAGGTTCAGTGAGGAAGTACAGTTTAGTGGGGGGGTCAGCACCTGGGGGTAACTGGACCCCGGCGTAAAACCAGAACTCAGCAGAGGTCACCTGGCTGCGACGGGAGTGCAGGGATGGCTGAAAGACGTAACTGTAATTGCCCACGAATCCTTCATACTGTAAATCACACGGTATGTCTGAAAATAAAAGTATGGGGGGGGAAGGGAAGATTGAGCGGAATGAGTTATAAAATAGCCAAAACTTGTGTAAAACCGAATGATTTGCATTCACTTGTTTTGCTTCCATGCTTGTTTATTGCAAATATCAAACATTGTTTGACAGTTCCCGTTCTCATTTGATTATGTCTTCAAAATAAACCACCCAACCACACACCCAAATTTTGTGCCACCTGCTTAATCCTATTATCTTAACCACATCTCGTGCTGTTTATGTGCGTATGGGCTCCCAGGTCAGTGGGTAACCCACTCACTTCTCACTCCAGCAGTGGTGGTCTTAAGATCCCGTTTAGAGACTGAGAATCTAGTCTGGCATTGGAGCACTGAGGGACTGCCACACTGTTTGGAGGCACTTTCTTTCAGATGATATGTCAAGCTTATCCACTTTCTAAGTGGAGGCCATAAAGGATTTCACAGCATCTGTTTCCAAGAAGAGCAGGGAGCAGTTCACACCAGTCTCCTGGGAAAATGTGTACTTAAACAGAAATGGACAACACCTGGAAATTATTACCCAGAAGGCATATGAGAGTCAATCATGTTGCTGTGGATGTGGAGTCAGATAGAGACCAGACGGAGTAAGGACAATAGATTTCGTTCACTAAAGGGAAGCGGTTGATGGGTTTTTAAACGGTACATAGTTTTCATTAGGCTATCTTCTCTCAACTGAATTCATATTTCACCATCTGCTATGGGATTTGACCCCTTTAGTTTGGGGTTCTGATTTACTAATGTCTGGTGACATTACATTATATCACTGCCTCCGTTCTATTATGATCACTACAAATTGGCTATCAGGTCATCGTTACACTGCTGTCTGTGGGAGCTTCCTGTAGAAATCGGATGTTGTACTGCATGTATTACGACACTTCAAAAAGTACTTAATTGGTTGAAAAGTACCTTAGGTATGGCTGACATTGTGAAACAGTGTGGCCAGGATTTATCATCCTGACATACAAAATGATACTATTTTTACGTATTTGTTTTATGAAAGCCAAAAGAAAGCTTACTGGTTATGGGGAATGAGATGACCTCCGATTTATCGTTGTCCGTTTTGGGTTTGTGATGTCCAATCCAGCGGGTGATGCGCCGTGTCAGTCTGCGGTTTTTGAACGGATTATGCAGCTCCTGGCTGGTTACATTGCAGTTCTCTGGGGGTTCAGTCAGCCCCAGGCTCCTCAGAATTTTCTCCTGCACCTTTGCAATGATTGCATCCTCACTCATGCTGTGCATTGAGCAGGCACTTTCCAGCATTGGGGCCTGGAACATCAGAATCAGTAGCACCATCCACAACAAGCTCAGGAATAAAGGGACACCAGGGAGTTTGTGGGAAGCATGAAGCTGGAACATTGGGACAGAGGGGGACAGAGTGAGGGGGAGAATGAATAAGATACGTACACAGAGTAGAAGATAAACACTAAACAAGATAACTAACTTGAAAGCGATTACGAGGGAGGTTCTAAGACAATGCAGGAATTTAATGATTCAGATACAGAATGATGAGGGTAAATGAGAGAATGGGATCCAATGACAGAGATAGAAACACAGATACAGTAAAAACAGGAATGCAGGAAGACCGAAAGAATAAAATCAAAGTGTTTGAGACAGATAGATTGTCAGACAGCTAGAGTGGAATTGAGTCAGTGTAACCGGGGAGGAAGACAAATGCACACTGACACAGACTCACACCACACACAGGCACAGAGACACATGCACAGATAAATGCACACGGACAGATATATACACACAGACACAGTCACCCACAGATACATGCACACAGATACACCCACATATAGAGACAAAAGGAGAGATGGACACAAACACAGTGGACAGAAAGAAAGAGCCAGCAATACAGAATATGAGACAAAACAAGATACTGATGCAAGAGGAGAATGTGAGTGAGAGGGACTGAGAGACTCAGACAGAGGATAAGACTGAAAGATTGAAACTGGCAAAAAGCAAAAGAGGCACAAAGGCACTGAAGAAAATGCAATACAAGCAACAGGCACTCAGAGGAACAGAGTTAACACAATAGGGTTAGTTAGAAAGAGAATACACCATTACAGACAGAGTCGAGGAGAGACTCAGTTCGACAAGGAGAGAATGATACTAATGTCCTTTTAGTGTGATCTTCAAAACTCCTACAATCCCAGCAGACACACCCTCAAATGCTTGCTTGGAGGGCAGGTCGAGCTGACAGACTTGCCATTCACCCTGATTGTGCTGATTGGTGACCTGCCCCCTGACCCTGCTGCTCTTTGTCTCTCTCTCTCTCTCTCTCTCTCTCTCTCTCTCTCTCTCTCTCTCTCCCCACTGAGCTCTTCAGTGTGAATGCGCAGAGTTGCCACTATCAGAACTCTGATAGTCTGGTGACATTGGGCACGGCCTCTAAGACTGTTGTTAGCTGAATGACGTGGGTCTCCTGATTTGAATTATCTTCTCACAGAAGCACAAAACTCTAGCTGTAGAATATCATATTTTGGCCTCAAACAGCAGCCAATGGCTGAAATTCAAAGAAAGACTGATCTCAGGGACAGGGAGAGGTCAAACCAAATCTTCACTGATGCGAAAACACCTCCAAAGGAGTTCTCAGGAGGGATGGGAAGCTGTGATTCTCTTTTAGCCATGGATCTGAAGCCTGTCAGAGTTTGACCATTCCCTCAGTATACAATGTGGAGATTGCAGTGTAGTGAGATTTAGCCCACATTGATACAACAACTACCTGCATTTCTGTAGTGCCTTTCATGACCTCAGTAAATCCCAAGGTGTTTTGCGGCTGCTCGCAGTATTTGTGAGTAGTCACTCTTGTAATGTGGGAAAGTTGGGGCCGCAATGTTGATTGAGGGATAAATATTGGCCAGGACACCAAGGAAAGCTCTCCTGCTTTTTAAAATTGGGACTTTTGTCATTCTTGATTGTGCAGCGATGTTCCAGTGATAATCAAAAGCCTGGTCAAATACTCTGGGATAAATTGGTTCAAACCCCACACTCAACTGGTAAACCCAATTCAAATTAAGCTTGAATTGAAATATAATCTCAGTAATGGTGTCTACAAAGCTATCATTGCAGTAAAAACCTATCTGGTTCATTAATGCCCTTTAGGCAAGGAACCCTCCGGCCTACATGTGACTCCTGATCCTATGGTGACATGGTGGCTTCAACTGACTTCTGAAGTGACCAAACAAGGGAATGGCAACTGATGTAACCGGTTCTTCCTCTCACCCATCCCTTCCTCCCACCCCAAGCCGCACCCCCAGCTACCTACTAACCTCATCCCACCTCTTTGACCTGTCCGTCTTCCCTGGACTGACCTATCCCCTCCCTACCTCCCCACCTACACCCTCTCCACCTATCTTCTTTACTCTCCATCTTCGGTCCGCCTCCCCCTCTCTCCCTATTTATTCCAGTTCCCTCCCCCCATCCCCCTCTCTGATGAAGGGTCTAGGCCCGAAACGTCAGCTTTTGTGCTCCTGAGATGCTGCTTGGCCTGCTGTGTTCATCCAGCCTCACATTTTATTATCCTTGCATGTAAAGCTGCATTTAAAATATGGCCTCATGTTATCTCCCAGAGGCTAGTGAATGCCTGAAATTCCCTATCCTAATGAACGGTGGAGAATTGATCAAGTAAAGTATTTGATGAGGAGGTAGACTGATTCTTGAAACATCAGGGAAGTGAGGGATATGAGGAGATGGCACAAAAGAGTAGTTGAGGCCGGGGCAGATCAGCTGTGATCTTGTTGAATGGGGAAAGAGGCTTGAGGCCTTGACCTATCTCTGTGGCTATTTCTTATGTCCTCCCGTTCAATTGGGCTTTTTAACCAGCATGAAATGTGATGCATCTCTTACTGCAGTGTGATCCTATAGGTAGCACACATTTTGGTCCCTGCACAGGCTGAGTTCTCCCCCAAAGAAACTGCTGTTGCCCGACTGGATATCGAGGCTGCAACATTAAAGAAATCTTTAGTAAGTGAGCAATGCCACAGAATGCCAAACGACATTTCCAGGGAACTAACGTCATGAGAGGGATCAGCACTTTGCTGATAAATGTCTTTATATATAGAGAGAACTGAACTCAATGTCATTCTCCAATCACTCGTTACTGTCACTCGGATTGCACCACATGCAGAGGGAACATTTCATCTAAATGCAGGGTCTCTCCCTGAGAGGTACCTCACTGCCAGTATTTAATGAGATGAGGGTTGGAGATACAAACCATCCACAGTGCAGAACAGCAGTGAGACTTGGGTAAGGTGTGTCAGACGTGGTGGAACTAGGAGAAAAAGCTTTGTATTTGTATAGCACATTAACATAACCTCAGTGCATCCGAAAACACCTTCTGGCCAATGATATGCAATCATTGTTGCAGGAAACATGCTAGTCCAATTTCTGCACAGCAACATTCCACAATCAACACAGTGCTAAATGCCTGTGGCACATAAATCCAAGCTGTGGCACTGGAGGGTCAGAGGCGGTATACCAGTCTGATACCCAGAATGCGCAGGTTGTCTTATGATAAAAGGTTGCAGAGGCTAGCTTTATTCCCACTGGCGTTCCGAAGAATTAGGAGTGACTTGATTGAGGTGTATCGGATCCTAAATGGTTATTACCAGGTGAACATGGAAAAGATGTTTCCTCTTGCTGGCCAGTCCAGAACTAGGGGGTTCTAATTAAAAATTAGGAGTCACCTTTTTAGCTCAGAGTCAAGGAGAATTTCTTTTCTTGGAGGGTTGTGTGACTTTAGAACTTGGGGTCAATTAATATTTTTAAGACCGAGATGAGTAGCTTTGTGTTTGGCAGTGGAATCAAAGGAGTGGATGGGAAGGAGGAATTTGAAACGAACAGTTCAATCACGATCTTATTGAATGATAAGCAGGTTCAAGGTGTGGAATGATCCATTTCTGCTCCTATGCTGTATGCCCGCTTGTAACATTTCTACCACAGTACAGAAAGAGTGCTGCACATAAGGCTTGCTCTCGCAGATGGCACTGCTCTAAAGAAAAGCAGGATAGTTGTCCCCAGTGTCCTAGCCAATAGTTATCCCTCAAATTCCAAAAAAGCTGCACAAATGCTCTGTCCATTACAATATTGCTCTGTCCAAACTGATCACAATATTCCTTACGTTTCAACAGTGACTGCACTTCAGGAGTACTTAAATCATTGTAAAGCACATTCAGACTTTCCAAAATAGTGATAGGTGCTATATAAATGCAAAGACCGCTTTCTTGCTCGAACTCGTAGGAGCAGTGTATGAGCCAAGTCCAATTAGCTCTTCCACACTTCTGTTCAGCTGCTTCGTATCAAATGACAAGGCAGTTTCAATCTTTCTAATTCTGTCGGCTGTCCCACCATCCCCCTCCACCATCCACTCTCACCCCCTCCCAGACATTGCTTGTCTAAGACAGCAGAGATCCTTCTGTAATGTCACTTAAACGTAGACACGTAACACCTCGTTGGCTTCAGCTAATTCTGAATCTCTGCCACAGCACAGATAAGGGTCTTCGAATTCCTGAACGGGATTTGCAGTCACTGATCCTCCTACTTAGTCTGCAGCCCCACACTCCCCCAACCAGTCAACTTTCTCTTGGCAGGCTGGCCAGTCAATGGATGGTGGCCTCCTTTGCTCCCTGCATCCCCCTCCCACTATGGTCTCAACCATCCACACACTGCCAACCACCAGTCCAGCTCCTATTGGTGTTGTCGGGTCATGATGGCAGGGGTTATTTTGGGAGAGGAGACAGCTGGATAAGCTCCTTCAAACAATGAGCTGCAGAGCAGAGCAGGAGGGAGTAAGAGACTGGAGCATGGTTGAGGGGAACGGGGGAGGGTAGTTGCACACGGAATTTAAAACAGTCTTGCTGCTGAAAGGGCCTCCCCTAAGGACGGTCCGCTGTTAACAATGAGACTCATGGAGACGACATCTTAATGAATAAGCTGCAAAGAGGAGTGTAGGGATCTCAGAGGAAGAAACACTTGA
Source organism: Stegostoma tigrinum (assembly GCF_030684315.1). Taxonomy (NCBI): domain Eukaryota; kingdom Metazoa; phylum Chordata; class Chondrichthyes; order Orectolobiformes; family Stegostomatidae; genus Stegostoma; species Stegostoma tigrinum. Next base: position 102,231,081 of record NC_081360.1, read on the forward strand.
CAGGCAAACTGCTTCCCATCCCTGCCCTGAATTCTCAGCTAACTGGCTGGTAAGTAAATGATCAAACCCATGCCATTCTGTGTTGTAAAAAGAAGTGGTTGTGAAGTGCTTTCAGAGTATTAACAATCTTAAAGAGATATCAGATCATGTCAAGAGTCTGTGTAATGGAATGCAGCAGGTTGGGCAGGGATCATATGATAGTATTAACTCCCAGTCAAGCCACATGTTGAGTGCTCTTAGAGGTTTTCTGTAGTCCACTCTGTCCTAATATAGCCTGGGATCTTCTCCGTCTCCTTATCCTCTGACAACCCCTCAGGTATGAGGGCGATTTGAAATTAATATATTCAAAAAAGTTTGTTTTTTTAAGAGGCAAAAATAGAAACTGCTGGAAAAGCTCAGCAGGTCTGGCAGCATCTGTAGACAGACAGCAGAGTTAACATTTCGGAAAGGATTGACCCTTCCTCAGAGGGGTTCCTGTGGAAGGGTCACTCGACCTGAAATGTTAAATCTGATTTCTCTCCACACCTGCTGAGCTTTTCCAGCAATTTCTATTTTTGTCTCTGATTTACAACATCTGCAGTTCTTTCAGTTTTGATATTTTTTAGATTTTAAAGGCAACAAGAGACATGGGGAAAAGGCATGAACATGGCTCCAAGGGCCACATGGCCTGCTCCTGCCCCTGGTTTGTATGTTTTTCTAGCTTGTTGCCAGCCAGGGTTCGATGGCTTTTGGAATGACTGAAATGACTGATGCTTGATCTGCAGCTTCTGCTGCATTTAGAAGGTTGGGTTGATGGGTGATTATGCGTTTATGCCGTTCCCTCTGACAGCTCATCTTCAGCTCTGCACCTTTCCAATGGAGTCTCCCAATGTCTTAGGCATCTTCCAGAGCAAACCTTCTCCCTTTTGGTTGTTCACAAGCTAGGGTATCCATGAGTCATCAGGGGATGTTTGATCTCTTCAGGGAGGCCTTGAATTGAGCAGTCTCATTTGGAATCTGGGGTCAGGCTCACGAGTAACATGTACTGCCCAGTGATGCTGGTTTTGAAAGACTGGCCTCTCAACGGCAGGAGTAGGTATTGATGTTAGTCATCCTTTCCTGTTCTTGGATTTGGAGGATCTTGTGCAGGTGACACTGCTGGGACCTCTTTAGTGATTCAATGTGTTCAGCGTAGGCTCTCCAATTCTGGAATATTATTAGTGCACAGACAGGGAAGGGTTCCATTCGTGTGTTTGTGGAATTTTCATGACAGTTATGATTCAGACTCTGAAACATCTGTTTCCAGGGAATAAAGTGACTCAATTGGATCAGATGTCAGTAGGCAGTATGTTTAGGACATTGAGGTCACAGTATAATAAGAGTTTGATTAAGCATAGAGAGGATCAAGACAAAATCAAGGGTAAAATACTTCACTGGAGTAAGGCCAATTTCAGAGAGTAGGGAATGGATCTGTCTTGAGTAAACTTGAATGAACGATGAGCATGCAGAACTGAAACTAGACACTGTGTTGCCTTTATACAGGAACCAGTTCAGGTGCAGGCCTGTAGCAATGTGGTTGACTCTTTAACTTCCCTTTGAAACAATCAATCAGGCACAAGTCAGGAGCGTGGAGGAATACTTTCCAGTTGCCTGACTTAGTGCAGCTCCAAAAACACTTAAGAAGCTTGATCCAGGACAAAGCAGCCTGCTTGATTGGCACTACATGCACACACATCCATTCCCTCCATCACAGATGTTCATAGCAGCAGTGTGCATAATTGACAAGATGCATTGCAGATATTCATCAAGGCTCTTCAGCCAACACCTTCCAAACTCATGTTCACTACTGTCTGGGAGGACCATCATCTGCAATTTCCCCTCTAAGTCACTCATAATCCTGACTAGGAAATATACTGCCATTCCTTCTAAACCCTGGAACTCCGTCTCGGCAGAACAAATACTGCAACGATTGGAGCAAGTAGCTCACTATCACCTTCTCAATAGTAATTACAGACTGGCCAGCCAGAAATTAGCACAGCCCACCATTTTTTTTTAAAAAAGCCTACTGAAGTCAACAGCAATTCTGAATTGACTGTATTTCTGCTTGACATGGAGAACATATGTGATAGAAAACAAGCAAGGTCATCCCCAAAGGAACCGATTTCTGTTTGGCAGTTTTTGAATAGATCCTTTTAGTGAAGCGGATCTCTGGGACTGCAGCAGAGACTGTGTTACCGTGTGCATTATACAATTGGAAAGAGAATGGAAGGGAGAAGTGACAGGGGTCTTTTGACTGCACAGAGGGCAGTCAGCAATGTCAATGTCTCTCGACTATTAAGCTAAAATCAGAAGCTAATTTTCTCAGGGTATAGGTTCAAACCCCACCATGGCAGATGGTGAAATGTGAATTCAATAAAAATCTGTAATTAAAAGCCTATTAGTGACTATATTGAAAAGAATCAATCAGCTTCATTACTTGTCCTTTAGGAAAGAAAATCTGCTGTCCTTACATGCACTTTTTAGAGTCATACGGCATGCAAACAGACCCATTGGTTCAACCAGTCCATGCAGAGCATAATACCAAACTAAACTAGTCCTGCATGTCTGCTCCTGGCCCATATCCCTCCCAATATTTCCTATGCACATACTTATCCAAATGTCTTTTAAACATTGTAATTGAACCCTCATCCATCACTTACTCAGAAATTCATCCCACACATAAACCATCCTCTGCATTAAACATTTGCCCCTCATGTCTCTTTTAAATCTCTCTCCTCTCACCTTAAAAATGTGTCCCTTTGTCTTGAAATTCCACATCCTGGGAAAAGACAACTAACATTAACCTTATCTGGACAACTTACTTTTTTTTTATAAACTTCTAGAAGGTCACTTCTCAAATCGTAGAATCCCTACTGTGTGGAAACAGGCCACTCCCCTACCACCACTTAACAGCTTCCCATCCAGACCCATTCCCCTACCTCTGCATTTTCCCATGTCTACCCACTTAACCCAAACATCCCTGGACACTACAGCATAGCCAATCCACCTACCCTGCGCATCTTTGAACTGTGGGAGGAAGCCAGAAGGACACCCATGCAGACACAGGGAGTATGTGCAAACTCCACACAGACAGTCATTTGATGGTGGAATTGAACCCAGGTCCCTGGTACTGTGAGGCAGCAGTGCTCACCACTGAGCCACCGTGCCGCCAACCTCCTAGGGCCCAGGCTATCCAGCCTTTCTTTATAACTCATACCTGGCAATATTTTGGAAGATCTCTTTTGAGCCCTCTCTAGCTTAATAATATTCTTCCTATAACTAGGCGACCAGAACTGGACACAGTGTTCCAGAAGAAGCTGTACAACCTCAACATGACTTCCCAAAACCTATTTTCAGAGGACTGAACAATGAAGGCAAGCATGCACTAGGCCCGAAACATCAGCTTTCCTGCTCCTAAGATGCTGCTTGGCCTGCTGTGTTCATCCAGCTGTACACCTGGTTATCTTGCATGCTAAACACCTTTTTGACCACCCTGTCTATATCTGATGCAAACTTCAAAGAATTATGTACCTGAACCCCTGGGTCCCTCTTTTCTACTTGGTCTGATCTATACGTGACTGCAGAAACACAGCAATGTGGTTGACTTTTACTTTTAATGGTCAATAAATGCTGGCCTAGCTACACCGCAGAAATGAATTAAAAATACAATTCTTGCTGTTTCAATCTTTCCAGAGGCCATCAAGCCACTTAAAGGGACAGGAAAAGAATTTGAGGATTCTGTGACCGTCAGTACTTGCACAGACTAAATGAGAAAAGGTTTGTGCCTGCGCATCATTACAGTATTAATCATGTCCGGGAACTTAAGATGAACAATGGCTGCTGCTAAAGGTGATTTAAGGGCCAATTCTTTGAGTGGGAAATAAGAGGCCATTCAACCCATCGTGCCTGCACAGGTCCTATTACCTACTGCCAATCTTCCACCTCTTCCCCAGATTGCAACACCATTTCTATTCAAATAATCATCCGAAGCCCCTCTCGAATGCTTCAGTTGAAGCTGTCTCCACCACATTTCCAGGTCATGCATTCCAGACCCTAACTACTTGCTGTGTGAGAAAGTCTTTTCTCATATAACCCTTGCTTCATTTGCACATCACTTTGAATCTATGCTTTCTCATTCCTGTTCCTCTTCTGAGTAGCAGCAACTCTCCCTAACAACTCCGTCCAGTCCATTCACGATTTTGAAAACCTCGATCAGATCTTCTCTCAGCTTTCTTCTCTCCAAGGAGAACGAACCTAATTACTTCAATCTCTCCTGATTGACAGCCCTGTGATAGTATCGCAAGGCTATTAATCCAGAGACCCAGGAAACCTTCTGGGAACAGGGTTCAAATCCCAACGTGGTAGATGCTGGAATTTGAATTCAATAATAATCTAGAATTAAGAGTTTAATGATGGTCATGAAACCATTGGTGATTTTCAGGAAAAACCATCTGGTTCACTAATGCCCTTTAGGGAAGAAATCTGCCATCCTCATCTGGTCTGGTTTGCATGTGACACCAGACCCACAGCCAAAGTGGCTAACTCTCAACTCAATTAGGGATGGGCAATGAATGCTAGTCCACCCAGAAATGACTACATCTCATTAAAGAATAAAAAAAATTACTGAAATTGCTCATTCCTGTCACTAATGATGTAAGCTTGAACGGAGGGTGATTAATCAGTAAGTTTGTGGGTTATATGAAAATTAGTAGGGTGGTAAATAGCTAGGAGGGTAGCCATAAATTACAGGATGATATAGACAGGTCAGTCAGATGGGGTGAACGAAATTCAGTGGTAAATAGAACTCAATTGATAAATGAATCTATGAAATGTGAGGTGATGCATTTGGGCAGGACAAACAAGGCAAGGGAATAAATTATGAATGGTCAGTCCCTGAGAAGCACTGAGGATCAGAGGGACCTTGGTGTGCATGTACACCAGTCTGTTAAATCAGTGGAACAGCTAGATAAAGTGACTAAGAAGCAGTTCTGAGGAAGTGTCAACAGACCTGTAACTATAATTCTGAATTTCTTTTAACAGATGCTGCCAGACCAGCTGAGCTTTTCCAGCAACTTCTGTTTATGTTGTGACTAAGAAGGCATATGGGACACACCTTTATTAGGCAAAGTATAGCGCTTAAGAACTGGGAGATTATGCTGGAACTGTATAAAACATTGGTTAAGCCACAGTACAGCTATGAAATCCTCACTATAGGAGGGATGTGATTGCACTGGAGAGAATGCAGACGAGATTTACTAGGATGTTGCATGAGCTGGAGAATTTCAGTTATGATGACTGATTGAATGGACCAAAGGTGCTTGGTGATTGGTACTGGGTCCACTATTGTTCATCATTTATATAACCAATTTGGATGAGAATATATCATGCATGGTTGGTACGTTTGCAGATGGTACAAAATTGGTGGTGCAGTGGGCAGTGAAGAAGATTATTTAAGAGATCTTGATCAAATGACCAAGAGTGCCAAAAGAATGGCAGATGGAGTTTTGTTTAATGTGAGGTGTTGAATTTTGTTAAGACAAACAGAGCAGGGCTTAAACAGTTAATGGTAGGACCCCGGGAAGTATTGTTAAACAGATACCGAGAAAGACCGACTTTTGGGGGTGCAGGTACAGAGCTTCTTGAAAGTGGTTCACAGGCAGACAGGGTGGTGAAGAAGGCATTTAGCATGCTTGCTTCCATTGGTCAGAGCTCCGAGTATAGCAGTTGGGGGCATCATGTTACAGCTGTACAAGACATGGTAAGACTACATTTGGAGTAGTGGGAACAATTCTGGTCACCCTTCAACAGGAAGGATGTTATTAAACTGGAAAGACTGCAAAAGGATTTACAAGGATGTTACTGAGACTAAAGGGTTTGAGTTATAAGGGGAGGCTGGATAGGGTGGGGCCTTTTTCCCTGGAATGTAGGAGACTGATGGGTGACCTTACAGAGGTTTATAAAATCATGAGGGGCATAAATAAGGTAAACAGCCAATGTCTTTCTCCCAGGGTAGGGGAGTACAAAACTGTCATGATGGATACAGTTATAATATTTAAAAGATATTTGGATGGGCACAAAAATAGGAATGGTTTAGAGAGACTGAAAACAACAAATGCTGGAGATCATAGCAGGTCAGACAGCATCCATGGATAGTGAGCAAGCTAGTGTTTTGAGTCTAGAACGTAGAACACAGAACATAGAACTGTACAGCACAGTAAAGGCCTTTAGGCCCACGATGTTGTGCCGAACTTCTACATGAAACCTAAGGTCTATCTAACCTCCACTGCTACCTTATACTATCATCCATATGCCTATCTAATACCTGCTTAAATGCCCCTAATAAGGCCGACTCCACTACCCTCTCCAGCAGTGCACTCCACGCCTCTACCACTGTCTGAGTACGGACCCTACCTCTGACATTTCCCTAATAACTACCTCCACGCAATTTAAACATATAGCCCATCATAATAGCTACCTCCACCCAAGGAAAAAGTCTCTGGCTGTCTACTCGATCTATACCTCTCATCATTGTGTACACCTCTAACAAATCACCTCTCATCCTTCGTTGTTCTCAAGAGAAAAGCCCTAGCTCTCTCAACCTTTCTTTGTAAGACCTCCCGTCCATTGCAGGCAACAGCCTGGTAAATCTCCTCTGCACCTTTTCCAATGCTTCCACATCTTTCCTGTAATAAGATGACCAGAACTGGACACAATACTCCAGATATGGCTGAACCAGGCTTTTTTTTTACATAGCTGGAGCATAACTTCACGGCTCTTGAACTCAACCCCTCTATTAATGAAAGCTAACACACCATCTGCTTTCCTAACAACTCCACCTGGTGGCGGCTTGCAGGGAACTGTGGACATGAACCCCAAGCTCCCTCTGCTCCTCCACACTGCCAAGAATCTTTCTGTTAACCTTATATTCTGCTTTCAAATTTGTCCTTCCAAAATGAACCACCTCACGCTTTCCAGGGTTAAATTCCATCTGCCACTTCTCAGCTCAGTTCTGCATCCTAAAAATGTCCCTTTGTAACCTAGAACAGCCCTCTGCACTATCCACAACTTGTCCCATCTTCGTATCGTCCGCGAACTTACCAATCCACCCTTTCACTCCTACATCCAAATCATTTATTAAAATCACAAACAGAAGTCGACCCAGTACAGGTCCTTGTGGTACACCACTTGTAAATGAGCACCATGTTGAATATTTTCTGTTCACTACCACCCTTTGTCATCTAAGGGTCCGCCAATTCTGAATCTAATCTGATACATTTCCAGTTATCCCATGTCTCCTTACTTTCTGCATGAGCCTACCATGGGGAACCTTATCAAACGCCTTACTTAAATCCATGCATACCACATCCACCGCTCTACCTTCATCCACGTGTTTGGTCACCTCTTCAAAGAATTCATAGAGATTTGTGAGGCATGATCTACCCCTCACAAATCAAACTGTGCCTATCCAATTGATCATAAATCCTATCTCTCAGAGCCCTTTCCAATAATGTGCCCACCAGTGAAGTAAGACTAACTGGCCTATAATTTCCAAGGTTATCCCTATTACCTTTTTTGAACAAAGGAATGACGTTTGTCACTCTCTAATCTTCCACCACCAGACCAGTGGACAGTGAGGACGAAAAGATCATTGCAAAAGGCCCCGCGATCTCTTCCCTCACTTCCCATAGAATCCTTGGATAAATCCCATCAGGCCCAGGGGACTTATCTATCTTCAAGTTTCTCAAAATTCCTAATACATCTTCCTTACTAACCATCCACTTCCTCTAGCCTAACAGCCTGTTTTACACTGTCCTCCCCTACAACTAGGTCCTTCTCAGTTGTTAATACCGAAGAAAAGTATTAATTAAGGACTGGATGCGAGTTTGCTCGCTGAGCTGGAAGGTTAGTTTTCAGGCATTTCGTCACCATTCTAGGTAACATCATCAGTGAGCCTCCGACAAAGCGCTGGTATTATGTCCCGCTTTCTATTTATCTGGTTAGGTTTCCTTGGGTTGGTGATGTCATTTCCTGTTCTTTTTCTCAGGGGATGGTAGATTGGCTCCAAATCAATGTGTTTGTTGATGGAGTCCCGGTTGGAATGCCATGCTTCTAGGAATTCTCGTGCATGTCTCTGTTTGGCTTGTCCTAGGATGGATGTGTCACAAATCTTCTCAAAACTTGCTATTAATTAAGGACCTCTCCTATCTCTTTAGGCGTCATACACAAATTACCTTTACAAGCCTTGATCGCTCCCCCCCACACTCCCTTTCTCTGGTCATTCTCTTATTCCTCATGTATGCGTAAAAAGCCTTGGGGTTTTCCTTGATCCTACCTGCCAAGGTTTTCTCATGCCCCCTTATGGCTCTCCTAAGCCCTTTCTTCAGCTCCTTCCTGGTTAACTTGTACCCCCCTAGTGCCTTTTCCAATGCTTGTTACCTAAACCTTATATCAGCATCTTCTTCCTCTTAACCAGTCGTTCGACCTCTCTTGAAAACCAAGGCTCCCTCACTCGACCACATCTTCTCTGCCTGCTAGGGACAAACGTATCGAGCACATGCAGTATGCATTCCTTAAACAATCTCCACATTTCTATGGTGCTCTTCCCTGACAGCACTTGTTTCCATTTTAGATTACCCAGTTCTTGCCCAACAGAATTATAATTACCCTTCCCCCAGTTATACACCTTACCCTTCTGTATGTACCTATCCTTTTCCATTACTTTGTAAAAGTAACAGAGTTATGATCGTGACTGCCAAAATGCTCTTCTACCAACAAGTCTGACATTTGGTCCGGTTCATTGCCAAGCACCAAATCCAAAGTGGCCTCTCCTCGTGTTGGTCTATCTACATACTCTGTCAGGAATCCTTCCTGAACACATTGGACAAAATCCGCTCCATCTAAACTATTACAACTGAAACGTTTCCACTCAACATTTGGAAAGTTGAAGTCACCCATGTCCACAACCTTCTGCACCTTTCCAGTATATGCTTCCCAATCCACTCCTCCACTGCTCTGCAACTATTAGGGGGTCTGTAAAAATTCCCCAACAAAGTGACTGCTCCTTTCTTGCTCTGACATCAACCAAAACTGACTCTGTAGACATATTATTCTCGAACTGCCTTTCAGAAGCTGCTATACTATCCCTGACCAGCAACGCCAGTCCCCCGCCTCTTTTACCACCCTCCCTATTTCTTTTAAAGCATCTAAATCTCAGAACTTCCAACAACCATTCAGTTCCCTGATTTACCCAAGTTTCTGTAATGGCCACAGCATCGTTGCTCCAAGTACTGATCCATGCTCTAAATTCATCCACCTTATTTCTGGTACTTCTAGCATTGATGTACACACACTTCAAACCATCCCTGTGTGCACAATTGCGCTCCATCGACCACATTTCTTTATTAACAACCTCACTCCCTGTTATGTCTGTTGGATGGCTGAATACCTCATACACTGAATTAGAAATCTAGTTCCCCACCCCCTGCCAATCTAGTTTAAACCGTCCCGTATTGTTCGAGCAAACTCCCCCTCCCAGGATATCTGTGCGGGTCTGGTTCAGGTGCAACCCGTCCTTCCTGCACAGGTCCCATCTTCCCCAGAATGTGCTCCAATATCCACATAATGGAAGCCCTCCCTCCTACACCAGCCCTGTAGCCACGTGTTTAGCTGCACTCTCTTCCTACTTCTTACCCCATTATCACGGGGCACTGGTTGTAATCCAGAGATAACTACCCTGTTTGTCCTGGACTTCAGCTTCCACCCTAATTCCCTGTACTTGTTTTTCACATTCTCAGTCCTTTTTCTACCTGTGTCATTGGTACCGATGTGTACCACGACTGCTGGTTGATCAGCCTTCCTCTTAAGGATCCTTAAGACATGGTCCAAGATGTCACGCACCCTGACACCTGGGAGGCAACATACCATCCGTTCGTCTCGTTTGCGTTCACAGAACTGCCTGTCTGTGCCTCTAACTATTGAATCCCCCACTACAATTGCTCTCCTATTCTCTCCCCTTCCCTTCTGAGTCACAGAGCCAGACCGTGTGCCAGAGACCCAGTCCCTGTGGCTTACAAAACAGTATAATTATTGGTGTTGGGAACGACCACAGAGGATCCCTACACTGACTGTTTCTTTCCCTTCCCTTTCCTTACTGTCAATCAAATGCCTTCATTCTGAGGGGTAACTATGTCCCTGTAGCTCGCTTCTATCACCAACTCAGTCTCCCGAATGATCCTACGTTCATCCAGATCCAGCTTCAGTTCCCTAACACGGTCTTTGAGGAGCTGGAGCTGGGTGCACTTCCTCAAGGTGAAGTCAGCAGAGTCACTGCTGTTGATCCTTTCCTCCCACGCTCCAGGGCCAGTATGTCCTTCCTGAGGTGTGAGGCCCAAAATTGGACACAGTATTCTAAATGGGGCCTAACCAGAGCTTTATAAAGTCTCAGAAGCACATCACTGCTTTTATATTCTTACCCTGTTGAGATAAACGACAACATTACATTCGCTTTCTTAACCACGGACTCTACCTGCAAGTTAACTTTTAGAGACTCCTCTGCTCTACCTTCATCAATGTGTTTTGTCACATCCTCAAAGAATTCAATAATGCTTGTGAGGCATGATTTGCCCTTCACAAAGCCATGCTCTTTCTAATCAAGAGGTGCTTTTCCAAATAATCATAAATACAATCTCTTGGAATTCTCTCCAATAATTTGCTCGCCACAGAAGTAAATCTGATTGGTCTGTAATTCCCAGGATTATCCATATTCCCTTTCTCGAACAATGAAATAACATTTGTCACCCTCCAATAACCTCTTCCTTCCTAACATCACCTCACAATCCGCCTTGGGAGCCTACAACCCAATGGCCAAAATCTCCCCACTTCCGGCCTTATCCCATGACCAACCATCCCTCTCATCCCTGCCTCCTTAACCTGACACGACCTGTCCATCTTCTCCCCAACCTATCCACTCCTCCCACCACACTGATCAATCCCCACCACTGCCCACCTGCACTCACCTATCACCATCCCACTTATCTTCCCCAGCCCCAACCCTTCTCCCTATTTATTTCGGGGCTCCCTTGCCCCTCTCCCATTTCTGAAGAAGGGTCCTGACCCAAAACATCAACTTACCTGCTTCTTTGATGCTGCCTGGCCTGCTGTGCTCCTCCAGCTCCACACTGTGCTATCTCTATGTGGATGAGTTGAGCCGAAGGGCTTGTTTCATCCTGTATGAATGGGGTTGTTTTACTTTAAGCAGAGGTTATTAAGAGGGGACATGATTGAGCTATATAAAATTATGTTCAACATTGACTGGGTAAACAGAAAGAAACTTTTCCCCAGTGGAGAGGTCAATCACCGAGGCAACAGATTCAGGCTGAGTGGCAGAAAATTTAGAGGAGAAATGTTTGGTGGAAATCTAGGGGTGTTGGAAAATTGGATTAGAATAATTAGATAGTTGTTTTTGACTGTGCCAGGCTTGATGGGCTTAAGGACCTTTTTCTGTGCTGCTGATCTTTTCAACTGCATGACTATAAATGGTGGACGTGAAGTTGAAACGTCTGTGGAATTTCATGTGGTCCCACATTTGGCTGGAAAGTAATGCAAGTACCACTTGAGACACATAGTTGTACAGACTATTTAAAGTGAAATTTACATTTTTACTTGAAATATTCTTTACCTGGTAATTTACGGGCACATAATGTTCATTTCAGTTGGTTTGTCACAATAAAAAAAATTAGAAGTGTGAAATGCTGTCCAGCATCCTGCGGGAAATTTCTTTCCTTTCCATTTTGTACAGGGGTGAATAAAGGTTTATAGATTTTTATTCTCCAAATGTATTAGTGGTTGCGGGGCAAGGCCAAAAGTGGAGTAGGTTGCATATCAGTCACAATCTGGTTATGTGTGGGAATAGATTTGAGGGGCAAATTGCTGCTGTTCCTATCTTCCTAGGAGCAGATATCAGTCTGTGCATCGAAGTGAATATCTATCAGGGTGTGTAGAGTCAGGGCCTTACAGCACTGAGACACGAATAGCTCAATGTCAACTAAGATGTCTATCCATGCTAATCCCATTTCCTTGCATTTGGCCCATATCATTCTCAACCTTTCCTTTCCACGTATTTGTCCAAATGTCTTTTAAATGTTGTTAATGTACCCGCTTCAACCACTTCTGCTGGCACCTCATTACATATGCATATCACCCTCTGTATAAAAAAAGTTGCCCATCAGGTTCTCATGTATTCTTTCTCCTCTTACTTTAAATTGATGCCCTCTAGTCCTCAATTCCCCAACCCTGGGAAAAAGACTGAATGCATTCACCCTATACATGTCTCACCAAATCTTATACACTTCTATAAGATCCCCCCTCAGTCTCCTATGCTCTAAAGAAAAAGTCCAAGCTTGTCCAGTGTCTCTCTATAACTCAGTCCCTTGAGTCCTGGCAACATCCTTATTGTTTTTTGCACTCTTTACAGTTTAATAACATCCTCCTTGCAGTACTTTGGTCTTCAAAAGATGTATAATAAGTGCATATTGGGTATCTAATGAGTGCGTACCAAAATGTGTAATAAAGGGCAACAAGTAGGTATCAGGTGTGTACTGAATGACCAGAAGGGCATGTGATGTGGTGGTATCTGTTATTTAAGAGAATTTCCGGTGTGCATTGTGGGGTTATCGGAGGTGTAATGAGAAGGTATCAGGGTGTTTAATGTGTGGCCTTTGTTGACAGCACTAGCAGTTACAAAGTTTGTCCTAGAGACCATTTTCATTGCAATGGAAGATATTAAAATGCAGGATATGGAGGCAGAATGACCTGAGTAGGATATTAGGTCAGCACAACATCGTGGGCCGATGGGCCTGTACAGTGCTGTACCGTTCTATGTTCTATAATGGCCAACTGACAGTGCTTAAGTGGAATGAGTGACAGCACTTCCCAAAAAATCGCTTCATTTAAAGAAGAGGAAAGGAAGGAGTGATTATCGTTGGAGCAATATGATCAGCAGTCACTGTTAACAGGTTTCACTCTGATATCAATGATGCCAACATACCAATCGAGCGCCAGTTTCGAGTTCCGAAATGGATTTTTGTCTGCACAACATCAGTGTTGTTAGCACAATGCTGTACTGCTTGAGGTGGTTAAAGTTTTTAGAGCTAAACTGTGTTTAGAAAAACTCTGCATTTATAATAGCAAGCTCTGCATACTAAAAATTGCCAATCTCTTATTCTGAGACTATGTCCCCTACTTGTAGGTCCTCACAGGCACTCCCACAGACCGGGGAAACAAATTTCCTGCATCTATCCAGGATATCCCTTTAAGAAGTCAATGTATGCTTTAGGGAGACTCTTAATGGAGGAGGGAATGTCAGCATGAGAGAAGGTGTCAGCAGCCAATCATCTAAAATGAGGATAGAGTCAAGTGGCAATTACAAAGATGAAACTAGACATTCTTAGCAAAGACATGTAGCTGGAAGTTAATCATGGTCATACAGACTCCTGTGAATCACCCTGAGATGTTTATAATGATAACAGTGATATATAAATCTAAGTTGCTGGTCATGTTATTGGGAAGTATTTGTGGGTGGGGATGATGGCCTGGCGGTATTATCACTAGACGATTAATCCAGAGACCCAGATGATGTTCTGAGGACCAAGGTTCAAACCCCACTGTGAGATAAGGTGCAATACGAATCTGATGAAATTCTGGAATTAAGAGTCAAATGATGACCATGACACCATTGTCAATTGTTGGAAAAATCAAGTCGGCTTCACAAATGTCCTTTAGGGAAGGAAATTGCCATCCTTACTTGGTCTGGCCAACATGTGACTCCAGACCCATGGCAATGTGATTGACTCTCAACTGCCGACTGGGCAATAAATGCTGGCCTAGTCAATAACACCCACATCCCCTTAATGAATGAAAACCAAAGCAATTCATCACACAATATCTACTAGAATAGTCTTGCCTTAAAAGTTGTTCATGGAATCATACAAGACAGAAGAGGCTGTTCGGCCCATCAAATCTGTACTGCCAAAATATACCAAATCTACACTTGTCCCACTTTCTCCCATTAGGTCCGTATGAATGTTATGACACTTTCAGAGTTTATCCAAGTACATTGTAAAGGTTCTGAGCTTTACCGCCTCAACTACCCTCCAGGCAGTGCATTCCAGATCCTCACACTTCCTCTGGGTGATTCAGTTTACCTCAAATCCCCTCTAAACCTCCTGTCTTTCACTTTAAAATGGCATCCCTTTGTTACTGACCCCTAGACTAAGGGGAACAGCTGCTTTCTACCAATCCTGTCCTTGCCCATCATGATCCTATGACACCTGCCCACCTCAACGTTCTTTACTTTAAAGAAAAGAACTTGAACTTATCCAACCTCTTCATAGCTGAAATGCTTCATCACAGAATTTCCTCTGCACCTCCTCCATTGCAATCATGTTTTTCATATACTATGGTGACCAGAACTGCACACAGTACTCCAGCTGTGGCCTATCCAAAGTTCTGTACCAAAATGGTTGATGTTGGTGCTACATGGGACTTTCCAGAAACCGGACTTGATGACTGTTGTTCCTGAAGGGTCATGGAACCAAACTGACAAGATGGAGTTGAGTTAATGACCAGCAACTATATCACTGAATGGATGAACCCAGTCTGATGGGTTGAATGGCCAACTCCCGGTGTACCTACAATAAGGTGAATGTGTTGGGCATCTGACCTTAGCTGGGGAAGAGACTAAACAGCTCTGATCAGTTTTTACAGTATGGAAACAGGCCATACAGCCCAACCAGTCTGTGCTGGCATTTGTGCTCCACATGACCTTAACCCCATCCCCACCTCGACATACCAGCACGCCCTTTCTTTTTCCCTCGTGTTTATGTAGTTCTGCCTTGCATTTAAAAAGCCTCTACCACTCTTTGAGACCACATTGCCTTGGTGAGGAAATTTCTCCTGAATTCCCTATCGGATTTGTTAGAAATAATAATAATCTATGAACACAACTACAAAGTACGTTCTTCCTACCTGACCCGTCCGCTCCTCTTGCTAAATGGTACTGGCGAAAAGCTGCTCCTGAGATGATGCTTGGCCTGCTGTGTTCATCCAGCTCCACACTTTATTATCTTGGATTCTCCAGCATCTGCAGTTCCCATTATCACAGGTTCTCAGATTATTTTGCTTTGCTCGTTTCTAGGTGCCTGACCAGAAAAGACTCATTCGATCCCTGATTATTCTTCAATGGACGTCTTTGGTGGCGCTCCGAGATTTTTATCGTATCCCAGGACGTTCACAGTGCCCAATGGGGCAGACGCCGTTCTCAAGTGCCAGATCATTGGGGACCCTCGTCCAACGGTGATCTGGGAGAGGGACAAGACACAGATCTCCCCTCGCGGTCGCTACCGGTTCCTGGAGGACGGCAATGTCTATAACCTGGTGGTGTCGCGGGCCAGGATGGAAGACAGTGGGCAGTACATCTGCAAGGCCAAGAACGGGGTGGGGGAGACCTACGCGGCCGCCACCCTCAAGGTGGAGGAGGGTGACGGGAACCCGGAGAACCGGCCGGCCTTCGTGGTCAAACCCACCTCGGCCAGAGTGGTCCGCGGCCACGACGTGATCTTCACCGGACGGCTGGCTGGCTCCCCGATGCCGGCGGTGACCTGGGAGAAGGACGGCAAGAAGCTGAGCGAGATCTTCGAGAACGGGCATTTCAGCGAGGGCTGCGACGGTGAAGGGTGGCACCACCTGAAGGTCTTCAACGCCCGCATGCCGGACGCGGGGGTGTACCTCTGCAAGGCGCGCAACCTTTACGGCGAGGCCATGTCGGCGGCCGTCCTCCTCGTGGACCCAGGCGACGCGCCCAACGAGCCAGTCCCACCCACAACCGCCAGCAACGGTCTTGGGGTGAGCGAAGGGTCAGGTGTCCAACGGATCCGGCGCGAGGCGCGGCGCGGGAAAAGGCATCGCCTCGCTCACCGCGAGCCGCAGTCAGTCTCCGGCGTCGCCCGACAGAGCCAGGGTTCCGGCGAACCACCGACGGCCTGCAAAGTCAAAGTCTTCTCGGTGACGGAGGGCAAGCACGCGAAGTTCCGCTGCTATGTCACCGGGAAGCCCAAGCCAGAGATTTTCTGGAGGAAGGACGGCAGGCTGATCGTCTCCGGAAGGCGTCACCTCCTCTACGAGGACAGGGAGGGCTACTTCATCCTCAAGGTGCTGTACTGCAAGCAGCAGGATAATGGCCTCTATGCTTGTGCAGCCTCCAACGCGGCTGGTCAAACCCTTAGCTCAGTGCTGCTCAACGTCAAAGGTAAGATTAGAATGCATGGAAACATTTCTCAGTAAGAAGGGCAGGAGTGAGAAAACAAAGCAAAAGCATCTATTTTATGATGATATGGAGTCTACACGTTTAAAAAGAAAATCCTTTCATGGGTGTCGCTAGCTAGACCAACATTTTGAAGGGGCAACAAAAACAGAAGTTGTTGGTAAAGCTCAGCAGGTCTGGCAACATCTGTGAAGAAAAAAATTAGAGTTAACTTTTCAGGTCCGGTGACTCTTCTTCAGAACTGATGTGGCATCTTATCAGAAGTGCGCAAAGGTCACCGGACCCGAAAAATTAACTGATTTTTTTCTTCATAGATGTTGCCACACATGCTGAGCTTTTCCAGCAACTTCAGTTTTTGTTCCTGATTTACAGCATCCGCAATTCTTTCGGGTTCTTTAGAAGAGGTAACTTGTGCTATGGTTAAAGGATGCCATGTAGACGCGCTACATTTAGACTTCCAGAGGGTCATTTGATAAGATGCCATATTATTGTGGAAAGCAAAAGTTCATGGTGTAGAGGGTATTATGTTAACATGATTGGAAGAATGGCTGACTGGCAGAAGACTGAGACTGAGTAAATGGCAGATGTGATGAGCCACAGGGTTTATGGTAGATCTCAATAAGCATGACAGGAGTGGGAATTAAAACACAAATCTCAATCTTAAGTCTGTTTTCCTCCATTGCCTTCTGAGGTAAGTTCATTGAACATTTTTAAGACAGAGGTAGAAAACATTCTGAAGTTATTTCTACTTTCTGTCCACAGATGCTGCCAGACCTGCTGAGTTTTTTTTTCCAGCCATTCCTGTTTGTGTCTCTGATTTCCAGCTTCTGTGGTCTTTCATTTATTTTTGTATAGAGTCTTGTTAAGCAGGAGGCTCAAGGTCTATTGGGGTAGAATGTGAAATTCAAAACACAATAGACCAGCAATGGCCTTATTGAATGGTGACGCAGTCTTGAGGGGCTGAATTTGTATGTTCTTAGGTTCACATTCTGCCCACCCCTAATTAAGAAGGCGCTGATGAACAGGCTTCTTGAATTGCAGCAGTCCCAGGCATATGGATCCAACCACAGATTCATAGGGTTTTTACAGTGCAGATAGAGGCTATTTGCCCATGGAGACTGCACTGAGTTTCCAAAGAGCATCCCATCCAGACCCAACCACTATTTTATCCCCCTTAAGCCTGTATATACCATAGCTAATCCAGCTAGCCTGCACATGCTTGGACGGTGGGAAGAAACTGGAGTGCAGAAACTGGAAACAGTCACCCAAGGCTAGAAGTAAACTGGGGTTCCTGGTGCCGTGAGTCAGTAGGGCTAATCCCTGTGCCACTGTGCCTTTCAAGAGTCAATTGCATCTCCAGAATATTTTTAGTCAAGATTCAATGATCATAATGCAATTGAATGCGAGGCACCTGTATAATACCACTTGACACTTAGTAGCTCAGGACAGGATATTGTAGAGGTCTTGTTGCATTTGACTGCTTCAATCTTTGAGGAGTTGCGAATGGTGCTAAACATTATGCAATCATTGGCAGACATCCCCACTTCTGACCTTACAATGGAAGGAAGGTCATTGATGAAGCAGCTGAAGATAGTTGATCCAGGACACTACCTTGAGGAACTCCTGCAAAGTGATCCTGGAGCTGAGATGACTGACCTCCAACAACCATGACCATCTGAGGAAGGGTCACTTGACCCGAAATGTCAACTCTGATTTCTTTCCACAGATGCTGCCAGACCTGCTAACCTTTTCCAGCAATTTCTATTTTTTCCCCCATCTTCCTTTGTGCCAGGTATAATTCCAATTATTGGAGGATTTTCCCCAATTGATTCCAACTTTTCTAGGGATCCTTGATGTCACACTTGATTAAATGCTGCCTTGATGTCAAGGGCAGTCACTCTGTCTTCTGAACTTGAGTTCAGTTCTTTTTGTCCGCTTTTGAAGCAAGGCTGTAATGAGGTCATTGTCTGAAGAAGCGCTTCCTGACATTATGTTGTGACTATAAAGGGAGTGCAACAAAGTTTTTACCAGACTGATTCCAGGGCCGACAGAACTGATGTCTAAAGAGAGACTGGATTGGTTAGGATTGTATTCACTGGAATTCGGAAGAATGAGAGAGGATCTTATAGAAACCATGAAATTCCAACAAGATAAACACAGGGAGGACGTTCCTGATGACCAGGGAGTCTAGGACCATGGGTTAGATCTAGATACAGCCCTTTTGATGACTGAGATGAGTAGAGATGTTTTCATCCAGAGAGTGCTGAGCTTGTGGAATTCTCTCCAACTGAAAGTGGTTGAGGCCAAAACATTCAAAGTTTTCATGGAGGAGTTATAGTTCTTAGGACTAAAGAGGTCAAAGGAAATAGGGAGAATGTGGGAACAGGATGCTGAGTCAGAGGTTTAGCCATGGTCGTATTGAATGATGGAGCGGATTCAAAGGGCCGAATGACCACCTCCTGTTCCTACCTTTGTTTCGAGAGAACTAACAGCAGCAGATACATGGGAACGCTACCACCAGTAAGTTTCCCTCCAAGCCACTCACCATCCTGACTTGGAAATACATTTCCATTCCTTCAGTGTTGCTGAGTCAAAATTCTGGAACTCACTTTCTGACAGTGTTGTTGGTCTACCTACAGTTTGTGGGTTGTAGTTGTTCAAGAACGCAGTTCACATTCTCAAAAGCATCTAGGGATGGACAATAACTGCTGGCCCTGGTCTTCGTTACTTATGAAGTGCTTGTTATTTTTTTAATCTAAGTTGCAACAGAGACCTAGTTAGTTATTCATTTCATGTCTCCTCCCCAGAACCTCGCATCAAATTTAAGAGCCAGTTGCAGGATGTCGAGGTGAACGAGAGGGAGCAGGCAATCCTGGAATGTGAGGTCCCGGGAGACTCAATCCCAGCTGTCTGGTATCTAGAAGACCGTAAGTTACACTCCAGTGCCAAGTACATCATCGAGCAGCAAGGGGCAGTGCATCGCCTTACCATCAAGGATGTAACCATGGATGATGATGGGGTTTACCTCTGTGAGATGAAAAATGGCGGCAGGAGCATTGCTGAGGTGGCAGTAAAAGGTAATTGGTTTAAAACCCATTGAGTGACTGCAGCCCCACCCCAGGTGTGCATGTTGATGGAATGGACAGTGGGAGAGGCTGGGGAACTAGTCCCCACCTATTGAATGACCACTTATTCTCCCAAACACTGTCTAGTACACAGACAGAGTCCCCACAGTCAAGATTGGCGATGGTCATTAGCCCCTTGGAAATACTCACATTTTTTAAAGAACCTAAAAGCAGAGCCAACATTCTCCATCTCCCAGCCTTGCGAATAGCCATGTCAGCTCTATTTTAGATCAGCTAAACTCATTGAGTCAGTGTCTGTCATCTGAGTCAGAAGGTCATGGCTCGAATCGCATTCCAGAGACTGCAGCACAAACATCTGTCAAAGGGTCAGTTTGCATTATTCGAAGAAGCACTGCACTGTTAGAGGTTCAGTGCTGAGGGAGCACTGTACATCAGAGGTCAGTGTTGAGATGCCACACTGTCAGCATCAGCACTGAGTGAGTGCTGCACTGTAGATGGCCAGTACTGACGGAGTGCTGCACTGTAGAGGGCCAGCACTGAGGAACTGCTGGGTTATTGGGTTTACTCAGTCTCAAATGAGCTGAATGAAAGTAAAATTGTTGGAGTCAAGATTTGATTTGAATGTCTGAAATTATTTATTCCTTCCCAACCCTCTGAAGGTAAAATTGTGAAACGATTACCAAGGAAACTGGATGTACTGGAGGGAGAGAATGCAGCCTTCTGTGTAGACCTCGATGAGGAGAATGTGGAGGTGTCCTGGTACAAGGATGGGGAGCTGCTGACCGAATCCCACAAAACAATCATCAAGTCCTTCGGGAAAACCCACATTCTGGTCTTTGTTAATGTCACAGCGGAGGATTCCAGTGTCATCACCTTCGTTATCAGTGACTCCAAATCATCGTCACAGCTCCGTGTGAAACGTAAGATACCTGAAGCCAGACTGAGTTTTATTTTGTTTATTTATTCATATGATGTAGGCATCGCTGGCAAAGCCAACATTTATTACCTGTTCCTAATTGCCACGATCTGAGTTGCTTTCTCGGGTCATTTCAGAGGGCATTCGAGAGTCAGTCACATTGCTGTGGGTTTGGAGTTACATGTAGGCAAGACCAAGCAAGGATAGTAGATTTTCTTGCCCGAAGGATGCTATTGAACCAGTGTTAATGGGAACTGCAGATGCTGGAGAATCCAAGATAACAAAGTATGGAGCTGGATAAACACAGCAGGCCAAGCAGCACCTCAGGATCACAAAAGCTGACATTTCGGGCCTAGACCCTTCGTCAGAGAGGGGGATGGGGTGAGGGTTCTGGAACAAATAGGGAGAGAGGGGGAGGCGGACCGAAGATGGAGAGAAAAGAAGATAGGTGGAGAGGAGAGCATAGCTGGGGAAGTAGGGAGCGGATAGGTCAGTCCAGGGAAGACGGACAGGTCAAGGAGGCGGGATGAGATAGTAGGTGGGAGATAGAGGTGCGGCTTGAGGTGGGAGGAAGGGATGGGTGAGAGGAAGAACAGGTTAGGGAAGAGGAGACAGGCTGGGCTGGTTTTGGGATGCAGTGGGGGGAGGGGACGACCAGCTCGTCTCCCCCCACCCCCCACTGCATCCCACAACCAGCCCATCCTGTCGCCACTTCCCTAACCTGTTCTTCCTCTCACCCATCCCTTCCTCCCACCTCAAGCCGCACCTCCATTTCCTACCTACTATCTCATCCCTCCTCCTTGACCTGTCCGCCTTCCCTGGACTGACCTATCTCCTCTCCACCTATCTTCTTTTCTCTCCATCTTCGGTCCGCTTCCCCCTCTCTCCCTATTTATTCCAGAAACCTCTCCCCATCCCCCTCTCTGATGAAGGGTCTAGGCCCGAAACGTCAGCTTTTGTGCTCCTGAGATGCTGCTTGGCCTGCTGTGTTCATCCAGCTTCACACGACGCTATTGAGCCAGTTGTGATTCTATGACAATTGGCAATGGTTTAATGGTAATTTATTAGACTAGCTTTAAATTCCAGATATTTTACTGAATTCCAATTTAGCCATCCTCTATGGTGGGATTCAAACCCACGTGACTAGAAATTTAGTTTGGGGTTCTGGATTATTGGTCCAGTGACAATGCCCCGTGCTACCACCTCACTTTATTGTTGGGGTCAATAGGGATCAATGGCCTGTGCCCTTTTATGTCATTTTCCCAGGGCAGAAATGGCTAGCACGAGGGGTCATAGTTTTAAGCTGGTTGGTGGAAAGTATAGAGGGGATGTCAGAGGCGGGTTCTTTACACAGAGAGTTGTGAGAGCATGGAATGCATTGCCAGCAGCAGTTGTGGAAGCAAGGTCATTGGGGTCATTTAAGAGACTGCTGGACATGCATATGGTCACGGAAATTTGAGGGTGCATACATGAGGATCAATGGTCGGCACAACATTGTGGGCTGAAGGGCCTGTTCTGTGCTGTACTGTTCTATGTTCTATGTGCACAGACTTAGCAATAGGAGCAGGAGGAGGCTATTTAGCTCCTTCTATTATTGATTTGGATTGGATCAGGGCTAGCCATTATCTTAACCTGCCTTAGATCTGTAACAGTTAATCACCTTCCCCAGTACAAGCCGATTAATTAGCCTGTTCAGTGAAGTCACGACCCACCTCTGGAGAATGTGGAACTTGAACTCGGGCCTCTTGGTTCAGGTGTAGGCAGATTTGGTCTTCATCTCAGGTGGTTGTGTCTGTGGAACTGTCCTCCTCAGATGGGTAGAGGTGGGCTCATAGAATACTTTTTAAATCCACCTGTTTAGAAAAGTTACAACACAGGTCTGGTGCAGGTGGGTCTTGAACCCACACCAGCTAGCCCAAATGTAAGAGAATTATCCCTGCATTGTCTTTATTCAATTGACTGCATAATTAATCATCATAAATATCTCAATTCAGTCAGCACTTAACCTTCTCAACTGGGGTAACTTGTCCTTGTAATTTAACCCTTTTAGCCCTGCTCCATTTGGCACTACACCCCTCCAAGGATAATGGTCTGGTGCAGAGTTTGGTGACAAGTTCTTATAAAAATCAGGAGGAGACTTGAGGTAAAAGGTGTCCTTGCCGTTAGAACGGGAGCCTAATCTACACGCTTCTCGAAACTGGGTTGTGACCATTGCAGCATATGCCATTTGGGCCCTGTCCAGCTGGATCATTGTCTGGCTCTGTATCGCTAAATCATGGTCTTGAGGCCTGTGTCAAGGCTTCAGCCCGTTGTCTGGGGCCATCCTGCCATTGAGCTACACAACAAAATGTAACAGGTTCATCTTGTGGAGTGTAGGATTATTCCACAGAGCAGATGGAGGTCCAGCCTAAGAATGACATAATAGCTTGATAATGGGATTGGGGGAGGCCATTCAGAGCCTCGAAATAGTTCCACCACAGCAAGACCATGGTCAGTCGAAGTTGTGGCCATTTGAATGGTGGAGCAGGCTTGAGGGTAGAATGATCAATTCCTGCTCCTATTTGTTATGTTCTTAACTCAACTTGAATCTCCTCCCTAAATAACAAAGTGTGAAGCTGGATGAACACAGCAGGCCAAGCTACTGCTTGGATTCTCTAGCATCTGCAGTTCCCATTATCTCTGATCACAATCTTTGAACCTCCTCCCTTTACTGCTTCCATATTCTGTACTTTTGGGAGATCAAAAATCTGTCTCAGCCTCAAATAAAATCAGCGATGGAGCCTCCATTTTCCTGATTTCTGAGTGAATAAGTTTCTACTCACCTGAGTCTGCAAGTTTTGACCTCTTATCCTGAATCTGTGATCCATTTTGAGCTTTCCTGGTCAGTAGGAAACAATTTTTCTTCTCTAATAGCTTCAGAATGCTGTATATTTTAATGAGATCACCTCATTCTTCTAAACTCTAGAAAATACCAACCAAATTTACTCAGCCTCCCATCAAAGGGTAATCCCCTGATCCCAGGGGCTAATCCTGTGAAGCTTCCCTTTCTACCAGGGAGACCATCTCCAACGTAAGGATAGCTTTCCCTAAATTCTAGATTAGGCCCAATCAAGGATAGTAGTGGTAAGTTGTGTGTGGAGTCAGATGAGATAGGGGAAGCACTAAATGAATATTTTTCAACAGTATTCACTCTAGAAAACGACAATGTTGTCGAGGAGAGTACTGAGATACAGGCTACTAGACTAGGTGGGATTGAGGTTCACAAGGAAGAGGTATCAGAAATCCTTCAGAGGGTGAAGATAGATAAGTCCCCTGGGCCGCATGGGATTTATCCTAGGATCCTCTGGGAAGCCAGGGAGGAGATTGCCAAGCCTTTGGCATTGATCTTTAACTCGTCATTGTCTACAGGAATAGCGCCAGATGACTGGAGGATAGCAAATGTGGTTCCCCTGTTCAAGAAGGGGAGTAGAGACAACCCTGGTAATTATAGACCAGTGAGCCTTACCTCAGTTGTTAATAAAGTGTTGGAAAAGGTTATAAGGGATAGAATTTATAATAATCTAGAAAAGAATAAATTGATTAGGGATAGTCAGCACGGTTTTGTGAAGGGAAGGTCGTGCCTCACAAACCTTATTGAGTTCTTTGAGAAGGTGACCAAACAGGTAGATGAGAGTAAACCGGTTGATGTGGTGTATATGGATTTCAGCAAGGCGTTCGATAAGGTTCCCCACAATAGGCTATTGTACAAAATGCACAGGAATGGAATTGTGGGAGACATAGCAGTTTGGATCGGAAATTGGCTTGCTGAAAGAAGGCAGAGGGTGGTAGTTGATGGGAAATGTTCATCCTGGAGACCAGTTACTAGTGGTGTACCGCAAGGGTCGGTGTTGGGTCCACTGCTGTTTGTCATTATTATAAATGACCTGGATGAGGGCGTAGAAGAATGGGTTAGTGAATTTGCAGATGACACTAAGGTTGGTGGAGCTATGGATAGTGATGAAGGATGCTGTAGGTTGCAGAGAGACATAGATAAGCTGCAGAACTGGGCTGAGAGTTGGCAAATGGAGTTTAATGCAGACAAGTGTGAGGTGATGCACTTTGGTAGGAGTGACCGGAAGGCAAAGTACAGGGCTAATGGTAAGATTCTTAGTAGTGTAGATGAGCAGAGAGATCTCGGTGTCCATGTACACAGATCCTTGAAAGTTGCCACCCAGGTTGACAGGGCTGTTAAGAAGGCATACAGTGTTTTAGCTTTTATTAATAGAGGGATCAAGTTCCGGAACCAAGAGGTTATGGTGAAGCTGTACAAAACTGGTGCAGCCGCACTTGGAGTATTGTGTACAGTTCTGGTCACCGCATTATAAGAAGGATGTGGAAGTTCTGGAAAGGGTGCAGAGGAGATTTACTAGGATGTTGCCTGGTATGGAGGGAAGGTCTTCCGAGGAAAGGCTGAGGGACTTGAGGCTGTTTTCATTAGAGAGAAGAAGGTTGACAGGTGACTTAATTGAAACATATAAAATAATCAGAGCGTTAGATAGGGTGGATCGGGAGAGCCTTTTTCCTAGGATAGTGACGGCGAGCACGAGGGGGCATAGCTTTAAATTGAGGGGTGAAAGATATAGGACAGATGTCAGAGGTAGTTTCTTTACTCAGAGAGTAGTAAGGGAATGGAACGCTTTGCCTGCAACGGTAGTAGATTCGCCAACTTTAGATACATTTAAGGTGTCATCGGATAAGCATATGGACGTACGTGGAATCGCGTAGGTTAGATGGGCTTGAGATTGGTATGACAGGTCAGCACAACATCGAGGGCCGAAGGCCCTGTACGGTGCTGTTATGTTCTAAGTTTAAATATTGAGACAAAAGTGCACTGTATTCCAGACATGCTTTCAGTTTTCAGTTTTATGGTACAATTATACAAAACCCTGGTTAGAGGCCACTTGAAGTTCTTTGTGCAGACCTGGTAAGAAAAATTGGCCTTGAAGGGAGTATGGTGTAGCTATACAGGAATGAGACCTGGACTGAGGGGTTAAATAATGAGGAGAGATTATACAAATGAGGCCTGGTTTCCCTAGAATTTAGAATGTTGAGGGGTAATCTGTTTGAAGTCTTCAAGATATTAACATTAAAAATCAGGGTAGATAAAGGTAAACAATTTCCACTGGTTGGGGTTTCTAGAACTAGGAGACACAGTCAGAGCATGAGGGCAAGACTATTCAGGAGAGATGTTAGGAACCACTTCTACACACAAAAAGTGGCAGAAGTTTGGAACTCTCTTCCACAAACAACAGTGAACGCTGGATCAGTTGTTAATTTTAAATCTGAGGTAGATATACTTTTATTAAGCAAAAGTATTCAGAGATATGGGCCAAAGGCAGGTAAATGGAATTAGGTCACATATCAGCTAGGACCTCATTGAATGGCTTGAGGGGCTGAATGGCCTACTTATGTACCTGTGTTCACCAAAACCCTGTGTGACTTCTTGGCTGAGCGAAATCTTTTATAAAACTCTAGTTAAGTGGAATATTGTGTCCATGCCATGTTTCAGAGAAATTATCAAGGCCATGGAGACTGTGTGAGGAGATTTATTGGAATGATTCCCAGGATTTGTTTTCTTGGTGATCACGAAACTAACAGTGATTGCCTTGGAAACCCATCTAGTTGTAGTTGACTCTTAACCACCCCCTGAAAGACCAGGAAAGCCATAAATGCTGCTCTTGCCAGCAACACCCAGATTCCATGGAAGAATAACAAGAAAGTAATCGCTGTGGTATCTGACACACATGGGCAAGGGGTGAGGTGTGGTGTGGTGACGATTACGTGAGAAATATGAATAGTGGCTGAAAGAAATCAAGTAATAGAACTAAGTGTTCTCATAACCAGTGGATCAGATCTAAGCTCTGCAGTCATGCCATGTCTAGCCGTGAATAGTGTAGCAAATTAAATAGAAGGCGGCTACTCAAATAACCCCATCTTCAATCTTGGAAGAGGCCAACATATCAGTGGAAAAGATGAGACTGAAGCATTTGCAATGATCATCAGCTAGAATTGCTGAGTGGATGATCCATCTCAACATCCTCCACAAGTCATGTTCTTCAGGTGCCAGTCTTCAGTCAATTCGATTCACTCCACTTGATATCAGAAAATAGTTGGAAGCACTGGATACTATAGAGGCTAAGGGGTTTGACAAAATTCTGCCAACAGAACTTGCTGCACCCCTAAGCAAGCTGTTCCAGTCCAGTCACAACACTGATATCTACCTGACAATGTGGGAAATTGCCCATGTTTGTCCTGGACATGAAAAGCAGGATAAATCCAGCTTGGCCAATTACCACCCCATCAGTCCACTCTTGATCATCAGCAAAATGATGAAAGGTATCATCAACAGTGCTATCAAACAGCACCTGCTCAGTGAACCCTGGCTTCACCAGGGCCATTCAGCCCCTGACCTCATTACAGACTTGGTTCAAACATGGACAGACGGGCTAAATTCCAGAGGTGAGGTAAGAGTGACAACCCTTGACATCAACAGTGCATTTGATTGAGTGTGGCATCAAGGAGCCCAAGCAAAATTGGAATGAATGGGGATCGGGGGAACCCTCCGCTGTTTGGAGTTGTCGTGGTGTAACAAGTTCAGCCAGGTGGACCTCACAGAATGAGAGTTTCCTGATTTGGGCTGTTAATCTGGTCCAATCAGGGAGCCTTGGTTGACAGATATAAACAGGAGTATCAGAGGTTCTGTTCACTCTGGCTCTGAGGAAGGCAGTTAGTGTCAAGATCTCTCCATATGTAAAATAGGGGTAACTTGGGTGACAGGATATCAGCCTTTGTGGACTTCTTTCAGTTGCAATGAGGAAAGCACAATTCTGAAGAAATTCACTTACAACAGTCGTATTTGTGCTGGGGGTCATGGTGCCATTATTTGGGAAGCTTGACTCATTCGATCCTGCTGTCGAAGATTGGGCCCAGTATGTGGAAAGACCACATTATTTTTTCTGGGCAAATGACATTGGGGAAGATGAAAATCAATGAGTAATTGTCCTGACACCTTTTGGACCCGTGGCTTTTTTGGTTCTTAGGAACGAAACTTTCCCTGAGGCATCAGATCTTAAAACCTTTCAAGAGTTGATGGATTTAGGTAAGGAACATTACGACCCCGAGCCTTCTGTAATTCTGAGAATCTATTCGTGTTGCTCCATAATTCGAGTGCCAGGGGAATCCGTATCAGAATTTTTGACTACTTTAGGAGGACTGGCAGAGACATGTGATTTTAGTTTAACCTTTAATGAGATACTGTAAGACTGTTACATAATTAGTCCCAAATACCAAACAATGCAGAAGTACGTGCTTACTGAGGCCCACCTGGACTTCAAACAGACACTGCAACTGGCTTTGTCATTTGAAAATGCGGCAAGTGGAGTATATGAGTTAATAAAATGTGAGGCTGGATGAACACAGCAGGCCAAGCAGCATCTCAGGAGCACAAAAGCTGACGTTTCAGGCCTAGACCCTTCACCTCTGATGAAGGGTCTAGGCCTGAAACGTCAGCTTTTGTGCTCCTGAGATGCTGCTTGGCCTGCTGTGTTCATCCAGCCTCACATTTTATTATCTTGGAATCTCCAGCATCTGCAGTTCCCATTATCTCTGAGTATATGAGTTGTCAGGTATTCTGATGTAAGTGGACATTCTCGCCAGTCCGACTGAGCTTGGGAACACCATTAGAGTAAAGGCAATTGCACAACTTCACTCAGGAATTTTCCTGTACAGACGGACTCTGGGTCAGACCACAGCAAAACCCTGAAACAAAGACAAGCCATGGCTAAACAGTTAAAATTTTCTTCAGGATCTTGGCTGACAAGCCATTGTAGTTGCTGCTGGTGTGCAGACCCGAGACAGCAAAAGAGTCCCACTGAATGTAAATGGAGTAAGAAGACTCAAGCCGGTATCCAGGAGGGTGCACGCCATGGAATGTCCACCTACATCTGGTTTGAAACAGTTAAATTGCTTAGCAACATGCAAATCAGAACCAATCAATATAAACATCTGGTTAAATAGTGACTCAGTGCTAATGGGGTTCGATAGTGGCGCAGCCATTTCAGAGATCACAGAACGAGTCTTTAACAACTTTCACTCCGGACTCCAACCTTAAGTTTGTGCAAGATCTCAGCTAGACTGAAAGCCCATACGGGCAACCTGTACAGAATAATGATATAGCTTCTGTTCCGGTTTTTTATGAGAAGCAGCTGGTTCAGTTAACACTAATTGTAGGTTTGGGCCCAAGCTTAATGGAGCAAAAGTGGTTGAGAAAGATTCACCTAGATTGGCTCAACATTTTCCCAATTAAAAAATAACAGCTTAAGTGAAGTCGTAACTAATTACCTGTAAGTTTTTCAGGAAGGTCTGGGGACTATTAAAGGAGCCAAGACCACCTTGCATATTGATTGGGAAGAAATTCCACAATACTGCAAGGCCAGCCCAGTGCTATTTGCTGTATGGGCAAAAGTAGAGGTATAAATCAGAGGGCTGGAAAGGAAAGGAATCATTAAAACAGCCCAGTTTGCAGAATGGACAGCAGCGGTCATACCAGTTGTGAGGCCCGGAGGATTAGTTTGCCTTTGTGGGGATTAGAAACAAATGGGAAACTACTTCTTGCAGTTGGATTAATATCCCCATAACAAAAATCCAAAAAGATCCCTTGCATAGAGGATTTATACGCAAAGCTGGCAAGGGGGTTGTCCTTCATGAAGCTGAACATGACTCATGTACACGCAGTTGCGGTTAGCAGAGGATTCCCAGAAGTATGCTCCAATTAATATCCATAAGGGTTTGTACCAATATACAAGACTGCCATTTGAAGAGTACCATCAGCCTGTGTAATGTTTCAGCAGATAATGGTGAGGATTTTAGAAGTTCTACCCCAGATCACCATTTATTTCAATGATGTACTAATGGCAGGAAATACCAATATGGAGCACCAAGAACTTGGACATAGACCTCAGACATTTCTCCCAAGCGAGCTTATGTCTTTTGAAGGGAAAATGTATGTTCCGGCTACCCTAAGTGACCTACTTGGGCTATAGAGTTGAAAAGACCGCGTTATACCTGTTGGAATATGAAGTGAGAATGATCAAAAATGTCCTGGTTCCCATGTCCATACTGCAGCTTAGGTCTTTCCTTGGACTGGTGAATTAATGCAGAAAGTTTGTACATAACCTGGCCTTCTTCCTGGCTCATTTGCATCAACTCTTAAAAAAGAGTTAGCCTTGGAAATGGTTGCAAAGCCAGGAAAGGGAAGAAACCGCTATCATCCTCTAAGGTGTTAGCACACTCTGATCCCAAGTAAGATCAGGTGTTGACATGCAATGCCTTCTTATACACCATTGGGATAGTATTAGCTCATAACCCAATAGACAGGAATGCCCAATAGTGTATGCATCCAGGATGTAGGCTAAAGCTGACTGTAAATATGCCCAGATAGAAAAGGAGGATTTGGCAGGCATACATGGAGTCAAGAAGTTCTACCAATACTTTTTGCGAAAATAAATTTGTAATTAAAACAGACCACAAACCCCTTCTAGGTCTACAGTGTCACCCACAGCTGTCCCAAGCAAAGGTTGCCCCCAGATACCGGCTGTAGTACACCTTGATCGTTCAGGGGTTTCCGAAATGAAGATGTTGGTGAGAAGTTATGTCTGGTGGCCTGGACTGGATGCAGACATAACCGTGTTGGTGGGGCAGTGCCCAGAGTGCCAACAAGGACACAAATGACAGTCAGCAGACCCTCGTCACTTACAGGAATGTCTGTGTGAATTCTGGACTTGTGCAGGTCCTTTCATGCACCCTATGTTCTTAGTCAAAGTGGCTGCCAGTACATAAAGTTAATTCATCAAACACGGGGCCAATTTTAGAAAAAACTATGCGCATCTTTTGCAATACACCAACTCCTGAAAGTATTGGTCAAAGATACAGGCTGTCATTTCCAGTAGGGAATTTGGGTATTTCCTGAAGTTGAATGGTACTTGTCATTTAAGGACAACTCCATACAATCCATCGTCCAATGATCTGGCAGAAAGAGCGGTCCAAACCTTAAAGGCAGCCTTAAAAAAAAGCTTACAGCTCCACTTGATACCAAACTGTCTTGGTTCCTATTTGATTGTAGAACCACCCTCGTGCAACTACAGGGATAACTCCACCAGTGTTACTAATAGAGAAGGCTCCGCATCAGGCTAAATCTGACCTTCCCCGGACCGGGGATGGGGGGAATGAAACGGCATCTGGAACGCCAACGCCAGACAAAGATTTTGCTGAGCGAGAGAGCCACTTAACTTCAGGGGATGAAGTTTTGTGAAGGGACCATAGGAATGGCACTGCATAGATAAGAGGCATGGATGATGTGAGGTCAGGCCCAGTTACAAATAAAGTTTGGGTGGGTACAATGGTCCTAAAAAAGCATGTGGACTACATGAAAGCCCCAAACTTACAAACCGTGTTGGAGCAAAATGTCCCTGGCTCCTCAACTGTCCTTTCCGACAGTTCTGGAACCCATCGGTTGTCTTTCTCCATCAAATATTAAAGATACCTTGGAATCTGAGTTGGACATGGCAGATGTTGCCGCCTCAACACCTTTGCTGTCTGAGGGGGAGAATGAATTTCTTCCTGGTGATCCAGGCACAAGAGCTGAGCAAATGTGTGTTACACACTGCCCAAATCAGAGACAGAGTTGGAGAAACATAACCCTGTGCTAAAATGCCCCAGGATGAGCTACAAAATTAAAAGAACCGGCCTGTTTCCTCGGACTCAGATGGAAAGGGATGTGATTGTGGCAATTGGACCTCATAGAATATGAGTTCCCTGATTGGGGCTGTTAATCTGGTCCAATCAGAAAGCTCTGGCTGACAGGAGTGTCTGAGTTTCTCTTCGCTGTGAGAGCTTGCTTTGAGGGAGCTGGATGACTGTTAAATGCTCTCCATGTAAATAAAGGGTGACTTGGGGACGAGTTACCGGCCTCTGTGGAGTTATTTCAGGAGTGTAGAATAGGAGAATAGTGTAGGTTAGATGGGCTTCAGATTGGTATGGCAGGTCGGCACAACATCGAGGGCCGAAGTGCCTGTACTGTGCTGTAATGTTCTATGAGTCTTATCAGTTACATAGGAAAAAAGTTGTGATTGTTGGAGATCAATCATCTCCACTCCAGGACATCTCTGCATGAGTTCCTCAGGGTAGTTCCCTTGACCCAACCATCTCCAGCAGCTTCATCAGTGACTTTCCATCCATCATAAGACCAGAAGTGGGCATGTTTATCAATGATTATATAATGTTCAGCACCACTCGTGGTTCTTCAGACATGGATTGCTTCAATGTTCAAATGAAACAAGATCTGGACAATATTCAGACTTGGCTGACAAAAGGCAAGTAACATTTGCGCAACACAAATGCCAAGCGATGACTATTTTCAGTAAGACACAATCTAACTACCACCCCTTGACATTCAGTGATACTGCCATTACTGAATCCCCCACTGTCAACAACCTGAAGTGGGGCGGGTGGGGGTACCATTTTCCTGAAACGCAGTTGGTCTCAACACAAATGCAGTGGCTACAAGATCAGATCCAGGCTAAGAATATTGCTGAAGGTAACAGCTGCTGACAACCTAAAGACTGCCCACAATCTATAAGGCACAAGTCAGGAGTGTGATGGAATGCTTCCTGCTTGCCTGGGTGATTGCAGCTCCACCAATACTCAAGAAGCTTGATATCCTCCAGGATAAAGCAGCCCACTTCTTTGGTACTGGACCAACATTGATGGGGGCGGCATGGTAGCTCAGTGGTTAGCACTGCTGCCTCACAGTATCAGGGATCCGGGTTCGATTCCACCCTCGGCTGACTGTCTGTGTGGTGTTTGCACATTCTCCCTGTGTCTGCGTGGGTTTCCTCCGGGGTCTCCAGTTTCTTCCCACAGTCCAAAGATGTGCAGGCTAGGTGGATTGGCCATCCCAAATTGCCTATAGTGCTCAGGGATGTGTAGATGCGTTATAGGGGGATGGGTCTGGATGGGATGCTCCAAGGGTCGGTGTGCATTTGTTGGGCCGAAGGGCTTGTTTCCACACTGCAGGGATTCTATGAAATAACACTCGCACCATCACTGATATTCTGCAGCAGCAGTGTGTACCATCTTAAGAATCACTGCAGAAGATCATCAAAGATCCTCGGACAGCACCTTCCAAATCCAACCCTCCCTCTCTTCCGCGCTTCCTTGACCTGACACAACCTGTCCATCTTCTTACCCACCTATCCTTCCCACTGACCAATCTCCACTACCCCCTACTTGCAACCAACTATGACCATCCCACCTACCTTCCCCCAGCCCTACCATCCCATTTATTTCCAAGCACCCTTCCCCCTCCCAAGTCCTGATGTAAACCTGAAATGTTGACTTTCCTATGCCTCTGATGCTGCCTGACCTGCTGTGTTCCTCCAGGCCCACTCTGTATTGACTTTGTCTCCAGCATCTATAGTTCTTGCTATCTTCTAAATCCGCAAGCATTAAGAACAAAGGTAGCAGATAAATGGGAACACCAACTTCTGTAAGACTCCCTCCAAACCACTTACCACTGATTTGGAAATATATCGCTGTTCCTTCAATGTTGCTGGCTCAAATTCCCTTCCTTAGGACATTGTGGGTCTACATATGCAGAGATCCAAGAAAGCAGCTAACCACCACTTTCTCAAGGGGCAACTTGGGACAGGCAAAAAATGCTGGCCAGCCAGCGACCCTGAGGTCCCATGAATGAATAAAACAAATCTAGCCAGAAGGTAAAGATAAATTTGAAAAATGAGCTGCCAGGACCATTCATAGATATGATCAGTGAAGCTTTGATTGTTTTGTCACCCCACTCTTCCTCTCAATCGGCTCCAGGAGTGGGAAAACCTACTCCAAATCTGATATGTCAGTCACAATGCCTTGTTAAGGTCTTCAGGAGGTTACAATTCTGATTTCCCGTTTGAATCTTAGACTATTGCATTGTGGGAGAACTTCCGTATATTGGTAAAAAAGTTTCTTGCTGGTTGCATGAGAATTATAAATGCTTTGTACAGGTTGATGTGGACTTTATAACTCATAGAGACAAAGGAAAACAGGAACAGGAGTACGCCATTTGGCCCTTCGAACCTGCTGTGCTATTCAATATTATCATGGCTGATTATCCAATTACATACCCTGTTCCCACTTTCTCCCCATACCCTTTGATCCTTTTAGCCCCTAGACTATATCTAACTCATTTTTGAAAACATTCCATATTTTGGCCTCAACCACTTTCTGTGGCAGAGATTCCATTGGCATGCCATACTTCGGGGAAAGAAATTTCACCTCATCTCTGTACGAAGTGATCTACTCTGTGTCCTTCAACTATAACTCATAAGACCATAAGATGACAAGACATAGGAGCAGAAATGAGGCCATTTGGCCCATCAAGTCTGCTCTGCTATTCAATTATGGCTGATAAGTTTCTCCACCCCATTCTCCCACCTTCTCTCCATACCTTTGATCCCCTTAACAATCAAGACCCTATCTATCTCCATTTTAAATGCACTCAATTACCTGGTCTCCCCAGCCTTCTGTGGTAGTGCATTCCAAGGATTCTCCACTCTCTGGCTAAAGAAATTTCTTCTCAGCTTCATTCTAAACAGTCTTCCATTTACTCTAAGGCTGTACCCTCAGGTCCCAGTCTGTCCTTCTAAAGGAAACATCTCAATGTCCACTCTATCCAGGCCATTCAACATCCCATAAGTTTCAATCAGATCTCTACTTACCCTCTAAATTCCATTGAGTGTAGACCCACAGTCCTCAAATGTTGCTCGTATGTTAAGCCTTTTATTCATGGGATCATTTTTGTGAACATCCTCTGGCCCTCTTGAGGGCCAGTGCAACTTTCCTGAGATATGGGGTCCAAAATTGCTCACAGTATAATAAATGTGGTCTGATGAGAGCCATTTAAAGCCTTAGAACTACATCCCTGCTTTTATATTCTACTCTTCTCAAAATAAATGTCAACATTGTATTTGCCTTTTTAACTACTGACTCAACCTGCAAGTTGACCTTCAGAGAATCCCAGATTAGGACTCCTGAGCCCCTTTGCACTTCAGATTTCTGAATTTTCTCCTCATTTAGAAAATAGTCTATGCTTCAGTTCTTCCTACCAAAGTGCATGACCTCATACTTTCCCGCTTTGTATCCCATCTGCCCCTGTTTTACACTCAGTGGTCATTGGGAACATCTTTCCTGTTTTTGCCCTGTCTAGTCCTGTTGAAATTATATTGATTTCTATGAAATTACTCCCTTATTCTTCTAAACTCCAGTGAATATAGCCCTAATTGATTCAGTCTCTCATCATAACTCAGACCTGTCATTCCAGGAGCCAGTCTGGTAAACCTTCGCTGCATGGCTTCCACTACCAGAACATTTTTCCTTAGGTAAGGAGACCAAACTGCACACATTGCATGGCAAGTCTTTCGGGAGCGCTGAGGAATAAAGGTACCTTGGAGTACATATTGATCCCTGAAGGTGACAGTGCAGATAGGTGGTGAACTTGGCATATGGAATTATTGCCTTCATTAGACGGGGTGCAAAATAAAGCAGTGCAGAAGTCTTTTTATAACTTAATATTGGTTAGGCCACAAACGGAATGTTTTGTGCACTTATGGTGACCATACTGTTGCAATGATGTGATTGCACTGGAGGGGATGCAGAAGAGATTTACCAGAACGTTGTCTGGGATGAAAAATCTCAGTGATGAGGAGAGACTGGATAGGCTGGATTTTTTTCCCTTGTAGCAGGGCAGGCTGGGTGAGGGATGGACCTAATTGTGGTGTGCAAAGTTATGAGAGGCATAGACAAGGTAGATAATGAGAATCTCTTCCCAAGGGCAGACATGTCTAAGAACAGAGTACACAGGTTTACAAGTAGTTTGGAGGAGATCTGAGAAAAATATTTTCCACCCAGAGGGTGGTAGAAACATGGAATGTGCTGCCCAAGGGGGTGGTAGAGGCAGATACTCTTGCAACATTTAAGAATCATTTGGATGAGCACTTAAAATATCAGGGCATGCTAGACTATGGACCGAATGCAGGTAAATAGAATTGGTGCAGTTTGTTGTTTCTTGGTTGGCATAGCCACAATGGGCCAAAGGCCCAGTTTCTGTGCTATATGACTCAATGATAATAAATAACATGTAGGTGTTGTGTGTTTTCTGTCTTTTAGGCAGAAGACATGTACCTCCTAGCACTCCAGAGAATGTGTGGATGAGCTGTGAGAAGCCCAATGTAGCCTCACTGCTGTGGGCACCACCATCTGATTGCCAACGGAGTGAGGTGATGGGTTATGTAATCGAGAGGCAGGAGCAGGGCACTGAGGAGTGGGTGCGCTGCCTGACCACTGAGGACAGCACAACAGTGGAGATCCTAGGAGAGAGCGTTCCCAACGAGGCCCGCTACCGATTCCGGGTCAGCACCATCAACAACTATGGGAGGAGTGAGCAGGTGGAATTCCCTGGAGTGGTACACCTAGGTAAGAGCTCAGCATCCTCATTGAGTGATAGAGATCTACAGCAAAGAAAAAGGCAGTTCTTCCCTTCCCCTCTTCTAGTCTCCTGCAGTCAAAAACAACAACCTAACTATTCTAATCTCATTTTCCAGCATTTAGCTCTTGCAATGCCAAAGTATGTCAGGCTAAGTGCACATCTAAGCACTTTTCAAATTGTCACCACCCATTGAGTAGAAACATTCTTCCTCACATCTTCTGTAAGCCTTCTGCCTTTAATCTTAAATTTATGCTCCCTGGTCACTGATCCCTCCACCAATGGGAAATGTTTTTCCTGTCTACGCAATCAATGCCACTCATAATTTTGTATATCTCAGTCATACCCCGCTTAGTCTCCTTTGCTCTAAGGAAATTGAAACTCCCCAACCCACGAAACATCCTAGTAAGTCTCCTCTGCACCCTCTGTAGTACATTGACATCCCTCCTATAATGTGGACTCCAGAACTGCACACAGTATTGTAGCTGTGGCCTAATCAATGCCTTATACTGTTCAGCATAACCTCCCCACTCTTAAATGCAAATAAAGGTAAATATCCCATATGCCTTCTCAACCACTCTACCTATTTGTCATTATTCCCTAAAGTGATGTGGAGGGTGTGCTAGTCCTAAAACAGAACTGTAACATTCTTCACTCCTTCCTCAGCCATTCTAGGGGTAGGGCAGGAAAGAACAGTTACCCCAGAGGGAAAGGAAAGGTAAATTATAACATTTGCAGCAAAGAAATTGCACCTACCAGTGACCTCAAATAAAGCTTCCTACCAAACTTCTCAATCACTGAGGCTTTCTTCTCCCAATGGCTGTTTAAATCTATAATAAGTCAAAGGGCTGTCCAAGGATGCAGCAGCAGTGTTGTCTCAAATCCATCATACTGAAAGATTCTCACAGCCAGCAAACCAGGAAATTAAAAGGAAATTTTTATTTACTTCTAATTTAAACTTGCACTTAGTGAAAACCATTATTTTGTTTGGATTAAGACAGAAACTGAAATAACTTAAACACACTTTTTAAAGTACTGTCCAATCATTTTTACTGCAAATATTATTAGCTTTTCAGACCCAAAGTCAGGGTGCATGAGTAACTATGAAGTTGGCCCCTATCTATATTGCAGTTACAGCTTGCTCAGCATAAAATGGAGTGCTCATCTGCCCCCAACATTCTGTCTCAACCTGGACCCTGCCCACTGGCTTTTTACCTGCACTGGACCTGTTCATTAAGAACTGTCAACACAACATTGGTCCCATTAATTTCTCTACCCGCTTCATCCATTTGAACAAATCTCTCTCGGAAATGGCTGCACTCTGCACCCTCAAATTCAACCCTGACATTGTAATTAAACCTGCCGACAAGTGTGGTGCTGTTGTTGATTGCATGCTGAACTCTGCATTGAAGAGACTGAGCGTTGGCTCTCAGGCACTTCTTCCTGTTTCTCCGGACCATAAGTCCACCACCAGACACTAGTCTGTTGAGTTCATAATGGTCACTAATCTAATTTCATCCGGTGATCTCCCCCACCACTGCCTCCAAGCTCATAGTGTCCCAATCCCACACAACCCCCTTTTACTTCATTCCCAAAATCCACTAATAGGGCTGACTGAGCAGACCCATTGCTTTAGGGGCAGCACGGTGCCTCAGTGGTTACCATTGCTGCCTCACAGCGCCAGTGACCTGGATTTGATTCCACCCTTGGCCAAATGCCTGTGTGGAGTTTGCATGTTCTCCTTCTGCTTGTGTGGGTTTCCGCTGGGTGCTCTGATTTCCTCACACAGTCCAAAGGTATGCAGGTTAAGTGGATTGGCCATGCTAAATTGCCCATTGTGCCCAGAGATATGTAGGTTGAAGGGCATTAGTGAATCAGATGGGTTTCTACAGCAATTAATGATAGTTTTGTGGTCACCATCACCATGACTGGCTTTCAATTCCAGATTGTATTAATTTGAATTTAAAGTATTTGAGAAGATTTGTAGCTTAGGTTGTGGATGAGGGTGTAGACTTGCTTGCTAAGCTGATGTGTTTGATTGTAAACGTTTTGTCACCCTGCTAGGTACCATCGTCAGTGCGCCTCTGGTGAAGCGTTGGAGTTTTGTCCTGCTTGTTATTTATATGCCTCCTTTTGCAGTTCTGTTTTTTAGTGGCTTGTGTATCGGGTCCAGTTCAATGTGTTTGTTGAGACTGGTCTCAATACACATGGACAAAGGACGACACAAATTTGCCTGGGATAACACATCCACAATAGCACAAGCCAAACAGAGACATGCCAGGGAATTCCTGGAGGCCTGGCATTCCACCCCTAACTCCATCAACAAACACATTGAACTAGATCCGATATACAAACCGCTAGAAAAACAGAACCGGAAGTGATGCCAACTACCCCAGCAAACTGAGGCATATGAATAACAAGCAGGACAGCACATCAACGCTTCAACTAGAGGCGTGGTAATGAAATATTTGCAATAAAACACACTGGCTCGGTGAGCAACTCTACAACTTAGAATTTAAGTTTCACCAACTGCTATAGTTGAATTACCCGCAAGGATGGCCTAGAGGCCCTCAGTTTTTTCCTCTCCAACAGACCCATCCAGTTTCTGCTCCAATTAATACTCTCCTCTGCCTCGTTAAACTAGTCCTCGCCCTCTAACTTATCCTTCAAATCTTCCCACTTTTTCCCAAATCCAGGGCATCGCCATGGGTACTTGCATGGGCCCCAGCAATGCCTGTTTGTTTATCGGTTATGTCGAACAGTCCCTCTTCAGCACATACACCAGTACTGTTCCCCAGCAATTCTGCCATACATTGATCTCTGCATTGGTTCTGCGTCCTGCACCCAGGCTAAACTGGATCAGTTCAACCACTTTAGAAACAACTTCCATCCCATGCTCAAATTCACTTGGTCTATCTCAGACATTTCACTCCACTTTCTTGACCTCTCCGTTTCAATTTCTGGTGACAGTTTACCGACTGACATTTACTGTCAACCCACAGACTCCCATAGCTACCCAGTCTATACCTCCTCCCACCCTTGTATCCTACAAAAACTCCATCCCATTTTCCCAATCCCTCTGTCTCTGTTACATCTGCTCTGATGAGGAAATGTTCCACTCTCAAGCATCCCGGATGTTTGCCTTTTTAAAACACAGTTCTTTTCCCCCCTCTGTCATCCAAACAGCCCTCTGGCACCTCCTCCATTCCCCGATCCACAGTTTTAACCACCAAATCCCCCCCAACATAATAAAGAGAGAGCCCCCCTTGCTCTCTCTTTCCACCCTACCAGGCTCCATATCATCCTCAGACACTTCTGCTAACTCCAATTGGACCTCTCCACCCAGAACATATCCATTCCCCACCCCTCTCTGCCTTCTGCTGGGACCATTTCCTTTGTCACTCCTCAGTTTGCATCACACTCCCCAACAACCACTCCAACCCACCCGGTACCTTCCTCTGTAACTGTAAAAGATGCAACATCTGATAACAGACCACCTCCCTCACCTCCATTCAGGGCCTTAAACAGTCCTTCCAAGCGACACAGCTTCACCTGCATCTCATTCAACCTAGTTTATTATATCCGGTACTCCCAATATGGTCTTCTGGATGTAGTGACACCAAACAAAGACTAGATGACTATTTCACTGAGCATCCACACCTGGCCTGTAACAGCCAACCTAACCTCCTGGTCACTGCCCATTTCAACTCTCTTCCGCACTCCCCCTGTCCGTGTCCATCCTCGGTCTCCTCGAGTGTTGCAGCGACTCAGAATGCACATTTCCAGAACAACACCTTAACTTCAGCCTGGGCACCCTACAGCCCAGAGGACTCAACACTGAGTTTTCCAATTTTAAATAACTTTCCCACCCAAGCCTGGCTCCCTTTCCAGCCCCACCTCCTCCCTCCCATTCCACCTTCTGATCGTCCTTTCCAACCATCAAACGGATTCATCCCTCTCATCGACCAAATAGGCCGTACCTACTACCAGTGTCCACCTATCAGCACCATTCTACTACCATCCCTCCTCCAACCTTTATCTGTAGCATCCCGACCCTCACATCCAGCCCTGAAGAAGGGTAATACCGGAAATGTTGATTGTAATACCCGAAATGTTTACTGTATTCACTACTCACAACCTGATCTCCTTTACACTGGAGAGACCAAACACAGGGTGGGTGACTGCTGTGCAGAACACCTCTGTTCTGTCTGCAGGAATGACCCTGACCTCCCAGTTGCTTAGTATTTCAACAGACCATCTTGCTGCCATGCTAACATTCCTGTCCTGGCCAGCTGCAAATTTCCAATGCAGCAAAAGCAAGCTCAAAGAACAACACCTCATTTTCCATTTCGGCATCTTACTGCCTCAAGGTATCAAAATTGTATTCCACAACTTCAGAAACTGATTGCAAAACGTCTGTTCTTCATTTAGCTTATATTTCCCTCCACAGCCTTGTCTTGTTTGTATCTTGCATACTTTTCTCCTAGTAGGGAGGATCCACTGTCTCTCTTTCACAAAGAAAACAGAACTACAGATACTGGAAATTAGAAACAAAAACAGAAATCCTGAATAAATTAGTGGGTCTCTCAGCATCTATGGAGAGAAAACAAGTTAATGTTTTGGGTCCAGTGACCCTTCTTTAGAACTGTCGCTGGAAAAAGTTGGTATATATGCTGCAGATAGGTTGGGGAGAGGGGGAATGAGTAAGCAATAGGCGGAAATAATGCATAGAGAGAGAGAGAAAATCAGTTGGGCGGACAAAAGAATGGGTAAAGGTCAGCCTGAGAGAATCAGTAGCTGCTACTGAGGACTGTTAGTGGCTGATAATTGATTATTTGTGGTAGCAGCCCGTGTGATGACAGTCTGATCTGTTAGAGTTGGGGTAAAGACATGGGAAAAGGTGCTCAGGCCCTCATATTATTGAAGTCGATATTGAGTCTAGAAGGCTACTGGGTCCTGAAGTAGAAAATGAGGTGCTGTTCTTCCAGCTTTTCTGGTGTGCTGTAGCAAGCTTGAGAAAGAACTGGAACATGGTGGTATGTTGAAGTGGCAGTCAAAAGGAAGCTCAGGTTCATTTTTGCACATGGAACATAGGTGTTCTGCAAAGCAGTCACCCAGTCTGCATGTTGTCGCACCAGTGTAGAGCTGATCATGTTGTGATCTGTGAATATAGTAGATTAGATTGAGTGAAGTGTAGGTAAATTGCTGTTTCACTTTCAAGGAGGGTCGCGGGCCTTGGATAGTGAGGAGGCTGTAAGTAAATGGGGCAGGCATTACACCTTCTGCAATTGCATAAGAAGGTGCCGTGGAGTTCTTTGGTGGAGGAGGAGTTGACCAAGCAATCCCATTGGGAATGGCCCCTGCAGAAGGCTGAAGAGGGAGGGGAGAGCAGTGTCTGTCTGGTGGGGGCATTTTGCTGGAGTTGGTGGAAGTGGCAGCTAATGATTCTTTGGATATGGAAGCTAGAAGGGTAGTATGTGAGCAATGGGAGACCCTGTTGATGTTGCAGAAGGGAAGTGAAGGAGCAATGGCCAAAGTTTGGGTGATGGGTCGGACACATCTAAATGGGAATCCTTGGTTGAGGAAGAACAAGGACATTTCGGAGGCCCCTTGGCAGCATTGGAACAGCTGTGATAGAGATGGAGAAACTGGACAAATGGAAGCAGGATGTGAGGATGTTCAGTCAACTGTGGGAGTCGGTGGGTTTGTCATGGATATTGGCGACCAGCCTGTCCCCGGAAATGGAAACATTGATGTCAAGAAAGGGAATGGAGGAGTCAGAGATGGCCCAGGTGAATGTTACAGCAGGGTGGAAATTGGACGCAAAATTGTTAAATGTTTACAATTTTGGACAAGAGAGGAAGCAGTACCAATGATGTCATCAGCGTATTGGAGAAGGAGATGTGGGTAGATGTTTGAATACGACTAGAAGAAGGAATGTTCCACATACCAGACAAAGAGACAGACATAATCTTTGACCTGAAAAAAGCAAGAGGAGTTGAGGAGAAGCTGTTCAGAGTTCACGAGGTCAGCCCCATGGACAAAGTTAGTGGGAAATGGGGATGGTTCAGGCCTTTTTTCCAGGAAGAAATGGAGAGCCCTAAGACCATTCTCTTGGAGGACTGGATGTTTGAAGAGATTACACAACTATGGTGAGGAGGAGGCAGCTGAAGCCCACAAACTGGAAATTCTGAAATTGATGTAAAGCATCGGAAGAATTACGACTGTAATTGGGAAGGGACTGGTCAAGGGAGTAAAGTATTGTGTCAAGTTAGAAGAGATGCCTTCTGTGGGGCAGAAGCATCAAGTTCACAGCAACCCTCCGAAGAGCATCCCACTCAGACTATACTCCTACCCTGTCCCTGTAACCCTGCATTTTACCATGGCCTTGAACAGTGAGGAGGGAGGACGTGAATGGGCAAGTGTTACACCTTCTTTGATTGCATGGGAAAGTGCCATGGGAAGGTGAGGATGCATTAGGAATGATGAAGGAATGGACCAGGGTTTCACGGAGGGAATGGTTCTTGCGGAATGCTGACAGTGGAGGTGGAGGGGATGAAGTGTTTGGTGGTGGCATCCTGCTGTTGGTGGTGGGAATGGCAGAGGACGATTCTTTGAGTGCAGAGGCTGGTGGTTGGAAAGATGGAGAGTAATCACAGGATCCAGACTCTTTAAAGCCAATGTGAAATGTCACAGAACAAATGTGGTAGGCCCAAGCTAATCCCCTAGAGACACAGGTTCAAATTCTGGTACCACTGTTGGTGGAATTTAAAATCAATTTAATACAATCAGGAATTGAAATCCAGTCGTAGTGATGGTGACCATGAAACTATCATTAATTGTTGTAAAAACCCATCTAGGTTACTAAAGTCCTTCAGAAAAGGAAATCTGCTGTCCTTACGTGGTCTGGCCCACAACACAGCTCTCCACTGTCTTCTCCAGGGCAATTAGAATATGGCAATAAATTTTGGCTCAGCTAGCAACACAACATCCCTGACTCTAGATGGTTGATTCTCAATGTTCACTGACATGGCTGAGTGAGCTTGTCAGTTCAAGGGTCAATGAGGGATGGGCAACAAATGATGGATTTGCTAGCGACACCCGTATGCTACGTAAGACTTTAAAAATACACAGGCCACACAATACCAGATTGGGGAGAGCCATTCCCTTGTACCTACAGAGTACTGTGCACACATACAGGAGCTAACATTGAGACACACATGTCAGCAGTACTGTACCGACAAACGTCAAGGACATGTCTATAACTGTACCCCTCTCTTTCCAGTGCCTTCAGCAAAGATTCAGATTCACCTGAGTGATATGACGGTATATCAGAATTCCGATGCAGAGTTCACTATCGAGCTGTCCACCTCGGTCCTGGGGACATGGCACATGAAGGGGCAACAGCTTCACAATGATCAAAGGTTCAAGATCGACCAGTCCAGGACACGTCACTCATTGCTGATCAGAGGAGTCAACGTGGAGGAGAATGAGTCTGAGATAACATTTGTCGCTCATGGAGTGCGAGATTCGGCCATTCTGTTTGTCAAAGGTAAGACCAGAGTTGTATGAAGACCGGTGGCTAGTCTCTGTGTGCAAGCAGCTTTCTCAAGCCAATTACACAGGGCCACAAGGAGGCCATTCAGCCTCTGTTGAGCCTGTTACACAGGAACAGGAGAGGGCTATTCAGCCTCTCTGGAGCCTGTTTGATAGGAAAAGGATGGGACAATTCAGTCTTTTTGAGACTGTTACACAGGAACAAGATGAGGTTATTCAGCCCTTTGAGCTAGTTCAGCAGGTAAACAGAAGTCACATGTAGACAGGGTGGTTAAGGAGATGCTTAGCAAACTCACCTTCGTTGCTCATACCTTTAAATATAGGAGTTGGGGCGCCATATTGACACTGTACAGGACGTTGATGAGGCCTCTTCTGGAGTACTGTGTACAGTTTTAGATGCCCTGTTATAGGAAGGATGTTATTAAGTTAGAGAACATTCAGAAAAGATTTACCAGGTTGTGGCGGGAATGGAGAGTTTGACTTATAAGGAGAGGCTGGTTAGGCTGTGAGTTTTTTCACAGGAACATAGGAAGTTGAGGAGTGACCTTATTGAGGTTTATAAAATCATGAAGGGTATAGATAAGGTGAATAGCAGGTGTCTTTTCCCAAGGATTGGAGATTTCAAGACGATGGGGCATGTTTTTAAGGTGAGAGAAGAACGGTTTAAAAATGACATGAGGGGCAACTTTTTTATGCAGAGGGTGGTTCATGTGTAGAATGAACTTCCAGAGGTTGCAGGTACAGTTACAAAATTTAAAAATATTTGGATAAGTACATGATTAAAAAATGTGTGGAGGGATATGGGCCAAGTGCAGGCAGGTGGGAATTATTTGGTTTTGGAATATGGCCGCCATGGGCTGGTTGAACCGAAGGGGCTGTTGTCATGCTGTATGACTCAATCCCATCTTGCCCCGCAACTGTCCTGGATCTTTGAGCTCATTCAGTTCTCACACCTGATTTCCTTTCTTCCACCAGTGGGATCTGTCCCAGAATCTCTCTGAAATGTTT
The DNA here is from genome assembly GCF_030684315.1 of Stegostoma tigrinum. Lineage (NCBI taxonomy): Eukaryota > Metazoa > Chordata > Chondrichthyes > Orectolobiformes > Stegostomatidae > Stegostoma > Stegostoma tigrinum. The sequence continues at coordinate 102,275,555 of NC_081360.1, forward strand.
GTTAAAATAAACCCATTTGAGCAAGCTTTACTCATCTGTCCCACAATATATCCTGATGTGGCTCTGAGATGATTTTTTGTCTGTTTAAAGTTCCTGTGAAGCAGCTTTGGGATGGTTTCACCAATATCTAGGTGCTGTAAAAATGAAAGTAGTTGTTGTAAGGACACTCAGAACCGAGAGCTTCTTCCACGCTTCAATTTGATTGTAGCTGCCCTGTACCAAGCCCTATTTCTGCACCTTTCACACATAAACCGTCACTATTCTTCCTTACCAAGGTGAAGTCATATAGAAAGGACGGACCTTGGGACTGAACAGGAATCAGCCAGAGAATCCAAATCTGTGTTTGGGTCCTTGAGGAACTTCTTTTATCAGCTTCCCTTCCCCTTTCTTCGTCAGAAAAATTCAAAACACATTTTGAAAATATTCATAAACGTCATTTCAGTGGATTAGAAGCTGAATTTGATAACCAACTCCAAGATCATGTCCTGCACAGTCAGCATTTAATGATAATGTTGTGGAAGCTTTTCTTGGAATTCAACCCCATGTTGTATTTGACATGGGCGTGTTTGATGGAAACAGCATAGAGGAAGCTTTACTCTGTATCTAACCTTAAGCTGTACCTGTAATAGAGTCATTGAGACATATAGCACGGGAACTGACCTTTCAATCTAACCAGTCCATGCCGAACATAATCCCAAACTAGTCTAGCCCTATCTGCTTGCTCCTGCCCATTTATCTCTAGGCCTTTTCTACCCTGGCAGTGTTTCATGGACACAATGTTGAGTGAGCTTTAGTTTAGCTTACTTTGAGTTTAAAAGAGTAGAGGAAGTTTTAATTTCAGTTTAAAAGACTAGAGAAGGCTTTACTCTATATTTAATCCCACGCAATACCTATCCTGGGAATCTTTGATGGGAACAATGGGGAGGCAGCTTTAACTTTCATTGAAAAGAGTAATTGTATATCTATGTTATTGAAAAATGTTCTGCCTTGGTTGTTTTATACTGTTAAAGGTGCCATTATAATAGAAGTTGTTGTTGTTGTTTAGCTGTCCCGGTGAAGATCACACTGGGTCCTGGGATGGAGACTGTACAGCAGATCACAGCTTCTGAGTCGATTGTCCTTTGTTGCGAGGTATCAAGGCCCAGTGTTGAGGTCCACTGGTGTAAAGACGGAGAGATCCTCACACCGAGTGACCGTGTTTCTGTCCATTCGTCAGGCCACGTTCGGAAGCTCATTGTCCAGTCTGCCTGCTCGTCAGATTCTGGACAGTATATCTGCAGTGCTGCTGAGGATGTCCTTATATTTACCGTAAATGTTTTGGGTAAGTACTGGAGAGGTTTGGGATAGTTGTGAAGTCTTTGTGAAGAAGTTAAGAGGCGATTTCATGTTTTGTTAGATTACATAGAGAAACTTTGATAATAAAATGTGAGGCTGGATGAACACAGCAGGCCAAGCAGCATCTCAGGTGCTCCTGAGATGCTGCTTGGCCTGCTGTGTTCATCCAGCCTCACATTTTATTATCTTGGATTCTCCAGCATCTGCAGTTCCCATTATCTCTGATACTAGAGAAACTTTTCCTGGTTTCTCTGTAAGGTCCCTTAAATCACACACCATTCCCTATCCATGTAATCTCTTCCAGCCCCTACGAACCTCCCTTTCTCTGTAGCTTGGTGACCCCCTAAACTCTTCCCTATCTGTGTCATCTCCTCCAGTCCCTTCACCATTCCCTATCTCTGTAAGTATCTCTAGCCCCTACTTCCTTCCCTATCTCTGTGACCTCCTCTAGTCCCTACACCCCTCCTATCTCTGTGACTTCCTCCAGCCCTTAAACCCCTCCCTATTTCTGTCAGCTCCTCCAGCTCAACACTCCTCTATTTCTGCAAACTTCTCCATTCCTGGTCTCTTTCCCATCTCCAATATGAATCGCTCCACCATTGCTTGCCATATCTTCAACTGTCTGAACTTTAAACTCTTCAACACCCTCCCTAAATCTCACTGCTTCACTGTCCTCCATTTTCTTTGAAGCCTTCCATCACCTGTCCTAATGTCCTTTTACTTGGCTCAGGTTTAATTTTTGCCTAAGATACATTAGAGGTGCTATTTAAATACATTTTGCAGTCATGCGTTGCAATGTTTAAACTGGCATCCGTTTGTGTCAATCAACAGTACTGTCACTTCTAAACCCAGAGATTAAGAGTTCAAGTCACACTCAAGGTGCTTGAACACATTATCTTTAGTTAATATTTCAAGCTTGTATTGATGGAGTGCTGAGTTATAGGAAGTGATGTTTCTCAGATGATGTGTTAAGTCTGCGGTTTACCCACTGGTTCAGGAGCACGCATCTAAAATTTCTGTTTCAACCACCAAGAGCAAAAGCCAATTCTATTTAACAGCCTTTCTTACCCACATATAATACACCCAGAAATGAGCTCAGATGTCATTGCCTGTTTTCATTTAGTTAGTTGACTTTGTGATTAAAATTAGACATAGAATCACAGAATTGTTTTGGTGCAGAACGAGGCTATTCAGTCCAGCGTGTCATTACTGGTTCCATTACCTGATGTCACTCTCCTACCTTTGTCATCATATCCTTACACACTGCTTCTATCCAAACAGTCCAAAATCCTCTTGAACGTGTCAATTGAACCTGCCTCCATCTCATTTCCAGACAGTGCATTTCAGACCCTAACTACTCATGGTGTACACGAGAGGAGCTTCCTCCAGAGTCGGTGGAATCCCTGTTTCTGGCAGTGTTTATGGAATGTACCAGAATGCTTTTCTTAATTTTCTAATGGGATGTGGCTGTGTCTGACAAAATGTGTGTTTGTGGCCCATCGCTAATTGCCATTGAACCGAGTGGCTTGCTGATGCTGTTTTGAGGATTGTCAAGAATCAATCACGTTGCAGTGGGGCTAGGATCACATGGAAGACCAATCAGGAAAAGATGGTCTGTTGCTGTTGTATAAGCGGTTATGTCAAATCAGTACTGATGCCATCCAGGTAATGGCCATGCCAGCTGACTGTGCTTTATAACCTATTGCACATGACGAAGGTTTCTGCCACCATCACCTCAAGTGTAGGAAACTATAGGACCTACTTTGTCCAGTACGGGAGGGAAAAATAACTTCTTAGTCCAATTAGAAAAGTCTCTTTTAGTTAACAATGTTGAGTTTATTTAACATGAGTAACGAGTTGTAGTTTACTTTGATATGGTAGACTAAAACATAATAGAGAAATGTTGCGAGGGATCTGATGAAGGGTCTAGGCCCGAAATGTCAGCTTTTGTGCTCCTGAGATGTTGCTTGGCCTGCTGTGTTCATCCAGCTTCACACTTTGTTATCTTGAGGGGGATCAGATGTTGGGTCTTGCTCCTTTGACTTCCCAAGCTGTTCTAACCAAAAGGAGTGGAAATCATTTTTGACGATCCAGTATAGCTACAGGTTCCTGTTTCCTTGACAATTCAAAACAAATGTTATGCTAACGTCATTAATATTAATAGATTCTGCTATCCTTTGATAAATTAAGAAGATTTAACTCATTCTGCCATTTAAGACATGTTGTTTTTGGTCCGGCACAGTGTCTAGCACTTCTCCCTCAGAGCTGTAGGCACCTGGATTTGATTCCACCCTTGGACGACAGTCTGTGTAGAGTTTTCACATTCTCTCCATGGCTATGTGAGCCTCCATTGGGTGCACGGGTTTCTTCCCACAGTCCAAAGATGTGTAGGTTAGGTGGATTGGCCGTGCTAAATTGCCCATAGTGTACGGGGACATGCAGGTTAGGTGGATTAGCCATGGGAAATGTAGGAATTCAGGAATTGGGTAGGGGTTGAGTCTGGGTAGGATGCCCTCTGAAGGGTCAGCATGGACTGAATGGGCTGAATGGCCTGTTTCCACACTGTAGGGATTCTGATTCTGACTAGGCCTTGTCTACAATTCCTGCAGCCGTTCTATGTCATATGAGTTTTGAGTTAAAGTCACATGGTTGCGTTTCTTCACAAATCTATTGATACCTTAGACCATAAAACCATAAGAAATGCTTCCCTCTATCATAAGGTCAGAAGTGGGTATGTTTGCTAATGATTACACAATGTTCAGCACCATTCATGACTCCTCAGATACTGAAGCAGTCCATGTTCAAATGTAATAAGATCTGGAAAATATCCAGGCTTGGACTGATAAGTGGCAAGTAACATTGGCGGCAGACAAATACCAGACTATGATCATCACTGATAAGAGACAACCCTTGATTTCCAATGGTGTTACCATCACCGAATCCCCCACTATCAATATCCTGAGAATTACCATTGACCAGAAACTCAACCAGACTCACCACATAAACGCAGTGGCTACAAGACCCGGTAACTTGCCTCCCGACCTCCCAAAGCCATCTACAAGGCACAGGAATGTGTTAGAATACTCCCCACTTGTCTAAATGAGTGCAGCTCCAACAACACTTAAGAAGCTTGACACGACCCAGAACAAAGCAGCCTGCTTGATTGGCACCAGATCCACAAACATCCACTCTCTCCGCCACTGATACTCGGTGACAGCAATGTGTACTATATACAAGATACACTGCAGAAATTCACCAAAGATCTTCAGGCAACAGCTTCCAAACCCATGATAATAAAATGTGAGGCTGGATGAACACAGCAGGCCAAGCAGCATCTCAGGAGCACAAAAGCTGACGTTTCGGGCCTAGACCCTTCATCAGAGAGGGGGATGGGGGGAGGGAACTGGAATAAATAGGGAGAGAGGGGGAGGCGGACCGAAGATGGAGAGAAAACAAGATAGGTGGAGAGAGTGTAGGTGGGGAGGTAGGGAGGGGATAGGTCAGTCCAGGGAAGACGGACAGGTCAAGGAGGTGGGATGAGGTTAGTAGGTAGCTGGGGGTGCGGCTTGGGGTGGGAGGAAGGGATGGGTGAGAGGAAGAACCGGTTAGGGAGGCAGAGACAGGTTGGACTGGTTTTGGGATGCAGTGGGTGGGGGGGAAGAGCTGGGCTGGTTGTGTGGTGCAGTGGGGGGAGGGGACGAACTGGGCTGGTTGAGGGATGCAGTAGGGGAAGGGGAGATTTTGAAACTGGTGAAGTCCACATTGATACCATATGGCTGCAGGGTTCCCAGGCGGAATATGAGTTGCTGTTCCTGCAACCTTCGGGTGGCATCATTGTGGCAGTGATCACTTCCATCTGGATGGATAAAGTTAGCAGATCCATGGGATACTACCACCTTCAAGTTTCCCTCCAAGCCACTCACCATCTTGATTTGGAAATATATTGCCATTCCTTTGCTGTCGCTGGATCAAAATTCTGGAATTCCCTCCTTAATGGCATTGTGGGCCAAGCCAAAACAAGTGGACTGCAGTGGTTCACGAAGGCAGAAGTATGCACAATAAATGCTGGCTGGCCGGTGACACCCACATCCCATTAATGAATTTTAAAAATTGGATGAGGAGTAGCCAATCGGCCCCACTGAGCCTGTTCTACTGTTCAATAGGCTGATCTGATTCTCCTCATGTCCACTTTCCTCCCTTTTCTCCATTACCGTTCATTCTCCTATTGATTAAGAATCTATCTATCTCAGCATTAAATGTATGCAAGAGCTCTGCCCCCAGAGCTCTCTGTGGTAAGGAGTTCAAAAGACTCTGAACCCTCAGAGAAGAAATTCCACCTCATCACAGTCGTAAATTAGCATCCCTTTATTCTGAAAGTATGCCATCTCGTCTTAGACTGTCCCAAGAGAGAAAACATCCTCTCAGAACTCTGTCAAGTCCCTTAAGAAGCATATAAGTTACAATGAGATCACCTCTTATTCTTCTAAACTTCAGTGAGTAGGGAGCAAACCTAATATTCTGTTCTGTAGTTCTCTTTTCCAAAATGAACAAGTTCACATTTCCATATTGTACCAAATTTACTAACATTTTATAACTTGCTTAATCTATCAATATCTCTCTGCAACCTATTTGTAACAATTTGCCTTTCCACTTGTTTTTGTGTCGACTGCAAATTTGGCTACGGTACATTCACTTTCTTCCTCCAAGCCATGAATATATGCAGTCCAAGTACTGATCCCTATGAAACCTCATTAGCCACAGGGTTGTCAACCTGAAAAATAACTCCTTATCCCAACTGAGATAACAGAGCTGGATGAACACAGCAGGCAAAGCAGCATCAGAGGAGCAGAAAAGCTGATGTTTAGGGTCTAGCTCTACACCTTGTTATCTCAGATTCTCCAGCATTGAATGTTCCTACTATCTCCTTATCCCACTCATTGTTTCTGGCCCATTCACAAATTCTCTATCCATGCTAAAATACTACCTCCAACATCGTGGACTCTTGTGCCTTAGCCTTTTGTGAGGTACCTTATCGAACGCCCTTTGGAAATCCAAATACACCATATCGACCGGCTTTTCTCTTTCTATTCTGGTTGAGAGACTGTCTTTTAAAAAACAAAACTGTAATAAATTAATCAGTCACAATTTCCCTTTCATAAAGCCATTTTGACTGCTTGATTAAATTATAATTTTTCAGATGTTGTGCTATTACTTTCTTGATAATTGCATCCGATATTTTCCAACAATAGCTGTTAGGCTAATTGGACTACATTTCTGATGAAGGGTCCACTGACTCCATGACACTATAACCAATGCATCTCTATTTCTGTAGTTGCTTTCTTTGAAATCCTAGGATGTAAGCCATTAGGGCCAAGTGACCTATCTGCTTTTAGCCTCATTCAATGAAAACGTCTTTGGTATTCACTGGATATAAATTCTCCCATTAAATCTTGCTCTTTCAAGAATGTTATTAGTTCTAATGGTGAGTTAATTGACAAAAACTTTCAGTTTACAAATGTATCTGTTCACCCTTTTTTTCCTTTGACACGTTTATAACATCATGGCTTCCAATTATATGTGGAGTGACTTTACAGATTCAGCTTCTCATTTAATGTCTAACGTAAAAACCAACCTGTATCTAGAACATAGAACATTACAGCACCGTACAGGCCCTTCGGCCCTCGATGTTGTGCCGACCTGTCATACCGATCTCAAGCCCATCTAACCTACACTATTCCATGTATGTCCATATGCTTATCCAATGACGACTTAAATGTACCTAAAGTTGGAGAATCTACCACCATTGCAGGCAAAGCGATCCATTCCCTTACTACTCTCTGAGTAAAGAAACTACCTCTGACATCTGTCCTATATCTTTCACCCCTCAATTTAAAGCCACGCCCCCTTGTGCTCGCCGTCACTATCCTAGGAAAAAGGCTCTCCCTATCCACCCTATCTAACCCTTTGATTATTTTATATGTCAATTAAGTCACCTCTCAACCTTCTTCTCTCCAATGAAAAAAGCCTCAAGTCCCTCAGCCTTTCCTCGTAAGACCTTCCCTCCATACCAGGCAACATCCTAGTAAATCTCCTCTGCACCCTTTCCAAAGCTTCCACATCCTTATAATGCGGTGACCAGAACTGTACACAATACTCCAAGTGTGGCCGCCCCAGAGTTTTGTACAGCTGCAGCATAACCTCTTGGTTCCGGAACTCGATCCCTCTATTAATAAAAGCTAAAACACTGTATGCCTTCTTAGCAACCCTGTGAACCTGGGTGGCAACTTTCAAGGATCTGTCTACAAGGACACCGAGATCTCTCTGCTCATCTACACTACTGAGAATCTTACCATTAGCCCAGTACTTTGCCTTCTGGTTACTCCTACCAAAGTGCATCACCCCACATCTCAGAAATTGTTTTCTCTATGATGTCCAATTTTGTGTCCAATTTGGTTCATCCCAATTTAAGTCGTCCCAACAATGTATTCCCAATGCCCCAGCATATTCCTAATATATTTGGTTGATTTAATGGTTGTTAATTTCATAGTAATAGCAGCTTTGCTTCTTTTCACTGCCAAACTGAATAGTTTGCCTCCATTTTGTAGCTAGAATGAAGGATTTTTGTCCTTTGTGCAGCTTCACTTTTTTAAAAAATTCATTCATAGGATATATAAATTGCTGTGGAGGCAAGTAAATATTAACCATTTCTAGTTGCCTTCTCTGGTGATAGTAATGTATCTTGTCAAATCTCTGCAGTTCTTGTGGTGCTTGGACAGTCACAATGCTGTTGGGAAGGAACTTCCGTGATTTTGACCCCGTGACACTGAAGGAACCATTATATATTTCCGAGTCACAATGATGAATGGCTTGGAGGCGAGTTTGCAAACAGTGGTATTCCCATCTGTTTACTGCCTTTGCCCTTCTAAGTAGAAGTGGACATGGGTTTGTAAGGTGCTGATTAAGGAGCCACGATGGATTTCTGCAGTGCATCTTGTAGATGGCATATATTGCTGCTACTGAGCATTGTTGTGGAGGGAGTGATGTTGAAGGTGATAGATGGGGTGAAGGTTTATGGATGTGGTGCAAATAAGGTGGACTGCTTTATCCTAGATAGTGTCAACACTTTAGAATGTTGTTGGAGGTGCACCTATCCAGGCAAGTAGGGAGTATTCTATCACACTCCTGACTTGGGCAATGTAGAACAGTATAACAGGCTTTGGAGAGTCAGGAAGTGAGTTGCTCACTCCAGGATTCCCAGCCTCTGACCTGTTGTTGCAGCCACAGTATTTATATAGCTAATCCACATACATTTTCTGCACAAAGTTAACCTCCACAATGTCAAAAGTGGGCAATTCAGTGATAGTAACGCCATTGAATGTCAAGGGACAATGATTAGATTGTCTTTTTGGAGAAGGTCATTGCTCAGCACGTGTGGCGTGAATGTTATTTGCCTCTTGTTAGCCTAAACCTGGATATCGTACAGATCTTGCTGATTTTGGACATGGACTGCACCAGTATCTAAGAAATTATGAATGGTGCTGAACATTGTGCAATCATTGTCGAGCGTCCCTACTTCTGACCTTTCAACGGAGGGAAGAGCATTAAGGAAGCAACTGAAGATAATTGGATCTAGTATACTATCCTGAGGAACCACTGCAGAGATGTTCTGGAGCTGAAATGATTTACCTGCAACATCCACGATCATCTTCCTATCTGAGAAGCTGCGAAGGATCACCCATTTGCATTTCTGGCTGAAGAGTGTTGTGAATACTTCAGCCTTATCTTTTGAACAGATGTGTTGGGCTCTTCCATAATTAAGGATGTTGATATTTATGGAACCTTCTCCTTCAATGAGTTATTTAATTATCTATCATATTTCGTGACTGGATGCGGCAGGACTGTAAAGCTTAGATCTGATCTGTTGGATGTAGGATTGCTGACTTCTGTCTGTCACTCACTGCGTATGCTGTTTAACATGCAAGTATTTTGTAGCTATTCTGTAGCTTCACCAGGTTGACACCTCTTTTTTTAGGTATGCCTGGTGCTGCTCCTGTCAAGCCTTCATGCACTCTCCATTGAACGAGTGTTGATCCCCTGTCTTGATGGGAATGGTTAATGGGGGATATGCTTCGTCGTGAGGTTGAAGATTGTCCTGGAGTAAATTCTGTTGTTGTCAATGACCCACAGTCTTGATTTGCTAGATCTATTCGAAGCCTGTCCTATTAAGCACCGTGATAGTGCCACACAACAAGTTCGAGGGTATTCTCAGTGTGAAAGTGGGGAGACAATGGGGCCTAGTGGTATTGTCACTGGACTGTTAATCCAGATATCCAAATAATGCTCTGGGGACCCAGATTCAAATCCAGAGATGGTGGAATTTGAATTCAGTCACATACTAGGGAATAAGAAAATAATGATGCCCGTGAACCCATTGTGATTGTTGGAAAAACCCATCTGGTTCACTAATGTCCTTTAGGGAAGAAAACTGCCATCCTTACCTAGTCTGACCTGTTTGTGATTCCAGACCCACAGCAATGTGGTTGACTCTTAACTGCCCTCTGGGCATTTAGGGATGGGCAATAAATGCTGCCTGGCCAGCAACATCCTCATTCCATGAATGAATTTTAAAAAACTGTCTCTATAATGAATGTGAGGTAGTGACTATTATCGATATCATCGTGGATAGATGCATCTACTACAGGCTGATTGCTAATGATGAGGTCAAGTATGTTTTTCACTCTTGTTAGTTCCTCCACCACTTTCTGCAGACTAGGTCTGGATGTGAGTTTGCTCGCTGAGCTGGAAGGTTAGTTTTCAGACGTTTCGTCACCATTCTAGGTAACATCATCAGTGAGCCTCCGATGAAGCGCTGGTATTATGTCCCGCTTTCTATTTACCTGTTTAGGTTTCCTTGGGTTGGTGATGTCATTTCGTGCGTTGGTGATGTCATTTCCTGTTCTTTTTCTCAGAGGATGGTAGATTGGTTCCAAATCATGTGTTTGTTGATGGAGTTCCGTTTGGAATGCCATGCTTCTAGGAATTCTCGTGCGTGTCTCTGTTTGGCTTGACCTAGGATGGATGTGTTGTCCCAATCAAAGTGGTGTCCTTCCTCATCTGTATGTAAGGATACTAGTGATAGTGGGTCATGTCGTTTTGTGGCTAGTTGATGTTCATGTATCCTGGTGGCTAGCTTTCTGAACCCAAGGAAACCTAAACAGATAAATAGAAAGCGGGACATAACACCAGAGCTTCATCGGAGGCTCACTGATGATGTTACCTAGAATGGTGACGAAACGTCTGAAAACTAACCTTTCAGCTCAGCGAGCAAGCTCACATCCAGAACCTCAACCTGAGCTACAAATCTTCTCAAGACTAGGTCTAGCACATATGATCTTTAGGATCCAATAAGCTCAATCTGCAGTGTTGCTCCCTAGCCATTTGGTGATTGTCTATCGTGCAGAGTATGTTTTGTGCCATAGCTGCACTCAGTGCTTTCTCCAAGTATTGTTTAACATGGAGGAGTACTAATTCATCTGCTGAGAAAGGATGGTACATGGTTATCAACATGAGGTCTCCTTGCTCATATTTGACCTGGTACCATGAGACTTCATGGGGCTTGGAGTCAATGTCACGGAGCCTATGTCAACTCACTCATGACTGTGTACCACTATGGCAACCACTGCTAACTATCATGTTGCAGCAGGTCTCTTACTTGGTCTGAAATGCTTTAGCATTCACTGGCTTGTTGAGGATTGTTTGAGAATTTCTTCTGCAGTGTTTGTAAATTTTCAGCTCTCCCTTGCTGCTGACTTGAGCTGCATGAGCAAGTGGCTTATAGCTGAGTTTGAAAATCTCACACCACTGCTCACCATGTTGAGTGGATAGCCATCTGAAATCTTTATGACTGCTCAACATGTTGTGTGGATAGATATATGAAATCTTCATCACTGTTCACCTTGTTATGTGAATAGTTATCTGCATATAGCTCATCTAACAGCCCATACAACATGGTGAGCAGTGGTGTGAGGATTTGATGTAACTGTCCATACATTATGGTAAGCAGCAGTGAGGATTTGCTGCCACCATTCTCTTTAAGTGCAGGAAACTGCAGGACTTGCTTGGTCTATTGTGGGAGAGGAAAGCACACCCTGTCTTCCTGACTTCCTTATTGAGGAGCAGGCATGTCTTGCAGGAATTGTACAAGGCCTTGTTGAGACTACACTTGGAAGATTGTATGCAGTTTTGGGCTACTTATCTGGGACAAGTTGTTCTGCCTGTGGGGGAAGTGCATTGAAGGTTTGCCAGGCTGATTCCCAGAATAGCAATACTGACGTACGAAAAGAGACTGGATCAAATATGACTATACTCATTGGAGTTTAGAAGAATGGGTGGGGGGGAGTGTTCATCTCATAAAAACCTATAAAATTTCCAAAACCTAAAATCTGACTGGACAGGGTAAGCACAGGAAGGATGTTCCTGTGGACTAGGGATCCCAGGGATCAAAGCGTAAGGATACAGGTTGGCCATTTAGGACTGAGAAATGTCTTCACCCAGAAAGTTATGAGCCTGTGGAGTTCTCTTCGTGGAGAGCAATTGAGGCCAAAACATTGAATATTTTCAAGAAGGAATTGAGTGTAATTCTTAAGGCGAAAGGGATTTAAGGCTCTGAGGAGAAAGACGGAACAGGGTACTGAGTTGGATGGTCAGTCTTGATCACATTGAATGGCAGAGCAGACTCGAAGGGCCTAGTGCCTTACTCCTCCTGTTATTTTTTGATGCTTCTATGGTCCATCTAGAAGTATCTTTTGTGATTAGGAGCACTAGTTTATTACGTGTCAGCAACCAGTGACAGATCACAATGAGATGATAGACACTGTTCCAGGGACTTTGACAAGGACCAAATAATGAGTCTCAATCCTTCAAGATCCTACACTGTACTGCTCACAGATCCATTCGGGATTCTTACAGTGAGTGAGGCTAATGGCTTTCCTCAGTAATAATCCTTTCAGAACTGCATATAGCACCTTCGTTCCCTAAAGGAACTTAGGGAATCAAATGGGTTTTTAACATAAATTAATGATTGTGTTTTCCTGGTCACCATCACTGAGATTAGTTTTCAATTCCAGATATATAACTTAAATTTAAATTCCGCCAGCTGCCGTAGTGGGATTTGAACCCACTTCTAGCAATATCAACACTACACCACTAGCCCTCTAAAGCCTAGCTCCACCCCCATTCCCAGCCTCACAGTGAGGAGCATTTTCTACAGTCCAAAAGGTGAAGAAATAACTTTCACTTATTGTATGCCATTTACAACAATAGAAAGATCCTACAGACAGCAATGTGATCACGAGTGGACGATCCATTTTTTTTAAAGTGTGGTTGGTTGAGGAACAAATATTGATTCAGAAAGTGGTAGTAGATTCACCACCTTTAAGTACATTTAAGTCTTCATTGGATAAGCATATGGACGTACATGGAATAGTGTAGGTTAGATGGGTTACAGATCGGTATGACAGGTCGGCACAACATCGAGGGCCGAAGGGCCTGTACTGTGCTGTAATGTTCTATGTTCTAAAGAGGAACATTCTTCCACGCTGAGTCTGTATGATGTTCATTTGAGATGATAGATGGTCACCTCTGATTAAAATCTCATTTGTGAGACAATACTTAGAGTCATAGAGGTCCACAGCACAGAGAAAAGTGCTTTTGGCCCATCAAATTTATGCCAGTCAAAATAACCATCTAAGTATTCAAATCACATTTTCTAGCATTTGGCCCATAGCCTTGTTTGATTTGGCATTGAAACTGCACATCTAATTACTGCTTAAATGTTATGAGAGTTTCTGCCTCTAACACCCTTACAGGCAGTGAATTCCAGATTCTCATCATCTTCTCAGTAAAAAAAATTCCCTCACATCTACTCTAAACCTTCTGTCCCATACCTTACGTCTATGCCCTGGATCATTAATCCCTCCAACCAGGGAAGAAGTATCCTGTTTATGACTCTTATCATTTTATACATCTCAATTATGTGCCACTTCAGTCACCTCTGCTCCAAGGAAAACAACCCCAGTCTGTCCAATTTCTCATTATAACTGAAATGTTCTAATCCAGGCAGTGTTCTGGTAAATCTCCCTGTCCCCCCTCCTGTGAAATCAATGGCCTGGGATGGGCATTGAAGATGTCAGTGTAATCGGTCCAAGAAACATTGACGTATTTCAAGACTTGACAGGCTTGAGCGACCAGGGGAAGGTGTGTCATGGGGTTGTTTGGGGTTGAGTGGCCTAAACCAGTTTGAAAAATACTTTTGGGGGAGAAACATTTAAAAAGGGCATGAGGAGCACCCTTTTTACACAAAGAGTGGTGTGTGGAATGAACTGCCAAAGGAAATGGTGGATGCAGGTACAGTTAAAACTTGTAAAAGACATTTGGATAAGTACATGAATAGGAAAGGTTTGGAGGGATATGGGCCAAACACAGGCTAGTAGACTAGTTTAGTTTAGACAGATGGCCAGCATGCACTGGTTGGACTGAAGGATCTGTTTCTATGCAGTATGACTCTGTGACTCTATAATCTGACATTCAGTGTAGTAATGGCCCCTGAATAGCCACTAACCCAGAGTCTGGCTTTTCACTGTAGCTATCTCTGTTGGAAGCTGTTTGACGCACTTGTAATGTCATTTATAACACTTCATACAAGAATTTATGGTTTCTGCAAGTCACTTGTCCTCTCCTGTTGAAGTGGTAGCCTCTGTCAATTCCTAACATACCAGCTATCTATGAATCCTTCTGAATGGATTATAAGCATTGATGAATTTAGCTCTGACCACACTCTATGTAGCGGGGACAGGGCAGTAGAGATGGTGCTAAGGAGATTTACTAGGACAGTACTAGGATTAAGTAACTTCAGTAATGTGGAGGGTTTGAAAAATCTGGAATAGTTCTCCTTAGAGCAACATGAAATCTTAATGGAGTTGTTGAAAATGCTGAACAGCTTTAATATAGTAAATGTCTTGCGGGTTAGTATCCAGAGGCTTGGGATAAATTTAGAGAAGGAAACAGCAGAGATAACAATTTACATTTCTTTAGTAAGCTATTGTGATCTGGAATATGCTGCCTGCTAGGGCAGTGGAAGCAGATTTAGTGGAAACTCTGTAAGAAATAATTTAAAGGAAAACAAGTTGTGGTAAAGAGCATGGACTAACTGGAGAAAGTAGAAACTGCCGATGCTGGAGAATCTGAGACAACAAGGTGTAGAGCTGGATGAACACAGCAGGCCAAGCAGCATCAGAGGAGCAGGAAAGCTGATGTTTAGGTTCTCGATCCTTCTTCAGAAAATGGGATGATTAGCCTTGTTCTTTGCTGTAAGTTACATGATTCTAAGGGTGAAGACTGTGTCATTATTGTCATGTGTTACTGCCACATAGTCCCAATCCCCAGTGCCCCTCAGTAGCTCACTCAAGTTGCCAAACTTCACATGAGAATTTAGGCAGTCCTCATGTTAAGTCCCATTTACTCTCTTCGTTCACTAACCTGCACTTTGGGTCTAACAGAATTTCTGATTCACATCCTTAATTTTTAATCACATCCATGGCATTTCCTTTCTGTATTGTGATGTTTGATATGCCTCAGTGTTATACCTGCATGACACACCAGATTATATGGTGTGTAACAGGAATTTATCTAACTTGTTTTAAAATATATATCCATACATATAGTGATAATGGGAACTGCAGATGCTGGAGAATCCAAGATAATGAAATGTGAGGCTGGATGAACACAGCAGGCCCAGCAGCTCCTGAGATGCTGCTGGGCCTGCTGTGTTCATCCAGCCTCACATTTCATTATCCATGCATATAGCTTTTATTTGCTTCCAATAACTGCAACAATTTGATTACTTTCCTTTGATTGTACACACAAGGGTACCTAGTCAAGTACATGGACCGTTGATAGTAAACAAATTCACATAATCCAATGCAAGACGTTTGAATGCAATACTTATCGCTGTAATGCCCTCCAGTGAGATGGGAGGGAGGGTGTTATTTGTGCGAGTGAGAGCATTCATTGAAGTGAATGCCCCGGCTCAAGATTTCCCCCAACAGTGGAAACATTTTCTCAACATCTACCCTGTTAAATCCCCTCAGGATCCGATATGTTTCAATAAGATCACCCCTCATTCTTCCAAACACGAATGAATAAAGGCCTAACTATTGAGATATTCTTGATAAATCAACTCCCTGAACCCAGGAATCAGCCTAATGAATCTATTTAGACTGCCTCCAAAGCCAACATATCCTTTACTAAATACAGGAACCAAAATTGCGCAGTATTCTAGATGCAGCCTTACTAATACCCTGTACAGTTGTAACAAAACTTCCACGTAACTGCGCCCCCCCCCCCCCCCCCCGCAATCGCCACCCCACGCACTCACAAAACCCCCTTCCCCAGCTACCCAAAGCAATGAAGATCAAAATTCCCTTTGCTATTTTATATACATGCTGCACTGAGATGTAACTTCTTATGTTTCACGTACTCAAAACACCCAGATTCCTCTGTGCTGTGCCTTTTTGGAGTCCATTTAAATAATAGTCTGAACCTTGTGGCACTCCAGTAGTGATATCTTTCTCATCTGAAGAAGACCCTAAGATCCTGACTTTCTCTCTTCTGCAGGACAGAGAGAGTTAGACTAGAGTGACAATATTAAATGAGGGCCTGAGAGGGGAGTGACAGCATTAACTGAGGATATAATGGGGGAATGAGAATATTAACCTAGTCAGTGAGGGGAGAATGAAAGTGTTAATTGGGAGTGTGAGTGACAATGTGAATTGCACATTGTGTTATGCTTCTATGTGAATTAACTGCAGTGTTCCTCTCGTGATCCTGTACTTTCAGAATCTCCAGTGAGGATAGTGAATACAACCGATGATACAAAGATGGAGTATCACACTTCAGAATGCATTGTGTTGACCTGTGAGCTCTCCCGCTCCAACGCTGAAGTGAAATGGTACAAAAATGGACTGGAAGTCGAGGGAAGTGGAAGGGTCAAGATGGAATCACATGGACTCCACAGGAGTCTAATTATTAAGAAGGCTGGAATGGAAGATTCTGGAGAATACGTCTGTGATGCTGGGGATGATTCCATCTTTTATGACATCACCGTGAGAGGTTAGGTATCACACTGGTATCCAGAACAATTGGTGGTGGTTGTGAAGTGTTTTGGGTACCTAGAAGCTGGTATGCTGTGTGTAGTATAGTTGGTAGAAGGCTTGCCTCTGACAACCAAGGTTGTGGGCTCAAATCCTGCTCCAGGCTCAAGTGCAGAAATGAAGGCTGCTACTCTGGCCCAGTGTTGAGGAGGTGCTATGTTCCAGGATGTGTTGTGTCTCTGATAAGAAATTAAACCTGGGATTCCATCAGCCTTTGTGGTTGAATGAGAAAAATGAGCAGAGGAGTTTGTTCTGACTGTTTTATTCCAGGACAGGCATTGCTTTCTGAAAAATAAATCCTTGGGGGTAATTACCAGATTGCTCTTTGTGGGAGCTTGCCGTGTGCACATTACCCACATTACAGCTGCCAGCAAAGTACTTCATTGCCTGTAAAGCATGTTGAGAGTATAAGAAATAGGAACAGGAGTAGCCAGCTCTTCCATTCAATAGGATCATGACTGTTCTAACACTCCATATGTTCACTTTTGTGCCCTTTCTTTGTAATCCTTGCTTTACATATTAATCAACAATCTATCTATCTGAGCCTTGAGGATACATATGGACCTAGCAGTCCATGGCGCTCTGTGGCAAGAGAATTCCAAAGACACTCAACCCTCCGAGAGAAGAAATTTCTCCTTGTTTCAGTCTTAAATGGCTGCCCCCTTTAATCTGAGATTATGCCCTGTAGTCATAGACTCTCCCATGAGGGGAAACATCCTCTCAACATTTACCCTGTTAAGCCCCTTAAGAACCCTGTATGTCTCAATGAGATCACCTGTCATTCTTCTAAACTTCAATGAAGAGAGTCTGGCATACAGCAGAAAGGACATAGCTAGGATATTTTACGTCTTGTTTCAGAGAGAATGCTGTTGCTTCCAAAGATCTTGGGTTCAGTCTCCATTCCAGAGTCAATATCTTGGTGACACTCTCAGTGTAGGTTCTAGAATGATTCCTGCAAATTGGAAAGCAGCCAGTATTGCCCCACTATTTAAGAAGGGAGCAAGAGAGAAAATAGAGATCTATATGCCTGTCAGTACTCTACCAGTAGTGGGGAAAATGCTGAAATCTATTATAAAGGATAGGATAAATAGACATCTGGTTGATAGTAGATGACAAAGCGTGGAGCTGGATAAACACAGCAGGCCAAGCAGCATCTTAGGAGCACAAAAGCTGACATTTCGGCCCTTGACCCTTCTACCTGGTTGATAGTGATCTGATTGGTCATCATCAGCATGGATTTGTGAATGGGAAATTATTTTAGATTAACTTTTGGAGTCTTTCAAAGATATAATTAGCAAAATTGATAAAGGAGAGCTGACGGATGTAGGAGAGACTAAGGTGTAGGAACTACACCACCATGGTTCCACTTTCCTGCCAGTACACTTTGATTCTCAGAAGGAGTTTGGTAAAATCTCCCACAAGAGTCTGTTTAGAAATGTTAAAGCATGTGGGATAGAAAGTAATGTATTAACATGGATTAATGATTGGTAACAGACAGAAAACGGAGTGTAGGAATAAATAGATTATTCTCACAATATCAGACTGTGATGCATGGGGTACTGAAATGATCTGTACTCATCCCCAGCTGTTCATAATATATATCAATGATTTGGAAATAGGGACTAAATAGATTATTTCCAATTTCGTGGATGGTATAAGTCTAAATGGGAATGTGTATTGTGAGGAGAATGTACTGTGGCTTTTGGAGGATTTGGACAGGTTTAGTGAATGAGTGAGAACATGGTAGATGGAATACAATGTAGAAAATGTGAGGTTATGCACTTTAGTAGGAGAAACGGATGTGCAGAGTATTTCTTAAATATTAAGTGGGTTGAACATGTTGATGTACAAAGTAACCCAGGAGTTTTTGTCCCTAAGTTACTGAAGACTAACAAGCAGGTACAGCAGCTATAAGGAAGGCTAATGGAATGTCAAACTTTATTACACAGACTTTCAAATGCAGGAGTAGTGAGACCTTGCCTCAAATGAACAGGATCTTGGTTAGAGCACACCTGGAACACTGTGTGTAGCTTTGGATTTCTTATGTCGGAAAAGATATTACTTCCAGAAAAGGAACATTCACTAGACTTGCTCCCAGGCTGACAAGCTGTCCTACGAGGAGAAGTTGGACAAACTGGGCCTGTATTGGCCTTGTTGCCACATAACCTGCCATTATACTCTATCCGTTATTAGTCACTAATAGCTCCCACTAACAACTATTTACCCTCCCTGATCGTTATCAACTCTTTGTCCAACTGGTCTTCTGTCTCATTAGGCTCTATCCTATCATTTACTCCCTACCCCACCCCCTCACCTTTTTTCTGCATATAAACTGACGTTTTCCCAGCCACCATTAGTTCTGAGGAAGGGTCACCAGACCTGAAATATTAACTTTGTTTTTTGCTTCACAGATGCTGCCAGACCTGCTAAGCTTTTCTAGCAACTTAGTTTTTGTTCCTGATCTATAGCATCCATAGTTCTTTTGGTTTTTGTAACACAGTGTGGAGCTGGAGGAACATAACGGGCCAGGCAGCATCAGAGGAGCAGGAAAGTTTTTGTTTCGAAGGGTCCCTTCTGATGCTGCCTAGCCTGCTGTGTTCCTCCAGCTCCACACTGGGCCTGTATTCTCTCTAGTTTTGAAGAATGAGAGGTGATTGCACTGAACCTACAAAATACTTAAAGGGACAGACAGGGTAGATGCACATAAAATGATTCCCCTGTTTGGGGGATCTAGGTCTTAGCCACAGTTTAAAAATAAGGGGGATCTCACTTAGGCCTAAGATGAGGAGAATTTTTTTTTTACTCACATGGTTGTAAATCTTCAGAATTCCTTATCACAGAAGGCTGTGAAACTCAGTCTTTGAGTGCCTTTAAGGTAGAGATTGATAGATTTCTGATTACTGGACTGTGGGTTTAGGGTGAATAAAAGGCATTGATGTTTTTGACCCTATATTGATCATATTGAATGATGTGGCAGGTTTGACTAAGTAGGCTGAATGGCCTACTCCTGTTCCGATGTGCCTCGTAACAATGGTGAAATGGTATAATGATGGCCAGACACAGGTGGAGAGCCAGATCATTAAAATGGAGTCTGAAGGAATTCTTTGGCTGCTGTGGTTTCCTAGGGTAACAAATAGGTGTGCCTCTCTATGTTGGAGGGGCCCAGGTCAAGTGACAGCACAGGAGTCAATGCAAGACTCCTGACTAGAAATACAGCCTTGCTTCCTTCAGAAAGGTGTGTAGTGGAGGGGAGTGAGATGAAAAGAGGAAGGAAAAAAAGAGAGAAAACACTTGCCCCTCCCATTGATCAATGCAGCAGTTAAAAGATGGCCAATGGCAGTGGAAACTTTAAATAGCATTATTTCTTCTTAAAACTCCCAATTATTTATGTAACTAACTTTTCTGTGTTATTTGCTGTTTCACTCTGTCAGTTTTCTATTTCTTTCCATTCTTGATGAGCTGAATAGCCTCTTTCTGTGCCATAATTATTCCATCACACTCTCTCTCACTCTGTCCTATCTCTTTATATTCTCGCTTTTATCCATCTCTTCTTCAGTTGCTGTCATGCTTTTCTATTCTCTCTTCCTCTTTCTATCTTCTCTCCTTTACTCTTTTTATCAGTGTCTTTCCAACAACCTCACAATTTCTCTTTCTCTCTCTCTCTCTGTTGGATCTAGAGCCTCCAGTGAAAATTGTCAACAGTTCTTCACCAGTATTGAACGTACTGACTGGGGATGAGGTTGTCCTTTCATGTGAGCTCTCACGGCCTGAGGCAGAGGTAAGATGGTATAAGGATGGGGTGGAGGTGGATCGGAGTGAGAGATCCATGTTTGAGGTGGACGGACGGCATAGGAGGCTGACTATCTGCCAGGCTGCGATGGGGGACCAAGGGACATACGTGTGCGATGCAGTCGACAGCTCGGCCAAGTTTGAAGTGGCCGTTTCTGGTGAGTTGTCAGAAAAGAATGTATCAATGATGAGATGCATTTTCTCCTCTTCCTCGGTAATTGTAGGGATGTCCCATTGACAGCCTTGATGAGGTGTGTTGACTGCTCTGATGGAACCTGGTGCCCTTCAGACTCTGCCTCAGTACCACCTTGCATGGTTCCTTTATAAACACAGGAACAGGCCATCAACTCCTTGATCTCTCCCACCTCAGTCAGACGCTGGCTGATCTGTATCTCAGCTTCCTTTACTCAATTCATCCAATATTCCTTTAATCCCTCAAGTACCAGAACTCTACTCAGCTTACACATCAATGCATGTTGTTTTCCAGGCCAACGTTTCTGTCTCAGGCCCATTGTAGTGATCCAGCAAAGCTCAGTGCAGGCTGAAAGAACAGCATCACATTTTCTGCATGGGGTCCTTGCAGCCTTCAAGACTCAATATCGAGTTCACCACCTTAAGAGCCTGAACACCTCTTTCCATGCCCTTTATCCATCCCCGCACCCCAGGCCTTGTTGTGACATGGGTTGCTTTCAGCGGAGCCAACCTATTTTTACCTACTTTTAGTCCCATTATCAATTTTTCTTTTTCTCAGGCATATTATACCTTTTATAGCTACGTCAGTGCTGTTTTGTACAGCTGAAAATATGTGCCATTTGATTTTTCAAATTACAAAACTGGTGTTTCAACTGTACAGAAATGTCTGACATCCATTCCAGTTTATAATACAAAAAGAAGTAATATGTGGAAGTATGATGTGACAATAACAGAATGTTTAAAGAAGGACACGACTGAGTGTTAAATATCCTGGAAAGAAAGTATTCAGAAAAAAATAGAGGACTAAATCTGCAGGAAAATTAGAGTGATGTGAACATTCTCGAGTAGATATAATGGTTGGCGTCACTTAGTCAACTACAAAATAAGAGACTGGTAGTATACAGGGCAGCAAAGGGCAAGTGTTCCTAGGCCCAACCCGAAACATCAAACTGCTGTGTGCATCCAGTTTCTAGATGGTGTTTGGCAGTTTCCTACCTCAGTATATGTCTGGTTCAACAAGGAAGGATGCATTGTTGGACTTAGTCCTTTGGACTGAAATGTTCCAAGTGGATCTAGTGTCAGTGGGAGAACATTTAGGAGACATGAGATCATTATATTAGAACCTGAAAGAACTACAGACGCTGTAAATCAAATCAAATAAAAACAAATTGCTGGAAAAGCACAGCAGGTCTGGCAGCATCCATAGTGAGAAATCAGGGTTAACGTTTTGGATTGAGGGACCCTTTCTCAGTACTTGTTATATTATCAGGCTCAGGATGATATACAACAGCCCAGAGTGAGAAGTATCAGTTGCCAGAGAGTGAACTTAAATGAGGCTAGGTCAGAGCTGGTCAGGTTTAACTTGAACGAGAAGTTGGTGAGAAAAACCATAACTGAGCAATTGGTTACCTTGAAAGATGAGGTGGTTTGCTTACAGTTGAGGTATACGCCCTCAACTGGGAACAAAAGGATAAACTAATACAAATCTCCCTGGAGATAGCATATTTTTTTTTAAACTTAATTTCTAATGGCAGGTGTCAGGAAGAAAATAAAATTGAGAACCAAGAAAAAAAATCTGAAAATTCAGACTGAGGTGGAAAAGCAAATAAAAGAAGCAAAGAGGAATTATGAGGAGAAAAAAACTGACAGCCAATGTAAAGGATTGTCCGAAGGTTTTCTATGGCCATATAAATAGTGAAAGAGTGATAAAATGAGTAGGGTCAATTAGGGTCCAAAAAGGAGATTTACACCTGGAAGCAGATGGCATGATTGAGGTGTTTGAAGAATACTTTGCGTCTGTCTTTACAATAGAGGTGGATGCTGTCCAGGCCTTGGTACAGAGGGGACACTCAGTCACTAGAAGTGTTTGAAACTAATAAGGAAAAAGTCTTGGATAGATTGTTAGTTCTTAAAGTTGTCAAAGCACCAGGACTGGATGAGATGCATTCAAGGACTCTGAAGGAAGTACGCACTGAAATTATGGAGGCACAGGCTACAATCTTTCAGTCTTTCAAGAGAGGTGCCAGAAGACTGGAGATTTGCAAACATTAGGGCCTTGTTCAAAGAAGATTGCAAAGATTGGACCAGAAGTTGCAGACCAGTCAGTTTAACTTCAGGAGCGGGGATCTTTGAGAAACAATTTTTCGAGATAGAATTAGAAAAAGGTGAGTTGATTAGAAAGTGTCGGCATGGATTTCCGAAGGGGAAATTGTGTTTTACCAACTCACTGAAGTTTTTTGAGGATGTAACAGAAAGGCTCAATGAGGGTAATGCTATGAGTGGGGTGTACATGGATTTCCAGAAAGTGTTCACTACAGCATGAGGAGACTCATAGGTCATGGTTCAAAAGGTACAGTAGTGACTGAGCGATGGGAACCGACCTGAGGTCCCACCAAGTCTGGTGTGCAGTCCCTCAGCAGCATGTCCAGGAGACTAGGGATGAGCAATAAATAATATAAAAAAGTACTGTAAACAAAGTCTTACCAGACCAGGAGAGATGATTGGCAGTAGTTTAACCTAAGGATCACCCTGCCTCAGGCACGGGGAGAGGTTGAGAAGGTTGGATGTTCCTGGAAACCGAATTGAACCCATGTGGTTGGTAGCATTTCGTTGTGAACCAGCCATCCAACCCAACTGAACCACAGTTGAATAAGCAGACAAATGATTTAGCAATAGTGGAGGAGTCAAGAGAGGGATAGTCAGGTGATGTCAGCAAACTTGACTAAACTAATGCGGCTCTTTTGATTTATTTGTGTGTAACAGAAGAATGTTCCTGTCCCTGTCAACACCATGACAGTAGCTCACCTTGAGCAGTGTGACGGTCACTATTACTAATACACAAATCAGAGAGAGCACACTGTGAATGGGAATTGTGGACACTCTTGGGTGGAGACTTTGAAATTAGCTCACAAAGATATTGTCATGTTTTCAAGCACAATTGTCCTTGTCTTCTCCAAATTAATTCTCATTTGCTCTCTTCTACTGTCTTGTCACTTGCTCTTTGACTCTTTCACATTATCTTTCTCTCTTTCCGTTCCTGTCTCTCCATTTTTAATACTTAGCCCTCTCCTTTTTTCTATCCCTCTAACTTTGTTTTCTGCATGTCTTTTAATGATTCCCTTCTTTCTATTTCGTGTTTTCTCTCATCCCTTGCTTCTTCTTCAGTTTGTGTTTCTCTGCCTCACTCTTTCTCTACCTTTCCTTTCCCACTCCCTCCTAACAATCATATCTTGCTGTCTCTCGTTTTGTTTTTCTCCTTATTGCACACTCCTTCTTTCGCTCTCATTCTAATTTTTCTTGATTTTCTTCATTTTCTCTTTCTCTGTCTCTCTTGCCCCCTCCCTCTCTCTGCCTGTGTTGGACCCAGAGCCTCCAGTGAGAATTGTCAACAGTTCTTCTCCAGTGTTGAGTGTACTGACTGGCAGTGAAATTGTCCTCTCGTGTGACATCTCACGGCCCGAGGCAAAGGTGAGATGGTACAAGGATGGGGTGGAGGTGAAGCAGAGTGACAGGTCCACGTTGGAGGTGGACAGAGGGCACAGAAAGCTGACCATTCACAGAGCTGCTGTGGAGGACCAAGGAATATACACGTGCAACGCTGTTGATTGTTCAGCCGAGTTTGAAGTGACCGTGTCTGGTGAGTCCCCAGTCAAGCCATTGTTCCCTCTGGTGGGGAATGCACTGCTTTCATTCAGAGTTACAGCAGGAGACACGAGAAATCCCGGCAGGATCTCGGGATAGGTTTTCACACTCCCAGATGTCACAAATCTTTGTAAGAACCTTAAAGTTTCCATTACCCTCACAGCTGTTCTGATCCCTTAGTGACACAGGGCTTTGACCTCCCTCAACTCCTAGAGCTTTCTGCAGCATGGATTCCGACAATCAGTTGCCTGCTGTTTCCTAGAACTTGTTCATGCACTCTATCATCACAGTTTTTTAAGTGCTCTTGATTTGCCATGAAATCCACAACACTGCAGGCTCAGAATAGAGAAAATACCTTTCCTGTAGTTCAGCAAACTCTTTCCACATTAAGGTTTAATTTTTTTCTCTGTCTTCTCTAACTGTGATTCAGTAACTGCTCTACAGTAACCCCTGAACTGTTTGGTGTGATCTGTTGAAAACATTCCAATGAGAATATTCTGTATTCCATAATTTCGACACAATTATATCTGCCCAGTATCATCTCCAAAGTAAAGAAACTATCTTTTCTCTTTTTCACTCTCTCACTGTTCCATATTATGTTTTTCTTTCTTTGATTCTAATTCTGTCTTTTTCTATCTCTTTATCCTTATTTCTCGTTTTTATTCCTTTGTGCCATTATGTTTATTTTATTTCATATTCTTTTCTGTGCCTCTCTTCGTTCTCTGTCTCGCTACTTTCCTTTTTCTCTGCTTTTTCTCTGTTTGCCCTGCACTCCAACAATCACTCCATTCCGATTTGAATTCATTTGTTGTTCCTCCTCATACTCCCTCTATATTTTTGCTAATTTCCCTCAGTTTTTTTTCTCTCACTCCTCTCTCTCCTTTCCTCACCTGTGTTGGATCTAGATCCTCCAGTGAGAATTGTTGACAGCTCCTTCCCGATGTTGAGTGTACTAACTGGGGATGAGGTTGTCCTCATGTGTGAACTCTCGCGGCCTGAGGCAGAGGTGCAATGGCACAAAGACGGGATGGAGGTGGAGCACAGTGAGAGATTAATGACGGAGGTGGATGGAAGATGTAGGAGGCTGACCATCCACCCAGCTGCTGTGGGGGACCGTGGAATATACGTGTGTGATGCAGTCGATGTCTCAGCCAAGTTTGAAGTGACTGTGTCTGGTGAGTCCCTGGTTAAGCAGCTCTCGAATCCTTAACATTGTTCCCTCTGGTGAGGAGGGCACTGCTTTCATACAGAGTTACAACAAGAAACAGAAATTCTGATAGGATCTTAGGGATAGATTGTCATATTTCTCAGATGTCATACCTTGCTACAGAGGCAGATTGAGAAAGTTGCTCAGTTCCTCACTTCAAGGAAACTGAAGACATGACCAGCATTGGGGGAGGGGTAGAATTGGGTAGTTGGTTACAATCAGGAACAATCACATTTGTCCTACTTAATTGTTTCCATTTCAGAATTTCCTGTCCACTATCTGCAAGGCACAAGTCAGAATTGTGATAGAATACTCCCTACTAGCCTGGATCGGTACTGCTCCAACAACACTCAAAAAGCTTAATACCATCCAGGACACTGCAGCCTGCTTGAATGGCATCACATCCACAAGCAACCACTCAACACTCTGTAATAACAGTGTGTACCTTTTATAAGCATTGCAGAAATTTGTCAAATATCTTTGGATGGCTCCTTCCAAACCCATGACCGATTACCACCTCGAAGGGCAATGGCAGTAGATACATGGGAACACCACTACCAGCAAGTTCCCCTCCAAGCCATTCAACATCCTAACTTGGAAATATATCACTATTTCTGCACTGCATGGGTCAAAATTCTGGAAATTCCTCCATTAGGGCTCTGCGTCTATTTATAACACTTGGTCTACAGCACTTTAAGAAGGCAGCTCACCAACATCTTCTAAAGAGCAATTACGTCAGCCAACAGTGCCTGTGCCCCCTGACTGAAAAAAGAACAATCTAGAGAGCTTTTACAGTCTATTTTTATGCACCTTGCTAGTTTGCAATCGTAATCATTTTTCCCTTGTTTTGAAACTGCTTTTGACCCTCCTTTGCCAAGATCTAAATTATTACCAGCCCTCCAGACTGATATAACCTCAGACTGCTGCCAGGGAAGGGATGGACTGAGCAGTTAAGGAATGGAGTTTGGAGAGGTGTCCAAAACAGTGGCTTCAATCTCCCTGATATTTAATTATCTGAAGTTTCCGTAATAACCAATGGTGTAGGAGTTGAGACAAATGATAGTGAATTGGAGCTGTATTATCAGTGCACAGGTGAAAACTGACACTTTCCGTTAGTAAGATAATAAAATGTGAGGCTGGATGAACACAGCAGGCCAAGCAGCATCTCAGGAGCACAAAAGCTGACGTTTCGGGCCTAGACCCTTCATCAGAGAGGGGGATGGGGGGAGGGAACTGGAATAAATAGGGAGAGAGGGGGAGGCGGACCGAAGATGGAGAGTAAAGAAGATAGGTGGAGAGGGTGTAGGTGGGGAGGTAGGGAGGGGATAGGTCAGTCCAGGGAAGACGGACAGGTCAAGGAGGTGGGATGAGGTTAGTAGGTAGCTGGGGGTGCGGCTTGGGGTGGGAGGAAGGGATGGGTGAGAGGAAGAACCGGTTAGGGAGGCAGAGACAGGTTGGACTGGTTTTGGGATGCAGTGGGTGGGGGGGAAGAGCTGGGCTGGTTGTGTGGTGCAGTGGGGGGAGGGGATGAACTGGGCTGGTTTAGGGATGCAGTGGGGGAAGGGGAGATTTTGAAACTGGTGAAGTCCACATTGATACCATATGGCTGCAGGGTTCCCAGGCGGAATATGAGTTGCTGTTCCTGCAACCTTCGGGTGGCATCATTGTGGCAGTGCAGGAGGCCCATGATGGACATGTCATCAAGAGAATGGGAGGGGGAGTGGAAATGGTTTGCGACTGGGAGGTGCAGTTGTTTGTTGCGAACTGAGCGGAGGTGTTCTGCAAAGCGGTCCCCAAGCCTCCGGAGGCCACAATGATGCCACCCGAAGGTTGCAGGAACAGCAACTCATATTCCGCCTGGGAACCCTGCAGCCATATGGTATCAATGTGGACTTCACCAGTTTCAAAATCTCCCCTTCCCCCACTGCATCCCTAAACCAGCCCAGTTCATCCCCTCCCCCCACTGCACCACACAACCAGCCCAGCTCTTCCCCCCCCACCCACTGCATCCCAAAATCAGTCCAACCTGTCTCTGCCTCCCTAACCGGTTCTTCCTCTCACCCATCCCTTCCTCCCACCCCAAGCCGCACCCCCAGCTACCTACTAACCTCATCCCACCTCCTTGACCTGTCCGTCTTCCCTGGACTGACCTATCCCCTCCCTACCTCCCCACCTACACCCTCTCCACCTATCTTCTTTACTCTCCATCTTCGGTCCGCCTCCCCCTCTCTCCCTATTTATTCCAGTTCCCTCCCCCCATCCCCCTCTCTGATGAAGGGTCTAGGCCCGAAACGTCAGCTTTTGTGCTCCTGAGATGCTGCTTGGCCTGCTGTGTTCATCCAGCCTCACATTTTATTATCTTGGAGTCTCCAGCATCTGCAGTTCCCATTATCTCTGATACACTTTCCGTTAGTATTTAAGATTTCTTGCATTGTGCACAATATTGTTCCTGTCCCTGTAAACACCATGTCACAAGCTCACCATGAGTTATGACATGGTAACTAATACTATAATACATCCCTTCCTCTCTTGCTGCTTGTAATTTATTCCATCCTTTGCTATATCTGTCCAATTCATTTGTTTTCCACTTTTACATTCATTCGTCCTAATGTATTCTAATCTTTCCATATGCCACTATTTTATGTTCTTGTTCCCAGCATCTCTTCCTCCTCCATAAGTATTTTGCAGTTTCACCCTTCCTCTGCTTTTCCTTTCACTC
Source organism: Stegostoma tigrinum (assembly GCF_030684315.1). NCBI lineage: Eukaryota > Metazoa > Chordata > Chondrichthyes > Orectolobiformes > Stegostomatidae > Stegostoma > Stegostoma tigrinum. The sequence continues at coordinate 102,303,648 of NC_081360.1, forward strand.
TTCATCCTTGTAATAGTCAGCTCCTTGCTGACTGTTGCTTTCATTGACCCTTCACCTTGCTTTCCTTCCTTTCTCTCCTTCTTGATCTATTTCCTCATCCTCTCTCCCGCTCTCTCGCTCCCCCTCGCTCTCTACCCCCCTCGCTCTCTTGCTCTCTCCCCCCCCGCTCTCTTGCTCTCTCCCCTCTCGCTCTCTTCCCCTCTTGCTCTCTCCCCCCCTCGCTCTCTCCCCCCTCTCGATCTCTCCCCCCCCGCTCTCTCGCTCTCTTCCCCCCCCCCCCTGCTCTCACCCCTCTTGCTCTCTCCCCCCCCACCCCCCGCTCTCTCCCCTCTCGGTCTCTCTCCCCCCCCCCCCCGCACTCTCGATCTCTCCCGCCCGCCCCCCCCCCCCCCCCCCCAGCGCTCTCCCGCCCCGCCCCCCCCGTGTTGTAGTGATCATGAATGCGAATACAGTTGCAACATTGAGTAAGAAATGTTGGAGGGATGTGGGGCAAGTGCAGGCAGGTGGGACTAGTTTAGTTTGAGATTGTGGTCAGCATGGACTGGTTGAACTTAGGATCCGTTTTCATGCTGTATGACTCTGACCCATCTGGTTCACTAATGTCCTTCAGGGAAAGAAATCTGCTGCCCTTACCTGGTCAGGTTAATGTGTGACTCCCATCCCACAGCAGTGTGGTTGACTCTTAACTGCCCTCAGTGTGATTAGCAATGTGCATTAAATAATGGCCCAGCCTGTGATGTCCAGATCCTGTGAATAAATTTAGAAAGAATTGTGCCAATAACTCAATAGTGACAGGGTCGCTATTACACAAACAAGTTATTACACAAATTATTATGCTATTACACAAATCGCTATAACACAAACCAGAAAGACCTTTCTGTGGTCAGGGATTTTTCAGGATGTTCTGCATCAAGACATCTGAAATAGATCATTAATAGATCCTGTTTTTAATAAAATTATGTTCGCTGTATATCACCTGCAGGGTAAATGTAAATCTCTTTTTACACTCATTCTTTCATTATCTGGATCACTGACCTCCCTTTCTGATTCTATTTCTCCATCTTTCTTTCACTCTTTGTTCCCTCATCCCTTTCTATGTGCCTTCTGTTGTGTATTTACATTTCCTTTCCACTCAATTTCATGATCTTTATCCATTCCTCTTTTCCTGCCTGTTCAATGGCTCATTCTTTCTCTGAGACACCTCTCTGTAACATTAGCTCCCTGTTCTGCCTTTCCTTCTCATACTCCCTTTCCTTTTCTGTCTGTTACCTAATTTGCATTGCTGTCTTTCTCTCTCTGTCCCTGTCTTTCTGCCTGTGCTGGATCCAGAACCTCCAGTGAGAATTGTTGACAGTTTCGCTCCGATGATGAGCGTACTGACTGGGGATAAGGTTGTCCTGTTGTGTGAACTATCACAGCCTGAAGTAGAGGTGAGATGGTACAAGGATGGAGTGGAAGTGGAATGGAATGAGAGATCCACAATGGAGGTGACGGAGGGCACAGGAGGCTGACCATCCACCCAGCTACAATGGGGGACTGAGGGATGTATGTGTGTGATGCAGTTGATGACTCAGCCAAGTTTGAAGTGATTGTGTCTGGTGAGTCCCCGGTCAAGCTGCACTCAAATCACTGACATTGTTCTCGCCATAAAAGCTGGGGTGGGGGACCCTGTGCTCATTCAGATTAACAACAGGAGACATGGAAAAGTTCCTTCAGGATCTCGGGAATAGCTTTCACACTGCCAGGTTTCATGCCTTGTTACAGAGGCAGAGTGAGAAAGCTGGTCACTTTCTGGCTTCAAGGAAAACAAAGCAAGAGCAGAGTGGGGTGAAAAAGTGGGGCAGAGGGTTGGGTTGATTAAAATGACAAATGATCAGAGATCCCAAAGAATGGTAAAGTAGAATAAGATTACAGAGATAGTGGAAAAGGAGGGAATGGATGGATTTAAAAGCAATGATGAGAATTTGTGAACCAACATGTCTATTGCCTAGGACCCAGTGTAGGTCAGTATAAGTTTGCGGATGATAGGTTAATAGGGCTCGACTGTGGTTAAGTTACGGTTGGCAGTGTTTTGGTGTTGTAGTGATCATGACAAGGTCAGCCAGATGGATCTCATTGAATATGAATTCCTAGATTGGGGCTGTTAATCTGGTCTAATCAGGGAGCCCTAGCTGACAGAGAAACTGGGTGAGTGTCAGAGATACTGACACTCTGGTGCCTGATTCTGTATGAGGCAGTACTATAGTCAGGGACTGTTCAGTGTAAATAAAGGGTGACCCGGTGAGAGGATACAGGCCTGTTTGGAGTTATTTCAGGCATGATGTGTAGTTAATGTAGGGAGGAGTCTTTATGACCCACCGAGAAACCACTCAGCTATTTGAATTTAGAGTGAACGTAGACATGGTTAAGGGTTTCAGCAGCAGATGGGCTGAGACAGTGGAAATGTCAGGTGACAGACAGAGGTAGAAACAGGTAAGTCTTTGTGATAGAATGAATAAGAGTTTAGAGTAATTATCTCAGAATCAAAAGAGACAGAGGTGGTGAACAGACAGATTTGGTTGCAGACTATTACCAGAAAGGCAAATGGAATTCAAACAGAGACACGCACGAGAATTCCTAGAAGCATGGCATTCCAACCGGAACTCCTTCAACAAACACATTGATTTGGAGCCAATCTACCATCCCCTGAGAAAAAGAACAGGAAATGACATCACCAACGCAGGAAATGACATCACCAACCCAAGGAAACCTAAACAGATAAATAGAAAGCGGGACATAACACACAACACCAGCGCTTCATCGGAGGCTCACTGATGTTACCTAGAATGGTGACGAAACGTCTGAAAACTAACCTTCCAGCTCAGCGAGCAAACTCACATCCGGAATTGGCAGTTTTGGAGTCAGAAGTCATTGTCTTTGGTCAAGCCTCCAATCCTCCCTATGTTTAACTGAAAGATATTTCAACCCATCCAGTGTTTAATAAGTATCAGATAATTCAGCAACCAAGGTGGTAGCGAGGTACAACTGGATGTTGTCAGTGCACATGTGACAACTAATTATTTAATTTTTAATTTAATACTTCATATTTTACACATGATAATATTCCTTCACCTCTAAACAAAATAGTAATGCAGTGACAGTGTCACTGAACTAATAATTTTAAACTTAGGACTAATGTCCTGAGAGTGGAGCTTCAAATCCCACCATGGCAGAAGGTGACACTTAAATTCAATAAAAAGAGTGGGATTTAATAAATCAGAGATAATGGGAACTGCAGATGCTGGAGAATTCCAAGATAATAAAATGTGAGGCTGGATGAACACAGCAGGCCAAGCAGCATCTCAGGAGCACAAAAGCTTCCCAGATAATAAAATGTGAGGCTGGATGAACACAGCAGGCCAAGCAGCATCTCAGGGTTTAATAAATGTTGGTCTAATGGTAACATGTAAAGCTGAGAGGAGCAGAATTAGACCACTCAGCCCATTGAGCCTGGTCTACCATTCAATGAGATCATGGCTGATCAGATAATCCTCAACTCTACTTTCCTGCCATATTTCTGTAACCCTTGACTCACTTACTGATTAAAGACTCATTTATCTCAGCCTTACCCCGTCAGTAGTTATAAAACCCTATTTGGTTCATCCGTCAGGGAAGAAAATCTGCAATCCTTGTCTGGCCTGGCTTACACGTGTCGCCAGACCTCACAGCAAAGTGGTTGATTCTTAACTGCCCTCTGGACAGTTAGAAATAGGCAATGAGTACAGTTCCAGCTAGTGATACCAGATCTAAGAATGAATTCTAAAATAGTGTTTCAGTAAATCAGCTTGAGCAGTGTGAAAACACCACTATCACTGTAAAACAAACCAGAGAGGACACACTGTGGACAGAGATCGTTCAGGACACTGTGTGGAGACGTCGAGCTTAGGTCATGGGGATATTCTCCATGCCATATTTTCAAATTTATCATATTCGCCCTATATCATCTACAGACTAAATGTGACTCTCGTTCACTTACTTTCTGTCTCACTTACACTCTTCTATATTCTGTTCCTCACCTCCTGATTTATTTCTCCAACTTTCTTTTACTCTTTTCCTTCAATCTCTTTCTCTGTTCCTTCCTTCTGTTATTACATTTGTTTCTCTGACCATTCTTTTTCTGTCTGTTCTCTATGCCTCTTTGTTTGATATTCACTAGTTGTTCTGTTTGTTTCTCCTCCTTGTTCTCACTTCCTTTCTCTGTATCAGTTTTCTAATTTGCCTTTTATCTAATCTCCCTCTACTATCTTGTGTTGGATCCAGAACCTCCAGTAAGAATTGTCAACAGTTCCTCTCCAGAATTGAGCGTACTGACTGGGGATGAGATTGTCCTCTCGTGTGAGTTGTCACGGCCTGAGGCGAAGGTGAGATGGTACAAGGATGGGGCGGAGGTGGAATGGACCAAGAGGTCCACAGTGGAAGTAGACAGAAGTCACAGGAGGCTGACCATACGCCCCGCTACAGTGGGGGATCGAGGGACATACCTGTGTGATGCAGCCGACGACTCGGCCAGGTTTGAAGTGGCTGTGTCTGGTGAGTCCCAAGTCAAGACGCACTTGAATCATAAACATTGTTCCTTCTAGTTCGGGATGGTGGCTGGGGAGCACAGCTACCATTCAGACTTATAACAGGAGACACAATGACCTGCCTTCAGGATCTCAGGGATGGATTTTCACACACCCAGACCTCATGTCTCATTGCAGAGGCAAAACCACTTTGGAATTAAGAAAAATCTGTCATTTTGTGAGATAACAATGTGTAGAGCTGGATGAACACAGCAGGTCAGGCAACATCAGAGGAGCAGGAAAGCTGATGTTTCGGATTTGGACCCTTTTTCAGAAATAGAGGAGTGGAAGGGGGCTCAAATAAATAGAGCGAGGGAAAGGAGATGTTAGAAAGTGGGTAGAGGAACAGATAGGTGGAGAGAAGACAGACATGTCCAGGAGGCAAGGATGAAGCCAGTAAAGATGAGTATAGGTGTGGAGTTGGGATGGGGGTTGATCAGTGAGGAGGGAGGGGCGGGTAGCTGGGAGGTAAGATGGACAGGTCAATCATGTGGGGATGAAGCTAGTAGGTGGGAAGTGGGGGTTGGACAGTGAGGTGGGTGGAGCGGATTGGTGGGAGAAAAGACAGACTGTTCAAGGAGGCGGGCATGAGATGGGCTGGTCTTGGGATGAAGTTGGGGGTAGGGAAATTTTGAAGTTTGTGAAGTCCACATCGAGACCATTGAGCTGCACAGTTCCCAAGTCGAATATGAGATGCTGTTGTTCCAGCCTTTGGGTGGCATCGTTGTGACACTGGAGAAGGCCCAGGATGGACATGTCACCCGAGAAGTGGGAGGGGGTCACTGCTTGATGTTTTTTGAGAGTTAAGGAAACAGGCAGTTAGCCTTTAACTAGGATTCAGGATAATATCTCAAGAATAAGGAGCAGGACTTGGATATTTGACCCCTCGAGCCTGCCCTGACTTTCTTTTAAATCATGGCTGAACTTTCTGCCCCAAGCCAACCTTCCTGGCCACTTAGGGCTCTTGTAGTGCAGTGGTAGCTTCCCTACCTCATACCTAGATATTGCAAGTTCTAAACCCTGTTGAGATATGTCATAATATCAATGCAAGTTGATTGAAACTGCCATTTCAGTGGTAGCGGGTTAGAATGTTGCATCTTTCATTTTTAAGAATGGGAGAGATACATTTAGAACATGGAACATAGAACAGTACATCACAGGAAACGACCCTTTGGCCCATGATGTTGTGCCGAACTTGATGCCAAATTAACTAAATCCCTTTTGCCTGCCCGTGGCTCATATCCTCCATACCTTGCTTATTCACCTGCTTATCTAATAGCCCAATGGCATCTGCCTCCACCACTCCCCGGCAGTGTGTTCCCTGCATCCACCACTGTCTATGTAAAAATGCCTGCCTCACATCACCTTTGAAATTTTCCCCTGTTACCTGAACACTGACAGAATCTTTGTATCCTCTTTTGCCACAGGTGAGGACCTAGAGGACTGAAAAATAGTTAATGTTGTCCCGTTGTTTAAAACATTAAGAGGGATAAATCAGGAAATTACAGCCTTGTGAGCCTCACGTCCAGTATGAAAATTATTGGAAAAGATTATTGAGGATCAAATCTATAAGCATTTAGAAGAAATGGACTGATTAGCAATAAACAGCATGGTTTTGTGCAGGGGAGATTGTGCCTCACTACCTTGCTGGGAGTCTTTTGAGGAGGTGAGGAAGTTGATTGAAGGAAAGCAGTTGCTGTTGCCTACATGGAATTCAGTAAAGCCTTTGACAAGATCTTTCATGGCAGACTGGTACAAAAGGTGAAGTCACATGGCATCGGGGTGAGCTGGCAAGATGAATACAGAACTGGCTTAGTCTTGGGAGAAAGAGGATAGTGGTGGAAGGCTACCTTTCAGAATTGTGGGCTGTGACTAGTGGTGTTCTACAGGGGTCAGCGCTGTGACCTCTGCTGTTCATGATCTATATAAATGATTTGGAGGAAAGCATAGCTGGTCTAATTAGTAAGTTTGTGGACAGTACACAGTTTGGTAGAGTATTTGATAGTGAGGGGAATTGAGGTTGTAGACATGCTCGCTGAGCTCATAGGTTTGGTTGCAAACGTTTTGTCACTCTGCCAGGTAACATCAGTGCGCCGCCAGTGAAGCATCGGTGTTCTGTCCCGCTTGTTATTTATGTGCCTCGGTTTGCTGAAGTGGTTGGTATGACTTCTGGTTTTGTTTCTCAATGGTTTGTACACAGGGTCTAGTTCAATGTGTTTGTTGATCGAGTTCCGGTTGGAATACCAGGCCTGCAGGAATTCCCTGGTGTGTCTCTGTTTGGCTTGTGCGATTATCGATGTATTGTCCCAGTCGAACTCTTGTCCATGTCCATGTATAATGAGACAAGTGAGAATTGATTGTGTCCTTTGGTGGCTAATTGGTGTTCATCTATCTGTATAGTCAATTTTCTTCTGGTTTGGCCTATGTAGTGTTTCCCACAGTCAGAATTGCATACCAAAAAACTCTGAACTCCAATGCAACTAACCAAGAATGGACATTCACACTGGAACAAGCCATCAGCATACATAAACAAAAGACTAGAACAAAGAAAAGAATAGTCATTCAAGAAAACCTGTCCAAAATCACCCACATCAATGACATGGACAACACAGATTCATGGATTAAAAACATCTCGGACCAACCTCTTACGGATGCTGAGAAGACCGTCCTGGTTTGTAGACAGAGTCGCTAAAATGACTGATTTTCTCGCACTGGAATCAACACTAAAGAACAAACTCACGGAAGAAGTACAACAGACCATCTATGGAATAGAATCCCTACAGGATTCAGATGATAATCCCAACGCTGAGCCAAAAAAGAAAGTGGAACACATTCAACCTGGAACAAAAGAAAGCCTTGAAAAGACTCAAAAAAAAAGGACAGGAACAGTGTAATCTTATGACCAGACAGAGGATGCATGACTGTGATCCTCAATAGAACCCACTACATCAAGAAAGCTAACGTACTACCAACAGATGGAGATAAACGTGACACCACAGCTAGGAACTCTGATTACAGCGACCCTGAAGAAATTACACAACACAGGAGAAATTACACAACTTAGCAAAGCAGACTGCCAAAAATGAAGTCAGGGGGATCCAACACACCCTGATTCTACGGACACGCCAAGGTACACAAACCAGGAGTCCCTCTCAGACCCGTTGTCTCCCTGCCAGGTACACCAACATATAGACTTGCCAAAGAACTATAACAGAAATTAAAATACTTAGTGGACAACACGACCCACTCCATCCACTCCTCCCAAGAATTTCTCAACACCATTAAGGACACCAGGGTAGATGAGGACAAGCTGATGATATCCTTCAGTGTAACAGCACTATTTACATCCACAAACATAGAACTAGCCAAAGAAACAATTTCCACATTGCTAGACGAATCAACTAAGCAGACAACCTAGGACACCAACAACAATCAGGACATCACCATGAAACAACTAAATTTATGTCTCACAACCCACTTCACCTTCAACAACAACATATACAAATAAATCAACGGAACACCAATGGGATCTCCAATATCAGGAGTGATTGCAGAAGCAGTACTACAAAGGTCAGAATAGTGCTTCCCACTGTACAACCCAAACTTTGGGTCTAGTATGTAGATGACGCCTTTGTGATTATTCAATTAACTAGCGAGTTTTGAGAAGATTTGTAGCTCAGATTGAGGTTCTGGATGTGAGTTTGTTCGCTGAGCTAGAAGGTTCGTTTTCAGACGTTTCATCACCATTCTAGGTAACGTCATCAGTGAGCCTCCGACGAAGCGCTGGTGTTATGTCCTGCTTTCTATTTATCTGGTTAGGTTTCCTTGGGTTGGTGATGTCATTTCCTGCTCTTTTTCTCAGGGGATGCTAGATTGATTTGGAGCCAAAGTGTTTGTTGATGGAGTCCCGGTTGGAATGCCATGCTTCTAGGAATTCTCGTGCATGTCTCTGTTTGGCTTGTCCTAGGATGGATGTGTTAACTAGTTAATTCAATTAATTAAACTGGAAGAAACCCATCGACGCATAAATAACATCCTTACTGGGATAAAATTTATGAGAGAAGATGAAAACAACAACCGGCTGCCCTTCCTGGACATTTTTGGAGAAAGCAAAAGCAATGGGGATCTCCAGACAAGCGTATATAGAAAGACCACACATGCAGATCAAATAATCAATTACGCTAGCAACCACCCCAACACACACAAACGGAGTTGCACCAGGACATTATTTAAACGACAGAACACATTGCAGCAATCCGGAACTACGCAAAGCAGAACAGGAACACTTATACAGAGAAAGAAATGGAAGACATGACCAATTCTCACTTGTCTCACTACACACAAACAACGAGGGACACGAATTTGACTGGGACAAGGCATCAATAATCTCAAGCCAAACAGAGACACACCAGGGAATTCCTGCAGGCCTGGTATTCCAACCAGAACTCCATCAACAAACACATTGAACTAGACCCTGTGTACAAATTACTGAGAAACGAATTCAAAAGTCATACCAGCCACCCCAGCAAACAGAGGCATATAAATAACAAGTGGGATGCTTCACTGACCTAGCACGGTGACAAAATGTTTGCAATGAAACCCAATGGCTTGGCAAGCATGTCAACGGTCTCATTCACAACCCGAGCTACAAATCTTCACTGAAAATTTAAAGTGAGGAGAATTGTCAGATCCAGCAAGATATAGATAAGTTGAGGCATGGGCAGAAAAATGGCATATGGAGTTTAATCAGATAAATGTGAGGTGATGCATTTTGGAAGGTCAAGTACAGGTGAAAACTATACAGTGAATGGCAGAACCCTTAGGAGCGTTGATATACAGACAGCTGTGTGTGTGTGTGCAGGTTCACAGATCACTGAAGCTGGCAGCGCAGGTAGATAAGGTAATTAAAAAAAGGCCTATGGCATTCTTGCCTTCATTGGAAGGGGCATAGAATATAAGGATAGATAAGTTTTATGCTGCAGTTGTATAGAACTTTAGTTAGGCCAGAGTTGGAATATTGCATCCAGGTTTGGTCACCACACTGCCTGAAGGATGTGGATCCTTTGGAGAGGGTAAGAAAAGATTTCCCAGGATTTTGCCTGGTATGGGAGATTTTAGCTATGAAGAATGGTTGGATATACTGGGTTTGTTTTCGCTGGTGCGCAGGAGGTTGAGGGGTGATCTGATCAAAATTAATAAGATTATAAATGGCATGGATAGAGTGGAAAGTACCAGACTTTTTTCCACGGTGGAGGGATGAATTACCAGGGGATATAGGTTCAAGGTGCAAGTGCGAATGCTTAAAAGAGATGTGCAAGGCATGCTGCCAGAGGAGGTGGTGGAAGCAGTGTCAATAGTAGCATTCAAGAAGCACCTGGACGAATACTTGAATAGAATGGGAATAGAGGGATACGGATCCTGTAAGTGAAGACTGTTCTAATATGTTAGGCCAAAGTGTGTCGGTGCAGGCTTGGAGGACCGAAGGGGCGGTTATTGTGTTGTGTTGTTCTTTGCTCTTTGTACCTTAAATGCAAGCCCTGTAGTATTAGATAGTTCACTCTTGGTAAAAGAGTCTGACTGTCAAACCTATCTATGCCTCTTATAATTTTATAACCTTTCATCAGGGTTCCCCTCAGCCTGCTCTGCTGCAGAAAAACAACACTAGTTATTCCAGACTGTCCTGATGGCTCATACCCTCTAATCCAGGCAGCAGCCACTTCTAGGTATTCTAGGCATCAAGGCATATGGGGATAAAGCAGGAATATGACATTGAGATAGAGGATCAGACATGATTGTTTGGAATGACGGAGCAGCCTTGAAGGGCTGAATGGCATACTTCAGCCTTATTTTTTACGTTTCCTTCAATTGTGAAGAGTCAAATGGTCTTGAACATACCTTAATGCACGAAGATCCACATTGCTCTGGTATGGAGAATTGGAAAGATTTTTTACTTACTGAGGGAAGAAATTTCTCCTCCTGATCACCAGAAATGGCTAGCTCCTTACCCCGTGACTAGCCCATTGTTCTGGATGTATTATTCACATTATTAGTGGCCCTAACGGAACAAGTGCAGAAAAAAAAACCTGTGTGTCAGAACAGGAGCACTTGTATCTCTCTGAATACCATATCAGTATCTCACTTTGAGCAAAGTGGTCACTGTTATAGAACAGGGTCACTGTTATAGGTAGCATAAACCAAAGATAGCACTGCAGCAGGGATTCTTCACAAAAAGCCTCTTTCTGCATTCCCCTCTCTGCCCAAGCCTACAATGCACTCTTATTGTTTTTATTTCCTCCTCCCTTGTCTCTTCCTCCTAATTTCTCTAATATTCACTTTCCTTTCCTTTTTCTCATTGCTTCACTTTCTCTCTTTTTTCGACTTTTCTGTTTCATTTTGTCCAGTTATAGTTTGCTCCTCAAATTCTCCAATTTCTCTCAGTCTCACTCACACACTCCTTTTCTCTCTGTCTCTTTCTCTGTTTGTGTTGGATGCAGAGACTCTGGTAAGAATCGTCAGCAGTTTCTCTACGGTATTGAGTGTACTGGCTGGGGATGAGGTTGTCCTCTCATGTGAGCTGTCACGGCCCGAGGCTAAGGTGAGATGGTACGAGGATGGGCTTGAAGTGGAACGGACCAACAGGTCCACAATGGAAGTGGACAGATGCCACGGGAGGCTGACCATACACCCCGTTACAATGGCGGATCAAGGGGCATGCCTGTGTGACGCATTCGACGACTTGGTCAAGTTTGAAGTGATTGTGTCTGGTGAATCCTAAGTCAAGCTGCACTCGAACAGTTAACATCACTATCTCTGGGTCGGGCTGGGAGGCACTGCCATCATTCAGATTTGTAGCAGAAGACACAGGGAACTGCGTTCAGGATTTCAGGGATGGGTTTTCACACAACCAGATGTCATGCCTGTTGCAGAGGCAAAGCCACCTTGGAATTAAAAAAACAGCCATTCCCTGATGTTTGAGAAACAGGCAGTTAGCTTTTAATGAGGATAACTCTTAGTTTTTCTTCCCTGTCAGATGCAAAGATTCAAACAGTCTTTCAATTCTGGTCTTGAATATACCTTTGTGAGTGAGGATCTCAAGAATAAGGAGCAAGAGAAGGACAGTTAACCCCTCAAGTCTGCCCCCACTTTTCATTAGATCATGGCTGAATCTCTGTCTCTAGCCAACCTTCCTGGCCACCTAGGGTTCTTGCGGTGCAGTGGTAGCATCTCAACCTTACCCCTAGAAGACATGGTTTCTAATTCTAATTGATATGTGACAAACACATCTATGCAGATTGATTGAAATTGTCATTTCAGTGGTAGTGGGTCAGACTTTCGCATGTTTCATTTTTTAGAATGAGATAGATACATGTATTACATAGAATAGCGCAGGAACCATTCCTTTAGCCCATGATATTGTCCCAAACAAGATGTCAAATTGACCGAATCCCTTTTGCCTGCCCTTGGTCCATGTCCCTCTATTCCTTGCTCATTCATTGTCTTATCTAAAAACATTGAAACGTTCTTATGGTAACTGCCTCCATCAGTACCCATAGCAGAGTGTTCCAGGATTCAGTCACTATCTGTGTAAAAAACTTACCCCTCAAACCTCCTTTGATCTTTCCCCCACTTGCCTTAAATACATGACCTCTCATATTTAGTATTTCAACTCTTGGAAGAAGGTTCTGACCATCAACCCTATCTATACTTCTCATAATTTTAGAAACTTCCATCAGGTCTCCCTCAGCCCGCACTGCTCTGGAGAAAACAATGCTAGTTTCTCCAGCCTCTCCTTATAACTCATATCCTCTAATCTGGGCAGCATCCACTTCCAGAAATGCATTGCTGGAGAGGATAGTGGAGTCAGCCTCATTAGGGACGTTTAAGCGGCTATTAGGTAGGCATATGGATGATAGTATAAGGTAGGGCTGGAGGTTTGTTGGACCTTAAGATTAGGGTAAAAGTTCGGCACAACATCGTGGGCCGAAGGGCCTGCACAGTGCTGTACTGTTCTGTGTTCTAGGCATTGAAAGGGTATGGGAAGAAAGTGGGAATGTGGCGTTGAGGTAGAGGATCAGCCATAATTGTATAGAGTGACAGAGCAGCCTTGAAGAGCTGAATGACTTACTTCAACTCTTAGTTTTTCTTCCCTGTCAGATGCAAAGATTCAAACAGTCTTTCAATTCTGGTCTTGAATATACCTTTGTGAGTGAGGATCTATGTTCCTGTGGTGCAGAGAATTGCAAAGATTTGTCATCTACTGAGGGAAGAAATGTCTTCTCATCATCTGAAAAGGCCGGCTCCTTATCCTGATACCAGCCCATTGTTCTGGATAAATTTTTCACATTATCATGGTCCGAATGGAACAAGACCCTTTGCTGCCTGGCCTGCTGTGTTCCTCCAGCTCCACACTGTGTTATCTCTGACTGCAGCTTCGACAGCTCTTACTATCTCTAAAAGTACTGTGTGTGTCAGAATATGCACTTTCTTGTTCAGCTGAGCACCATATCAGCATCTCACCTTGAGCGGAGTGACAGGGTCACTATTAGTGTAACTCAAACCACAGAGAGCGCTGAGGACAGGAATTCTTCACAACAAGCCTCCTTCTGCTTTTCCCCACTCTGCCCAAGTCTCCAACGCACTCTCGCTGTTTTTGTTTCCTCCTTCCTTGTCTCTTCCTCCCATCTCTCTAATTTTCTCTTCCTTTCCCTCATTCTCATTGGAAAAAAAACTTGCTCTCCATCTTCCACTTTCCTATTTCACCGCCTGTATTCATATCTTTCTCCCGCAAATCCTCTAATTTCTCTCTCTTTTTAGCTGTCTCTCTCAGTCACTAATATACTCTTTCTCTCTCTGTTTCTTTCCCTGTTTGTGATGGATCCAGAGCCTCCGGTAAGAATCATCAACAGTTCCTCTGCAGAATTGAATGTACTTACAGGGGATGAGATTGTGCTCTGGTGTGAGCTGTCACGGCCCAAGGCGAATGTGAGATGGTACAAGGATGGGGTGGAGGTGGAACGGACCATGAGGTCCACAATGGAAGTGGATGGAGTTCATAGGAGACTGACCGTCCGCCCCGTTACAATGGGGGATCGAGGGACATACCTGTGTGATGCATTCGATGACTCGGCCAAATTTGAAGTGGCTGTGTCCGGTAAGTCCGAAGTCAAGCTGCACTTGAACAATTAACATCATTCCCTCTGGATCGTTACGTGGGCCTCTGCTGTCATTTAGATTTATAACAGGAGCCACAGAGACCTGCCTTCGGGATCTCAGGGATGGGTTTTCACACAACCAGACATAATGCCCTGTTGCAGAGGCAAGACCACCTTGGAATTGAGAAAATCAGTCATTGGCTGATGTTTGTTGTGAGTTGGGGAAGCTAGTAGTTAGCCTTTTATTCAGATAACAGAGTAAGATCTCAAGAATAAGAAGCAGGATTAGGACATTTGACCCCTTGAGCCTGTCCCGATTTTTAATTAAATCTTGGCTGAACCTCTACCTGTAGCCAAGCTGTCTGCCCACTTAGCGCTTGTGTCATGCCGTGGTAATATCCCTATGTCAGACCTAGAAAATCCAGGTTCTAATCCCCATTGAGCTATGTCATAATGCATCTATTCAGATTGATTGGAATTGTCCATTGAATGGTAGTGGGTCAGAGCCTTGTGTGTTTCATTTTTAATAATTTCTCCTATGTCTTATGGTCTTATTAATGGCTACGGGGAGAGTGCAGGTAGGTGGAGTTGAAATGCCCATCAGCCATGATTAAATGGCGGGGTGAATTCGATGGGCTGAATGGCCTTACTTCCACTCCTATGTCTTATGGTCTTAAGAATTGAATAGTGTTACAAAATTTGGTAGAGTAATTGTGAAGTGGAAGGCAGGAATCTAAAATGTGTGGCTCCTTTAAGAGATTTGTGCCTTGTCTGTACTTAAAATTTTAAAAAAATGTATGTCTGTGAGCAGTAGCTGAAGTTACCAGTACAGAGAGCCTCAAAAGTGAAACAAGTGTGTCAAAAATACCTTACAGGTGGTAGGCAAAACAGCAGTCTTGTTTTGATCAGAGATAATAGGAACTGCAGATGCTGGAGAATCCGAGATAAGAAAGTGTAGATCTGGATGAACACAGCAGGCCAGGCAGCATCATAGGAGCTGTGTTCATCCAGCTCTACATTCTTGTTTTGATGTTGTGACAGCAAGTTTGAATTCAGCTAATTACTTTAAAACCAAACTCAGCGATTCAAAGCCAGTTGAATTTAAATCTGATGGTATTGACAAATTGAAATCAATCATACTATAAGAATTTGATTATGTCATTATGGGCATATAAAACGAGGGCATTTGGAAAATCAGAAAGAGCCGACTGCCATCTGAAAGAGAACTATCTGCCACCTGCCAGACTTAGTACCATTCAGCTCTCAGAGAAAGCCCATATAATTAATTAAAGGTACCACCATCCTTTAACTCAAAGCCCTCATTGAAGAAATTACAGAAATAAAACACTCTTGACAGCAGAATTAGCAGAGGAAAGACTTCTGTGAAAAGACTGGAGATGACAGAATATTCCAGAAGACAGTCTGTGCGAATTTGGAGAGATTAAGTTATAATTCATTGCTTCATATTAATTGGGTTATGTAAGTGGGCCTTGTCTTTATTTATACAGCATTTTGTAGAACTTAAACCAGTTAGGGTGTAGTTAGTAGACTTAAGGTGGAATTGTCGGTCTGTTATTAATTTTGTTAACTTGGCTACTGTTTGGTGAAATAAATAAATTGTTTCTCGTTACTTGTAAAGTGGAGGTCAGGGATTTTCTTTCTTATAACTACTCTTCTATTAGATTAAGAGGGGATGGACAAGCTTCTCTAAGTGCTTTGAGGGCAACTATTAGAGAGGAACCCCTATTCCTGTCACAACGGATTGGAGCTTGTGTTTAAGAGGGATTTTAAGAGCCATTCCCAATTGTAACAATAGATACATTTTGAATATAGAACTCTTCAGCAGCTTCTCCCTCCCTGAAACCCTTGAATTTCTTTCTCTCTCACACCTTCTGCGCTGGATCCAGAGCCTCCAATAAGAATCGTCAACAGTTCCTCGCCAGTTTTGAGCATACTAACAGGGGATAAGGTTGTCCTCTCATGTGAGCTCTCACAGCCCAGAGCCGATGTGAGGTGGTACAAGGATGGAGTGGAGGTGGAGCGGAGTGAGAGGTCCACAGTGGAGGTGGATGGAGAACACAGGAGGCTGACCATCCGTCAGGCCAGATCGGGTGACTGCGGGACGTACCTATGCGATGCAGTTGATGACTCAGCCAAGTTTAAAGTCAATGTGTCTGGTGAGTCCCATGCGAATCCGTGCACAGTTGTTTTTCTCCCGCGTCGTTCAGCGTCACTGTGGATAGTTTTAACATCCACCTGTTCTTCAGCTGACTTGTGCAGTTTGGTCTAGCTCAACAGTGGTTGCGTTTCACTTGGACTGGCAAGAGACCAAGCTGCAGTGACTGCTTACAAAGAAAAAATTTACATTAGTGTAACACCATCCACCACCTCAAGATGTTTCAAATCAATTTACAACCAATGAAATATTGTTGATGTGCAGTTTTTTTTTAAATTCATTCATGGGACATGGGCATTGCTGGCTAGACGGCATTTATTGCCCAGAGGGCAGCTTAGAGTGAACCACATCGCTGAGAGTCTAGAATCACATGTAGGCGAGACAAAGTAAGGATGGCGGTTTCCTTCCCTAAAAGACATTAGTGAATCAGATGGGCTTTTCCTGACAATCAACAATGGATTCACGGTAATTGTTAGACGTTTAATTCCAGATTTCTTTTTTTGAATTCCAATTCCTCCATCTGCTGCTGGATTCAAACCTGGGTCTCCAGAACATTACCTGAATCTCTGGATTAACAGCCAAGCAACAATACCATTGGGTTGATTTAGTGGGCGGCAGTGACAAGTTGGCAATGTCACTGGTCTGGTAAACCAGAACCCCGAATGTTGTGGGGCTGTGTTTCAATTCGTGCTATGACAGAGTAGCTGAATAGCAAGTGAAGGGATGACCTATAATCCAATTAATTGAGGCAAAGAGATAATTGCAAAAACTTATAAAATGAGGTGGTGCTGGACACAAACCAAATGGCTTGAATATGTAAAACATGAACATAGAACAGTACAGGCCCTTTGACCCATGATGTTGTGTTGACCTATTATCCTACTAAGATCAAGATACCCTGCATACCCTACATTTTACTATCCTCCGTGTGCCTATCCAAGAGTCGCTTAAAAGCCTCTAAAGTATCTGACTCCACTACCATTGCCAGCGGCGCATTCTATATACCCACCACTGTGTGAAGAACCTATGGCTGACATCTCCCCTACACTCTCCATTCACCTTAAAACTATGCCCCCTCATAATAGTCATTTCTGCCCTGGGAAAAAGCCTCTGACTATCCACTCTACCTATACCTCTATCAAGTCACCTGTCATCCTTCGCTCCGGTGAGAAAAGCCCTAGCTCACCCAACCTTTCCTCATAAGACCTCCCCTTTAGTCCAGGCAGCAAGCTGGTAAATCTCCTCTGCGCCCTCTCTCAAGCTTCCACATCTTTCCTGTAATGAGATGATCAGAACGAAATACCAACCTGTCCCCTGCAGAATGTGTAGCCCTCCGCTCCCTCCACTCCAATCCCAACCTCATCATCAAACCCGCAGACAAGGGAGGTGCATTTGTATTATGGCGCACTGACCTTTACATTGCTGAGGCCAGACATCAACTCTCCAACACCACCTCCTACCGCCCCCTGGATCATGACCCCACCCCCGAGCACCGAACCATCATCTCCCATACCATTCACGACCTCATCACCTCAGGTGACCTCCCACCCACAGCCTCCAATCTCATTGTTCCCCAAACCCGCACCACCCGCTTCCCAAAATCCTCAAACCCGCCTGCCCTGGTCGACCCATTGTCTCCACCTGCTCCTGCCCCACCGAACTCATCTCCACCTGTTGAGACTCCATTTTCTCTCCCTTGGTCCAGGAACTGGCTGCCTATGTCTGCGACATCACCTATGCCCTCCACCTCCTCCAGAACTTCCAATTCCCCGGTCCCCAACACCTCATTTTCACCATGGACTTCCAGTCCCTATAAACCAGCATTCCCCATGCAGATGGCCTAAAGGCCCTCCGCTTCTTCCAGCCCCGCAGACCCATCCAGACCCCTCCACCAACACCCTCATCTGCCTTGCCGAACTCGTCCTCACCCTTAACAACTTCTCTTTCACTTCCTCCCACTTTCTACAGACAAGGAGGGTGGCCGTGGGTACCCGCATGGGCCCAAGCTATGCCTTGCCTCTTTGTAGGTTACGCGGAACAGTCCCTCTTCCGTACCTACACTAGCCGTAAATCCCACCTCTTCCTCCATTCCATTGATGACTGTATCGGTGCCACCTCGTGCTCCCAAGAGGAGCTCAAACAGTTCATCCACTTCACTAACACCTTCCACCCCAACCTCAAGTCCACCTGGACCATCTCCAACACATTCCTCACCTTCCTGGACCTCTGTCTCCATCTCAGGCACCACCTAGAAACCGATGTCCATTTCACACCCACCAACTCCCACAGCTACCTAGAATACACCTCCTCCCACCCACCTTCCCACAAGAATTCCATCCCCTATTCCCAATTCCTTCGCCTCCGCCGCATCTGCTCCCAGGATGAGGCATTCCACTCCCGCACATCCCAGATTTCCACGTTCTTCAAGAACTGCAACATCCCCCCCCCACCATGGTGATCGAGAACGCCCTCGACCGTGTCTCCCGCATTTCCCACAACTCATCCCTCACACTCCGCCCCCACAATAACCGCCAAAAGAGAATCCCCCTTGTCCTTACATACCACCCCTCCAAACTCCGGATACAATGCATCATCCTCCGACACTTCCACCATCTACAATCCGACCCCACTACTAAAGACAGTTTTCCATCCTCCCCCTTGTTTGCTTTCCGGAGAGTCCACTCTCTCCGCGACTGCCTTGTCCGCTCCACACTCCCCTCCAACCCCACCACCCGGCACTTTGCCCTGCAACTGCAGGAAGTGCTACACTTGCCCCCCCACACCACCTCCCTCACCCTCATCTCCAGCCCAAAGATGACTTTCCACATCAAGCAGATGTTCACCTGCATATCCGCCAGTGTGGTATACTACATCCGCTGTACCCAGTGTGGCTCTCTCTCTACATTGCGGAAACCAAGCAGAGGCTTGATCATTTTGTACACCTGTATCAAGCCACCTCTTATCCTTCATCATTCTATAGAGAAAAGTCCTAACTCTCTCAACATTTCCTCATAAGACCTTTCCTCCATTCCAGGCAACATCCTGGTAAATCTCCTGTGCACCTTTTCCAGTGCTTCCACATCTTTCCTACAATGAGGCAACCAGAACTGGACACAATACTCCAGATGTGGCCGAACTAGGCTTTTGTATAGCTTAAATAGGATGTTGGCTGATCTGACATTCCTGATATCCACTTTCCTGCTGTGTCTGATAACCCTTGATCTCCTGACTGATCGAGAATCTATCTATCTCGGTCTAAAATATTTGCAAGGACTCTGCCCTCATAGCTCTCCGTGGCAAGGAGCTCCAAAGACTCCTGAACCTCAAGTATGGCAGATTTCCTTCTGTAAAGGGCGTTAGTGAACCTAATGGGGATTTATGACGATTGATGGTCTTCTTCGGTGTTGTCTGGTCAAAATCCTGGAATTCTATCCCTAAGAGCATGGTGGGTCAATCTACAGCACATGGATTGCAGCAGTTCAAGATAGCAGTGCACCACTACCTCCTCCAGGCAACTCGTGTTTGGCAGTAAATGCTGGCAAACCAGCAACACCTATATCCCATTGAGATTTTTAAAAACAGTTAACTGGTCACTACTGGCCTGGCTTTTTATTCCAGATTTCTTATTGAATTTAAATTCACCATATGTGGTGGGATTTGAACCCATGCCCTGAGAGCAATAACCTGGGTTTCTGGGTTATTAGTTTAGTCAGGAATCCTGTCATTGTTATCTGGTCTGGTCTACATCTGATCTCAGTCCCACAGGAACGTGGTTGATTCATAACTGCCCTCTGGTTAATTAGGGATTAGCAAATAATGCTAGCCCAAATAGTGATAACCACATCCCATGAAAGAATAATGCAAAAACTTTCTATCTTTATCTCATCATAAAAATTTTTCTTCTCTACTAATCTTTAGTCATTTTTTACTGTGTAGTAATCTTGTGATCGACCTTCATGTTTGCTCAGTTATATACTTTTCTTTAAGTTTGATAATATCTTCAACATTTTTGGTTCACAAATCTCACGGTTCCTCCCCCTGGAAATTTGCTTTCTTGATGGAATTTATCAGTTCTGTGTATTTTGAAATATCCCCATATATGTCTGCTGCTGCATCTCTATCAATTTATCCATTTTTCTAATTTTCTCATTCATTTTAGCTAGATTTCCTTTCATGTGTTAATAACTGCCCTTACTTAAATTTAAAAGGCTAGTCTTGAGCTGACTCTTCTCTGCTTCAAGCAAAATGTAAAATTCAGTTCAACGATAACAACTGCTACCTGGGGTACTGTCACTATGGGCTGCAATTTTTGCCCAATACCAGATCAAGTATAATCTGCCCTCTATTTAGCAGTAAAGTCTGCTGTTTGATAAAAGTATCCTGGAGACATTCTATAAACTTCTCATGTACTTTTATCCATGTGTATTTTCTCGTATGTATGTGGATTAAAGTTCTTTACAATCAATGCTCTACCTTGCTGAAAAGCTACCAGTGTTCGTTCTTTATACACCATGCAACTGAGTGTTCAGTAGTAAGGACCTGGGCGCAGCTCCCACAAGTGATTACGTGCCTTTGGCATTTCTTATCTCTATCCAAACCATTTCTATATCCTGGTTTTGAGACTTAATTTCATCCCTTTCTGTTGTGTGTGAATTAACAGGGCTACCCTGCTATGTTTTCCTAGCTTCCTAACTGTTAGACTTCAGGCCAAGAACATAATCATTTTACAGTTCTGATTGTTGTTTTCAAATCTCTCAAAGGTCATCCTCAGTTTATCTCTGTCATCTCTTCCAGACTGGCATCCCTCCAACTTCTCTGTGGCTTCCAGAATTTGGTTGCTTACCATCTAACCGTTCTGCTACCTGAGGCATAACCTCTGGAATTCCCTTCCTTTCGACCCTCCTTTTAATAATGTCCAACTCTTTGACCAGATTTTTTTTTTCATACCCTCTCCCATGAATGAATCACTGGCCAGGCCAACATTTATTACCATGTCTAGTTGCCCGGAGGGTGGTGAAGAGTCAGTTCCAGTCTGGAGTCACGTGTAGGCCCAGACTGGGTGTAGATTGCTGATTTCCTTCCCTAAAGGAGATGAGTGAACAAGGTGGGCTTTCTTCCCCATCAACAAATGATATCGCTTTCATAGTCATTATTAGACTCTTATGGCCAGAATTCTATTGAATTCAACTTCCACTTTTGCACCCGTGTTCCCCAGGAAATTACTTGTGTCTCTGGATTAAAAGGTTCATGGCTGATCTTTTCATGGCCTCAGTTCCACTTACCCACCCTCTCACCGTAACCCTCAATTGCTTTACCATTTTAAAAAAGTATCTTTCTTAGCTTTAAAAACATTCAAAGAGGAAGCTTCAGCTACTTTACTGGGGACAGAATTCCACTGGTTCACAACCCTTTGGGTGAAGAAAATGCTCCTCAATTCATTCCTAAGTATGGTCCCCCTCATTCTGAGGCTATGTCCTCTTGTCTTAGTTTCACGCACCAGTGGAAACAATCTAATCCCTTCGGCACGTCACTCACGCGTTGCCGACCCCCTCCCCACCAGGGGAGGTGGCGCCCCGTGCGTTTGCGTGCCGTCGGCAGCAGTTTAAAGACCCTCGTGTGTCCGCCTGTCGGTCCTCGTCGAGCTCGGTGCACCGAGCATCCTCGAAGGAAGCGCGTCCTGAGCGGCGCTGGGCTCTCTGCCTCCCGGTCACGGCGTCCGGGCGGTGGGTTCCCGCTCTGTTTCCGGCTCACCGCTTCCTTGCGGTGGGGCGAGCCGCTGTGCCCGTCGACGCGCTGTCGGCGGTCTGGCGGCAGAGATCCTGCCTCTGCCAGCTGCGTCGCGCGCGCCAGCACGGTCACGGACTCCGGTCGTTCTGAGAGCCGCGCACGCGCTCCGCCTCACGGGCGCCCTGGCCTTTGTCAAACCCTTTTCAATATTCTGACTTTTCCCGTTGAGGGGCGCGAGTTTCCGAACCCAAACCCCGCCGCGGGCCGCACCAGGATAGGACTCCCCCCCGGGCAGCGGGGAGTGTACATGCGGTCCGGGTCGTTTTCCTCTGGCGAGGGGAACGTGCCGAGAAAAGAGAACTCGTACAACTCTTAGCGGTGGATCACTCAGCTCGTGCGTCGATGAAGAACGCAGCCAGCTGCAAGAACTAATGTGAATTGCAGGACACATTGATCATCGACACTTTGAACGCACTTTGCGGCCCCGGGTTTTTCCCGGGGCTACGCCTGTCTGAGGGTCGCTTGGCAATCAATCGCACCCGCCCCTTGGCCGGGCGGGAGCGCGGCTGGATGTGTCGCAGAGGACACCGCTCCTCTCTCTCCCCCTAAATGCAGACTGCGGCGTCGGAGCGCTCGACCTTCTCCCGGTGCCCTGCTCATTCCCCCGTCGCGTCGTACGCCCACTCCGGGCCCGGCGCAGCGTCGGTCTGTGCTGCGGTAGCGGGGCCAGCACGGCTGTTGCCTTTCCCAGCATGGCTGTCGGTGGGCTTGCACGGCGACGTTGACCGCTTCGTCATTGGGATACGGTGCTGCCTCATGTGCTGAGCCCCGCCTGGCCGGGAAGGGGGGTCGGTCCTCGCTCCGTACGCCCGCACCCCCGACCGCCCACCCCACCCCGGGGGTGGGCCGGTAGTGACGGAAGTCAGAGGAGGGCTTTGTCGGCTGCTACAAACGTGCGCCTTGTGCGTGCGGGCACCACCGACGCCGACGCGGATTCGGCCGCCGGATCGATTGAGAAGAGGGAGTGAGATCAACACAGGCTGTTTGCCCGGGAGCTGCGGGGCGCCGCTGCCGTCGGCGGGGTTTGTCCTCGTCCTATGGCTGCGGGCCGGGGTGCGTTCAATCCTGTCCTCCGCAGGCGCCGGTGGCCTGGGTGTGCCTCTGCACGTCGCCACCCTCGGCCCAGCAGATACAGGAGGCGTTTGTCCCCCTCCGTGGACGGGGCACGGCAATCCACGCATGCGTGCGTGCCCGCTTCACCCGGCCGGTTCTGTGTCTCAGCACCGTGTGTTTTGTCTCCCTCTTACTCGCTCCCTGTTGGTCCGTCCGTCCGTCTGTCCGTGTGCTGTCCGCGAGTTGCCTGTGCTTGCATGGCCTTGGCTCTTTCTCCTCTTCCTCCGTGTACCCTACCCCCCTTGTGGTGGGGTGGTTGGGGAGGAGGTGCGGGAAACGGGACGGTGTCCGGAAGGAATGCTTGGCGCCGAGCACGGTCGGTGACGGCCGCGCCGGTCTGGTGAGGAGGCGCGTGCGCTGGCGCAGCCTCGCCACCCTCGTTCTGACTACGACCTCAGATCAGACGTGACGACCCGTTGAATTTAAGCATATTACTAAGCGGAGGAAAAGAAACTAACAAGGATTCCCCTAGTAACGGTGAGTGAAGAGGGAAGGGCCCAGCGCCGAATCCCCGCTCGCCTGACGGGCGCGGGAAATGTGGCGTACAGAAGACCCATCTTCTGACGATGCCGCGGGGCCCAAGTCCTCCTGATCGAGGCTTAGCCCGGGGACGGTGTGAGGCCGGTGGCGGCCCAGGGCTCATCGGGATGGCGTCTTCTCGGAGTCGGGTTGCTTGTGAAAAAAAAAAGTGGAAACAATCTCCCTGTTTCTAACTTAACTATTCTTGTTAAAATTTAGTATGTTTCTATAAGATCCCTGCTCATTCTTCTAAATTGCAATAAATATAATACCAGTGTCTTCAGCCTGTCCTCATAAACCAACCGTCTCATTTCTGGAAACAATGTACTGAATCTTCTCTACAAACCCTCCAGTGCCAGTACATCCTTTCTCAAGTAAGGAGACCATAACTGCACGCAGTAACCCAGGTGTGGTCTCACCAGCACTCCATACTGCTGCAACATAACCTCCTGCTTTTAAACTCAATCCCTCTAGCAATGAAGGATAAAATTCCATTTTCCTTCTTAATTACTGTTGTATCTGCAAACCAACATTCTCCAATTCATGCACAAGGACACCCAGGTCCCTCTGCATGGCAGCATGCTGCAGTTTTTTATCTAGCCATACAATAGCCCCTTTTATTATTTATCCTATCAAAATAGATGAGATCAGATTCATCAACATTGAATTCACTTCCAGACCTTCATCCACTCACATAATCAATATCCCCCTGCAAACTTCCAGAGCCCTGTACACACTTTGCTCTACCACTCAACTTAGTGTCATCTGCAAACTTTGACACGTTACACATGGTCCCCAACTCCAAATCATCTATGTAAGAGTCTAATGAAAATATGACTGTGCCATCACCTCCCCGGTTATTTTATTGGTCATTAATAAAGACAGTCATGAATATAGAGAAGCTTCTTAATGCAGAAGGTGGAAGATTGTGGTATTCACTTTGACGTGGTGTGAATGAAGTAACAAGTACAAATACATTGATGGCAGAACTTATGGGTAGGCAAAGAATTGATAGTTATGCAGAAAAGGGTGAGATGTAAAAGTATGGAAAGGCATTCTTCTGGTGAACTGGAACCATCAGTGACTCAACAGCCTATTTCAGTGTTGTAAACTTCTCTGTAACTGTATGTAAACATATTGATCATGTGTTCTAATATGTTCGCGTGTCTCATGTTAACTTGAGTTTGATTGCACATCTTGAGACAGCTCTACAGAGAGAGAAGTGCTAAATAAATGCATGTTCTTGTTACAGAACACCATTAAAATGACTCTTCCCTGCTTCTATCTACAGAGCCACCGGTCAAGATAATTAGACAGATTGAGGGTCCGAGAGAGCACAAGTACTTGACTTCCGAGGATGTTACACTCCAATGTGAACTGACTCGGCTGGAAGGTGTTGCCAAATGGTACAAGGATGGGGAGAAAGTAGTGGAAAACAAGAGGATCTCCATTGGGAGTGAAGGAACATTCCGGTCACTGCGAATACTGGATGCTCAGATAACAGACTCGGGAGAGTACCTCTGTGATGTACAGAGTGACAGCATTGTATTCACAGTGTGCGTGGAAGGTAACAAAGCTTGATCTCAGTGCCCTCAACTATCTAAGCTTGGCCCTGACCATAACCAAAGTCAGGGTGCTGTTTGATGCTGAACTCAGCTTCCAATCCTTTCTGCTGTCCATCAGAAGGACACCCACCTCCATCTGTGTACTGCCACCACTACTTCCTTAACCTGACGGTTACTGACACTGTGCTGCATGCCTCTGACATCTCTTAGTTTCTCATCTTCTGTCCTCCATATTCTCCAGCTCATCCAATTTTCTCTGCTCTGTATCCAAACTGCAGTAAGCCTATTCGCCAATTAGCTCCTGTGTTCATCAACTTGCTGTATCAAGAGATTGAGCACTCCTGGCATCAGGACTTTACAAAGATGAAGTTAAATTAAGATTAAAACCAGAATAATGGAATATAAATGTTGGATTCAGACTTATAGTTGCTCATTTTGGTTGAGGAATTTCTTGTCTCTCTGGTCCTCTCTGACCCTGAATGTGGCCCCTTGCTGCCCCCTTCCTTACCAGTGCCATCTGCTGTTGAAGGCTCCAGTCTTAAACGGATGTAAATTAAGAGTAGGCCATTCAGCCCCTCAGATCTGCTCCTGAATATTGCGACAGTTTTGGCCTCCTTTTCTGATGAAGGATGCTCTTGCTCTCGAGGGAGTGCAGTGAAAGTTTACCAGGCTGATTCCGGGGATGGCAGATTTGACGCATGAGGAGATATTGACTAGGTTCGGAGTTTTTTGCTAGAATTCAGACAAATGAGGGGGGATCTTACAGAGAATTATAAAATTCTAAAAGGACTGGACAGGGTAGATGCAGGGAGAGTATTCCCAATGATGGGTGTGTCCAGAAGCAAGGGTCACAGTATGAGGATTCAGGATAGACGATTTAGGATGGAGATGAGGAGACATTTCTTCACCCAAAGAGAGGTGAGCCTGTGGAATGCATCATCACAGGAAATAGCTGATACCAAGCCATTGAATGTATTCAAGAGGTGGCTAGATATAGCACTTGAGGCGAATGGGATCAGTGGTTATGAGAAAGCAGCATTAGGCTATTGAGTCAGATGATCAGCCATGACTGTGAAGAATGGTGGAAGAGGCTCAAAGGGCCAAATGGCCTCTTTCTGCTCCTTTCTTCGAATTTTCTATTTACATTTTCATTTTTCATTAAATTTTCATTTACAATGAGACCATGGCTGATCTGATTACACCCCATTCCCAAAATAACTTTTATAGCATTTCACACCTTTGGTTATCAAGAATTTATTTACTCCACCTGATAAACATTTAAAGGCTCTGCTCCCCTTGCTACTTCAGGAACAGAATCACACAGACCCATAACTGCCTGTGAGAAAATAACTTTTTCAGCCCCGTTACTGTGGTTTTGGAGTCACATGTAGGCCAGACCAGGTAAACAACAATATTGAACCAGATAGATTTTCCCTGACAATCAACAATGGTATCATGGTCATCAACAGACGTTCAATTCCAGTGTTTTGATGGATTCAATTTCAACGTCTGCTATGGTGGTATTCAGTCCCAGGGCCCCAAGATATTACCTGGAGTAATAGTTTGCTGATAACACCACCATGCCATTACTGCCTCTGGTTACCTAATTGGTCATTGATAAAGGCAGCTACAAATGCATTGAAGCTTCTCAACTAGAAAGTCAGGAGAATGTGGAACTCACTCACTCCTTCACAGAGTCAACGAAATGATGAGTGCAGATACATTTATGGAGGACCTATGTGTGATGCAGAAAGGGTACTATGTAATGGTTTGGGAGGATGTACTCGTGAACTAGCGCCAACAGAGTCATGATAGATTGCATAGCCTATTCCTGTGTTGTAACTCTGTGTAATTGCACGTAAAAGTATTGATACCTGTCTGATATGTTCATGTGTCTTGGTGTTAACTTGAGTTTAATTGTACATCTTGAGCCAGCTGCATAAGATAGAGGTGGCAAATAAATTTATATTCTTGATATTGAATGCACCATTAAACTAACGCCTCTCTGGTTCTATCTGCAGTGCCACCGGTTGAGATAATCAGACAGACTGGGCGTCCAGCAAATCACAAGTACTTGACTTCCGAGGACATCATGCTCCAGTGTGAGCTGTCTCGGCCGGATGGTGTTGCCACATGGTACAAGGATGGGCAAATGGTGTTGGAAAATGAGAAGATCTTCATTAGGAGGGAGGGAACGTTGCGGTCACTGTGTATACTGGATGCTCGGACGATAGACTCAGGAGAATACCTCTGTGATGTCCAGAATGACAGCATTGGATTCAGAGTGCATGTGGAAGGTAACACAAATCGAGCTCAGTGCCCTCAACTTAAACCTGACCATTCCTAATCTCGCGATTCTGCTTGACCCTGACCTCCACTTCCAATTGCTTCTCCTCTCCATTACAAAGGCCCTGACTTCCACCTGTGTAATTTCGCCCGTCTCTAGTCCTTTCTTAACCGTTACTGATAGCATGCTGCATGCCTCTGGCATTTTCAAAAACGACTGTTCCAATGTTGTCTTCTTGGTTTTCCACTGTGCATCCTCCAATCATCAGTTCATCCAGTATTCTCCCATCCCTATCAAATTGCACCAATTCTCTTCACCCGTCATCTCCAATGCTGAGAAACTTATTCTATTGAGGGATTGAAGCAAACAGGTCGCCCAAAGATCATGAAGCAGTGTTTCTTTATTTTATTGTCATCAAATCTTTGAAAACTTGAAATTAAATTGAAACTAAACTAGTGAAATGGACTATTTACATTTAGATTGAGATTATAATTCTCATTTTGGTTGAGAAATCTTTTATCTCTCTCTCTGTCTGTTTATTTGGCTGTGTCCTTGAATTAGGCCTTTTCCTGACATTGATATGTCTTTGTAAATCAGATCTGTAAGGGATTCTGATCTATTGGGCCAGTGGTCTCAGGAGTGGTGGATGGAGTTGAATTTGGATTAATGTGAACTATTACATTTTGGTAAGACAAACATGGACAAAATGTATACAGTTAATGGTCGAGCCCTGGCTAACATTCTCAAGCAAAGATACTAACGGGTTCAGGGGCCTGATGAACGTATGATGAACAGCTAAGGATCCTGGGATTGTACTCATTAGAGTTTAGAAGGTTGAGGGGAGATCTATTAGAAACTTACAAGATAATGTATGGTTTAGAAGGGGTGGACGCTAGGAAGTTGTTTCCATTAGGCGGGGAGACTAGGACCCGTGGGCACAGCCTTAAAATTAGAGGGGGTAAATTTAAAACTGAAATGAGACGACCTTTCTTCAGCGAGAGAGTGGTGGGCTTGTGGAATTCATTGCCGTAGAGTGCAGTGGAGGCCAGGACGTTGGATGCCTTCAAGGCAGAGATCGACAAATTCTTGATCTCAAAAGGAATCAAGGGCTACGGGGAGAGTCCAGGGAAGTGGTGTTGAAATGCCCATCAGACATGATTTAAAATGGCGGAGTGGACTTGATGGACCGAATGACCTTACTTCCACTCCTATGTCTTATGGTTGTACAGGATGTTGTTGTGGCCACTTTTGGAATACTGTATACAGTTCTGGTTGCCCTTTTATAGGAAGGATATTATTAAATTGGAGGATTCAGAGAGGTTTGCGAGGATGTTACCTCGACTGGAGGGTTTGAGATTTAAGCAGGGGATGGATAGGCTGAGATGTTTTTCATTGGAATGTAGGAGTTGAGGAGTGACCTTATGAAAGTTTATAAAATCATGAGGGGCATAGATAACGTGAATAGCAAAAAATAAGCCTGCTCCGCGATTTAACATGATTGTGAGTGATCTTATCCTGGTCTCAACTCCACTCTTCTTCTGGCTCCTCATCGCCCTTTATCCCCTTTTCATCACCTTTTTCATCAGAAACATATCTATTTCTTTCTTGAATCTGTTGATTGATTCTACTTGCTCTGCGCTCTGGGGCAGTGAGTTCCACAGATTCGGAACCCTCTGAGAAAAACAGTTTCTCCTCACCTCTGTTTTAAACCTACCTCCTCTCACTCAATATCTATGACCTCTTGTTGAAAGCTGCCCCACAAAGAAGAACATCTGTTCAACATTCACCTTATCAATCCCCTTTAACATTTTGAAAGCCTCAATCAGGCCTCCCCTCATTTTTCTGAACTTCGGCGAGTATAAGCCCACGCTATTCAACTGCTCCTCATATGACTTCCCTTTCAGCCCTGGAATCAACCTGGTCAACCTCAACTGGTGCCACCTCATCCTTCCCCAAGTAAGGAGACCAAAACTGGACAAAATATTCCAGGTGGTCTCACCAACACCTTATATACTGATAACAACACTACTTTTATAATCCAGCCTTTTGCAATAAATGCTGAAATTCAGTTTGAGATAATAAGGTGTACAGCTGGATGAACACAGCAGGCCAAGCAGCATCAGAGGAGCAGGAAAGCTGTCATTTCAGGCCTGGACCCTTCTTCAGAAATTCCAGATCCGAAACATCCAGGTATACACCTTGTTATCTTAAATTAAATCCTAGCATTTAATACATAATGCACCTCCATACCCACTATGTAATTAATGCTGAAGGACATACAAATCCCTCTGCACTCATGCACTTTAAATCTGCTTCCTGGGCAGCACAGTGGCTCAGTGGTTAGCATGAGACTGCCAGAGACTCAAGTTTGATCCCACCTTTTGGTGGCTGAATGGAGTTTGTATACCCTGCCTGTTTCTGCCTGTGTGCTCTGATTTCCTCCCACGGTCCAAAGTTGCGCAGGTTGGATGGATTGGCCATGCTAAATTGCCCATAGCTTCTAGGATGCAGAAGCTAGATGGATTAGCCGTGAAAAATCCAGGTGCGGGTCTGGGTGGGAAGTTGTTAGGAGGGGTCAGTGTGGACTCAGTGGGCCCAATAGCTGTCTTCCACACGAGAAATTCTATCATTTAAACATTAATCTGCTTTTACTTTTCCAGCCAAAATGGACAACCTTGCGTCTAGAATCATAGAGGCATACAGCACAAAAACAGACCCTTCGGTCCAACCAATCCATGCTGACCATAATCCCAAACTAGACTAGTTTCACCTGCCTGTGCTTGACCCATATCCCCCCCCCCAGACTTTTCTTATTCATGTATATGTGTAAAATGTCTTTTAAACGTTGTAACTGTACACACATTCACCACTTCCTCTGGAAGTTCATTCCACACACAAACTACTCTCTGTAGAAACGTTGCTACTCATTTCATTTCTAAATCTTGCTAGCCTTGAAATCCCCCACCATAGGGGAAAAGGCATCTACCATTCCACGCCCTTCGTGATTTTAAAAACGTCTATAAGATGACTACTCAACCTCCTACACTCCAGTGAAAAAGTATCCAGTCTTTTCCTATAACTCAAACATTCCATTCCTGGCAACTTCCTGATAAATCTTTTTTGAATCGTCTGTAGCTTGTTAATAACCTCCATATTACTGGGTAATCAGAACTGGAGACAGTACTCCAAAGGGGCCTCACCAATGTGCTGTACAACCTCAACGTGACTTTCTAATGCGTATGCTCAAAGGTCTGGAAAGATGGGGTGGTGGTTGACCCTGAGCTCAGCTTCCAATTCCTTCTCCTCTCCATCACAAAGACGCTTCCCTCAAGTCCTTCCTTAACCTGACTGTTACTGATACCATGCTACGGGCCTCTGTCCCCTCCAAACTCAACAGTTCCAATGTTTTCCTCATGGTTTCCCAACATCCATCGTCCATAAATTCAGATAATCCAATATTCTCTGCTCTGTGATAACAAGGTGTAGAGCTAAATGAACACAGCAGGCCTAGCAGCATCAGAGGAGCAGGAATGCTGACATTTCGTGCCTAGACCCTTCTTCAGAAGTGGGGGAGGGGTAGGGCGTTCTGGAATAACTAAAGAAAGAGGGGGAGGCGGATTGAAGATGGATAGAGGAGAAGATAGGTGGAGAGGAGACAGACCGGTCAAAGAGGAGGGTATGGAGCGAGTAAAGGTGAGTGTAGGTGGGGAGGTAAGGAGGAGAAAGGTCAGTCCGGGGAGGACGGACAGGTCAAGGGGGCAGGATGAGGTTAGTAGGTAGGAAATGGGGGTGTGGTTTGAGATGGGAGGAGGGGATAGGTGAGAGGAAGAACAGGTTAGGGAGACAGGGACGAGTTGGGCTGGTTTTGGGATGTGGTAGGGGGAGGGGAGATTTTGAAGTTTGTGAAGTCCACATCGATACCATTGGGCTGCAGGGTTCCCAAGCGGAATATGAGTTGCTGTTCCTGCAACCTTCAGGTGGCATCATTGTGGCACTGCAGGAGGCCCAGGATGGACATGTCATCTGCGGACTGGGAGGGGAGTTGAAATGGTTCGTGACTGGGAGGTTCAGTTGTTTATCGCGATCTGAGCGTAGGTGTTCTGCAAAGTGGTGCCCAAGCCTCCACTGATTTTCTCTGATGTAGAGGAGGCCACAACGGGAACAGCGGATGCAGTATACCACATTAGCAGACGTGCAGGTGAACATCTGCTTGATGTGGAAAGTCTTCTTGGGGCCTGGGAGAGGGATGAGGCGGGGAGGTGTGGGGGCAGATGCATCACTGCGGTTGCAGGGAAAAGTGCCGGGTGAGGTGGGGCTGGAGAGGAGTATGGAGCGGACAAGGGAGCCACGGAGAGAGTGGTTCCTCCAGAAGGCAGATAAGGGTGGGGATGGAAAAATGTCTTTGGTGGGGTCAGATTGCAGATGGCTGAAGTGTCAGAGGATGATGCAATAGACTCACACAGCTACCTAGAATACACCTCCTCCCACCCACTTTCCTGCAAAAATGCCATCCCCTATTTCCAATTCCTTTGCCGTTTTTCCAGTTTTTTACTGTTTAACTCCCTTTTACTGTTGCTGCCACCAAATTGGATGATTATTAACATTGAATTCATCTACCCACCTTCGCCCACTCACTTAAAATGCCTCCTCTTCACACTTTGCTCTATCACTCATCTTGGTGTCATCCACAAAGTTTGTCACACTAAACATGGTCCCCAACACCAACCACCTATGTAATAGTCTTATGGTAATACCACCATTCCATCACCTCCCTGGTTATCTTATTGGTTGTTAATAAAGGCAGTCATGAATATAGACAAGCTTTTTAAAGCAGAAAGTGGGAAGAATGTGGAACTTGCTTCCTCAAGGAGTGAATGAAATGATTAGCACAGATACATTTCTGGGGAACCTATGGGTGAACAAAAAATTGGTGATACAGAAAAGTGGAGGTGTAAAGGTATGGATAAGTGTTCTTCTGGTGAACTAGAACCAACGAGTCACAATGGCCTAATTCTGTGTTGTAAATCTCACTGTAGCTATGTAAAGGTATTGATCATCTGTTCTAATATGTTTGCGTGTCTTGTGTTAACTTGAGTTTGATTGCACACCTTGAGACAGCTCGACAAAGGTAGAGGTGTTAAATAAATGCATGTTCTTGTTATAAAATCACCATTAAACTGACACTTCCCTGCATCTGTCTGCAGAGCCACCGGTCAAGATAATTAGACAGATTGAGGGCCCGAGAGAGCACAAGTACTTGACTTCCGAGGATGCTACACTTCATTGTGAGCTGACTCGGCTGGATGGTGTTGCCAAATGGTACAAGGATGGGGAGAAGGTGGTGGAAAACAAGAGGATCTCCATTGGGAGTGAAGGAACATTCCGGTCACTGCAAATACTGGATGCTCAGATAGCAGACTCGGGAGAGTACCTCTGTGATGTACAGAGTGACAGCATTGTATTCACAGTGTGCGTGGAAGGTAACAAAGCTTGGTCTCAGTGCCCTCAACTATCTAAGCTTGACCCTGACCATTCCCAAAGTCAGGGTGCTGCTTGATGCTGAACTCAGCTTCCAATCCTTTCTGCTGTCCATCAGAAGGACACCCACTTCCATCTGTGTACTGCCACGAGTGCTTCCTTAACCTGACGGTTACTGACACTGTGTTGCATGCCTCTGATATCTCCAAACCTCCACTTAGTTTCTCATCTTCTGTCCTCCAAATTCTACAGCTCATCTAATATTCTCTGCTCTATATCCAAACTGCACTATTCACCAATTGGCTCCTGTGCGCATCAGCTTACTGTGTCGAGTAATTGAGCACCCACATGGCCCAATGAATGTGAAGCAGTGTTTCTTTATTCTCCTGGCATCAGGCCTGTATGAACTTAAATTGAGTAAAATGAGGGAAATGGGGCATTGACATTGGCTTCTAACAATACTTGATCATCTTGCTGAACAAATTTTTTTGCCCCTCTGTCTGTCTGATCCTCTCTGTCCCTGAATGTGGTCTCTTGATAAACCTTTGTGTAAACCGTGGCTGTAGGTTCAATTTGGCTCCCTTGCCGCCCTTCCTTACTGGTGCCACCTGTTGTTGGAGGCTCCAGTTCTTGTAAGCATGTAAATTAAGAGTAGGCCACTCAGCCCCTCAGATTTGCTCCTGAATATTGTGTGCAGTTTCAGTCTCCTTTTCTGAGGAAGGATGCTCTCACTCTCGAAGAAGTACACAACGGTTTATCAGGCCGATTGTGGGGATAGCGGGCTTGACATATGAGGAGAGGTTGACTAGTTTGGGATTGTTTTTCCTAGAGTTCAGACAAATTAGGGGGCATCTGATAGAGAATTATAAAATTCTAACAGGAGTGGATAGGGTAGATGCAAGGAAAATGTTCCTGATGGTGGGTGTTTCTAGACCCAGGGTTCACAGTATGAAGATTCCGGGTAGATGATTTAGGACAGAGACGAGACATTTTGTCATCCAAAGAACGATGAGCCTGTGGAATTCGTTACCACAGCAAGTAGTTTTTTAAAATTCATTCATGGGATGTGAGCGTCGCTGGCTGGACCAGCATTTATTGCCCATCCCCAAATGCCCAGAGGGCAGTTAAGAGTCAACCATATTGCTGTGGGTCTGGAGTCACGTATAGGCCAGACCAGGTAAGGATGGCAGACTTGCTTCCCTGAACATAGAACATTACAGCACAGTACAGGCCCTTCGGCCCTCGATGTTGTGCCGACCTGTCATACCGATCTCAAGCCCATCTAACCTACACTATTCCATGTACGTCCATATGCTTATCCAATGACGACTTAAATGTACCTAAAGTTGGCAAATCTACTACCGTTGCAGGCAAAGCATTGCATTCCCTCACTACTCTCTGAGTAAAGAAACTACCTCTGACATCTATCCTATATCTTTCACCCCTCAATTTAAAGCTATGCCCCCTCGTGCTTGCTGTCACCATCCTAGGAAAAAGGCTCTCCCTATCCACCCTATCTAACCCTCTGATTATTTTATGTGTTTCAATGAAGTCACCTCTCAACCTTCTTCTCTCTAATGAAAACAGCCTCAAGTCCCTCAGCCTTTCCTCGTAAGACCTTCCCTCCATACAGGCAACATCCTAGTAAATCTCCTCTGCACCCTTTCCAAAGCTTCCACATCCTTCTTATAATGCGGTGACCCGAACTGTACGCAATACTCCAAGTGCAACCGCACCAGAGTTTTGTACAGCTTCACCATAACCTCATGGTTCCGGAACTCGATCCCTCTGTTAATAAAAGCTAAAACACTGTACGCCTTCTTAACAGCCCTGTCACCCTGGGTGGCAACTTTCAAGGATCTGTGTACAAGGACACCGAGACCTCTCTGCTCATCTACACTACTAAGAATCTTACCATTAGCCCTGTACTTTGCCTTCTGGTTACTCCTAATAAAGTACATCACCTCACACTTGTCTGCATTAAACTCCATTTGCCACCTCTCAGCCCAGCTCTGTAGCTTATCTATGTCTCTCTGCAACCTACAGCATCCTTCATCACTATCCACAACTCCACCAACCTTAGTGTCGTCTGCAAATTTACTAACCCATCCTTCTACGCTCTCATCCAGGTCATTTATAAAAATGGCAAACAGCAGTGGACCTAACACCGACCCTTGCGGTGCTCCACTAGTAACTGGTCTCCAGGATGAACATTTCCCATCAACTACCACCCTCTGTCTTCTTTCAGCAAGCCACTTTCCGATCCAAACTGCTATATCTCCCACAATTCCGTTCCTCTGCATTTTGTTCAATAGCCTATTGTGGGGAACCTTATCGAACGCCTTGCTGAAATCTATATACACCACATCAACCGGTTTACTCTCATCTACCTGTTTGGTCACCTTCTCAAAGCACTCAGTAAGGTTTGTGAGGCATGACCTTCCCTTCACAAAACCGTGCCTTCTATCCCTAATCAATTTATTCTTTT
Source organism: Stegostoma tigrinum (assembly GCF_030684315.1). Classification (NCBI taxonomy): domain Eukaryota; kingdom Metazoa; phylum Chordata; class Chondrichthyes; order Orectolobiformes; family Stegostomatidae; genus Stegostoma; species Stegostoma tigrinum. The sequence goes on from NC_081360.1 coordinate 102,338,814, forward strand.
CTAGATGATTATAAATCCTATCCCTTATAACCTTTTCCAACACTTTACCAACAACTGAGGTAAGGCTCACTGGTCTATAATTACCAGGGTTATCTGTACTCCCCTTCTTGAACAGGGGAAGGTCATTATTGAACCGGATGTGTTTTTTGTGGCAATCAGCAATGGATTCATGGTTATCACTAGATTCTTAATACCAGATTATTATCTAATTCAAATTCCACCATCTGCCATGGCAGGATTCCAACCCATGTCTCCAGAACATTACCTGCATCTCTGGATTAATAGTCCAGCGATAATACCATTCGGCCATCGCCAACCCTAAAACTGTTAAAACATTGTATGTATGCAAGAGGCAGCTCGATATGGCACTTAGGGCGAATGGGATCAGTGGTTGTGGAGAGAAAGCGGGATTAAGCTAATGGGTTGGATGATCAGCCATGATCATGACAAATGGCAGAACAGTCTCGAAGGGCCAAATGGCCTCCACCTGCTCCTGTCTTCTGTGTTTGTGATTCCATACAATGAGATCATGTCTGATCTGAATACTCCCCATTCCCAAAATATTTTTTACAGCATTTCACTCCCTTGGTTATCAAGAATGTATTTACTCAAAGACTCTGCTTCCCTTGCTACTTTAGGAACAGAATTCCATAGTCATAACCTTCTGTGAGAAAATAACTTTTACAGCCTCATTACTGTGCGTTTGGTGTCACGTGTAGACCAGACCAGGTAAACGATAACATTGAGGCAGATGGGTTTTCCCTGGCAATCAACAGTTGTATCATGGTCATCAATAGATTTTTAATTCCAGGGTTTAATTGAATTCTAGTTCCAACACCTACTATGGTGGCATTCAGTTCCAGGGCCACAAGACATTACCTGGAATAATAGTCTGCTGATAATACTGTCATGCCATCGTTGCCCCTGATTAGATAATTGTTCATTAATAAAGACAGCTATGAATATATAGAAGCTTCTCATCTAGAAAGTCGGGAGAATGAGGGTGAGATGTAAAGGTATGGGGTATGTTCTTGTGAACTAATGTCATGAGAGTCAGTATGGATTGAATGGCCTATTTCTGTGTTGTAAATTTCTGTGTAATTGCACGTAAGAGTATAGATCCGATATGTTCACCTGTCTTGGTGTTAACTTGACTTTATTTGTACATCTTGAGCCAGCTGTACAAGATAGAGGTGGTAAATAAATTCATATTCTTGTTTTGATGCACCATTAAACTAACGCCTCTCTGGTTCTATCTGCAGAGCCACCGGTTAAAATAGTCAGACAGACTGGGGGTCCGGCAGATCACAAGTACTTGACTTCCGAGGACATTATGCTCCAGTGTGAGCTGTCTCGGCCGGATGGTGTTGCCAAATGGTACAAGGACGGGGAAATGATGTTGGAAAACAAGAGGATCTCCATTAGCAGGGAGGGAACGTTGTGGTCACTGCATATACTGGACGCTCAGATGACAGACTCGGGAGAATACCTCTGTGATGTCCAGAATGACAGCATTGTATTCCAAGTGCATGTGGAAGGTAACACAAATTGAGCTCAGTGCCCTCAACTGTCTGAATTTAAACCTAAGCATTCCTAATCTCAGGATTCTGCTTAATCCTGAGCTCAGCTTCCAATCCCTTTTCCTCTCTTTTACAAAGTCTCCGTCTTCCACCTGTGTAATTTCTTGTTCTTTCTTAACCTGACTGTTATTGACAGCATGCTGCCTGCCTCTGTCTCTTCCAAAAGCAGTCGCTTCAGTGTTGTCCTCTTATTTTCCACTGTCCATCTTCCATAATCTTCAGTTCATCCTGTCTCTATCAACCTGCACCAATTCTCTGCACCAACATCTCCTGTGCTTAGAAATTTATTCTGTTGAGGGGGATTGAAGCAGCTAGATGGCCCAAAGATCATGAAGTGTTTCTTTATTCTACTGACATCGGGTCTTTAAAAGCCTGAAGTTAAATTGAAACTAAACTAGTAAAATAGTTTAAATACATTGGATTGAGACTGTAGTTCTCATCTTGGTTGAGGAATCTTATCTCTTTCTCTCTCTCTGTCTCTCTCTCTCTCTGCCTCTCTCTCTCTCTGCCTCTACCCTTGACTGAGGCCTTTTCCTGACATTGATATATCTTTGTGCAAATCAGATTTGTAAGAGATCCTGATCTATTGGGCCCATGATCTAAGGAGTGGCAGATGGAGTTTAATTTGGATTAATGTGAGATTTTTGGTAAGACGAACAAGGACAAAACATATACCGTTGATGGTAGGGCCCTGGCTGGAAAGATCAAGGGATTCAGTGGCCTGGTTCTATGAAAGTTGTGGTAAAGGTAGACAAGGTGGTTAAGAAGGCATATAGCATGTTTGCCTTCATTGTTCAGACCATTGAGTATCAGAGTTGGGATGCCATGTTGAGGTTGTACAGGATATAGTTGTGGCCACTTTTGGAATACTATAAACAATTCTGGTCTGATGAAGGGTCTAGGCCCGAAACGTCAGCTTTTGTGCTCCTGAGATGCTGCTTGGCCTGCTGTGTTCATCCAGCTTCACACTTTATTATCAACAGCTCTGGTTGCCCTTTTATAGGAAAGATATTATTAAATTGGAGGGTTCAGAGAGGTTAACAAGGATATTGCTGAGACTGCAGGGTTTGAATTATAAGGAGGGGATGGATAGGCTAGAACTTTTTTCACTAGAGAGTAGGAGGTTGAGAAGTGACCTCGGAAAAGTTTGTAAAATCCTGAGAGGCATAGGTAAGGTGATGAACAAAGATCCTTACCCTGGGATGGTGTAGTTCAAACTAGGGGGCATATTTTTAAAGTGAGAGAAGAAAAGTTTAGAAGGGACCTGAGCGGTACTGTGTTCACACGTGGAATGAACTGCCAGATGAAGTGGGTAGATGTAGTTATAGCATTTAAAAGACGTTTGGGCAGCGACTTGAATAGGGAAATATTAGAGGGATATGGTCTGCATGCAGGCAAGTGGGATAGTTTAGTTTAGGAAACTTGATCTGCATGGATTGGTTGGACCAAAGGGTCTGTTTCCATGTTGTTTGTCTCTTTTGACTACTGTCTGGGTCCCCTGCTGCCTTCCCTCACCCTTGCACCTGCTGTTGGAGGCTGCAGTACTTTATATCATGCAAATTAGGATTAGGAATTAGCCACAGCCCCTCAGCTCTGCTCCTCTGCACATTAAGATTTTGGCTGATCTGAGGGCTCCCTGTTCCCACCAACACCTTTGTAACAGTTCACCCCTTCCTTATCAAGAATGTATTTACTGCAGCTGAATCACATTCAGAGACTCTCTTTCCAAAATGGCAAGGGAGGCAGAGTTTCAAGACGAATTACCCTCTCTAAGAATGGCTTTTTCAACCCTGTTGCTGTTCACCTGGAGTCATACATCAGCCAAAACCAAATAAGGACAGCTGATTTCTCCCATAAAAGACATTAGTAAACCACTGGGTCTTCCTGACAATCAACCACGGTATCATGGTCATCATTAGACTCTTAATTGCAGATCTTTATCAGAGTCAACTTGCCCCATCTGCCATGGTTGGATTCCGATGCAGTGTTCCCAGAACATTACCTAGATCTATGGATGAATAGGCTAGTGATAATATCACTAGCCCATTGCCTTTTGGGTTATCTTATTGATCATTAATAAAGGCAATGATGAAGATCGAGAAACATCTCGCCTAGAAAGTGGGCAAAATATGGAACTCACTCCCTGGATGCTTGGACGACCAACTCAGGAGAATAGTTCTGTGATGTCCAGAGTTTCAGCATTGTATTCAGAGTGCCTGTGGAAGGTAACAAAGCTCGGGCTCAGTGCCCTGTCTGAAACTTTCCCCAGACAGTTTCCTTATTGTTGCATGGTGAAAAGTATGGTCTCTAAGTTACCCTGCTTGCTAAGACCATCATAAATATGTTCCTCTCTGTGACGCAGAGCAATACCATACAGGCACTCACTCCAGAGTCACTGCCTGCTCGTTATGGGATAGGTGAAATTCTGTGGTTTCCTGATTGTCTGACACACTCTCCATCCTCACAGTCTATCATGCCATTGCTAACCCCTTCTTCCTCTCCAAGTTCCATTCCCAACTTTTCCAAACTCTGTGTTTGTCCCACTCGGTTTTTGCCCCTGTGCCCAAAACAAAAGTGTTCTGCTCAGAGTACAAATGTCACCGTATGTGACCCTGACTGTGGTTAAACTTTCCCTCCTCATGTTTCTCAACCTTTGACACATCGACCATCCTTTTCCAACCCCTCTCCTCAGTTGTCTATCTAGTGGGGTTCTTTCACTTGGTTCCCTTCTAATTCCTCACATTGTATCTAGAGCATTACCCTGAGTGGCCTCTGTTTGTGTTCATTCTCTATTATCTCTGGTGATCTCCAAGGATTAGTCATTAGTTCCCTCCTGTATCTCAGTTACATACTGACCCCAAAATAACATCATCTGAATTCACCATAGGCCAAGCAGCATCTCAGGAGCACAAAAGCTGATGTTCCGGGCCTAGACCCTTCTTCAGAGAGGGTTGCTGTCTGACGGGTGTAGGCCCGAAACGTCAGCTTTTGTGATCCTGAGATGCTGCTTGGCCTGCAGTGTTCATCCAGCTTCACACTTTGTTATCTTGGATTCTCCAGCATCTGCAGTCCCCATTATCTCTTATCTGAATTCACCAGGTCAGTTTTACACCAACGAAACTCAGCTCTTGCCCACTAGCAACTCAGTCAATTCTTTCTGTCCTTTTAACACTCTTCTTAAAGCTTCTCCCTTTCTCCAGGTTTGGTGTGTCCATCCAGATGTGGTTTAGTGCTGTTGTTACCAAATTATGTTTGGTAACAATGCTGTGAAGCATTCAAACATGTTTTACTGTGCAAAAGTGCAGTATAACCGCACAGTTTACAGCGAAATGATGTTGTATCAATGTAAGCTTTGCTGCGAAAGATGCTATGTAAGTGAAAAATTTTACTCTACAATCATGCTGTGTAAGTGCATCTTTTTACTGTCACTGGTGCTTTATAAATGCAAGAACTGTGCAAATGTGCCATAATAATTGCATGTTTTTTTCTGTCAAAGATGCTTTGTGAGAACACAGCACAGCACAGCACAGGTCCTTTGGCCCACTATGTTGTGCCAACTTATTATCCTACTCTAAAATCGAACTACGCTGCATACCCTACATTTTACTACCATAAGTTCAATTTTGTGATGTAAAGGTGCCATAATAATGTAACTTATTCTTGCTGTATAGCTATAAATCTCTGGCAAAAATGAAAGTCTCGATGACCCAGATGAAGCACATACTAAATTCTGATGGTTCATTCTTGATAAACTTAATGGCTTTCCTTCCAGATCCGCCCGTGATGATTGTTGGAAGCTCCCAGATCTTGGAAGATCGCAGTTTCATTGAATCTGAGACCATTGCCATGACGTGTAAACTATCCCGTCCAGATGTGCAGGTTTACTGGTACAGGGACGGGATGGAGCTGCAGCCCAGTGACAAAATCAGAATCGAATCACGGGGTCTGACACGGGAGCTGATGATCTTTGACTCCGAGCCATCTGATTCTGGACAATACGTCTGTGATGCTGGCTCAGACAAACTGACGTTTAAAGTGACTGTCACAGGTACAGGAAAAGGCAACAAAGCTACAGCTCATCTTAAATGTCCTGATTGTTTTTCAGTCCCCACATTGTCAAACAATTAGATGATAAGATGGAGGAGCAGTGGGCTATTTAGTCTGCTCTGCTATTCACTGAGGTGTGGCTGTTCTGATAATCCTTAATTCCACTCTCCCCCCTTTTCCCTAAACTCTTGACTCCCTTACTCATTAGAAACTGTCTGTCTCAGCCCTGAATACACTTAATGACCCAGCCTCAACAGCCCTCAGTGGTGAAGAGTTACACAGATTCATTACCTTCTGAGGGAGAAACCTTCCCAGTCTTAAATGTGCAACTCCTTATTCTGAGATTATGCCGTCTGGATCTAGATTTACAAGGGGAAATAACCTTTGCACATCTATCCTGTTAAGTCACACAAGAATTTTGTATGTTTCAATTAGGCTTCCACTCATTCTTCTCAAATCTTTTGACTCGATCTCTCCTCATAAGACAGTCTCTCCATACCCAGTATCAGCCTAGAGAACCTTCTCTGTACTGCCTGTATTGCTGATATGTCTTTCCTAAGATATGAGGACTAAAACTGTTTGCTGTATTCCACGTGTGGTCTGAGGTAATCATTCCATGCGTATGTCCTGTTACACACTGAATTTGGTGTTACTTTTTTGTAATTTGTGCACGTGGACTCCTAAATTCATCTGTTCCGTAGCTTTTGCAGTCTTTTTCCATTTAACTATTGTTCACCTCCACTAGTCTTTCTGCCAAAGTGCAGAATCTTACATTTCCCCACACTGTATTCCATCTGCCACATTTTTGCGTACTCACATAACCTGCCTATATATCTCTGCAAACTCTTTTTGTCGTTGTCATCATGTCTCCCCAATTTTGTCTCACCCATTTCCTTGGCCATTCACTTCCCTCAACCAAGTTATTATTAAGTATTGTGAATAATTGTAGCCCCAGAATTGATCCCCGTGGCACTCCAGTAGTTACAGGTTGCCATCCTGAAAATGTACCCCCTTATCCTAACTCTATCTTCTGGGTTAGCCAGTTCTCTATCCGGGCGAACGTGCTACCCTAACACGATGGACTCTTATTAAGTAACCTAATGTGTGGTACCTTTTCAAACACCTGAAAATCCAAATATATTACAATTACTGTTTTCCCTGTTCCTATCCTGCTTGTCATCTCCTCAAAAAATGCTAGTAAGTTTGTCAGGTGTGATTTCCCCTTTCTGAAGCCATGCTGACTCTACTTGATCATATTACCTATTTCTAAATGCTCTGCTATTACATCTTTTATAATGTACACTAACATTTTTCCAATAAAATAGCAAACATTAAGCTATCTGGCCTATGGTTATCTAGATATAGCAAGAACTGCAGATGCTGGTGTCTTCCATCTATTTTATCTTCCAGAACTGAGAAAGGGTCACCGGACCCGAAGCGTTGACTTCGATTTTTCTTTACAGATGCTGCCAGACGTGCTGAGCTTTTCCAGCAACTCCTATTTTGTTTGTGATATTTATGGACTTCAGTAAGGCATTTGATAAGGTCCCTCATGATAGACTGGTTAGTAAGATTAGGTAACACAGAATAGAGGCAAAACTAGCTACTTGAATACAGAACTGGCTCAAAGTTAGGTGGTGGTGAAGGGCTACTTTTCAGACTGGAGGCCTGTGACTAGCAGTCTGCCACAAGAATCCGTGCTGGGTCCACTGCTTTTCATCATTAAGATAAATGAGTTGGATGTGAACATAGGAGGTATGTTTAGTTAGTTTGCAGATGACGCCAAAATTGTAGGTATGTGTGGACAGTGAAGAAGGTTACCTCGGAGTAAAACGGGATCTTGATCAGATGAGCCAATGGGCTGTGGACTGGCAAACGGAGTTTAATTTAGATAAATGTGAAGTACTGCATTTTGCAAAAGTAAATCAGGGCAGGACTTATACCTAATGGTAAGGTTCTGCGGAGTATTGATGAACAAAGAGACCTTGGACTGTGTCCAATTTTGGGCCCCACACCTCAGGAAGATCATACTGGCCCTGGAGCATGTCCAGCAGAGATTCACACGGATGATCCCTGGAATAGTAGGTTTAACGTACGATGAACGGCTAAGGATCCTGGGATTGTATTCATGAGAGCTTAGAAGGTTGAGGGGAGATCTAATAGAAACTTACAAGATAATATATGGCTTAGAAAGGGTGGACGCTGGGAAGTTGTTTCCGTTAGGCGGGGAGACTAGGACCTGTGGGCACAGCCTTAAAATTAGAGGAGGTATATTTAAAACGGAAATGAGGAGACGTGTCTTCAGCCAGAGAGTGGTGGGCTTGTGGAATTCATTGCCGTAGAGTACAGTGGAGGCCGGGACATTAGAAGCCTTCAAGGCAGAAATCGATAGATTCTTGATCTCAGAAGGAATCAAGGGCTACAGGGAGAGTGCAGGGAAGTGGAGTTGAAATGCCCATCAGCCATGATTTAAATGGCGTAGTGGACTTGATGGGCCGCATGACCTTACTTCCACTCCTATGTCTGATGGTCTTATGGACTGCAGGTTCATAGTTCCTAGAAAGTGGAGTTGCAGGTGGATAGGTTAGTGAAGAAGTCATTTGGTATGCTTGCCTTTTTCGGTCAGTGCATTGAGTATAAGAGTTGGGATGTCATGTTGCGGCTGAAAAGGACATTGGTTCGGCACTTTTGGAAAACTGCGTGCAATTCTGGTCTCCCTGCTACAGGAATGATGTTGTGAAATTTAAAAGGTTCAGAAGAGACTTAGAAGGATGTTGTCAGGGTTGGAGGGTTTAAGCTATAGAGAGAGATTGAGTAGACTAGGGCAGTTTTTCCCCTGGAGCGTCAGGGGCTGAGCGGTGACCTTAGAGGTTTATAAAATCATGAGGAGCTTGGATAGGCTAAATAGGCAAGGTTTTTTGGGGCGGTGGAGTCCAAAACTAGAGGGCAATAGATTTAAGGTGAGATGAGAAAGACTTAAAAGGGATCTAAGGTGCAGCTTTTTCTCAGAGGGTAGTGCATTTTATGGAATGGGCTACCAGAGGAAGTGGTAGGTGATGGTACAATTACAACATTTAAAAGGCATCTGGATAGCTATATGAATAGGAAGGATTTAGAGGGATATGGGCCAAATGCTGACACATATGACTAGATTTATTTAGGATATCTGGTTGGCTTGGACAAATTGGACCAAAGGGCCAGTTTCTCTGCTGTATATCTCTCTGACTCCATAATTATTCTAATTAAGTTTAGCACAGTTGTTTCTGACATGTTTTTCTCTCTCTCACACTGAATGCTAAATTACAGCTTGGTATGGTCACTGTTTTCAAGGAGAGAGATCGTTTACTCTGAAATCATTTCTTAAATCTGCTTATTACAGATCTCCAGATCCAAAATAGCCCAACCTCTGGTTAAATCAACAGCGTATTGTTCTCGAAAACTGTCCAGAATACACTCTGTGAATTCTTCCTCATGGCTACCTCGGCCAATTGGACTTCCCGATCTACCTGAAGATTAAAGTCACCTGTTGATTAATCTACTGCCTTAATTACACATCCTCATTGTCCCTTCATTTATTCTGTTAGGGAACCTATACACTACTCCCACCAGTGACTTCTCCCCTTTTATTTCTTACCATCAGCCTATGGATTCTAGATAATCTGATTCAAGATCACTTCTTCCGATCATACCTGTTCTGTCTCGTATTAGCAATGCTATGCAACCACGCTGTTCTTCCTGCCTGTCCTTTTTAAAGAGCTACAAACTGCTGAATATTTAGTTCCCAGCTTTGATCTCCTTGTAACCATTTCTTCCTAATGGCTATTACGTTGTACCCATTAACCTGTATTCATTATTTTGTTCTAAAGCATGCATTTATTCAACTAAAGAGTGGTTAATTTTGCCTTTCCATTATTAGTATCCAGCAGCTCCAACAGCAACACACAACCCGTCCTGCCATCAGTATTCTCCTTTAATTGATTGATTAATTACTGTAATATTACAGCTCATAACACTTGAAGAAAGAGATAATGGGAACTGCAGATGCTGGAGAATCCAAGATATCAAAGTGTGGGGCTGGATGAACACAGCAGGCCAAGATGCTGCTTGGCCTGCTGCGTTCATCCAGCCCAACGCTTGAAGAAACCTCACTTTCGCATTTACTGTTATTCCTTTCAATTGTGTACTTCACAATTTAGTTTTAAGAATAGGGATTAAATAAAGGCTAGAGACCTAATTACAAAAAGAAGGTAATAAAATGTGAGGCTGGATGAACACAGCAGGCCAAGCAGCATCTCAGGAGCACAAAAGCTGACGTTTCGGGCCTAGACCGTTCATCAGAGAGGGGGATGGGGAGAGGGAACTGGAATAAATAGGGAAAGAGGGGGAGGCGGACCGAAGATGGAGAGTAAAGAAGATAGTTGGAGAGAGTATAGGTGGGGAGGTAGGGAGGGGATAGGTCAGTCCAGGGAAGACGGACAGGTCAAGGAGGTGGGATGAGGTTAGTAGGTAGCTGGGGGTGCGGCTTGGGGTGGGAGGAAGGGATGGGTGAGAGGAAGAACCGGTTAGGGAGTCAGAGACAGGTTGGACTGGTTTTGGGATGCAGTGGGTTGGGGGGAAGAGCTGGGCTGGTTGTGTGGTGCAGTCGGGGGAGGGGACGAACTAGGCTGGTTTAGGGATGCAGTAGGGGAAGGGGAGATTTTGAAACTGGTGAAGTCCACATTGATACCATGTGGCTGCAGGGTTCCCAGGCGGAATATGAGTTGCTGTTCCTGCAATCTTCGGGTGGCATCATTGTGGCAGTGCAGGAGGCCCATGATGGAAATGTCATCTGGAGAATGGGAGGGGGAGTGGAAATGGTTTGCGACTGGGAGGTGCAGTTGTTTGTTGCGAACTGAGCGGAGGTGTTCTGCAAAGCGGTCCCCAAGCCTCCGCTTGGTTTCCCCAATGTAGACGAAGCCGCACCGGGTACAGTGGATGCAGTATACCACATTGGCAGATGTGCAGGTGAACCTCTGCTTAATGTGGAATGTCATCTTGGGGCCTGGGATGGGGGTGAAGGAGGAGGTGTGGGGACAAGTGTAGCATTTCCTGCGGTTGCAGGGGAAGGTGCCGGGTGTGGTGGGGTTGGAGGGCAGTGTGGAGCGAACAAGGGAGTCACAGAGAGAGTGGTCTCTCCGGAAAGCAGACAGGAGAGGGGATGGAAAAATGTCTTGGGTGGTGGGGTCGGATTGTAAATGGCGGAAGTGTCGGAGGATGATGCGTTGTATCCGGAGGTTGGTAGGGTGGTGTGTGAGAACGAGGGGGATCCTCTTGGGGCGGTTGTGGCGGGGGCGGGGTGTGAGGGATGTGTTGTGGGAAATACGGGAGACGCGGTCAAGGGCGTTCTCGATCACTGTGGGGGGAAAGTTGCGGTCCTTAAAGAACTTGGACATCTGGGATGTGCGGGAGTGGAATGTCTTATCGTGGGAGCAGATGCGGCGGAGGCGGAGGAATTGGGAATAGGGGATGGAATTTTTGCAGGAGGGTGCGTGGGAGGAGGTGTATTGTAGGTAGCTGTGGGAGTCGGTGGGCTTGAAATGGACATCAGTTATAAGCTGGTTGCCTGAGATGGAGACTAAGAGGTCCAGGAAGGTGAGGGATGTGCTGGAAATGGCCCAGGTGAACTGAAGGTTGGGGTGGAAGGTGTTGGTGAAGTGGATGAACTGTTCGAGCTCCTCTGGAGAGCAAGAGGCACCTCCGCTCAGTTCGCAACAAACAACTGCACCTCCCAGTCGCAGACCATTTCCACTCCCCCTCCCATTCTCCAGATGACATGTCCATCATGGGCCTCCTGCAGTGCCACAGTGATGCCACCCGAAGGTTGCAGGAACAGCAACTCATATTCCGCCTGGGAACCCTGCAGCCATATGGTATCAATGTGGACTTCACCAGTTTCAAAATCTCCCCTTCCCCTACTGCATCCCTAAACCAGCCTAGTTCGTCCCCTCCCCCGACTGCACCACACAACCAGCCCAGCTCTTCCCCCCCCACCCACTGCGTCCCAAAACCAGTCCAACCTGTCTCTGCCTCCCTAACCGGTTCTTCCTCTCACCCATCCCTTCCTCCCACCCCAAGCCGCACCCCCATCTACCTACTAACCTCATCCCACCTCCTTGACCTGTCCGTCTTCCCTGGACTGACCTATCCCCTCCCTACCTCCCCACCTATACTCTCTCCACCTATCTTCTTTACTCTCCATCTTCGGTCCGCCTCCCCCTCTCTCCCTATTTATTCCAGTTCCCTCTCCCCATCCCCCTCTCTGATGAAGGGTCTAGGCCCGAAATGTCAGCTTTTGTGCTCCTGAGATGCTGCTTGGCCTGCTGTGTTCATCCAGCCTCACATTTTATTATCTTGGAATTCTCCATCATCTGCAGTTCCCATTATCTCTGATACAAAAAGAAGGTAATAGGAAAGACTAAACTACTTTCCCCATATCGTGTCACGTTTGTGGCATCATTCCACTGTACTCACTAATTACTGGCCACCTGACAGTGCAGTGCTCCCTCAGTAATGACTCTCCGATAGTGTAGCATTCCCTTAATTCTGACCTCTGACAGTGCAACACTTCCTCAATACTGACCTCCAACAGTATGGCACTCCCTCAGTACAGACCATTTGACAGTGCTGCTGTCTCCCTCATTACTGATCTCTGACAGCATGGTGCACCATCAGTGCTCCCTTAGCCAGTGCAACACTGTATGAGTGCAGTACTCCCTCAGTTTTGACCCTTTGACAGTGCCACACTCCCTCCGTACTAATCCTCTGATAGTGCAGCATTCCCTTGATACTTCTGACAGTGCGGCAGTACCTCAGTAATAACCTTCTGATAGTGCAGCACTCTATCCGTATTGACCCTCCGATAGAACAGCACTGTCTTAGTACTGACCCTCTGACACAGTAGCACTGTCTCATTACTGACTGTCTGACAGTGAGGTGCCCTGTCAACATTGACCATCAGACAATGCAGCACTCCCTCATTACTGACACTCTAACAATACAATCTTGACATTCGATAGATTCATTCACTTTGAGAGTTGTGAGCCTGTGGAAACCATTGTTAAAGAAAGTTGAGACCAAAACATTTTGTGTTTTTAAGAAGGAAGTAAATATAGCTCTTGTGGCTAACAGGTCAAAGGATATTGGACAGGATGGTGATAACCTAATGGTATAATTGCTAAACTATTACTCCAGAAATCCAGGTAATCTTCTGTGGACCTCAGTTCAGATCTGGCCATGGCAGATGGTAGAATTTGAATTTAATAAAATTCTGCAATTAAGGTTCTAATGATGACCTCGAAACCATTGCTGATTGTTGGATAAACCCATCCAGTTCACCAATGTCCTTACGAAAAGGAAATTGACATCCTTATCTGGTTTGGATATAGCAATGTTATGACTCACAGCAAATCTCAGTCATCACTCTTAATTGCCCACTGGGTATTTAGGGACAGGCAATAAATGCTGGCCTAGGCAGTGGCACATTCATCCCATGAATGAATAAAATTTAATTTCATATTTGAGAAATGGTATCAATGATCAGCCATGATGCTGTGGAATGGTGGAGAAGGTCAGGGTGTCAAATGACTGCTTCTTTTTTACCTTTAATGTTTCAATCTTGTAAATTTCCCTGTGCGAATCAAACAGATCACTTTTTCTCTAAGTCCGCAACCACAAAAGGATGTTTGTCAAGTCCCTTTGTAAAACCATCAAACCCAAGTGTCTGGTGGTCAAACCAGAGGCTGAAAGAATACAGCAGAGGCTGATTGGCTTGCTGTGTTCTTCCAGCTTCATGTTTGTCTACTTCGGATTTCAGCATCTACTTTGTCTTTAAATCCATGGGTCTATTCAGCTTCATCCTGTGAGAAATGAATACCTCTCAGGCAGAGCCACACAATTATGAATAGCCAATCATGGAGGCTTAGAGCTCTCAAAAGGTGCCTGAAGTGTAGACTTCATCCAGGGAGCTGTACATTTAGGGTAATTGTGGTCTTTCCCACTTATCATTAGTCTGGACTGAGTTCTGACGCCTGGTGAACAACTGAACTGGAAGTGAAGCAGCGCATTGCTGCAATAGAATGTACTTCAGGCTTGGCCTCTTCTCACTGAATAAATCTCTTGGCCCACCTTCTAACTGAACAAGGAATGACATGTGTATCTTGCCTTTAAGAAACAATATTAAATAGGGGGTACAATTTCTAGAGGGGTGTACAATTGAAGATGCCAGGAAACGTAGAGAGAGCAGTAAGTAAATCATAGTGTTCTCACCTTTATTAATTAGAGAGTACAACAGCAAGGAGGTGATGTTGAACTTGTTCAAGAGGCTTGTTAAAAAAAAAACCCATAAGATTAGGAGCCAAAGCAGGTCATTTGGCCGATCAGCTCTGCTACGGTATTCAATGAGATGGCTGATCTGATCCTCCACTACACTTGCCTGCTTTATCCCATATCTCTTGCTGGCTAAATATCTGTCTGTCTCAGCCTTGAATATACTTAATGACACATCCTCTAGGGCTGTGCCACTATAGCCTTAATGTGCTGAGTGTATTCATTATTGTGATTCTGCCTGGTAGTTAGTCTGCACACTGTTAGTTAGCAAGCTGCACACACAGAATTGAATTGCTTTGCTGTAATAACAAGGTGTAGAGCACAGCAGGCCAAGCAGCATCAGAGGAGCAGGAAGATTGATGTTTCAGGCCTAGACTCTTCTTCAGAAATGGGGGAGGGGAAGGGGGTTCTGAAATAAATGGTGGTGGGGGAGCGGATAGAAAATGGATAAAGGAGAAGATAGGTGGAGAGGAGACAGACAGGTCAAAGAGGCGGGGATGGAACCAGTAAAGGTGAGTGTACATGGGGAGTTAGGGAGGGGATAGATCAGTCCTGGGAGAACAGATAGGCCAAGGAGGCGGGAAGAGGCTAGTAGGTGGGAGATACATCACCAATGCAGGAAATGACATCACCAACCCAAGGAAACCTTACCAGATAAATAGAAAGCAGGACATAACACCAGCGCTTTGTTGGAGTCTCACTGATGATGTTACCTAGAATGGTGACGAAATGTTTGAAAACTAACCTTCCAGCTCAGCGAGCAAACTCACATCCAGAACCTCAACCTGAGCTACAAATCTTCTCAAAACTCGCTGGGACGTATTGTCTGAGGAGTGGGAAGGTGTGTTGAAATGGTCGTGACTGGGAGCTGCAGTTGTTTGTTGCAAATCAAGCATAGGTGTTCCACAAAGCGGTCCCCAGGCCTCCGCTTGGTTTCCCTGATGTAAAGGAGGCCACATCAAGAACAGCGGATACAGTATTCCGTATTAGCAGATGTGCAGGTGAACATCTGCTTGCTGTGGAAGGTCTTCTTGGGGCCTGGGATGTGGGTGAGGGGGGAGGTGTAGGGGCAGGTGTAGAACTTCCTGTAATGTTGGCTTTATAACTTATCATATATTTGACTGTTTCAAATGTACTAACCTACAGCATTAATCAATTCCTAGCGAGCAATTAGTTATTAGACCATTATCATTAATGGGACACAAGGTGTCTACTGTGTCTCTAAAATGGCCTGGGTCCCCAGGAGTTCATCACCTGGGGCCTATTAACTATCTTGGGAAATCTGACGGCCCAACACTGGAACTATTTCTGTAGTAACCAGTAACAGCGTAACCTAATGCACACAGACCAATTTAGACAGGGTCATCGAGGGGTTGGATCACTGCTATTCTGATCCATAACAACAGGTGCTCTGGTTTAGATAGAAGCATTCACCATCGCCTCCTCACCTTCCCCCACCCTGCAAAATTCAATGCTGTGGTCTGTGTCAGAGACAGAAACAGATAGAGAAAAAGAGACAGAGCTCAAGAGAGAAAGATAGAGACAACAGGATAGGACTCTCTCAATCTCACCGTGCAGTACACCTGCTAGGCTGGTGGTATGATTTTGCCTCCAGTCGGTATTTTATTTGATGTGACATGAGTTATGTTATCTCTTGTAACATGAGAAACCGGACATGGTATTGTGGTATTAAATAACCTGACAGATATTTATTACAATGATATAAAACAACTCCAGATGCTGAACGTCAGAAACAAAAACAGATATTGATGGAGAAATTCAAAAGGTCTGTCAGCATCTGTGGGAAGAAAGCAAAAGTGAGTGTTTCAAGTCCAGTGACTTAATCAGATATTTATTTATTTATTTATTCATGGGATGAGAGCATCACTGACCAGGTAGCATTTATTGCCTATCCCTAATTACCCAGAGGGCAGTTAGGAGTCAACCACATTGCTGTGGATCTGAAGTCACATGTAGGCCAGACCAGGTAAGGATGGCAGTTTCCTTCCCTAAAAAACATTAGTAAACCAGATGGGTTTTCCCAACAATCAACAATGGATTTATGGTTATCATTAGATTCTTAATTCCAGATATTTTTATTGAATTCAAATTTCCTGCCGTGGCAGGATTCACACCTGGGTCCCCAGAACGTTATCCAGGTCTCTGGATTAATAGTCCAGCAATAATACCACTAGGCCATTTCCTCCCCAACCAACTATTATAACTATTATACATTCACAGACATGCAAGTGTTTGGGCTCCTGTTATGCTCTTTGTTTATAACAGAGCAGCCTTCTTCCAATAGACTGCCATGCTTCCAGTGAATTTGGGGTAAGATGGAGTCAATATGAAGTTTGTAATCTCAGGTCACATATTATCACATACAGTGGTAACATCATGAGCATGTCTGTTAAAGGTAAACTGACACACTTAACTGTGCAATAAATACAACAAACAAACTGGACAAATGTTTGTAAAATCAAAGCAATTGCACGGCTATGGGCAAAGAGCAGAAATGAATGGGACTAATTGGTTAGGTATTCCAAAGAGCTGAAACAGGTATAATGAGTCAAATGGCCTCCCTCTGTACAGTAATATTCTATGATTTCACAGAACCTTTTTAACCTATTCATCCACTGAAAGGATGAGAAAGAGTTATACATGGACTTTACAGTTTTAGAGAAAAACATACTCTTGCAGGCTTTTCATAAAACATAAAAGTAGAAGAGATTTCAAATGCTGATGAACTGCAGCTGAATTGATCCCACTCAGGACACGGAGGACTGGAGGGAGCTTGAGGTGCATGTTCACAGATCTGTGAATGTGGTAGGACAGGTTACTAGGGTAATTAAGAAGGTATATGGGACACTTGCATTTACTAGTCGCGACATAGGTTATAAGAGGAGGATGGTTATGTAAGAGCTGCAGAACTTTGGCTAGTCCACAGCTGGAGTACTGTGTGCAGTTCTGGTCACCACACTGTAGAAAGGATGTGAATGTACTGGAGGCGTGCAGAGGAGATTCACCAGAATGTTGCTTATGATGGAGCAGTTTAAAAATTAATAGAGACTGGATAAGTTCAGATTGTTTTCTTTGGAGCAGGAAAGGTTGAGGGATTGAATGATCCATTGTCACATATACTGGAATACTAGATTGAAATGCTTCGCTTATGAGGCAGATCACAGTAGACAAGGATGTACACATCAAAGGTTGTTTACAAAAACCTAAATAGAGGCGTACAGGTTACATCACACCTAGGCGAGGTCAACATCAGCAAGATCAGCACTATTTGAGGCTAGAGAGTCCATTCATCAGTCTAATAGTGGCTGGGAATATGCTGTTCCTGAACCCGCTCATGCATGCGTTCAGGCTTCTGTATCTCCTCCCCAATGGAAGACTTTTATGAGATCATTATCAGGGAGTGCTGGGTCTTTGATGTTGGCAGCCTTTACATGGCAACAAGCTGTTAAATGGAGCCCATGGTTGGAAGTTTGGCTTCCATGATGGTTTGGGCTGTGCATGTAACCTCCTGTAGTTTCTTACAGTCCTGGCCAGAGCAGTTGCCATACGAGTCTGCTATGCACCCGGACAGTATGATTTCAATAGTGCACCTGTAGAAGTGGGTGAGTGTCCCTAGGGACATCTCAAATTTCCTGAGCCACCTGAGGAAGAAAAGGCGTTATTGTGCCTTCTTGACCATCCATAAGAGAAGTCCAAGACAGGTGGTTGGTTATTGTCACCCTGAGGAACTTGACACTCTCCACCCTCTAAACCTCAGTTTCGTTGATGTAAATAAGGGTGTGTTCTTCTCCATTCAATCTGAAGTCACGGATCAGTTCTTTAGTTTTGCCAACGTTGACAGAGAGGTTGTTCTCATTGCACCATACCACCAAGCCTTCCGTCTCCCTTCTGTAGTTTGACTCGCCCTGACAGAAGTGTGCAAGATTAAGGAGCGTGGACAGGATGAATACGAAGAAGCTGTTCCCCTTAGCCAAAGAGTTAGTAACAATGGGATATAATTAAAAGTGAAAGCAGTTTAGAGGGGATTTGAGGAAAACCATTTTTCACCCAGAGGGAATGTGGGACGAGTGTAGATTGAGCACAACTAATCTTGTCATCATCAGCTATCCCTCAGTTTGAAAATGGTGTCTGTTCAAACTGTGTGAGTATCTGCTGAGAGATTTCTTGTGAGCCAAATGACCAATTCCTAAACCCCAGGTCTCTGGGCATATGAGTCAGAACGTCTCTCGGGGCAGTGGAATACGGATGGCAGGATTTGCTTCCTTTAATTGCCTAAAATTGCTTTTATTAGTCAAGTATTAATCTTACTTGCCTTGATCAGTGGAGACATAGTGTTTAAAAATGGGGAGGTTATGCTAGGACTGTATCAAATGTTGGTTAAGCCAAAGCACAGTCTGGAATCCACATTATCGGAGGGATGTGATACCTCTGGAAAAGTTGCAGAGACAATTTACTAGAATGTGGTCAGAGCTGGAGAGTTTGTTATGAGTAGTTTGGACAGACTTGGGGGTGTTTTCCTTGGTGCAGAGCAGATTGATAAGAGACATGATTGAGAGGTATAAAATTATAAGGGGCCTAAATAGGGTAGACAGGAAAAAACCTTGGTGGAGAGATCAATGACCAGGGGCCATGGATTTGAGGTAAGGGGCAGGAGGTTTAAAAGAATCTTAGAAAAACCCTTTTCACCCAGCGGATGGTAGAAATCTGGAACTGTCAGCCTGTAAGGGCGCTAGAGACAGAAAGTTTTGCAGGGAGTCAATGGCCTGGTGCTGTATTTGCAGAACTGTTAATCCAGAGACCCAGATAATGTTCTGGGCAGCCAGGCAGATGGTGGAATTTGAATTCAATAAATATCTGGAATTAAGAGTCTAATGATGACCATGAATCCACTGTTGAATGTTGGCAAATTCCAGTCAATGTCCTTTAGAGAAGGAAACTGCTATCCTTACCTGGTCAGGCCAAGACCCTCAACTGCCTTCTCGACAATAAATGCTGGTCTTATCCCGTGAATGAAAAAACTGTATTTAGATGTGTACTTGAGGTGCCAAGGCATGCGTGGCAATAGGCTAATTGGTGGAAAAGGGGATTGGAGTGGTTGGGTGGCTGTTTTTGACAGACTTGGATAGAATAGGGTGAGGGGATGCACAACTGTTTGACTAGATTAGATTCCCTACAGTGTGGAAACAGGCCCTTTGGCCCAACAAGTCCACACCGCCCCTTGAAACATCCCACCCAGACCCAACCCCCTATAACCCACACACCCCTGAACACTATGGGCAATTTAGCATGGCCAATCCACCTAACCTGCACATCTTTGGACTGTGGGAGGAAACCGGAGCACCCGGAGGAAACCCACGCAGACACAAGGAGAATGTGCAAATTCCGCACAGACAGTGACCTGAGGTGGCAATCGAACCCGGGTCCCTGGCACTGTGAGGCTGCAGTGCTAACCACTGAGCCACCGTGCCGCCCGACTAAATCTTTCTCTGCTGTCACTTCGCCTCTTTGTTAAGACATTCGGGTACAAAGCCTGATGAAGGTTGATGGACAAGTTGCCAGCCATTTTTGAACGATTTGTAACAAGCACCACCCCCTCTCCCAACCCACTCATTAATGTTAGTGCTGCCTTGCTTCGAGAAGGATTTCAGATTGCCTTTGGAGTGTTTTCTTTGTCCTCCCCTGGAATGTATTTCAGCATGAAGAAATCTCAAGTTTTTCAGCCACCCAAATGCAGTTTCTCATCCATTGTTCTGAAGAAGGGTCACTTGTCTGGAAATGTTAACTCTGCTTTTCTCCATTGATGCTGCTAGACCTGCTGAGTTTTTCCAGCAATTGCTTATTTTTTTTCTCATCTATAGTATCTGATTTTGCGGGAGTGTTCACCTTCCCTCCTAACCTTTTGCTCACCGATGCTGAATGTTCTATACTCAGCAAAGGCGTCCACTTTACTCCTCTGCATCCCCACCTTAATGGATTTCAGGCATGACGTGAAGTTGAAATTTTCTTCCCCTGTCTTCGCCTCCGTGTGCATTTCTTTGGACAAGAGTCCTCTCCCCATCCCACAGACCCCTTCGATCAGTTCCAACACTGTCCCTCTGCTTGGACCTCTCCCTCTGGCCATTTATCTGCTCTCGATTTGTTCATTGGGAACTGTCAGCATGATATTAGTCGCCTCAATTTCTCTGTACCCCCTCACCAGATCCAACCTATCTGCCTCTGAACTGACTGCACTTCATGCACTTAGATCTAATCCTGACTTTGTTATTAAGCCTGTCGATCAGGTTGGTGCTGCTGTAGTCTGACATATTGACCTCTACATTGCAGAGGCTGAGTGCCGGCTCTCAGATATCTCCTCCTATCTTCCCCTAGACCACGATCCCAATAGGATGTATTAGGCTACTACTGTAACTGATAATTTCATCTGGTGACTCCTCCCCCACTGTTTCCAAGCCGATAGTCTCCCAGCTCCACATATCCACAAACAGGATTATCCAGGCAGACCCATTGTTTCAGCCCGCTCCTGCCACACAGAACTCATCTCATCCTACCTTGACTCAATCTTCTCTCCCCGGTCCAATCCCTGCCCACGTACATCCGTGATTCCTCTAAAGTTTTCCCCGGTTTCAAAACATCCAGTTTGCTGGTTCCGGCCTCCTCTTTACCATAGACGTTCAATCTCTTTATGCATCCATTCCCCACCAGGCGGGTCTTAGGGCTCTCCACTTCTTCCTGGAATAAAGACCTGAACCTCCCCTACCCAACACCATCCACTCTGCTTGGTTGAGCTCGTCCTCACCCTCAACAACTTCTCTTTTAACTCCTGTCATAACAGCGGTGGCCATGGGAACCCGCAAGGGCCCCAGTTATGCTTGTCTCTTTGTGGGGTACGTGGAACATTCCTTGTTTCAGTCCTATTCTGGCCCCCGCCCACAGCTCTTTCTCCGATATATCACTGATATCATTGCTGCTTCCCTCTCGTGTCTGGAATTGGAAAAGTTCATTAAGTTCTCTTTCAATTTCCACCCGGCCCTCACTTTCACATGGTCTATCTCTGACCCCACCCCCCCCTTTCCATTCCTCAACATCTCTGTTTCCATTTCTGGGGACAGACTGGTCACTAATATCCACTATAAACCAACTGACTCCCCCACTTACCTGGACTATACATCCTCACACCCTGCTTCCTGTAAAGACTCCATCTCATTCTCTCAGTTCATCCACCCCCATCAAATGTGAGGCCAGCTTCAACAAGGGAGCCTCTGAAATGTCCACCTTCTTCCTCAACTGAGGATTCCCCAGCACTGTTTTTGACAGGGCCCTTAACTGGGTCTGACCCATCTGTCTCACTTCTGCCCTCATCCTTTCTGTTCTCTCCCACAAAAGTGATAGTGTTCACCAAATGCTTACTTACCATCCCACCAGCATCCACATCCAGAAGATCATCAGACGCCATTTCCGCCATCTTCAGAGAGCTGCTACCACTAGACACATACTCCCCTCCCGCTCCTTGTCCGCCTTCTGTAGAGACTGTTCCCAACTGGGACACTCAGATCCACTCTTCCTTTGCCCCCAACGCCCCCATGGCACCTTCCCATGCAACCGGTGAATGTACAACACCTGCCCATTTACCCCCTCCCTTCCCAGTATCCAAGGGCCCAAAGCAGCACTTCACCTGCCGTTCCCAGTATCTAGTCTACCTCATTTGCTGCTCACAATGTAGTCTCCCCTACATTGGGGAAATGAAGTGTAGACCAGGTCACCGCTTCACAGAACATCTATGTAAAAAATACCCTTTGCTAAATATTACCTGCCACTTTAACACGCCACCCTGTTCCCTGGTCAATATCTGTCTCTGGCTTGCTGCAGTGTTCTGGCAAAGCTCAATGCAAGCTGGACGAACAACACCTCATTTTCCGCTTGGGGACCCTCTGGACTCAATATCAATAATTTTAGGGCTTAAACTCTTCCATGTCCTAGCCCCTTACCCCACATATCAGGCCTTGTTATCATACATAGCCTGCTATTACACACTACCTGTTGTTAGTCACTAACTGTCCCCATTAACAATTATCAGAGATAATAGGGACTACAGATCCTGGAGAATCAGAGATAACAAGGTGTGGAGCTGGATGAACACAGCAGGTAAAGCACCATCTTAGGAGTAGGAAAGCTGACATTTCGGGCCTGGACCCTTCATCAAAAAAAAATATTTTTCTGATGAAGGGTCTAGACCCGAAATGTCAGCTTCCCTACTCCTAAGATGCTGCTTGGCCTGCTGTGTTCATCCAGCTCCACACCTTGTTATCTCCCGTTAACAATTACTCACCCTTCTAGCCAGATCATTATCAACTCCTTTGTCTATCTTCCCTCGTCAGGCGCTATCCTATTGTTTACTCTGTACTCCATCTCCCTGCCTATTTTCTGCATATAAACTGACATTTTTCCAGCTTGCATCAGTACTGAGGAAGGGTCATCGGACCTGAAACATTAACTCTGATTTTTTTCTTCACAGATGTTTCGAGACCTGCTGAGGTTCCAGCAACCTCTGTTTTTGTTGCTGTTAAGTTGGGTTGTGTCATTTCCAGTTCTGTTCTACATGGGTTTTTATTTGGGGTCTAATTCCACTTTTTGTTGATTGCATTAAGTTTGAAAACCAGGCCAGTAGAAATTCCCGTGCAGTCTGTGGTTCGCTTGAGCTAAGATGGTCATGTTGTCCCAGTTAAACAGATGGCCTTCGTTGTCCAAGTGCACTGAAATGAGGGCAAGTTTGTCGTGCTGATTTGCTGCTAGCTGGCGTCCGTGCATCCTGTTGGCTAGTTTCCTTAAGGTCTGACCAATGTAATGCTTGTTGTAGTCATTGCAAAGTATTTGTAAACTACGTTGGTTCTGCATGTCATGGGTATGGGGTCTTTGGTCCTTGTGAGTTTTGTAGTGTGGCTTGTTTGCTACCATCATTCCTAGTGGTCACAGGAATCTTGTCAGTTCTGATATGTTCTTGATATAAGGTAGTGTGGCCATTATATTAGGGCGTACTATGTCCTCTTGGCATTGGCTGTCTAGTACACAGCTGCAGATAAAGTTGTTGGTATATCTGTTGTTAGCAAAAACTTTGTGCAGGTACTCTTCCTCCTTCCTGCGTAGTTCTGGTGTTTGGCTACACAACGAGCTTTCCCTCATTTCAGTGCACTCGGACTTTGAAGACCATCAATTTAACTTGGACAACATGACCATCTTAGCGCAAGCCAACCACAGACACGCACAGGAATTCCGAGAGGCCTGGTTTTCGACCTGTAATGCAATCAACAAAATGTGAAATTAGACCCCATGTACAAACCCATGCAGAACAGAACCAGAAATGACATAACCCAATTTAACAGACCAGATCATATAAACACCAAGCAGAGAACAACATCACTTCGTCAGAGGGCACGGATGATGTTGCCTGGCGTGGTGACAAAATGTCTACGATAACCAGCCAGCTCAACAAGCAAGCCAACAGCTTCAACCGTTAATGCTCGATGCCACTCCATTGCTCGTTGTAGGATTTTGTATGCATACATTAAGTGCATCATTTTCCAATTTAAATTTCATAAAGTAGTTTTGTTTTGTTCCTTCACCGGGTATGGGCATCGCTGGCAAGACCAACACTTGTTGCCTGTGACTAATTGCCGTTGAACTGAGTAGCTTGCTCAGCCACTTCACAGAGTAGTTAAGAGTTGGTCACGTTGCTATGGGTCTGGAATCACATGTAGGCCAGTGTGGATAAGGACAGCAGATTTCTTTCCCTAAAGGACACAATTGAACCAGATTGGTTTTAATGATATTCTTGTCAACATGAGGGGCATCTATTAGAAACTGATCAAATTCTAACAGAATTAGAGAGGATAAACACAGGAAGGATGTTCCTGATGACTGGGGAGTCCAGAACTATGGGTCACAGTCGAAGGATATTGGGAGGCTATTTAGGACTGAGATGAGGAGAAATTTCTTCACTCATGAAATGGTCAACCTGTGAAATTCTCTGCCACAACAGGTGGTTGAGGCTAAAATATTGAATAATTTCAGCAGACAGATATATTTCTCAGGCCAAAAGAAGTGTGGGGAGAAAGTAGGAACAGTTGGACAATCGGCTATGATCGTATTGAATAGCAAAGCAGGCCTAAAGTTTTACTCCGTGATAATGGGAACTGCAGATGCTGGAGAATCCAAAACAATAAAATGTGAGGCTGGATGAACACAGCAGGCCAAGCAGCATCTCAGGAGCACAAAAGCTGACGTTTCGGGCCTAGACCCTTCATCAGAGAGGAGGATGGGGTGAGGGTTCTGGAATAAGTAGGGAGACAGAGGGAGGCGAACCGAAGATGGAGAGAAAAGAAGATAGGTGGAGAGGAGAGTACAGGTGGGGAGGGAGGGAGGGGATAGGTCAGTCCAGGGAAGACGGACAGGTCAAGGAGGTGGGATGAGGTTAGTAGGTAGGAGATGGAGGTGCGGCTTGGGGTGGGAGGAAGGGATGGGTGAGAGGAAGAACAGGTTAGGCACCCGAAGGTTGCAGGAACAGCTGCCACCCGAAGGTTGCAGGAACAGCAACTCATATTCCGCTTGGGAACCCTACAGCCCAATGGTATCAATGTGGACTTCACCAGTTTCAAAATCTCCCCTTCCCCCACCGCATCCCAAAACCAGCCCAGTTCGTCTCGTCCCCTCCCCCCACTGCACCACACAACCAGCCCAGCTCTTCCCCTCCACCCACTGCATCCCAAAACAGGTCCAACCTGTCTCTGCCTCCCTAACCTGTTCTTCCTCTCTCCCATCCCTTCCTCCCACCCCAAGCCGCACCTCCATCTCCTACCTACTAACCTCATCCCACCTCCTTGACCAGTCCGTCTTCCCTGGACTGACCTATCCCCTCCCTACCTCCCCACCTATACTCTCCTCTCCACCTATCTTCTTTTCTCTCCATCTTCGGTCCGCCTCCCCCTCTCTCCCTATTTATTCCAGAACCCTCACCCCATCCCCCTCTCTGATGAAGGGTCTAGGCCCGAAATGTCAGCTTTTGTGCTCCTGAGACGCTGCTGGGCCTGCTGTGTTCATCCAGCCTCTCATTTTATTGTCTAAAGTTTTACTCTGTGTATGTTTTCATTAGGGAAGTTTTTAATCCCAAATATTCTTTTCATTTCAAACTGCACCATCTGCCATGGTGAAGTGTAAACCCACATCTCCAGAATATTGGCCTGGAGTCTTAGATTGGTAGCTGCATGGCATTACCATAGTGCCACTGCTTTTATCAGGTGGCAGTGGAATGTAATGTGGATTCACACACTGTGTAAGGTGTAAAGGTGAGGACTTTATTTCTGTTCTCTCCACCAGAGGCCCCGGTATTGTTTACAAACAAGGAGAAGCATCCAGAAGAAGTTTACGCCAATGAAAATGGACAGGCTGTGCTTGCAGCCATCGTCTCCAAGGATCCAGCTAATGTCACCTGGTATCGCCACAAAGAGCAGGTGACCAAGGGAGAAAAGTACGAGATGAAGACTGAGTCGCGGGTGCACAGTCTGATCATTAAGAATGTCCTGAAGGAAGATACTGGGTTTTATATCTGCCGCTCCACAGATGATGAGATGATCTTCAATGTGAACATGACCGGTAGGAATAGGGGAGCACAGAGTAGGAACACTGAACTGGAGTCAAAGGTGGGAGGGATCTGATTGTGGGTGGTTCTTTGTTGCCAAAATCAGAGATGATCAGGATCCCCCTAAAGGAGCTGAATCACACTTTTTAATTGTTGAAATGCCGGAAATGTTCCACAGGTGCATGGAAAGATATACGGAATAAATGATTCAGGTCAATGAAGTTTCCTTAAGTTGAAAAAAATGACCCACGCATTTAGGAGCTGAACATTTTCAGGCTGAGCAACCCTCAGCAGTGAGTCCAACTGCAAGGTACAACAATGTAGATACTGCTTATATTTCAGATTTCCAGCATAGGGACAGGAGGAGGCCATTCAGCTCCTCAGACCTGCTTAACTCCTCTGTTAGCTTGTAATTCCAAAGTGATTTTCAAAGTCTCCTCTTAACTGCTTCCTCAGCAATAGATTTCAGTATTTTACGAATGACTGGTGTCAGTTTAACTGTTCTGTAGCTCGCTGTCTTCTCTCTCCCTCCTGACTAACAAGTAGCATGACATTAGTATCCAATCCACACAAACCATTCTGGAATCAAAGGAATTCCATTGGAAGGCAAAGTACTTGGCTAATGGTAAGATTCTTAGTAGTGTAGATGAGCAGAGAGATCTCGGTGTCCATGTACACAGATCCTTGAAAGTTGCCAACCAGGTTGACAGGGCTGTTAAGAAGGCATACAGTGTTTTAGCTTTTATTAATAGAGGGATCAAGTTCCGGAACCAAGAGGCTATGCTGCAGCTGTACAAAACTCTGGTGCGGCCGCACTTGGAGTATTGCGTACAGTTCTGGTCACCGCATTATAAGAAGGATGTGGAAGCTTTGGAAAGAGTGCAGAGGAGATTTACTAGGATGTTGCCTGGTATGGAGGGAAGGTCTTCCGAGGAAAGGCTGAGGGACTTGAGGCTGTTTTCGTTAGAGAGAAGAAGATTGAGAGGTGACTTAATTGAAACATATAAAATAATCAGAGGGTTAGATAGGGTGGATAGGGAGAGCCTTTTTCCTAGGATGGTGACGGCGAGCACGAGAGGGCATAGCTTTAAATTGAGGGATGAAAGATATAGGACAGATGTCAGAGGTAGTTTCTTTACTCAGAGAGTAGTAAGGGAATGGAACGCTTTGCCTGCAACAGTAGTAGATTCGCCAACTTTAGGTACATTTAAGTCGTCATTGGATAAGCATATGAACGTACGTGGAATAGTGTAGGTTAGATGGGCTTGAGGTCGGTATGACAGGTCGGCACAACATCGAGGGCCGAAGGGCCTGTAACTGTGCTGTAATGTTCTATGTTCTATGAATTCTAGAAAATCAATGCAACTGTATCCATTTTGCCACAGCCATCTATTTTAGAAATCTCAGATATAGGGCTTAATCAAATGAGGACTTGCCGGATTTTAATCCTGGTATCATTTCCACTGATTATTTTTCACCAAGTTTACTTACATTTGCATTCTTCAGCTACCCCCTTTGGTAGTGAAATCTGCATTAACCCGAGATAATGGGAACTGCAGATGCTGGAGAATCCGAGATAACAAAGTGTGGAGCTGGATGAACCCAGCAGGCCAAGCAGCGTCTTAGGAGCACAAAAGCTGACATTTCGGGCCTAGACCCTTCATCAGAAAAGGGGGATGGGGAGAGGGTTCTGAAATAAATAGGGAGAGAGGGGGAGGCGGATCGAAAATGGATAGAGGAGAAGATAGGTGGAGAGGAGTCAGACAAGTTAAAGTGGCGGGGATGGAGCCTGTCGAGGTGAGTATAGGTGGGGAGGTAAGGAGGGAATAGGTCAGTCTGGGGAGGATGGACAGTTCAAGGGGGCAAGATGAGGTTAGTAGGTAGGAAATGGAGGTGCAGCTTGAGGTGAGAGGAAGGGATGGGTGAGAGGAAGAACAGGTTAGGGAGGTGGGGACAAGCTGGGCTGGTTTTGGGTTGCAGTGGGGGGAGATTTTGAAGCTTGTGAAATCCACATTGATACCATTGGACTGCAGGATTCCCAAGCAACCTTCGGATGGCATTGTTGTGGGACTGTAGGAGGCCCAGGATGGATATGTCATCTAAGGAATGTGAGGGGCAGTTGAAATGGTTCGCGACTGGTAAGTGCAGTTGTTTGTTGCGAACTGAGTGTAGGTGTTCTGCAAAGCAGTCCCCAAGCCTCTGCTTGGTTTCCCCGATGTAGAGGAGGCCAGAACAGGTACAGCGGATGCAGTATACCACATTGGCAGATGTGCAGGTGAACATCTGCTTGATATGAAAAGTCATCTTGGGTCCTGGGATGTGGGTGAGGGAGGAGGTGTGGGGGCAGGTGTAGCACTTCCTGCGGTTGCAGGGTAAAATGCCAAACTGTTTATTTTATATTACATACAAAATATTTATATATTTTATAATATATAAAAGCCTTGATGGGTATAATGTAGGAAATAAAATTGAATCCAGGTCAGGTTAAATGTACTTCACGCCACTTGGTGAAGTGTGAAATATAACACTAGTTTTCTTAATAGTTGTCTTCTTTACAAAATAGAACATAGAACATTACAGCGCAGCACAGGCCGTTCAGTCCTTGACATTGCGCTGACCTGTGAAACCAATCTGAAGCCCATCTAACCTACACTATTCCATTATCATCCATATGTTTATCCAATGACCATTTAAATGCCCTTAAAGTTGGTGAGTCTATTACTGTTGCAGGCAGGGCATTCCAGCCCTTGCTACTCTGAGTAAAGAATGTACCTCTGATATCTGTCCTATATCTATCACCCCTCAATTTAAAGCCATGTCCCCTCGTGCTAGCCATCACCATCTGAGGAAAAAGGCTCCCACTGTCCACCCTATCTAATCCTCTGATCATCTTGTATGCCTCTATTAAGTCACCTCTTAAACCTCTTCTCTCTAATGAAAACAGCCTCAAGTCCCTCAGCCTTTCCTCATAAGACCTTCCCTCCAAACCAGGCAACATCCTGGTAAATCTCCTCTACACCCTTCCCAGTGCTGCCACATCCTTCCTATAATGCGGCGACCAGAACTGTAAGCAATACTCCAAATGCGGTCGCACCGGAGTTTTGTACAGCTGCAACATGACCTCATGGCTCCGAAACTCAATCCCTCTACCAATAAAACCTAACACACCGTATGCCTTCCTAACAACCCTATTAACCTGTGTGGAAACTTTCAGGGATCTATGCACACGGAGACCGAGATCTCTCTGCACATCCACACTACCAAGAATCTTACCACTAACATAGTACTCTGTGTATTCCTGTTACTCCTTCCAAAGTGAATCACCTCACACTTTTCTGCATTAAACCCCATTTGCCACCTCTCAGCCCTGATCTGCAGCTTACCTTAACCTGCAACATTCTTCCGCACTATCCACAACTCCACCGACCTTAGGTGTCATCCGCAAATTTACTAATCCATCCTTCTACACCCTCATCCAGGCCATTTATAAAAATGACAAACAGCAGTGGCCCCAAAACAGATCCTTGCGGTACGCCACTAGTAACTGAACTCCAGGATGAACATTTCCCATCGACCACCACTCTCTGTCTTCCTACAGCTAGCCAATTTCTGATCGAAACTGCTAAACCACCCTCAATCCCATGCCTCCATATTTTCTGCAATAGCCTACCATGGGGAATCTTATCAAATGCTTTACTGAAATCCATATATGCCACATCAACCACTTTACCCTCTTTGGTCACCTTCTCAAAGAACTCAGTAAGGTTTGTGAGGCACAACGTACCCTTCACAAAACCATGTTGACCATCCCTAATCAAATTATTCCTTTCTAGATGATTATAAATCCTGCCTCTTTTAATCCTTTCCAACACTTTACCCACAACTGAAGTAAGTTGTCTACAATTACCAGGGTTGTCTCTACTCCCCTTCTTGAACAAGGGGACAACATTTGCTCTCCTCCAGTCTTCTGGCACTATTCCTGTAGACAATGACGACATAAAGATCAAAGCCAAAGGCTCTGCAGTCTCATCCCTAGCTTCCCAGAGAATCCTAGGATAAATCCCATCCAGCCGTATTTTCATACTTCCCAGAATTGCTAACACCTCCTCCTTATGAACCTCAATCCTGTCTAGTCTAATAGCCTGTATCTCAGTATTCTCCTCGACAACATTGTCTTTTTCATGTGTGAATACTAACGAAAAATATTCATTTAGTGCCTCTCCTATCTCTTCGGACTCCACGCACAACTTCCCACTACTGTCCTTGACTGGCCCTCTTAATCTAGTCATTCTTTTATTCCTGACATACCTACAGAAAGCTTTAGGGTTTTCTTTGATCCTACTTGCCAAAGACTTCTCATGTCCCCTCCTGGCTCTTCTTAGCTCTCTCTTTCGGTCCTTCCTGGTTAACTTGTAACTCTCAAGCGCCCTAACTGAGCCTTCACACCTCATTTTTACGTAAGCCTCCTTCTTTCTCTTGACAAGAAATTCAACTTCTTTAGTAAACCATGGTTCTCACGTTTGACCACTTGCTCCCTGCCTGACAGGTACATACTAATCAAGGACACGCAGTAGCTGTTCCTTGAACAAGCTTCACATTTCAATTGTGCCCAGCCCCTGCAGTTTCCTTCTCCATCCTATGCATCCTAAATCTTGCCTAATCACCTCTTAATTGCCTTTCCCCCAGCTATAACTCTTGCCCTGCAGTATGTACCTATCCTTTCCATCGCTAAAGTAAACGTAACCAAATTGTGGTCACTATCACTGAAGTGCTCACCTACCTCCAATTCTAACACCTGGCCTCGTTCATCACCCAGCACCAAACCCAATATTGCCTCGACTCTTGTTGGCCTATCTACATACAGTGTCAGGAAACCCTCCTGCAGACATTGGACGAAAACTGACCCATCTAAAGTACTCAAACTATAGCTTTTTCCGTCAATATTTGGAAAGTTAAAGTCCCCCATAACAAATATCCTATTACTTTCGCTCCTATCCAGAATCATCTTTGCAATCTTTTCTTCTACATCTCTGGAACTTTTCGGAGGCCTGTAGAAATCTCCTAACAGGGTGACCTTTCCCTTCCTGTGTCTAACCTTAACCCCTTCTACCTCAGGAGACGAGTCCTCATCAAACGTCCTTTCTGCCACCATAATACTGTTCTTGACTAGCAATGCCACACCTCCACCTCTTTTACCACCTTCCCTGATCTTACTGAACATCTGAACCCCGAAACCTGCAACAGCCATTCCTGCTAACAAAGTGTGAAGCTGGATGAACACAGCAGGCCAAGCAGCATCTTAGGAGCACAAAAGCTGATGTTTCGGGCCTAGACCCTTCATCAGAGCCCATCCAGCTTCACACTTTTTGTTATCTTGGATTCTCCAGCATCTGCAGTTCCCATTATCTCTGACAGCCATTCCTGTTCCTGCTGTATCCATGTCTCTGAAATGGCCACAACATCGAAGTACCAGGTACCAACCCATGCTACAAGTTCACCCACCTTATTCCAGATGCTCCTGGCATTGAAGTAGACCCACTTCAAACCACCTTCCTGCCTGCCGGCACACTCCTGCGACCTTGAAACCTTATTCATGACCCCATAACTCTCAACCTCATGTTTACTGGAGCTACAAATCAGGTTCTGACCCCTCTGCTGAATTAGTTTAAACCCTCCCGAAGAGCATTAGCAAATTTCCCCCCCCCAGGATATTGGTACCCCTCTGGTTCAGGTGTAGACCATCCCGTTTGTAGAGGTCCCACCTACCCCAGAACGAGCTCCAATTATCCGGGTATCTGAATCCCTCCCTCCTGTACCATGCCTGTAGCCAAGTGTTCAACTGCAGTCTCTCCCTATTCCTCACCTCACTAGCACATGGCGTGGGTAACAAACCAGTGATAACAACACTGCTGTTCTAGCTCTAAGCTTCCACCCGAGCTCCTTGAATTTCTGCTTTATATCCCCATCTCTTTTCCTACCTATGTCATTGGTGCCTATGTAGACCATGACTTGGGGCTGCTCCCCCTCCCCCTTAAGGATCCCGAAAACACTATCTGAGACATCACGGACCCTGGCACCTGGGAGGCAACAGACCAACTGCAAGTCTCTCTCGTTCCCACAGAATATCCTATCTGTTCCCCTAACTATGGAGTCTCCAATGACTAATGCTGTCCTCCTCTCCGCCCTTCCCTTCTGAGCAGCAGGGACAGACTCTGTGCCAGAGACCTGTACCCCATGGCTTACTCCTGGTAAGTCGTCCCCCCAACAGTATCCAAAACAGTATACTTCTTATTGAGGGGATCAGCCACAGGGGATCCCTGCACTGTCTGCCTGTTCCCTTTCCGTCCCCTGACTGTAACCCATCCATCTTTTTCCTGTACCTGAAGTGTGATTACCTCCCTGTAACTCCTCTCAATTACCTCCTCGGCCTCCCGAATGATCCGAAGTTCATCCAGTTCCAGCTCCAGTTCTCTAACACGGTTTCCAAGGACCTGGAGTTGGGTTCACCTCCTGTACATGAAGTCAGTGGGGACACTAGGGGTGATCCTTACCTCCCACATTCTACAGGAATTCAGCATTACATTTGTCTACATCCTACCTAGTACCCACTGTGTCACAAGTGTCTCTTTTTGTAAAAACCAAAAGAACTGTGAATGCTGTGAATCAGGAACAAAAATAAAGTTGCTGGAAAAGCTCAGCATGTCTGGCAGCATCTGTGTAGGACAAAACAGAGGAAGGTCACCAGACCTGAAACATTAACTCTGCAGTTCCCTTCACAGATGCTGCCTGACCTGCTGAGCTTTTCCAGCAACTTTATTTCTGAGCCTCTTTTTATAAATGCCTCCTGTAACCAATTACACAATCCCCATCACAATATCATTAATATACCATAAATAGAAATGAGTACACAAGGACTCAAGAAATGATCAAGAGTAGGCCATTCAATACCATAAGCAGGCTTTGCCGTTCAATTAAATGAAGGTAAAGTAGTCATTATCCTACCAGACGATGGGGCTGCTCTCTCATGTAGATAACTGGATGTGGTTTAACCTAAGAGTTACCACATCCCAGCTGAAAGAGTTTGGGAAGGAGAATCCTTCATGGTAACCTCAACCAGTATGGTAATTGAACCCACGCAGTTGGCATCATTCTGTCCAGCCAACTGAGCTAATAAGTCCTCTTGCAACAAAGGCTAATGCTGACTTTGAGAGCCATTTGAAATGGGATGAATAAGATCCTTTCATCATGATATGAAATCATCCTCAACACCTCCCCCTTTGCACCTTTGCAGAGCTGCCGCTCAGATTTGTGTTGAAGCTGGAGGACATGTGCGTTCAGAGATATGGCTCCATCACCCTGTGGTGTGAACTCAACAAGGTCAAAGGTGACGTCATGTGGCTGAAGGATGGGAAAGAGGTTCAACCTAGTCGCAAGTACATCATCCGAGCTGAGGGACGACTGCGATCCTTGACCCTATGCAAAGCGACACTTGACGACCAGGGTGAATACTCATGCGAGTCTAAAGATGACAAGACGGTGGCAAGAGTGTCCGTGAGAGGTCTGTGCTGCCTTCCCTTTGGTTTGATGTTGTGTCCATTCTAAATTACTAAAAATCACCTACATCCAGCTCTAAAACATTATCCATCTCCACCTCTGCTGGGAAATCCCTTTGCCAATGACATCCCTTCTCTTTCTTCCCAACTTCAAAGCATATTGACCCAACTATGATGCCTCTCATCCTGTCCTCACATCACCTTGTATCAGAGATAACAGGAGCTGCAGATGCCGGGAAATCTGAGATAACAAGGTGTAGAGCTGGATGAACACAGCAGGCCAGGCAGCATCTTAGAAGCAGGAAAGCTGACGTTTCGGGCCTAGACCCTTCATCATTTCTGATGAAGAGCCTAGGCCCAATACGTCAGCTTTCCTGCTCCTAAGATGCTGCCTGGCCTGCTGTGTTCGTCCAGCTCTACACCTTGTTATCTCCTCCTCACCTTGACTATCCTGCCTTTAGGGCCACCGGAATCCGACTCTGTTATCCATCGTCCACACTGTGTGAATATGGGGTCATTCCAAATTCTTGCTGCTTGTCTCCACGCTCACCACCAACCCTGATTGCCCATTACTGCTGAGCTCATTCAACTCCACTGTTTCCAAGTCAGACACACCCCAATTTCAAAATCCGATCCTTGTTTTCAAATCTGCCCATGTCCTCCCCTTCCCTGTCTCTGTAATCTCCCCCAGATCCACAACCCTCCTTTAATTGTGGCTTCTTGAGCACTCCCAAATTAATTGCTCTGCCATTAGTAGCTGCATCTTGGGATGCCTGAGCCCTGAAATTTTCTCCCTAAACCTCGCTGCCTAATCCATCCTTTAAGATGCTCCTTAAGTTGTGCTTCCTTAACCAAGCTTGCAGTCATCTGCCCAGAACGTCTTCTGGTGGCTCAAAGATACATTATGTTTGCTGGCACTCCTGTGAATCATCTTGGAACATTCCAGAATATTAAAGGGCTGTACAAATGCAAGTTGCTGGTGTGACTTTCTGGATCACAGCTGTGTTCCTTCTCATTTCAGTTCCCAGAGTCGTGGAGTTCATCTCTGACCTCCGCAGTATCACTGTGCAGGAGGGAGATGACGCTAACTTCAAGTGCATGGTGTCCCCGGAGGATGTGAGGCTGTCCTGGCGAGTGCATGGCTCCGAAATTCCACCGGGTAGCACGAAATACGTGACCTCACGGAATGGCCTGTGTCACATGCTGCTAATACGGGACTGCCAGCTTACAGACACTAGCCAAGTGATAGCAGAGGCTGAGGGAATCGTCTCCAGTGCCAACCTTCAGGTGCAAGGTAAGACACAACCTAGGGTAGTTGGGAGCATTTAACATCACCCTACAGATCCACATTTGCTAATTCGCCACATGGGTAGGCATGGAGTGAGGTATGGCTTGTCACCCTGTAAAAGATTCTATATTTATGGAAGTTGTTATTGTAGAGTAATATTGACCCTGGGCAACATGGGATGAAAAGGAAAATTAAAGGCCGTGACTTGTCCACTTTCTTTGGAATTCCAGAGGGGTTAAAGCAATCCAGGTGTCAGACACCATTTTTAAGATGAGAGATCGTAGTTTTATAATGATGTGCAAAAGAAGCAATGGTGGTACAAGGTAAACCTTTTCCTTAGTTTATTTGACTGGACAGCTAGTTTGTGATGCAGAGGGATGCTAACAGCATGGGTTCAGTTCCTACACTGGCAGAGGTTACCATGTCCCACCTGCCCTAAAGGTGTGTCATAATGTGCCTGAACAGTTTAATTGGGCTCATATGGCGTAATGGTAGTGCCCTTGCCTCTGAGCTAAGAGCCAGGTTGGAGTCCCACCTGCTGCTGAGGTGTAGAATAACATCTTGGTACAGGTTGATTAGAAAATACCTCAATCCTTTTCCTCACCTGAGGCCTTTACTGTTTTATAATTCATTCATGGTATGTGCATATCGCTGGATAGGCCAAAATTCACTGCCTGTCCCCATGAAAGAATACTCAAAAGGGCACTAGAGGTGAAGGACGTCACTGATTATGGTAAGACTGTAGAAACTGGGATTGTAACTCACTCGGAGACAGTAAGAACTGCCAATGCTGGAGTCAGAGATAACACAGTATGAAGCTAGAGGAACACAGCAGGCCAGACATCATCAGTGGAGCAGGAAAGTTGATGTTTCAGGTCCGGGACCCTTCTTCTGAAATGGCATGGGTGGGGGGATTGGAGAACAGGAATGGAGCTCAGAAATAAATAGAGAGAGGAGGGTTGGGGCTGGAGAAGGTAGGTGGGATGGTGATAGGTGAGTTCAGGTAGGGAGTGGTGGGAATTGGTTAGTGAGGTGGGAGGAGTGGATGGGTGGGAGAGAAGATGGACAGTTTGTGTCAGGTCAAGGAGGCAGGGATGAGGCTGGAGGTGGGGAGATTTTGAAACTGGTAAAATTCACATTTTGGCCATTGGCCTGTAGCCTCCCAAAGTGGTATACAAGGTGCTGCTCCTCCAGTTTCCGGGTGGCATCATGGTGACACTGGAGGCAGCCCAGGATGGACACGTCACCCACGGAGTGCGAGGAGGAGTTGAAATGGTTCTTGACTGCAAGGTGTTTGTCATGAGCAGAGCACAGGTGCTCCACAAAGTGGTCTCTGAGCCTCCGCTTGGTCTCACCAATGTAGGGGAGGCCACATCGCAATAGACCACATTGACGGATGTGCAAGTGAACCTCTCAGATGTAAAAAGCTTGGTTGGTGCCTTGAATGAGAGTGATAGGGGAGGTGTAGCACTTCCTGTGGTTGCAGGGAAAGGTGCCGGGAGTGGTGGGGCTAATGGGGAGTGTGGAGCAGATGAGGGAATTGTGGAGAGAGTGGTCCCTATGAAAGGCAGATAGGGGTGTGGACGGAAATATCTCTTTGGTTGTGGGGTTGGATTGTAGGTGGCCGAAGTGTCGGAGAATGATACATTGGATATGGAGGTTAGTGGGGTGATATGTGACAACAAGGGGGATTCTGTCTTTCTTTTTGTTGCAGGGAGGGAATGTGAGGGCAAAGGTGCAGGAAATGCAAGACATGCAGTTGAGAGCATTTTTGACCACTGAAAAGGGGAAGTTGCAGTCCTTGATATAAGAGGACTTCTGGGATATTTGGGAATGTAGCACCCCGTCTTGGGAGCAGATTCGGCGGTAGTGGAGGAATTGGAAGTAGGGGATCGCATTCTTGCAGGAAGGTGGTTGAGAGGAAGTGTAGGCTTGGCATCTGTCAGAGTTGGTGGGCTTGAAAAAGATGTCGATTTCACGGCAGACACCAGAGCTGGAGACAAAGAGACCCAGGAAGGAGAGAGAGGTATCAGAGATGGTCCAGATGAACTTGAGGTTTGGGTGAAAGGTGTAAGTAAAATTAATGAACTGGTCAAACCCCTCAAGGGAGCACAAAGCAGTGCCGATACAGGCATTGGTGTAGTAGAAGAAGAGGTGCTCCCACTGTGGTCTATTGCATCCGCTGCTCCCGATGTGGCCTCCTCTACATTGATGAGACCAAGCGGAGGCTCAGAGACGAGCATGTGTGCTCTGTTCGTGTCAAATGACAACACTTCCTGGTTGCGAATCATTTCACAACTCACCTTCCCACTCCCTGAGTGGCAAGTTCCTCCTGGGCTTCCTGCAGTGTCACAATGCTGCACAGAAACTGGAGGAGGAGCACCTCATATTCCGCCTTGAGACCCTACAGCCCGTTGACCTAAATGTCGATTTTACCAGTTTTAAAATCCTCCCAACCTCTGGTTTCATCCCATTTCCAATCCTCCCTCATCCCTGCCTCCTTGACCTGACAGAAACTGGGATTGTTATCCTCCAGAACAGGGAGGAAACTAAATGGAGCTGTTCAAAAATTATGATGAATTTTGATAGGATTAAATGAGTTGAAACTGCTTCCCTGCAGGCGGGTCAGTGACCAATTAGCAAATGAACTCTGGAGAATGATTAAATCTTTCCATCTTTCTCTGCTCTTGTTTAGTTGCTTCTAACCAGTTACATCTTTGACCAAGCTTTCAATTGTGGTGTTTACTCACATGATCCCTGGTCAAATACTACATTCTGGTATTTACCACCTCCACTGGTGTGTGGTACTCAGGAAGAATCTCTTTAAAGAAGTCCACTACCACCAATCCTCGTTTAGCTATGCGGGGAAGCGATGGCATAGTGCTAATATCGCTGGACTGTTAATCCAGAGACCCAGACAACATTCTGGGGCCCGGGTTCACATCCCACCGCGACAGATGGTGGAATTATCATTCAGTAAATATCTGGAATTAAGAATCTAATGATGACTATGAATTCATTGTCGATTGTCAGGAAAAACCCATCTGGTTCACTAACATCCTTTAGGGAAGGAAACTGCCATCCTTACCTAGTCTGGCCTCCATGTGACAGCAGACCCACAGCAATGTGGTTGACTCTTAACTGCCCACTAGGCAACTAGAAATGGGCAATAAATGCCGCCTAGCCAGAGACGCCCTCTTCCCATAAATGAATAAAAGATGTCTTGGGTCTATCTAGTGATTATTGGTAGATGATACACCACTCTAGAGAATCTACAGAATTGGCACTATCCTTCAAATAACATAATGGTAGTGTGGCTGGTTTGTGACACAAAGCATTCCCAACAGCTTGGGTTTCTGGAACAAAAACAAAGTTGCTGGAAAAAGCTCGGCAAGTCTTGCAGCATCTGTGGAGGAGAAAACAGAGTTAACGTTTCGGATCCGGTGACCCTTCCTCAGAACTGATAGTGGCTAGGAAAACGTCAGTTTATATGCAGAAGATAGTGAAGTAGAATAGGAATTTTCTGCATATTAACTGATGTTTTCCCAACTACCATCAGTTCTGAGGAAGGGTCACTGGACCCGAAACTTTAACTTTGTTTTCTCCCCGACAGATGTTGCAGGACCTGCTGAGCTTTTCCAGCAACTTCGTTTTTGTTCCTAACTTACAGCATCCACAGTTCTTTTGGTTCTTAG
Source organism: Stegostoma tigrinum (assembly GCF_030684315.1). NCBI lineage: Eukaryota > Metazoa > Chordata > Chondrichthyes > Orectolobiformes > Stegostomatidae > Stegostoma > Stegostoma tigrinum. The sequence continues at coordinate 102,376,991 of NC_081360.1, forward strand.
CTTGGGTTTCTGAACCAGCTGAGATTACCATGAAGGATTCTATTTAATTCCCACCTGTTTCAAAGGTGTGCCAGAATATTCTGAGCAGTTTAATTGAGCTGTTGTGGTGCAATGCTATTGTCCCTGGCTCTGAGCCACAAGGTACAGGCTCAAGTCACACTTGCTCCAGAGATGTGCCATTATATCTCTGAACAGGTTGATTGGAAAAATGTCAACAGTGCTCATTGCATAATTTCACTGAGGACAATTTTTGTCCAATGTGTGTAGGACGGTTTCCTGACACAGTGTGTCAAAGGGCCGACAAGAGGGGAGGCCACACTGGATCTGTTACTTGGCAACGAACCAGGCTAGGTGTTTGATTTAGTGGTAGGTGAGCACTTTGGAGAGAGTGACCATAATTCGGTTACGTTTAGTTTAGCGATGGAAAGGGATAGGAACATGCCACAGGACAAGAGTTATAGATGGGGAAAGGGCAATTAAAATGTGATTAGGCAAGACTTAGGAAGCGTAGAATGGGGTAGCAAAATGCAGGGGATGAGGACAATCGAAATGTGGAGCTGGTTTAAGGAACAGATATTGCATGTCCTTAACAGGTATGTCTCTGTCAGGCAGGGAGGAAGTGATAAGGTAAGGGAACCGTGGTTTATGAAAGAAATTGTACCTCTTGTTAAGCGGAAGAGGGAGGCTTATGTGACGATGAGACGAGATGGCTCAGATGAAGCGATGGAGAATTACAGATTAGCTAGGAAGGATTTAAAGAGACAGTTAAGAAAAGCAAGGAGGGGACATGAGCAGACATTAGCAGGTAGAATAAAGGAGAACCCTAAAGCTTTCTATAGGTATGTGAGGAATAAGAGGCTGACTAGGGTGGGAATAGGGCCAGTCAAAGACAAAATGGGAAGTTGTGTGTGGACCCTGTGGAGACCGGAGAGGTCCTAAACGATTATTTCTCTTCTGTTTTCACTCAGGAAAAGGAAAATATTGTAGAGGAGAAGACTGAGTTACAGGCTACTAGAATTGAAAGGAGTGAGGTTAGTAAGGAGGAGGTGTTATCAATTCTAGAAGGTGTGAAGGTAGATAAATCACCTGGGCCAGATGGGATTTTTCCGAGGATTCTCTGGAAAGCTAGGGAGGAGGTGGCGGAGCCTTTGGCCTTGATCTTTGAGACCTCATTGTCTACAGATTTAGCACCAGAGGACTAGAGGATTGCAAATGTTGTGCCCTTGTCTAAGAAGGGCAGTAGAGATGACCTAGGTAATTATAGACCTGTGAGACTTATGTCAGTTATAGGAAAAGTTTTGGAAAGGATTATAAGAGATAGGATTTATAATCACCCAGGAAGCAACAATTTGATTGGAGATAGTTAGCATGGATTCGTCAAGGGCAGATCGTGTCTCACAAACCTCATTGAGTTTTTGAGAAGGTGATCAAGCATGTGGATGAGGGTAGGGCAGTTGATGTGGTGTACATGGATTTCAGTTAAGCCTTTGATAAGGTTCCACATGGTAGGCTGTTGGAGAAAATACGGAGGCACGGGATTGAGGGAGATTTAGCAGTTTGGATTAGAAACTGGCTTTCTGTAAAAAGGCACCGAGTGGTCGTTGATGGAAAATATTCAGCCTGGAGTCAGGTCACTAGTGGTGTGCCTCAAGGATCTGTTTTGGCACCACTGCTGTTTGTCATTTTTATAAATGACTTGGACGCAGGCATAGGTGGATGGGTTAGTAAGTTTGTAGATGACACTAAAGTCGGTGGAGTGGTGGACAGTGGAAGAATGTTGCAGGTTGCAGGGAGACTTGGATTAACTGCAGAATTGGGCTAAAAGGTGGCAAATGGAGTTCAATGCGGATAAATGTGAGGTGATTCACTGTGGGAAGAATAATAGGAAGGCAGAATACTGGGTCAATGGAAAGATTCTTAGTAGTGTGGATGTGCAGAGGGATCTTGGCGTCCATGTACATAGATCCCTGAAAGTTGCCACCCAGATTGATAGTGCTGTTAAAAAGGCTTACGGTGTGTTAGATTTTATTGGTAGAGGGATTGAGTTCCGGAGCAGTGATGTCATGCTGCAACTGTACAAAACGCTAGTGCGATCTCACCTGGAATATTGCGTGCAGTTCTGGTCGCCCCATTACAGGAATGATGTGAAAGCATTGGAAAAGATGCAGAAGAGATTTACCAGGAAGTTGTCTGGCCTGGAGCGAAGACCTTATGAAGAAAGGCTGAGGGACTTAGGTCTGTTGTCATTGGAGAGAAGAAGGCTAAGAGGGGATTTAATAGAGACATTCAAGATGATCAGAGGATTTTATAGGGTGGACAGTGAGAGTCTTTTTCCGAGGATGGTGACATCAGCTTGTACGAGGGGGCACAGCTACAAATTGAGGGGTGATAGATTTAAGTCAGATGTCAGAGGCAAGCTCTTTACTCAGAGTGATAAGGGTGTGGAACGCCCTGCCTGCCAATGTAGTTAACTCAGCCACATTAGGGGCATTTAAACAGTCCTTGGATAAGCATATGGATGATGATGGGATAGTGTAGGAGGATGGGCTTAGATTAGTTCACAGCTCGGCACAACTTCGAGGGCCGAAGGGCCTGTTCTGCGCTGAATTGTTCTATGTTCTGTGTTCTATACATTGGGCTAGGTATAATGACTAGGACCTTAGGCAACTGGTACAGATCCACCTCTGAAAACTCAAGCAGATCTCATTTCTTGGCTGTCATGCACATTGAACATCAACTGCTTCAGAGCTAATACCTTTTAAACAACATTGATCACCCAGTTTTAATATATCTTTAAGAGGCATGCATTCAAATTTTACATGTTCAATATCTGTGAAGTACCTTGGGCTGCTTTACTGCATCCATGGTACTATATAAATGCAAATTGTTTTTGGTGTCACGCAGTGGAAATGAGTGGGAATTCCTGTGATGGATCTTCCTGCACTGAGCCCAAGGAATCTATGGTCCTGTTGTAGCCCCTAGTGAATTCAGTAGACAAGGAAGGAAATTGTGCTCCCCTGATTACAGTTCACTGACGTCTGCTTAGAAATGTTATGTGATTTAGTGAAAAGTGTTCAAATAGTGTGGCAAGTGTGAAATTATCCATATTGACAGCAATTATGGTAAGAGCTTGCAGAACACTGAGATGGAGAGGGATCTGGGTGTTCTTGTGTATGAATCACAACAGTTTAGCATTACAGATCCAGCAAATAATCAGGGAAATTATTAGAATGTTGTGGTTTATCGCAATGTAAAAATAAGGAAGTTATTAGTGATAGGCAGGATGGTTTTGCGCAGGGAAGGTCATGTCTTACCAACTTGATAGAATTCTTTGAGGAAGTGACAAAGTTGATAGATGAGGGAAGGGCTGTAGATGTCATATACATGGACTTCAGTAAGGTATTTGATAAGATTCAAGATAGTAGGCTGTTGAAGAAAGTGAAGTCACATGGGGTCCGGGGTATACTAGATTGATAGAGAACTGGATGGGCAACAAGAGAAAGAGAGTTGTAGTGGAAGGGAGTTCCTCAAAATGGAGAACTGTGACCAGTGGTATTCCACAGGATTCATGTTGGGACCACTGTTGTTTGTGATATACATAACTGATCTAGAGGAAGGTATAGATGGTGTGATAAAGCAAGTTTTCAGGTGACACTAAGATTGGTGGAGTAGCAGATAGTGAAGGGGACTGTTGGAGAATGCAGCAGAAAATAGATAGATTGGAGAGTTGGGTGGGGAAATGGCAGGTGGAGTTCAATCCAGGCAAATGGGAAGTATTACATTTTGGAAGATCCAATTCAAGAATGAACTGTACGGTAAATGGAAAAGCCCTGGTGAAAATTGATGCACAGAGAAATCTGGGTATTCAGGTCCATTGTACCCTGAAGGTGGCAAATCAGGTCGATAGAGTGGTCAAGAAGGCATATGGCATGCTTTCATTCATTGGACGAGGGTATTGAGTACAAGAGTTGGCAGGTCATGTTACAGTCGTATAGGACTTTGGTTCTACTACATTTGGAATATCGCGTACAGTTCTGGTGGCCACATTACCAAAGATGCTTTGGAAGGGTGCAGAGGAGGTTCACTAGGATGTTGCTTGGTCTGGAGGGTGTTAGCTATGAAGAGAGGTTGAGTAGAATAGGATTATTTACATTAGAAAGACACAGGTTGAAGGGGACCTGTTTGAGATTGACAAAATCATGAGAGGCATAGACAGGGTGGCTACCAAGAAGCTTTTTCCCAAGTGGAGGACTCAGTTACTCGGGCTGACAATTTCAAGGCGAGAGGGGAAAAGTTTAAGGGAGATATGCATGGAAAGCTATTTACGCAGGGGGTGGTGGATGCCTGAACACGTTGCCAGCGGAGGTGTTAGAGGCAAGCATGATAGCGTCATTTAAGATGTAACTAGACAGATGCATGAATGGGCAGGGAGCAGAAGGATACAGATCCTTGTAAAATAGGTGACAGGTTTAGTTAGAGGATCTGGATTGGCGCAGGCTTGGAGGGCTTAAGGGCTGTTCCTGTGCTGTAATTTTCTTTGTTCTTTGTTCTTTGTTTTGGGCTAGTTCAGTTATACAGAGCACTGGTGAGACCACAACAGGAGCAGTGTGTACAGTATTGCTCACCTTATTTAAGGAAGGAAATCAGTGTTCACAAAACGTTTACTAAGCTAATACCTGGAATAAGCAGATTGCCCAATGAGGACAGACTGAGCTTGTATCCACTTCAGTTTAGAAGAGTGAAGGGGTGATTTGACTGAAATATAATGGATCCTGAGGGGACTTGACTGGATGTTTCCTTTATGGGAGAATATAAAACAAAGGACCACTGTTTAAAAATATGGGATTGCCCATTAAAGCCAGAGATGAGGCTAAATGATTCCTCTGAGAGCGTTGTGAGTTTTTAGAATTTTTTCCTGAAAAAGTGAATTCCCTGAATATTTTTAAGCCTTGATTAGCAAGAGGGTGTGAAAGATTATTGAGGGTGTGAAGGAAAGTAGTGTAACAATGCTGTCGCTTTAAAAGGATTACTTTGATTGGGGTTTTTTTAAGAGAGGTTGTAAAGGCAGCAGTATGAACTGGTACTGAAGTCAGTTTAAGTAAACAGCTTAGGAGGCCTTTAAGATAATAAAATGTGAGGCTGGATGAACACAGCAGGCCAAGCAGCATCTCAGGAGCACAAAAGCTGACGTTTCGGGCCTAGACTCTTCATCAGAGAGGGGGATGGGGAGAGGGAACTGGAATAAATAGGGAGAGAGGGGGAGGCGGACCGAAGATGGAGAGTAAAGAAGATAGGTGGAGAGAGAATAGGTGGGGAGGTAGGGAGGGGATAGGTCAGTCCAGGGAAGACGGACAGGTCAAGGAGGTGGGATGAGGTTAGTAGGTAGATAGGGGTGCGGCTTGGGGTGGGAGGAAGGGATGGGTGAGAGGAAGAACCGGTTAGGGAGGCAGAGACAGGTTGGACTGGTTTTGGGATGCATTGGGTGGGGGGGAAGAGCTGGGCTGGTTGTGTGGTACAGTGGGGGGAGGGGACGAACTGGGCTGGTTTAGGGATGCAGTAGGGGAAGGGGAGATTTTGAAACTGGTGAAGTCCACATTGATACCATATGGCTGCAGGGTTCCCAGGCGGAATATGAGTTGCTGTTCCTGCAACCTTCGGGTGGCATCATTGTGGCAGTGCAGGAGGCCCATGATGGACATGTCATCTCAAGAATGGCAGGGGGAGTGGAAATGGTTTGCGACTGAGAACACTTTGCAGAACACCTCCGCTCAGTTCGCAACAAACAACTGCACCTCCCAGTCGCAAACCATTTCCACTCCCCCTGCCATTCTTGAGATGACATGTCCATCATGGGCCTCCTGCACTGCCACAATGATGCCACCCGAAGGTTGCAGGAACAGCAACTCATATTCCGCCTGGGAACCCTGCAGCCATATGGTATCAATGTGGACTTCACCAGTTTCAAAATCTCCCCGCCCCCTACTGCGTCCCTAAACCACCCCAGTTCGTCCCCTCCCCCCACTGCACCACACAACCAGCCCAGCTCTTCCCCCTCAACCCACTGCATCCCAAAACCAGTCCAACCTGTCTCTGCCTCCCTAACCGGTTCTTCCTCTCACCCATCCCTTCCTCCCACCCCAAGCCGCACCCCCATCTACCTACTAACCTCATCCCACCTCCTTGACCTGTCCGTCTTCCCTGGACTGCCCTATCCCGTCCCTACCTCCCCGCCTATACTCTCTCCACCTATCTTCTTTACTCTCCATCTTCGGTCCGCCTCCCCCTCTCTCCCTATTTATTCCAGTTCCCTCTCCCCATCCCCCTCTCTGATGAAGGGTCTAGGCCCGAAATGTCAGCTTTTGTGCTCCTGAGATGCTGCTTGGCCTGCTGTGTTCATCCAGCCTCACATTTTATTATCTTGGAATTCTCCAGCATCTGCAGTTCCCATTATCTCTGATACTAGGAGGCCTTTAAGTTCTTTGTAAAAGTTAGAACAATGGAAGCAATTTGAATGCGAGTGGCTCGCTTTCACAGACCAGGCTTTCTGGTTTATTTCAAGCAGTCAGAAGTTGTTTGGGATCTTGGAAGAGGTGGAAGCTTCGGTGAAAGATTCCTAGCTGCATATTTCTCTGGAATTTGTCTTGATTTTTTTCCTCCTGGATTGCAGAACTGTGTAAGAATCTGTGTCTGAGTTCGCTTTTTTGCTGTGGGGAAGGTTTATAGGACATTATTAAATTGGAACAGTTATTTAGTAATGTCTATTACTCAGTTTTCCATTAGTTGTTTATTGTAAATTCCTGTTTCTTTTGTTTGTATTTCAACTATAGTCTATAAATAAAGTGTTTTGCTTAACATTGAGTAGTTTAGCCAGTTGCATCATATCTGGAAAACACACTTCACATCTGTCTTTAAAATAAGAAAATGTTAGGGTCTAGTCTACCCTCTTAACACATTTTGGGGTCTGGTCTGGTCTGTAACAGTATAGTTAACACACAAACCATGGTTTTAATGAATGATGCAACAGACTCAGAGGCTGAATGACCTACTTCTGATCTTGATGTTTATTTGTTCATATATACTATGAAAAAGTAGGAATAGCAACGTTTGATAGGTAAATAAAATCAACATACTGCAGATGCAGAAGCTCTGAAATAGAGAAAAAGAATGCTGGAGAAATTCAGCACGTTTAGCAGCATCTGTGGAGAACAGCGTTAACTTTTCAGGTCTGGTATGATCCTTCATTGAAGTGTGCTGGATTTAAAACATTAACTCTGTTTTCTCTCCAGTCACTGCCGGAACTGTGGAGTTTCTCCAGTACAGAACTAAAATGAGGAGCAATTTGTTCTCAGAATGTTGTGAGGGTTTAGAACTTCTTGCTGGAGAGCAGTGGGGGCAGAGCCCTTGTCTGTATTAAAGGCTGAGATAGATTCTCGATCAGTAGAGATCAAGGGTTATGGGGAAAGAGCAAGCAAGTGGATGTGAGCACTGTCAGATCACCCATGATCCTATTGAATGATGGAGAGATCTATTTGTTTTTCTATTTGTTAAGGTCTTATGTTCTAAGACCAAGATGATCCAACTGTCAAATGGCCCATGGATACAGAGAATGAGAGCCAACACAGAGTGGGAACTTGCAATTGAAACAAGAGGAGATGATGATATTTACTCTGTTTTTAACTGTTCCTGCAGAGACCCAGGTTGTATTCACCAGGAAGCTGGTGAGCGCGACAACAGAGGAACGGCAAGATGCTACCTTTGAGGTTGAGGTAAGCAATGAGTTAGCCGAGGTCCAGTGGATGAAGCAGGGAGTGGTCATCCAGCACAGTCCAAAGTTCATGCTGCAGCAGGATGGCAGGACCAGGCGGCTAATAGTGTGTGACACTGTGTTCAGCGACCGAGGGAATTACCGCTGTGAGACTCTGCACGACAGAACGCAGGCCAAACTCAGTGTTGAACGTAAGTACAGACCTAGTTTTAAAAAAAACACAAATCAAGGGAGGGAGCTTAACTCTGTATTGACCCCTGTGCTGATCCTATATTGGAGTTTTATTGGGAGCAGTGAAGAGTAAACTTTACTCTTTCTCTAACCCTGTGCTGCCACTGTCTTGGAAGTATTTGATGGAGGGGTCAACATTGACGACACTTTACCTTCAGTTTCGGAGGGCAGAGTAGGCATTATTTTTGATGTAAAAGAGTAGAGGAAGTTTTAACTTCCGTTTGAAAGAGTGGAGAAAAGTTCACTTTCCATCTAACTCCATCTTGTCCCTGTCCTGGGAGTCTTTGTTGAGGACAGTGTAGAGGGACCTTTACTCTATATCTAACTCAACGTTGTCTTGTTGTGGGAGTGTTTAATGGGGACAGTGTAGAGGAGCTTTATTCTGTACCTAATCCCACATATGGGTGTTTCTTTGGATGTATGTGATGATAAAACTGGTCTTTTTTGAGGATGGGACAAAGATGATGGTAAGATGAATTCAAAGGAACAAAGAACAATATAGCACAGGAACAGGCCCTTCGGCCCTCCAAGCCTGCATTGACATATTTTGTCCTTCCATGCTAAAACTGTTTTCACTTACAGGATCTGTAGGCTCTATTCCCTTCCTAGTCATGTATTCAGCCAGGTGCTTCTTGAATGCTGCTGATACGTCTGCTTCCACCACCACCTCTGGCAAACCATCCTTTGCACTCACCATCCTTTGTGTGAAAAACATGTCTCACATATCTCTTTTGAACTTTCCCTCCGCACCTTGAACCTGTGTCCCCTAATAATTGACCCTTCCACCCTGGGAAAAGGCCTCATACTTTCCACTTTATCCAAGGTGACTTCACCTTGCCATTGAGCCACCTTGTCAGAGGCATTCCTGAAGTCCATGTGGACAATGTCAACCACTTTTCCATCATTAATCATCATTGTCATATTTGGAGGTGACAGTAGAATGGGTGTATGAAATTGGTACCGCAATGCTGCATTTAGCCAAAGCAGTTAAACTAACTCTGATTATGTCCCTGTGATTGTAGCTCGAAGGATATCAGTGAAGAAACCCCTGGAAGACATGGAGATCTTTGAGAAGGAAGCAGTCACCTTACAGGTGGAATTATCCCACCCAGACGTTGATGGTGTATGGATCAAGGATGGTATCCGAGTGAAGCCCAACAACAACCGACGGATCAGCTGTACGGGAAGAGTCCACAGCCTCACACTGTCTGCACTGACGCTTGAGGACTCAGGCACTGTCATATTCCAGGCCGACAATGTCCGCAGTACCTCACGGATAACAGTCAGAGGTCAGATTCCCACATCTGTTCTCAGTTTCCACCACCAACCACCTTTAGGCCTAACACTGGCCATGTCCACACATCATCTGGGTTGGATTCATGGCCACAGCACACCAGAAGTAGGCCATTCTTCCCATCAAATCTTCCCCTATATTCAGTGAGACCATGGCTAATCTAATAATCATACCACTTTCCTGCCTTTTCATAGAGTCGTAGAGTAATACAGCATGGAAACAGGCCCTTTTACTCCAAACTGGTCCATGCTGACCATGGTGCCTGTTCAGCTAGTTCCAATTGCCTGCATTTGGTCCATATCCAAATAAAGTCTTCTCGTCCATGTACCTATCCAAATGTTACTTAAATATTGTTATTGTACCTGCCTCAACCACTTTTTCTGGCAGCCTATTACATATACCATTCCATATATCTGCATGAAGAAGTTGCCCCTCAGGTCTTTCTTAAATCTATACCCTTTCTCCCTAAACCAATGACCTCTAGTTTTCAATTCCCCATCCCTGAGAAAAAAACTGTATGTATTCATCCTATCTGTGCCCCTCATGATTTTATACACCTCAGTAAGGTCATCCCTCATTCTCCTACATTCCAAGGAATTAAGTCCTGTCATGGCCATCCTCTCCTGCTGACTCAGCCTACTACTCCTGTCAACATCCTTGTAAATCTCCTTTGCACACTTGCAAGTTTGACTATGTCTTTCCTATAACGGGGTGACCAAAACTGGACACAATACTCCATGTGCGGCCTCACAACTATACCATAACATCCCAACTCCTATACTCGATGCCTCAATTGATGAAGGCCAGCGTGTTTAATGCCTTCTTTGCCACCCTGTCCATGTCTGACACCACTTTCAACAAACTATGTACTCATCCCTCCGCTCCACCACACTCCTCAGAACCTTAGTATTTACTATTTAAGTCCTACCTTGGTTTGACTTTCCAAAGTGCAACACCTCACACTTATCTGTATTGAATTGTATTTGCCAGTCCTCAGCCCATTTCCCCATCTGATCAAGATCCCTCTGTAATTTTTGATAACCTTTGCTATCAACAATATCTCCTAATTTTGTATCATCACAGACTTACTAATCATGCCTTTTTCCCTCACATCCAGATCATTTACGTAAATAACAAATAACAAAGGCCTCAGCATTGACCTCTTTGGCACAGTACAGGCCTCCAGTCCGAGAAACAACCTTCAGCAATCATCCTCTGCTTCCTATCATCGAGTCGATTTTGAATCTAATCAGCTAGCTTTCCCTGGATCCCATGCAACCTAACTTTTGTGATTAGTCCGCGATACGGAACCTAGTCAAAAGCCTTACTAAAGTCCCTCATCCATCCTCTAGGTTTTCCCCATAACTTTAGATTCCCTTGCTGATTAAAAATCTGTCTATCTTAGCCATGAATATACTTAATGATCCAGAGTTCTAAAGGAGATAGCTGATGAGATAGTGGAAGCGTTAGTGGTGATCTTTCAGGAATCACTAGAGTCAGGGACGGTCCCAGAGGACTGGAAAATCGCTAATGTGACACCCCCTGTTTAAATAGGGAGTAAGGCAAAAGACAGAAAAATACAGGTCGATAAGCCTAGCCTCAGTCGTTGGTAAGATTTTGGAGTCCATTGTAAAGGATGAGATTGCTGAATATTTGGGCAAAGTCAGCCTGGTTTCATCAAGGAGAGGTCATGCCTGACAAATCTGCTAGAATTCTTTGAGGAAGTAATGAGCAGGGTAGACCAAGGAAAGCCAATGAATGTTATCTACCTGGACTTCAAGAAGGCCTTTGATAAGGTGCCACACAGGAGGCTGCTGAGTAAGATAAGGGCCCATGGTTTTAGAGGCCAGGTGCTAACAGGATAGAAGATTGGCTGTCTGGCAGAAAGCAGAGAGGAGGGATAAAGGGGTCTTTCTTAGGATGGCAGCCGGTGAAAAGTAGAGTTCCACAAGGGTCAGTGCTGGGACCACAACATTTCACTTTGTACATTAATGATCCAGATGAAGCAACTGTGGGCATTCTGGCTAACTTTGCAGATGATATAAAGATAGGTGGAGGGACAGGTAGCATTGAGGAGGTGGCTAGGCTGCAGAAGGACTTGGACAGGTTAGGAGAGTGGGCAAAGAAGTGGCAGATGGAGTACAACATGGGAAAATATGAGGTCATGCACTTTGGTAAGAAACATAAAAGCATGGACTATTTTCTAAATGGGGAGAAAATTCAGAAGGCTACAGTGCAAAGAGACTTGGGAGTTCTAGTTCAGGATTCTCTCGAGGTAAACTTGCAGGTTGAGTCACTAGTCCAAAAGGCAAATGCGATGTTGGCATTTATTTTGAGAGGACTTGAATATAAAAGCAGGGATGTACCATTGAGACATTATAAGGCTCTGTCATACCACATTTGGAGTATTGTGTGCAGTTTTGGGCCCCATATCTCAGGAAGGATGTACTGGCCCTGGAGCGGGTTCAGAGGAGGTTCGTGAAAATGGTCCCAGGAGTGGAAAGTTTAACATATGAGGACTGTTTGAGGACTCTGGGACTGTACTCATTGGAGTTTAGACAGATGAGGGGGTATGTAATTGAAGCTTCCAGAATGCTGAGTTGTCTGGACAGGGAGGATGCATCCATTGGTAGGAGAGTCTAGACCTTTTAGAACGGAGATAAGGAGAAGTTATTCAGCCAGAGAGTGGTGAATCCATGGAATTCACTGCCACAGAAGGCTGTTGAGGCCAGGTCATTGAATACATTTAAGACTGAGAAAGATAGGTTCTTATTATCAAGGGTTATGGGGAGAAAGCAGGAGAATGGGTTTGAGGAACTTATCAGCCATGGTTGAATGGCGGAGCAGACTTGGTGGGCCGCATGGCCTAATTTCTGCTTCGATGTCTTATGGTTTTTTGGACCCAGCCTCGACAACCTTCAGAGGTAAAGAGTTCCATAAATTTACTACCCTCTGAGGAAAGAAATTCCTGTCTGGCCCTGTCTTAAATGATTGACCCCTAATTCTGAGATTCTGGTCCTAGACTGCCGCACAAGGGGCAACAAATATTCTGGCTTGTAGAATCTTGTAGCAGAAGTGGAGGTCATTCAGGCCATTTTCTCTTTGCCAGCTCATTGAAAGATCTTGCAGAAAATCTCACTTGCCCCCACAACTTTCTCCCTACTCACCCTTTGTCTACCACCCTGCAAATTCTTTCCTCATGTTGAATCTGCTTCCACTGCCCTTTCAGGCAGCCAATTTTGGATCACAATAACTCTCTGCAACAAAATAAGTTATCCTTATCAGCTCCCATGCCTTCCCCCTCCCAATTACTTTGCCAATTAGTGTAAATCTATGTCCCTGTGCTTATCAGAAACCAGAATAGAAGTTGCCTGAAAAGCACAGCAGGTCTGGCAGCATCTGTCTTCACAGATGCTGCCAGACCTGCCGAGCTTTTCCAGCATCTTCTGGTTTTGTTTCTGATTTACAGCATCGGCAGTTGTTTTGGTTTTTCTGTGCTTAATTGCCCAGTTAAAAAGTTAGGGAGAGGTGTAGGGGCTAGAGGAGGTTACAGAGATAGGAGGCTCGTGGGGACTAGAGGAGGTTACACTGATGAGGGAGGGTTATGGAGACTGGAAGAGGTTATAGAGGTAGGGAGAGGTTTAGGCACTGGAGGAGGTTATACAGATGGAGAGGGCTGTAGAGACTGGAGGAGTTTACAGAGATAGGGATGGGGCTTTAGGGACTGGAGGAGTTTACACAGAAAGGGAGAGCTGTGGGGATTGGAGGAGGTTACAGAGATAGGGAGGGGTGTAGGTTCTGGAAGAGGTTGCAGGGATAATGAGGGATGTAAGGGCTAGGGGAGGTTACAGAGATAGGGAGAGATATAGGGTCTAGAGGAGCATACCAAGATAGGGAGGGGATAGGGGCTCAAAGAGGTTACAGAGCTTAAGGAGTGGTGTAGGGACTAAAGGAGGATACAGAGGTGTGGAGGGGTGTAGGGACTGGAGGAACTTACAGAAATATGGAGGGATGTAGGAGCTGGGAGAGGTTGCAGAGATAAAAATTTTAGGGAATAGAGGAGCTTACAGTGACAGGGAGGGGTGTCGGGGGTAGAGGAGGTTGCAGAGACACGGAGGGATGTAGGAGCTGGAAGAGATTACAAGATAGGGAGGGGTGCAGGGACCAGAGGAGCTAACAGAGACAGGGAGGGGTGTAAGGACTGGAGGAATTGACAGCGATATGAGGCGTGTAAAGTTTTCCAGTTAGAAACAACTTATTGATTTGATGTAAACCCTTTTTTTTAAATAACCTGTGTTAAATTTCCCCTTTCCCTATTCTCTTGGGTGACAATTGCTTTTTTGAGAAATAGAATTATGCAGTTGCGAAGTTATTTGAAACTTGTTTTGGCCATATTTATAGTTCTGCGCATTGTTCTAGTCTCCATTTTGCAACAAGGATTTGAGTGCACTGGACAAGGGTCAAAATGATTTAGAAAGATGATGTTAGTATCAAGATAATACCAATTAGGAGAGGCCGAACAGGCTGGGCCTCTTTTCCCTCAAAGATAAAGACTGAGGGGTGACATAATTAACGTATTGGATAGACTAGGGATAGAGAGAGATGTGGGAGGGATCACAAGGGGCTATTAACATTGATACCTCTCTAGGAAATGCAGTCAGGTTTTTTGTGAGAAAAATCTTTCATGTAAAGAGTGGGAAGAATGTGGAACGCTGTCCAGCAGAGAATGTCTTTTTTCCGTTCATTCGAAGGTATGAGTATCACTGCCTGGGCCAACATTTATTTCCCACCCGTAATGGTACTTCAGTGACTTGCTCAGCCATTTTAGAGGGCATTTAAGAGTCAACCTGTATCTGGAGCCACATGTAGGCCGGACGGTAAGGTATAGAAATTTCCTTCCCTAAACGACATTAGTGACCCTGGTGGGTTTTTGCAACTATCGACAATTGTAACTGGGTACCCTTAGACCAGCTTCTAACTCCAGATTTTTATTAAATTCAAATTTCACCACCTACCATGTCTCCAGATCTTTAGCCTGGGGTTGTACAAGAACAAGCAACGTCATGTTGAGGTTGTACAGAATATTGATGAGGCCGCTTCTGGATTACTGTATGCAGTTCTTGGCAACCTATTACAAAAAGGACATTGCTAAACTGAAGAGGGTTCATAAAAAATTTACCAGGATGGTGCCAGGACCAGAGGTTTTGCGAAAAGAAATATGCTGGGACTTCTTTCACTGGAGTGTAGGCGGTTGAGGGATGACATTATAGTGGTTTATAAAATCATAGTGGGACAAAGCAAAGGTCTTTTCCTTGTGGTGGGGAAGTTCAAAACTAGAGGGCATTTTTTAAGATGAGAGGAGAAAGATTTTAAAAGGGCATGAGGGGCAACATATAGAGTGTGAGTGGTTGGCGCATGGAATCAACTGCCAGAGGAATTGGTGGATGCAGGTACAGTTACACTGTTTAAAAAAGACATTTGGAAAAGTACATTAATTGGAAAGGTTTGGGCAGATATGGGCCAAGCTCAGGCAAGTGAGGCTATTGTACTTTGGGAACATGGTTGGCACGGACTAGTTGGACCGAAGGCTCTGATTCCATGCCTCTGTGACTACATGAAACAAGACTGTCCAGAATGCAGTGCTCTTTTACACCAGTAGATATGTTTGCGTGTATGTTTCTGATTGTGAATATGCGTGTAGGTGAGTTTGCATGTATGCACATACGTGTATCTGTGCCTCTATGTCTGCGTGAATAAGAGGGTGGACATCTGCATCTGAGAGTGTGTTTGTGTGTGTGTGTGTGTCTGTGTGAGGATATGTGTCTCTGTCTACGTGTGTCTCTGGGTTTGAGAATGTTGGTGATGAGAGGTGTATTTTCTCAGTGAGTAGAGACTTTACAATTCGCTGTAAAGAGTTTTGGATTGGTACAGACTGGAGTAGGAATTGTGTGGGAGATATTTGGAGTGGTCGTAAGCCATGCGTCCTTCCTGGTCAGCTACTGTCACCTGCCATCGTACCCTCTCACCCTGTCTTGTGGCTGCTCTGTTTCAGAACCCCCTGTGACCTTCTTGAAGGAACTAAAAGATCTGCGGGTTCCAGAAGCAACTGTTATCACCTTGGAGTGTGAGCTGTCCCGGCCCAATGTAGAAGTCACCTGGTATAAGGTAGGTGGGAGCGGACATTTTGTGGTTTCATGGCTTGAAAATCACTGTCTGTCCCAATGATATTAGGCGCTGTGAGGTGAGCTGCATTTGTTTGATGAGTTTCTGTCAGCCTCTCCTGAAGTTCTGAGCTGGGTTACAAGGCCAGGGATGCCAAACACCCACCATCCCTGGCCACTAACCAACAACTGAATGCTTGACCTGCAGGGCATAAGTTTGGGTGTATCTTGGTTTGGTCAGATTCCCAAGTAATTGACGGCGTTCACTCCGGACACTAAACCTTAGGAGATCCCATAATAATGTATAATCTGAATGGGATGTGGGCATCACTGCCAAGGCCAGCATTTATTGGGCATCCGTAGGTACCTTTGAACTGATAAGTTCTCTCCACCAAATACAATACAATATCCTTTTATTGTCATGTGTACTCCATTATAGGGGTGTAGTGAAAAGCTTTATAATGTCTGCCTTCTTATGGCGTCAGCTTAAGTATAAGTAGCTAGGTACAATTCTTGAATACAGCAGAGGAATAAAAGTAGTTGCATTATTTACAGAGTTGAAAAATAAGTTAAAAATAGAAGGATTGACAGTACAGTAAGGTAGGCAATTTTAAAGACATTATAATGTAACAACTCAGTGCAGGGCCCCTCCACTTGGTCTGACCACCCACGTCAGACCCAGTCCAACAGCCGTCCTTACTCTGCACCTAGCCCCAGTCTGCTCCATACTGACACACAGCTACTTCAAGGTAAGTGCCAGGACTGCCTCCTCCATGCTGGCCTCTGCCCAGGACACTCTGCCTGCATGATGCTCCAGGGCTCCTTCCCCACATGCTTGAGGTTTTGGGGGCATGATGAAGGTAGTGTTGGTGGTGGTGGTGTTTAAAATTTACTGCCGATTCTGATGACTACAGTGCTTACTAGGGACAGTGTACACGCAGCTTTATTCTGTATCTAACCCCGTGTTGTCCCTGAGAATGTTTGATGGGCACAGTTTTGAGAGAGCTTTACTCTGTATCTAACCTTGTGGTTTCTCTTTATTCACTTTACCTGAACAGGATGACTTGGAAATGAAACCCAATAAAAACATCCGTATTTATTCAATGGGGAGGAAGAGGATTGCTTATTTAGGGAAATGTGGAATTCAAGATTCTGGAACTTATTCCTGTGACACTGGTGAATGCAAAACCTTGGGCAAGCTGGAGGTGTTTGGTAATTGCCATGATTTGGCCTTCGTATTCGTGAACTGAATCTTTGGAAATGAGTTTGATTGAAATTCACAATCCTCCTTCAAAGCTTTAATATGTTTGTCATTTTACTGTCAGCCAGTGTTTGAGTCTGGTAAAACTCTTTAACGCAGAGAGGTTTGAGTGTGAATGTGAGTATTATTATCCTCAGCTTCGATCTTCTGTACCTTCTCTTCAAAATCAGTAGCCTTCATCATACAGCAGGCCTAAAACTGAGTTTGTAAATTGCAGAGCTCAGGCACAGCACAGTCTGTTTCACCTCACCTGTAAGTCAATCCAGGCCTGGATTTGAGACTCGCTACCTGCAGGACCCTGAGCATCAAATCCAACCTCTGGGCTAGTAGGAACTTCCGATGCTGGAGTCTGAGATAACAAGGTGTAGAGCTGGATGAACGCAGCAGGCCAGGCAGCATCAGAGGAGCAGGAAAGCTGACATTTTGGATTTTCTGAAGAAGGGCCCAGACCTGAAATGTCAACTTTCCTGCTCCTCTGATGCTGCCTAGCCTGCTGTGTTTATCCAGCTCTACACCTTGCTATCTAACTCCAGCCTCTTTCCTAGGGGAGTACTGCCCCTATCAGGGGTGCAGTCTTATCAATAAAACCATAAAGCCAGTACCCATCTGCCTTCTCACGTGGCTGTGAAAAGTGTCTGCTGGCATTATTTTGAGGAGAAGGGAAGTTAGAACAATGAACAATATAGCATAGTAATAGGCTCTTTGGTCCACCAAGCCTGCAACAATTTGTGATATCTTTCTGCGTTAAAAACCTTTCGCCTCTACACAGTCCCTATCCCTCTATTACCTGCCTATTCATGTATCTGTTAAGATGCCACTTAAACATAGCTATTGTATCTGCTTCTACGACCTCCTCTGACAAAGAATTCCAAGCACTTCCCTCTGTGTAAAGAACTCGCCTCTCACATCTTCTTTAAACTTTCCCCCTTTTACCTTAAACCCTATGTACTCTAGTAAGTGACATTTCTACCCTGGGAGTAAGACACTGATTGAGCATTCTAACCACACTTCTCATAATTTCCATTCTAACCACACCTTTCATAATTTTGTAAACTTCTACCAGGTTGCCCTGCAGCCTCTTCTACAACTTAAAATGTTTCGAATTACGGTCACTGTTCCCAAAATGCCCTCACTGAAACTTCAATTACCTGGTCGGGTTCATTTCCCAATACCAGGTCCAGTTTGGTCCCTTCCCTAGTTCAACTATTTACATAATGATTTAAGAAACCTTCCTGGATGCACATAACCTCCATTCCGCACCCCGCCAAAAAAAAGCAGTAGCAAACCTCCCTGCCAGCATATTGGTGCCTCTCTAGTTTGGGTGCAGCCTGTCCTTGTGTAGGCCCCACCTGCCCTGGAAGACAGCCAAAAGATCATCAGTACTGAAGCCTTCCCTCCTACACCAGTTCTTCAGCTACCTATTTAACTGTACTATTTAGAACATAGAACTGTACAGCACAGGAAGGGATCTTTCAGCCCATGATGTGCCGAACGTGTTGCCAAATGAAACTAATTCCTTCTGCCTGCCCTTGGTCTATATTGCTCCATTTCCTGCATATTCATGTGCTTATCTAAAAGTCTCTTAAACGCTTTATTGTATCTGCCTCCACTGCTACCCCTGGCAGTGCGGTCCACACTCCTATCACTCTCTGTGTGAAAAACTTGCCCTTCACATCTCCTTTGAACTTTCCCCTTCTCACCTTAAATTCTTTCCCCCAGTTTTTGATATTTAACTCTGGGAAAAATACTCTGATTCTCAAGCCTATCTGTGCATGTCAATTTCATCGACTTCTATCAAGTCTCCCTTCAGCCTCTGCTGTCCAGAGAAAACAAGCCGAGTTTTTCTAGCCTTTCCTTATAGTTCATACCCACTAAGCCAGGCAGCATTCTAGTAAACCTCTTCTGGATCCTCTCCAAAGCTTCCACATCCTTCCTGTAATGTGGTGACCAGAACTGAATGCAGTTCTCTAGGTGTGGTCTAACCAAAGCGTTATAAAATTGCAACATGACATCCTGACTCTTGTATCAATTCCTTGACCAATAAAGGTAAACACGCCTTCTTCACCCACCTGTCTACTTGTCTGGCCACTTTCAGGAAGTTATGGACTTAAACCCCAAAAGCCCTCTGTACATCAACTTTGTGCCCAGATGCCAGTTTCTGCTCCACTCACACTCAGTTGGAAGGATAGGTACTGGCTGGTAGTGGCTCGGTGACTATTGCCACGTCTGCACCAGGCCTATTGTGTAACTTCTTCAGGGTAGAGTCCAGCTAAAGGATGACCTATGAAGCACTTCATATCCGCAGCTATTACCAAGAGTGGCGGTACCCTCCCCACTCGACACCCACAAAGTTATGACTGTATGGCCCCATCTCCAAGCCCAAGGCTAGAGTGGCTAGCTCCTTAGAAACAGAGTCACAGGGTCGTACAGCAGAGGAGGCCATTTGGCCCAAATGTTTGTGTCACCCCTTTCAATAGGCTGTCCTCACAGCCCCATAAATCTCCTTTGAAATGTTTATTAAATTCTTTATTGGAAGATCCTACTGAATCTACTTCCACCACCCTTTTAGGCATGTGATCCAGATCACAATCATTTAGAAGCTTGCTGGGCTGGAGGAATTTGTAGAGATGAAGAGGGAGTGAGAGTGCACAAGTGTTTGAATACAAAGAAAGTGTTTTATCCAGAATGGAACTGATGTAGGTTAACAGGAACCAGAGATGGCCTAATGTGTGGATAGTGTAATAAAGATGTGTGATCTAAATGTGATTTAGTAAATCAGTGACTGGATATACATATGTACATTGATGTGTATCTGTGTGTTTAGTATATATCTTGAAATTTCTGGAGTGAACACCTGGCAAAGCAAAATGTACTGACTACAGCAGCAGCAATGTTGTTTGCAAAGAGCGGGCTGTTCGGATGGAGACCTGAGTCTACAGTATAGAAACATAGAACATTACAGCACAGTACGGGTCCTTTGGCCCTCGATGTTGTGCCGACCTGTCATACCGATTTTCTTTTTTCTTCTTATTATGGAACACTTTGCCTGCAACGGTAGTATACTCAGAGAAAAGTCATATGACCCAAACTGTAGGGGTAATAAAGCAACTGAACTCTTAAACCCAGAGAATCTAAGACAACTTGTTGATGGAGAAACAACCATTTGCATCCCTGTCCCCCCACAAGCTTTTTCTCTGAAATTCCTCATTAATGTGTCTGAGTCAAAAATTAGGAACAAAAACAAAGTTGCTGGAAAAGCTCAGCAGGTCTGGCAGCATCAGTGAAGGAGAAAACAGAGTTAACATTTCAGGTCTGGTGACCCTTCCTCAGAACAGATGGTGGCTGGGAAAATGCCAGTTTATGTGCAGAAAATAGGGAGGTGAATGGGGTAGGGAGTAAACGATAGGATAGAGCCCAAAGAGAGAGAAAGATAGTTGCACAGACAAAGGAGTTGCTAACGATCAGGCTGGGAGGGTGAATACTTGTTAATGGGGAATGTTAGTGACTAACAACGGGTGTGTAGTGGCAGGCTGTGTGGTAACAAGGCCTGGTGTGTGGGGTGGGGATTGGGACATGGGGAGGTTTAGGCCCTAAAATTATTGAACTCAATATTGAGTCCGGAGGGCTGTAGGGTCCCCAAGTGGAAAATGAGTTGTTCCTCCAGCTTGCGCTGGGCTTCACTGGAACACTGGCAAGCCGGAGACACAGATATTGGTCAGGGAGCAAGGTGGTGCATTGAAGTGGCAGGCAACAGGTAGTTCAGAGTCTTTTTTGCGAGCAGAACGTAGATGTTCTGTGAAGCGGTCGCCAAATTTATACTTCGCTTCCCCCGTGTCGAAAATTAATCTAGAAGCATCATCAGTTGTGGAACCTCTCAGGAGTATTTCAGAACCTACTGTGCTGTTTCCAGAAAGAAGAGATTTCACCCAGCCACAACTGATCCAGTACGAAAACCCAGTGCCAACAGTTTGCGTGCACAATGTGACTTTGGCTACAGGTTAACATTTGGACCAAACCGTGAAGTGCAGAGTTTCTTTGCCTGTGTTTTTTCAAGAAGGGCAACTCACATACTTGCATAAAACCTTTTGTTAGTAATTTTTGCTCAAGTAAGTTTGTCAATCGAGTTATTAATAGTTCAATTAAGAATTTTGGCAGGCATGTTGCTCGTGCTAAGCAGATAGAATCTAAACCTATATATGTGGTCAAATCGTCTCCCTATTTAAATTCAAACATTATTACGATGAGTGGAGCTAGCTAACAATCAAAGTACCCTGCAGGCTCAGTCTAAACAATGGTGCATGTTTAAATAGAGGCAAGACAGCTTGGTTAAATTCCAATTTTCAGAGGTGGTAACGTGGTAAGTTGCCCAAGAGATGATTGCAATGGTGAGGTCTGTTTGTAACTACAGCCTTCATGAGGCAGTAGACGGGCAATGTCATGGTTCAAGTGGTCATCTTGCAATAGAGTTGGAAGCTCAGCTCATAATAAATAGTGAGCTGATGCCTAGCACGCCTCAGGGAAGAATATCTCAGGGAGTTAGAGGCTCGGGCCTGACTTTAACTATGTTGAGTGTCTATATGTTATGTCCCCACAGAACAGGAAATTCAGATTGTGAAGGAGCTAGAGAATCAGGATGTTCGAGAGAACGACAATGCAGTCTTCGTCTGTGAAGTGTCCCATGCAGAAGTGAAGAGTGAATGGTTTCAGAATGGAAATAGAATCAAATCAAACAGCAGTGTCAAAATCAGACAGGAGGGTAAGGAGACGCACAGCTGGTGTTCATAAAGATCACGTGAGAAAAATATTAATTTGATTTGGTTTATTATTATCACGTGTACCTAGGTACAGTGAAATGTTTTGGAGTCCAGAATGATATGCCTATGTGAGGATAATATGGATATTCAACTATGGGAACTGTGTTCAGATTTAACCATGTTCATTATTTCATGTGAAATAATGCAATACAGACAAAAATTATTCTGTATCTAACCGTATGCTGTACATAGTATCCCTGGTATACCTACAGTGTAGAAACAGGCCTTTCGGCTCAACAAGTCCACACTGACACTCTGAAGAGCATCCCATCCATACTCACTCCCCTACCCTATCCCTGTAATCCTGCATTTCCCATGGAAATTCACCTAACCAACCATCCCTGGACACTTTGGACAATTTAACATAGCCAGTCCACCTAACTTGCACACCTTTGGAATGTGAGAGGAAACCAGAGCACCCAGAGGAAATCCATATCAACAGGAGGAGAACATGCAAACTCCACACAGTTGCCCGAGGGTGGATTTGCACCTGGATCAGGTGAGGCAGCAGTGCTAGCCACTGAGCCACCAGACTGCTCCATGCAATAAATCACAATATATTGATTGCCTTCCTGATCAGTTGGTATATCAAATTTGTAATTTTTTTTGTGATTCATATACCAGGACACCCACATTCTCTGTACCTCTGATTACTTCAATTTCCATCCATATAAATTATTGTCTAGATTTTCCAATCAGGATTTTCACATCTTGGATTCAAATCCACCTTTGAAATGGAGCTGTTAAATGAACTCCTTTTACTTGATGTGTTAGTTATGAAATTTATCATGGATTTTCTTACTACTGTGTACCACAAACCTACCTTCACTGGACAATATATGTATTCAGATCCCTACAGTTCCACACAATAGAACGCTGCCATTATCAGAAGCTTCACAAACACAGTTCAAGTCATTTGCTCACTGTACAAGTTTGATGCTGAAATAGTATACATCAAAGCCATCCCCTGTGAGGTAGTGGCTATCATTATCAGAGAATTTCTCACTGTAAATGGTGCTACAGAGCCTAAGGCCACCACTTCTGGTCCTGAAAAATATTATCTGAGGTGAAAGTATCTCAAAATTCGAGCAAGTGATGAAACCAACTACATGCAGTAACAAGATGAGTGATGTTCACCACTAACAGGATACTGCCATCAAACCAAAATAACTTTCAGCCAGTCAGTGCCAGTGTGATCCTGCATATGTATGCTGTGTCCCTTGAAGACTAGCAGATTGCATTAAACAGCATGTTACTTCACCTGTTCACCACACGCAAGATATTGACTGTACCCAATCAGTCCATGCTCACAAAAATCTAAACAGGGTCCAACATTGGATGGGATTCTGCAGTTGGTTAACATTGTACATATTCCTGATTTTGCTCATAATATGTTTGACAACCACCTTGATTGTCAGCCAACAAAGAACAATACAGCACAGGAAGAGACCCATCGGCCCTCCAGTCCTGCACTAACATATTTTGCCCTTCCGTACTAAAACTGTCTTCACTTAAAGGATCTGTTTCCCTCTATTCACTTCCCATTCATGTTTTCATCCAGTTGCTTCTTAAATGCTGCTGTTGTCTCTGATTCCACCACTACCTCCAACAGCACATTCCAGGCACTCACCACCCTTTGTGTGAAAAACCTGTCTTGCACATCTCTTTTAAACTTCTCCCCACTGCATCTTGAACCGGTGTCCCTCAGTATTTGACCCCTCCACCCTGGGAAAAACCCTCATACTTACCACTTTATCCATGCCATTCACAACCTTAGAAGCTTCTATCAGGTTGCCCCTCAGCCTCCTGCATTCCAGTGAAAACAAATTTATTTATTTATTGACAGCTGAAATACCCCATACAAGATAACATCCTGGTAGACCTCTTCTGTACCTTCTCCAAAGCATCCATGTCCTTCTGGTAGTGTGGTAACCAGAACTGTGTGCAATATTCCAAGTGTGGTCTAACTGGAATGCTATAAAGCTACAGCATAACATGTCTTTCCTTATGCTTAATGCCCCTTCCAATGAAGGCAAGCATGCCATACTCCTTTTTTACTACCTTATCTACCTGCACTACCACCTTCAGTGATCTGTGGACCTACTTGTTCTGGGAGTCTTTGATGTGGACAGTGTCAAGGAAACTTTAGAATCCCTACAATGTGGAAGCAGGCCACTCAGCCCATCAGGTCCACACTAACCCTCCAAATAGTATCCTACCCAGACCCAGCCACCTACCCTATTATCCCGTATTTCCCATGGCCAGTCCACCTAGCCTGCACATTCCTACACACAATGGACAGTCTAGCATAACCAATTCATCCAACCTGCACATCTTTGAACTGCGGGAGGAAACCGGAGCACCTGGAGGAAACCTGTACAAATATGGGGAGAATATGAAAACTCCATGCAGACAGTCACCATAGGTTGGAATTGAACCTGGGTCCAAGACACTGAGGCAGTAGCGTTAACCACTGACACCTGTGCCGCCCTCTGTATCTAGCCCCATGGTGTGTGTGTATGTGAACAATAATCTGTGAGTGTCTGCAAGAACCGATTCAGTTTCCTGACCTTTGGATTCACTCTCCCAATGGGCAGTGATTTACTGGCTCAGGTCAGTTTATCATCTTGAGGCGAATGATCAAATGCAAGCTAATTTTTCTGATTGCCTTATATTTCAAGGTACCAAACATTTCTTGCTGATCTGCAAGGTGAGGGTGGAGGATGCTGGAGAAATTCGATTCAGAGCCAAGAATGCTGAGTCTGTTGCTCGACTAGATGTCAATGGTATTTCAGTTGCTTCTTCCTCATTCACCTTTCTGTTTGCACTCAAGGGTGAAATTCTCTCCTCTGTTTGTACTCAGCCAGGGACCTACATCAGGAGGAACATGCTCATCAATTCAAGAGAATTGTTTACTCCGGAAATTGAGCATACAATCAGACTGAGAGAGATAATGGGAACTGCAGATGCTGAAGAATCCGAGATAACACAGTGTGGAGCTGGATAAACACAGCAGGCCTTTCCTGATGAAGGGTCTAGGCCTGAAATGTCAGCTTTTGTGCTGCTAAGATGCTGCTTGGCCTGCTGTGTTCATCCAGTTCCACACTTTGTACGAGATAACAATCAGACTGAGACTGTTAGTGTGCTATTGAGGGAGTGCTGTGCTATCGGATGGTCAGTACTGAGGGAGCACTAACTGTAAGTTGAGGGGAGAATCAGTTCTGAGGGAGTGTTGCACTGTCAGAGGGGCAGTGCTGAGGGCATGCTGCACTTTTTGAGGTTCCATCATTCCGATAAGGCATTAAATTGAAGTTGTGTCTGTTCTCTGGTGGCTGGAAAGGAGTTGCACAATTAGAGATGAAGGAAGTTCTCCCCAGTTTCCTGAGCCAACATTTACCCTTCAATCAACGTCAGTTAAAAGGATATTGCTTTGATAATTTATCTGATTACTGCTGTTGGAGCTTGTGGGCATCTCTGGGTAAGGCAGTATTTGTTGCCCATCCCTAATTGCATCACAACAGTGTTTGCACTTTAAGAATTAGTGACATTTTAAATGTAGAACATTTTTAAACATCCTGGCGCTGCTTTAAGTGCAGCAGAAATGCATGTTTTTCCTGGGGTGCGATTGGTCCAGGCCGGGGGTACAACTGTGCAGTGGTCATTCTCCCTCCCTTAAACCTGAACTATGAGTGATGGGGAATGGGGATGACGTCTCTTGTTTGAGCTGAAGCTGACCCCAGAGGGGTAGAGGTTTCCTGAGGTTGGCAAACTCATTTTTTGTCACTCACTGTGCCTTTGCTTCCTCAGAGCTGCCAGTCAAGATTGTGAAACCTCTGCGGGACAAGACGGCGCTGGAGAAACACAAGGTCATCCTGGAGTGTAAAGTCTCTAAGCCACATGCCCATGTGCGTTGGTACCGGGGAGATGAGGAGCTCTGTGCCACCAGCAAGTACGAGATCTGCAGTGAGGACTGCTACCGGCAGCTGGTCATCCATGATGTCAGCTTCAAGGATGAGGACACTTACACCTGTGATGCCTTTGATGACTGCTCGTCTGCCAAGCTACTTGTGGAAGGTATGTGGGAGAGTCACTGTCCCATTCTTCCAAGGCCTCAGTGACTATAGGTCAAGCCCCTGGTGTAGCCACTGAAACAGCACACACACAAATCAGAGCCAAGCCTTTCAGAGTGCATACACAACAACAAAACTCTCAGTAATCAATGATGCCACATAACCCAAAATTGGTCATGCAAGCTCTTCCACAGTTTAAAGCAGTAAATTACAAGCAACTAGATATATATTACGTCTTCTATAGAGAATGAAGATCTGATTGAGGTCTTAAAGGTTATTAGAGAATTAGAAAGAGAAGAGAAACTATTTTTGCTGGTGGGACAAGTCCAGCACAAGGGGAGAAACCTTAAAGTTGAGTCCAGGCTATTCAGGGGCAATGTCAGGAAGCAGTTTTCCCTTATTTTTTCATGGGACCTTGGCATTGCTAGCTGACCTACATTTAGAATCATAAAGTCCTAGAGATATACAGCACAGAAACAGACCCTTTGGTCCAATTCATCCATGCGACCAGATATCCTGTATAAATCCAGTCCCATTTCCCAGCATCTGGCCCACATCCCTCGATTCCTATTCACATTCTCATCCAGATGCATTTTAAATGTTGTAATTGTACCAGCCTCCACCACTTTCTCTGGCAGCTCATTCCATACACGCACCACCCTCGGCATGAAAAAGTTGTCCCTTAGGCACCTTTTATATCTTTCCTCGCTCACCTTAAACTTATGATCTCTAGCTTTGGATTCCCCAGGGAAAAGACCTTGCCTGTTTATGCTAGACATGCTCTCATGATTTTACAAACTTCTATAAGGTCACCTTTCAGCCTCCTACGCTGTAGGGAAAATAGCCCCAGCCTATTCAGCCTCTGCCTACAGTTCAAACTCTCCAACCCCAGCAACTAGTTTCACAACGTCCTTATTGGAAGAAGCGCAGAATTGCTTGCAAACTCCAGAAGTGTCCAGACCAATATCCTGTATAGCTGCAACGTGAGTATTTGGATCCGCAGATAACGAGAAGTGACTAGTTGTCATTGTTCCATCAGTGTCACTGGACTAAAATCCCGGAACTACCTCCCTAGGGATATTGCAGGTACTTATTGCATAGTTGCCCTTGAGAAAGTGGTGGTGAGCTGCTTTCTTGACCTGCTGCAGTCAAGGAACAAAGAAAACTACAGCACAGGACAGGCCCTTCAGCCATCTAAGCCTGCGCCCGTCCAGATCCTCTATCTAAACCTGTCACCTATTTTCCAAGGATCTGTATCCTTCTGCTCCCTGCCCATTCATGTTTCTGTGTAGATACATTTTAAATGACGCTATCGTGCCCGCCTCTACCACCTCCGCTGGCAACGTGTTCCAGGCACCCACCACCTTCTGTGTAAAGAACTTTCCAGGCACGTCTCCCTTAGACGTTTCCCCTCTCACCTTGAAATTGATCACCTAGTAATTGAGTCCCCGACTCTGGGGGAAAAAGCTTCTTGCTATCCACCCTGACTATACCTCTCATGAATTTGTAGACCTCAATCAGGTACCCCTTCAACCTCCGTCTTTCTAATGTAAATAATCCTAATCTACTCAACCTCTCTTTATAGCTAGCGCCCTCATTACCAGGCAACATCCTGGTGAACATCCTCTGCACCCTCTCCAAAGCATCCACACCATTTTGGTAATGTGATGACTTGAACTGTACGCGGTATTCCAAAGGTGGTCGAACCAAAGTCCTATAAAACTGTAACATGACCTGCCAACTCTTGTACTCACTACCCTGTCTGACAAATGAAAACATGCCGTATGCCGTCTTGACCATTCTATCCACCTGTGTTGCCACCTTCAGGGTACAATGGACCTGAACACCCAGATTTCTCTGTGCATCAATTTTCTCCAGGGCTTTTCCATTTACTGTATAGTTCACTCTTGAATTGGATCTTCCAAAATGCATCACCTCGCATTTGCCTCGATTGAACTCCATCTGCCATTTTTCCACCCAATTCTCCAGTCTATCTATATTCTGCTGCATTCTCCGACAGTCCCCTTCACTATCTGCTTCTCCACCAATCTTAGTGTCATCTGCAAACTTGCTAATCAGACCATCTATACCTTCCTCCAGATCATATATGTATATCACAAACAACAGTGGTCCCAACATGGATCCCTGTGGAGCACCACTGGTCAGTTCTCCATTTTGAGAAACTCCCTTCCACTACAACTCTCTGTCTCCTGTTGCCCAGCCAGTTCTCTATCCATGTAGCTAGTACACCCTGGACCCCATGCGACTTCACTTTCTCCTTCAGCCTACCATGGGGAACCTTATCAAACATCTTACTGAAGTCCATGTATATGACTTCTACAGCCCCTCCCTCATCTATCAACTTTGTTACTTGCTCAAAGAATTCTATCAAGTTGGTAAGACATGACCTTCCCTGCACAGAACCATGCTGCCTATCACTAAAAAGCCCATTTTCTTCCTAATGTAAATAGATCCTATCCCTCAGTATCTTCTCCAGCAGCTTGCCCACCACTGACATCAGGCTCACTGGTCTATAATTACCTGGACTATCCTTGCTACTCTTCTTAAACAAGGGGACAACATTAGCAATTCTCCAATCCTCCAGCACCTCACCCGTGCTCAAGGATGCTACAAAGATATCTGTTAAGGCCCCAGCTATTTCCTCTCTTGCTTCCCTCAGTAACCTGGGATAGATCTCATCCAGACCTGGGGACTTGTCCACCCTAATACCTTTTAGAATACCCAACATTTGCTCCTTCCTTATGCCGACTTGACCTAGAGTAATCAAACATCTGTCCCTAACCTAAACATCCGTCATGTCCCTCTCCTTGGTGATTACTGATGCAAAGTACTCATTAAGCATCTGATACACCAAGTCATTGGGCTGTAGCGATACCCACAATGCCCTTAGGAAGTAGTTCCAGGATTTTAATGCAGCGACACTGAAGGAACAATGACGTACACTCACTTCTCGTCTGCAAATCCACGTATTCACCATGGGGTCAGCTCAATATCTCATTTTATTGTTTCTCATCAAGTCGTCAAAGTCTGATCATGCAGCCCTTCATAGTACATAAAGGAGAGTTACATGCTAGCAGGGTCTGTGTTTTCTGTTATCTCCAGGATGTTCATGTCCCTGTCCTCCACAAATAACAAGGACTTGGTGTATTTCCAAGACAGAATGATGAATGGCTTGGAGGGAAACTTGTAGGTGGTGTTCCCATTTGTCTGCTGCCCTTGTCCTTTTAGATGGAAGTGGCTAGTGTTGGAGGGAATGAATTTTATGGATGTGGTGTCAATCAAATGGGCTGCTTTGTCCTGGATGATGTCACGCTTCTTGAGTGTTTTTGGGAGTTGCACCCGTCCAGTATTCCATCACACTCCTGACTTCTGTCTTGTAGATGGTGACAAGCTTTGGGGAGTCAGAAGGTTAGTTACTCACTGCAGTATTCTTAGCTTGTGACCCATTCTTGTAGCTATTATGTTTAGAAGACTAGTCCAGTTTGGTTTCTGGTCAACAGTAACCCTGGAAGTCTCTCCCTCCAGAAAACTGTTGAGGCTGGAGGTCAGTTGAAGCTTTTTAACTACGACTAATAGACTTTATCAGGTAAAGAGATTAAGGGTTATGAAACCAAGTCAATAGATTTTAGTTACTTTTTGTTCCTCATCTCTTTGGCATTAACTTATCAATCACACACAGATTGGTGAAAGAACAAAGTGAGTTCTTTATTTGAAGATAAGGCTGTACATGGACAGAGTTAACTGGAAAACTCTGTATGGAATATCTGATCTTCATTCTTTGCTGCCTCCAGACTAACCACAAGCCATTGCTGGACTAACACATCATTTCCTGTGAAAGGTGTGTGATTGACCGACAGCAGTTTGATTTACCCCTTTAAAAGTGCATGCACATCATATCACAACCAGCTACCAATCAGCCATGATCTCATTGAATGGAGAACCAGGTTTGAGGGGTGAAATAGCCCTTGGTTGTTACCATTTTTTTTGCAATATAATGAGAAGCATGTGTACAGAGAGAAATATAAGGGAGGATCAAAAGATGAGCAATAAAAAGAAAAATTAAGGAAAAGGAAGTGAACTCCATTGAAATGAGATTAAGAGCATAAGAACAGCATAAGCAGGAGTAGGCCATTTAGCCTGTCAAGCCTGCGCTGCCATTTGATGTGATCGTGGCTGATTTCAACTCTACTCTGTCGCCACTCCCCATATTCCTTTTAACTCATTACTCTTTAAAAATCTATCTCTGTCCTCCTTATATTTACTCAATGTCCCAGCATCCATTGTAGTCTAGTGTAGTGAATTCCACACATTCATGATTTTTCAGAAGTAATTCCTCCTCAACTCTGATTTAAATCAGCTATCTCTTATCTTAAATCTATGTACTCTGTTTCTAGATTGCTACACCAGTGGAGACATGCTTTCTACCTCTACTTTGTCAATCCCCCTTTGCAATTACATACCCCGTTAGAGCTCATCTGGTTCTTGTCAGCGCCAGAGAATATGGGCCGAAACTGCTCAATTGCTCTTCATCTGTGCAATTGATCTAGTGAACCTTGCCTGAACTACCTCAAATATATTTGCATCTTTGTTCTTTCTGTTCCAGGGCAAGCCATTTTGATAGTGAAGGACCTGATGGATGTGGAGGTGACAGCCCCTGATGCAATCCAGTTGGAATGTGAGCTGTCAGTGCCGATGATCAGAGCCCCTCAGTGGAGCCTAAATGGACAGCTCCTTCAGAACGGGGATGGGGTGCACATGGAAAACAGAGGTACTATCCAGAGGCTGATCCTCAGCAACACCTCCCCTGACATGAGTGGAATGGTGAAATTCACTGCAGGGAAGGCAAACTGCAGTGCTAAGCTCACTGTGAAAGGTAAACCTCAACAGGGAGAACTGAACAACTGACATTTACATTGCACATTTGAAGTGTTACGAACTTGTGGAAAGCGTTAATGGGATTGGACAAACCCACCATGGGCTTACAAAAGGCAAATCATGCTGAACAAATCTACTGGAGCTTTTTTGAGGATGTAACAAGTAGAATAGATCAGAGAGAACCAGTGGATATAGTATATTTAGATTTTCTGCCAGTATATGATAAGAGCCTTCATAAGAAGTTAGTGGGAAAAGTTAAAAGAGATGGGTAACATATCACATTGATCAAGAACTGGATGACAGACAGGAAACAGTGTGGGAGTAAATGGATCTTTTTCTGAGTGACAGGCAATGAATTGTCAATCAGTGTTTGTGCCCCAGTGATTCATTATATGTATAATATGTGTGTGTATGGATATATTTATGTATATAATATATCTGTGTATGTATGCATATATACATGTGTGTGCGTGCTTGTGAGGAAGAAGGTGGATATTTCAGAGGACCCCTTGTTGAAGTTGGCATCATCAGAACGAATGTGATGGAGACGGATGAACTGAGAGAATGGAATAGAGTCCTTACGGGAAGCAGGATGTAAGGATGTTTGGTCAAGATAACTGAGAGTTGGTGGGCTTGTAGTGGATATTGGTGGCCAGCCTATTCCCAGAAATGAGATCAGAGATTTAAGGACCAGGTGATGGTGAGAACAGGTGCAAATTGGATGCAAATTAGATAAACTTTTTCACTTCCAGATGAGACAGTGAACAGCATTGATGATCTGGTAGTTGATGTACCAGAGAAAGAATTGTGGTTGGAGGCCAAAGTAAGACTGGAACAGATATGTAAAGACTCAATTCGATTCACTGAACTGCCATTGAAGCCTGCCAAGATTACACTAGGGACAAACACGGAACAAGTGGTGCCACCGAAGGGCTACATACTGGTAAAAGCACAGCTAAGAGATCAATGTGCCAAACTGCCTCTGTACACCATGAAAGGCAAATACCCTGCATTATTTGGATGCTCCTGGTTTCAGAAAATAAAAGTAAATTGGAGTGTGGTGGACTCAAAAATGAGTTTGTAGAGATTTTGGATGTGTATAAGGATGTCTTCAGGAGGAACCCTGGAGGAAATGAAAGGAGGAGAAACTAAAGTTCGCTTGAAGTTCAGGCTCATTCAAAGAATCTGAAGGCGCATCCCGTACTGTGTGCCATCCAACCTAAAG
Organism: Stegostoma tigrinum; assembly: GCF_030684315.1. NCBI lineage: Eukaryota > Metazoa > Chordata > Chondrichthyes > Orectolobiformes > Stegostomatidae > Stegostoma > Stegostoma tigrinum. Next base: position 102,408,708 of record NC_081360.1, read on the forward strand.
TGGAGCAGAACTGAAATGGCTAGTGAACCTGAGTGTTGGAAGCATAACTGCCAGGGTATGGGCCATCCTTTCGTTCCTGTCTTAAAAACATATGGTGTGGTGAGAATTTGGAGTGACCTTAAGGTCACAAGCAACCCAGGTCTGTGTGCGGATCAATACCCACTTCCACTCATTGAGGATCTGTTCAGTGAACTAGCTGGGGCAAAGAAGTTCTCAAAAATGGATTTGTTGCAGGCCTATTTACAGAAGGGTGTCACAAAGGAACTGCTTGCGATAGTGATACACGGGGTACTGTTCTGTACAAACAACTGCCTTTTGCCGTTATGTCAGTGTAGACTGTATTCCAGAGGGCCATGGACCAAATTTTGAGTAGATTGACAGGTGTCCAATATTATCTGGATGATACTTTTGTTACTGGATCCTCTGTAGAGGAGCATTTGAAAAACCTAGAAGAAACCCTAAAAGGTTTGCAAGAGGATGGCCTCAAGTGAAAAGAGAAATGCAATTTTTTTAAAGACTCCATAGAGTATCTGGATCATTTACCTGGACTACACAAGGCACCCAGGAAAAAGGAGGCTATCATGAAAGCAGCCAGACCAGAGATTGTCTTGGGACTATTAAATTACAATGTGTCTGATCTGGCAACTGTGCTAAAACCCCTGCATTGGTTGCTGGGGAAAAGAAAGCCACAAGTATGGACCCAGTAATGTGAGGATGCTTACCAGGACTGAAACAAGCCTTAAAAAAAGTTGGGAGTGTTGACTCATTTCAATCCAAAGTTGCCATTGCAGTGGCATCTGTTGCTTCACCTTTTGGGGTCAGTGCTGTAATCTCACACATCTTGCCAAACAAAGAGGAAAGGCCCATTGTGCTTGCAGCAAAATCACTCATGAGGATGGTGGAGAAGTACGCCCAAGTGGAAAAGGAAGGATTGGGCATCATATTTGGTTTTAAAGAAATTCACCTATTTCCTTTCTGTCAGGAAATTCGTGTTGGTGATAGACCACAGGCCGCTAATCTTTTTGGCTATTGTACAGGAGTAATGTCAACGGTGGCAGCACACCTGCAGAGATGGGCACTGGCTCTGCCAGTCTACTCATGAAATCAATACTGACAGAGAAGCACAAAAATGCAAATGCTTTGTCAAGGTTACCATTACCTGTACGTAAGGATATCCCTGATTTGAACCTGAAAATTACATACTTTCCGCAGGAAGACAAGGTACCAGTGTCAGCGAACACTACCCGGAATGATTTGGTCCTGACAGGAAGGACTTCTCATAGACATCACCCAAATTTACATGCTTACCTTCCCAGGTGGTGGGAGTTGTCCATATCAGATGGATATTTAATGTGGGGAATGTTATCCCTCCCTAATTAGGAGGAAAATGTGCTGGAACAAGTGCAGCCAGGGCATGCTGGCATGGTTTGAATGAAGGAGATAGTCAGGAACCACTTTCTGTGACTGAAGATGGAACACCAGATGGAGGAGAATGTAGAATCATGCAAATCCTGTGTAGTAATAAGGAATGCACTGCTGCTGATGTCCCTTCACCCATGGGAATGGCCTCAATCAAAGTGGATTCACATTGATTTCACCGGACCAGGAGAAAGACAAATGTTACTAATAGTTTTGCATGCCCACTCCAAGTGGTCTGAGGTGGCAGTCATGAAGCCACTATGGGTGGACGCAACAACAGACCAACTGGATGGAATATTTAAGATAACAAAGTGTGAAGCTGGATGAACACAGCAGGCCAAGCAGATGAAGGGTCTAGGCCTGAAACGTCAGCTTTTGTGCTCCTGAGATGCTGCTTGGCCTGCTGTGTTCATTCAGCTCCACACTTTGTTATTTGGGATTCTCCAGCATCTGCAGTTCCCATTATCTCTGGATGGAATATTTGCCAGGTTCGAGAACTCTGAACAAGTTGTTAGTGGCAATAGTCTGTATTTTGTGGCGCAGGAGTTCAGAAGTACCTGAAAAATCACACAGTCAGACATGAGATTGGCCTGTGACAAACAGCCAGGCAAAGAAAGTTGGACAAACCTTGAAACATCCCTTAAAGGCCTCACAAGGGGTGGATTCTCTAATCCAATGACTCAACAAGTTCCTCAGCATGTACAGGAACGTGCCACATGTGACAACCCATGCTCAGCTCGCTGGTGTCCTTAATTTTCAACTGCCAACTGAGAACCATGTTTGACTTGTTGCAACTGAAATAGACCAGAGAAGTGGTAAAGCAAAGTCAAGAAGGGCAGGAACCTCTCAGTCAAGGGGTTTCCAAAAAGGAGAAATCATATTAACTTATGACGTTTGGGGATAAGTGGATCCCAGCAGTGGTGGACTGAAACAAGACTGGGTGTTCTTCCTCCCACCCCAAGCCGCACCTCCATCTCCTACCTACTAACCTCATCCCACCTCCTTGACCTGTCCGTCTTCCCTGGACTGACCTATCCCCTCCCTACCTCCCCAACTATACTCTCCTCTCCACCTATCTTCTTTTCTCTCTATCTTCGGTCCGCCTCCCCCTCTCTCCCTATTTATTCCAGAACCCTCACCCCATCCCCCTCTCTGATGAAGGGTCTAGGCCCGAAACGTCTGCTTTTGTGCTCCTGAGATGCTGCTTGGCCTGCTGTGTTCATCCAGCCTCACATTTCGTTATCTTGATGTCATATAAGATGCAGATTAGGGATGATCGAGTCTGGAGGAGACAGTTAGTCCAGGTGGTCACTGCACCTCACCAAGAAGGGAGGCCCCACAGAATACTGAGCCAGTCCAGATGGGACCAGTGATGCCGACCAAGTCATGTGTATCAGAGCCAGGGTTGACTGCATCCGGGTAGGAAACAACAACAGCTTGATAGGTCAAAGAGAGATGTATCTGTGGAACAGAAATTTCCAGAAGCCCAGGAGACTACACTAGAAAAAGTTCCTGAGATGAAGAGACAGTCTCCTAAAAATCCATATACCCCTGACAGGCTGATCATGTCATTCTAGACTGTGGAAGAATTGTTTTCTTTTTCCATTTTTTTCGTAAATATTCCTGAGATATACATATGTTAGCAACAGTGCCTGTATAATAATTATAATTGTTGGATGTATACATATTGTAAAGTGGAGTATTGAAATAAAGGGCGAAGGATGTTATGAATGCAGTTGGGTGCGTGTTGCCCCATTAAAGAGTACAGATCAGGTGACCTGGTGGCAAGAGTGAGGGGAGGCAGTCTAAAATCAGTTATGGAGCTGAGGGACCTACAATAAAGTATTCCCTGTTCAAGTTTATCTCATGTTCTGTTAATGGTTCTGGAGAACCCCAAACATAATAAAGAGTATTATTTTGATGGTGCTATGTTGGGAAGTGTGAATGTACAAAGGGATCTGGATGCCTTCGTACACCAACCAATGAAAGTTGACAGACAGGTGCAGCAAGCAGTTAGGAAGGCAAGTGCTATGTTGGTTTTAATTGCAAGACTTTTTTCTCTTGTTCATTTATGGGAAATGGTCTTTGCTGACTAGTCAGCATAAATTGCCTGTCTCTAGTTGCCCTTGAGAAGTTGGTAATGAGCTGCCTTCTTGAACTACAGCAATCCAAATGCTGTGGGTTGACAGACAATGGAGGAAATTCCAGGGTTTTGACCCAATATTGGTGAAGGAAAGGCAATCTATTTCCAACTCAGGATGGTCAGTGGTTTGGAGGGGAATTTGCAGGTGGTGGTGTTCAGCATAGAAATAGGCTGTTCGGCCCACCCTGTCTGTGCTGAGCAACAAATGCCAAACTGCAGTAATTCCATTTACCTGCACTTGGTCCAAGTGCCCTGGTATTTTAAGTGCTTGTCCACATGCTTCTTCAATGTTGTGAGTGTATCTAATTCAGCATCCTCTCAGGCAGTGCATTCCATGTTTCTACTACTCTCTGGGTGAAAATAGTTTCCTCCAACCCCCTCTGAATCACTTAATCCCTACCTTAACATTATACCGTCTGATCTTAGATGTTTTCACTATTGAGGAAAATATTCTCTCAATCTACCCTGTCTGTGCCTATCAGAATTTTGTATATCTCAATCAGATTCGTCCCCCTTAGCTGCTACTCCAAGAAAGACAAACCCAGTCTATCCAGTCTGACCTCATTACTGAGACATTCAATCCCTGGCACCGTTGTGGTGATTCTTCTTTTCAGCTTCTCCAGTACAATCACATCCTTTCATTAGTGTGGCAACTAGAATTGCATGCAGTATTCCATCATTGACTGAACCAATGTTTTATGAAGTTGTAACAAGACTTGCACCTATATATTGTGCCCTGGCTAATGAAGGTAAGCATCCCTTATGCCTCCATACCCTGTACACCTTCAGGGATCTATGGACTTGATCCTCAATAGGGAGCAACCATTCATTGTGTAAATCCTGCCCTTATCAGATCCCCCAAAAGGCATTTCCCCACACTTATCAGGATTAAATTCCATCTGCCATTGCTCTGCCCAATTTAACTGATATAACTATAAAACTGAGACCATCATTCTCATTATCAACTACAATTTTTGCGTCATCTGCAAATTTACTACTAATACCTTCTTCATTCACATCCAAGTTGTTAATAAAGACAACAAACAGTGAGAATACAAGCTGTGATCCCTGTGGTATACTGCTGGTCACTTAGAGAAAGCTTTTGGTGTACAGATATCTCCCTGAGGACAGTGGGGCACTAACAGATACTAGTAAATGTTCAGGTGTCTCCCTGAGAGAGAGAGAGGGGGGATTCTGGGAGACACCAGTCGGTGTACAGATATTTGCCTTAATGTGGAAGTGCTGGTGTTGGACTGGGGTGGGCAAGGTCAAAAACCACATTACACCAGGTTATAGTCCAACAGGTTTCTTTGAAAGCACAAGCTTTCAGAGTGTAGACCCTTCGTCAGGTGAAGTGAGAAAGAAGCACACTGAACACAGAATTTATTAGTAAAAGATGTAAGGGTCAGACAACTGATGAGGGTGTATTAAACAAACCTAAGTGGCTGTTAAATCTTTAATCAGTTAGAAGGTTTTAGTTGATTAATATGTGTGTGTGTTTGTGTGTGTGTGGAAGGGTGTGTGCATGTGTGTAGGAGAGATTGTGTGTGTGTGTGAGGGAGAAGGAGATTGTCTGGGTGAGGGGGAGAGTGTGTGTTTGTGTGAGGGGGTGGGAGAGAGTGTGTGTGTGTGTGTGTGAGAGAGTGAGGGAGAGAGTGCACGCCCGTGTGTGTAGTTGTATGTGGGGCTTTGAGAGAAAGTGTGTGTGTGTGTGTGTGTGTGTGGTGGGGAGCAGAATGTGTGGGGTGGGTGGAGAGTTTGTGTGTGGGGAGGGAGAGAGAGAGAGTGTGTGTGAGCAACCTCTGTAAGACATTTCTGATCTTCGACATGGACACTACCATCACACGTGGAAACACCACCCGCCATGTGCACTGCAGATTATCATGTGACTCAGCCAACATTGTCTATCTCATGCCAGAGGCAAGGGTGCCTCGAGGCATGGTATATTGGCGAAACCATGCAGATGCTATGACAACGGATGAATAGGCACCGCGCAACAATCGCCAAATAGGCATGTTCCCTCCCAGTGGGGGAACACTTAAGCGGTCAAGGCCCGAAACGTCAGCTTTTGTGCTCCTGAGATGCTGCTGGGCCTGCTGTGTTCATCCAGCCTCACATTTTATTATCTTGGATTCTCCAGCATCTGCAGTTCCCATTATCACTGGACTATAAATTGGTGTTGTGTGGTTTCAGATGTCTGTCTGATATAGGAGCAGAGTTAGGCCATTTGGCCCAGTGATCATGGCCGACTTGGTTCTCAAAACTATTTTCCTGCTTTTTCCCCGTAACCCTTGATCCACTTACTAATCAAAAATCTATCTCCCTCTGCTTCATATACTGTCAATTACTTGATCTCCACAGCCTTCAGCAGCAGTGAGTTCCAAACATTAACCACCATCTGGCTGAAGGACATTTTCCTCATCTCAGTTATAAGGGGTGGTCCTTTCACACTGAGGCTGTGCACTTGGATCCTGGTCTCTCCTACTAGTGGAAAAATCTTCTCTAAGTCCACTCAATCCAGGCCAGTCAATGTTCGTAAGTTTCAATCAGATCCCCCCTCATCCTTCTAAACCCCATTGAGTACAGACCCAGAGTCCTCAACCACTCTTCATATGACAGCTCCTTCAACCCTGGGATTATTCTTGCAAACCCCCTCCAGATTCACACCACAACCCCAGCACCGGCACATCCTTTCTTAGATACGGGCTCATAATATTCCAAATGTGGTCTGACAAGAGCTTCGTACAACCTCAGCAGCACATCCCTGCTGTTATATTCCAGGCCTCATGAAATGAATGTCAAGATTTATTTGCCTTCCTAACTGCCATCTGAATCTGCACGTTAACCTTAAGAGACTCCTGAGTTAGAACTCACAAGTCCCTTTATTGCCTCAGATTTCTGAAGCTCTTCCCCACTTACAAAGTAGTCCATGCTTCTATTCTTCCAACCAAAGTGCAAAACTTCACACAGTGCCATAAGCCTAGAGGGCATAGATTTAAGGTGATAGGGAAAAGATTTAAAAGGAATCTAAAAGGGCAAGTTTTTCATGCACAGGGTGGTGCATGTGTGGAATGAGTTGCCAGAGGAAGTGGTGGAGGCTGGTAAAACTACAACATTTTAAAAGGCATCTGGATGGGTATATGAATAGAGAGTGTTAGAGGGATGTGGGCCATATGCTGGCAAAAAGGACTAGATTTATTTAGGATATCTGGTCAGCATGGATGAGTTTGACCTAAGAGTCTGTTTCCATGCTGTGTATCTCTGATTCTGTGTCTGATTCTGATCTGCCACTTCTTTGCCCACCCTCCTAGCTTGTCCAAGTCCTCTGCAGCTCTGCAACTGTCCCTCCATCTCTCTTTGTATTATTTGCAAACTTAGCAACATTACCCTCAATTCCCTCAACCCCTTTATCATTATTCGTGCCTTCTGCTAATCCTCTATGTTGGTATCTTGGTCCTATCACCATGGGCTGCTATTTACCAGCCACGTGTGCAGCACCTTGTCAGAGGCCTACTGGAAATCCAAATGGATCATGTCCACAGGCTCTCTTGTCTAATTTGTTTGTTACTTCCTCAAAAATTCTAACAGATTTGTCAAGCATGACTTCCCCTTGATGAAGCCATGCTGACTCAGCCCTATTTTACCATTTCCAAGCACTCTGTAGTCTCATTATTATAGACTCTAAAACCATATCAACAACAAGGTCAGGGTAAGCGGTCCTTTGTTTCCTGTCTTCTGCCTTCCTCCCTTCTTAAACAGGAGAGTTAGTCATTTTCTAGTCTGCTGGTACCCTCTTTGACTCCAGTGATTTCTGAAAGATCACCAACAATGCCTGTACAATCTCCTTAGCAATCTCTTTCAGGGGTGTAGTTCATCTGATCCAGGGGATTATCTACTTTCAGAGCTTTCAGCTTCCCCAGCACCTTCTCTTAGTGATGACCACTATACTCACCTCTGCCCCCAACTCTCTTGAATTTCTGGTATGCTGGAGGTGCCTTCCACTGTGAAAACTGATGCAAATGTCTGTTCAATCCCTCTGCCATTTCTTTGTTCCCTATGGCTACTTCTCCAGCCTCATTTTCCAGCAGCCCAATGTCCACATGTACCTTTTAGATGTCTAAAAAGACTCTTACAATCTTTTATATTATGGGCTAGCTTCCTGTCATATTTCATCTTCTGCCTCCTTTTTGCTTTTTTAGTTGTCCTGTACCAATCCTTTGTCTTCCCACTAATCTTCACCACATTGTTTCATTTGAGAGATACCTGTCAGTGTTCAGATGCCTTCTTCAAAAAGGATTGAGAGACAACCATCAGTATAGCAATCCAGGAGTTGAGGGACTGAAATGCACCAGTTAGGGTTAAAAATTGAGTGTTTTTAGCAGCAGCTCAATTGGGTTGAATTAAATTTGTATTGCCCATATTAAAATTCACATCCTGACTGGTTTAGCAGAATCTGCAATACGTGTTCTGCCACCAGGTGGCAGTAGTCAGTTTTAAGAGCTTGGCCAGAAGCCTCAAGTCTGTAAACTGGTCCTGTTTACTCTCAGCATGTAATCTTAAACTGGCTGACAGTGTGTTATAGCAAAGCTTTTCCTCCGCATCAACAAGGCCTCAATACCACTCTCTGTAAACAGGGAGCCCTGAAGGGAACATTTCGGCAGCTCTTTTCTGTTGTAGTCTGTGTAACAGCACAGCCCACCCTCTTGATCTGATTCACTCACTTTATCCTCAAATTTACTGAGTTATTTACATCTGGTCTCTGACGGAATTCTTTCTGCTCCTACGTTATCTCAGCCGATTATCATAACATTTGATTCCTTTCTCCTGGCTATGTTTATCTAACTTGCTTTCAAATGCATCTAAACTTTACGCCTGAGTGACGCCTTACAGTAGCAAATTGTGTTACCTCTCTCACCACTTAATTTCAAGGACGGTTTGCAGAGGTCCACATATATTTCCTCCTCTGATATTTAAAGGAATTGGAAAGGGTAGCTAAACTCCAAAATAAAACACAGAATTGTGGATGCTGGAAATCTGAAATAAAAAACAGAAATTGAATGAATGAATGATTTGGGGACACAGTTAAGAGTGTTCTGTCACCAAAATCCAATGCCATTTTGAGGTACAAAATAATTAAACGAAAGTACTTAAATATAGTTAATCTTCATCAGTCAGGGTCCCAAACACAACTGGAGGACTTCTGCTTGTTCTGGGGCTACTGCAACAAGAGCTCCTAGTCCAGGCACCGACGCTGCTGCAGTCAACGACTTCTTACCAGCTAAAGAGTCCACAGTCTGGGCCTACTGCAGCCAAGTGTCTCCATCAACATTCCAGCAGTTGGGCCTACGAAGCCAGAAATCACTACCTGAGACCTACCCCCAGATAGGGTTCTAAAAAAAACTTTAGGTTGATATTCTCTTGTAAGAGGGACAATATGGGTATAGAAATCAGAAAGAAGATACTCGGGCAAATTTGAAAGTAGATAAATCTCCAAAAGGGCTGCAAAGAAGAACCTGGGAATTATAGACCAGTGTGCCTTAAATTTGTGGTAGGTAAATTACTTAAGAATAGTCTGATGGATAAGATATACATGCATTTGGAAAGACAGGGTTCGATTAATAGTAGTCAGTATGGCGTCGTGCATGGGAGATTATGCCTCACAAATTTGTTAAGAGTTCTTTGAAGTGACAAGCAATGTTGATGAGGGCAGGGTGGTAGACATAGTTTAAATGGATTTCAGTAAGGCCTTTGATAAGGTTCCACATGGTAGACTGCTCTGGAAGGTTAGATCAATGGAATCCAGAGAGAGCTAGCAAATTGGATACACAATTAGTTTGATAGTAGGAAGCAGAGCGTAATATTGGAAGGGTACTTGTCAGACTGGAGGCCTGTGACTAGTGGTGTGCCTCAGCGGTTGGTGCTGGGCCCATTGCGGTTTGTAATCTGTATTAATGATTTGGATGAGAATGTACAAGGCATGATTAGTTGGCAGATGACAATAAAATAGGCAGTATCATGGACAGGAAGGAACATTATTAGAGATTGCAGCAGGATCTTGACCAGCTGGGGAAGTGAATAGAAAAATGGTAAATGGAATTTGATATAGATAAGCGTGGGGTGTTGCATTTTGGAAAGTCAAATCAAAGTAGGATTTTCATGATGAATGCTAGGGCCTTAAGGAGTATAATGGAACAGAGTAACCTTGGAGTTCAGGTACACGGCTTTCTGAAAGTGGAGTCACAGTGGACAGTGAATAAGGCTTTTGACACACTGGCCTTCATCAGCCAGGGCATTGAATAAAGAAGTTGGAAAGTTATGTTGCAGTTGTACAAGACATTGATGAGGCTGCACTTGGAGTATTGTGTTCAGTTTTGGTCATCTTACAACAGGGAGGATGTTATTAAACTAGCAAAAGTGCAGAAGAAATTTACAAGGATGTTGGCAAGACTCAAGGGACTGAGTTATAGGGTGAGCTTGGACAAGCTAGCATTTTTTTCTTTTAGAGCTTAGGAGACTGAGGGGGGATCTTGTAGAAGTGGACATGCATAGGGTGAATGCACTCAATCTTTTTTCCCAGGGTTGGAGAATCAAGGACTGGAGGGCATCAGTTTAAGGTAAGGGGGAAAGAATACGTGGGAACCTGAAGGCCAACTTTTTTACACAGAGGGTGATACGCATATAGAATGTGCTGCCAGTGGAAGTGGTTGAGGCAGGTATATTAACAACATTTAAAAGGCATTTGGACGAATACATGGATAGGAAAGGTTTAGAAGGATATGCGCCAAGTGCAGGGAAATGGCGTTAATGTGAATGGACATTTTGGTCAGCATGGACCAGTTTGAGCTGAAGGCCTGACTCTTGTAGAAATCTATGACTTCAAGACCCAGTGCAACATACCCCAGGTGGTTGTGTGTGGCAAGGGAGTAAATAGCAATTGCATTTGTATAAGTTTTCAATTCCTCTCTGGCCACAGGTGAGGTGTTGGAGGACAGCTAATGTGATACTGTTTTATTCAAGAGAGCAAGGGATAAACCAGGAAACTACAGGCCAGTCAATCTAACCTCAGTGGTGGAGAAACTATTGGAAGCAATTCTGAGGGACAGAACTAATATGCATTGGACAGGCAGGGATTAATCAAGAGTAGTCAGCATGGTTTTGTTATGGGAAGATCGTGTCTGTCCGACTTGGTTGAATTTTTTGGAGAGATAACCAGATGTGTTGATGAGGACAATTCTTTTGATGTAGACGACTCGGATTTTAGCAAGGTTTTTGATTAAACCCTGCTTGGGATATTGATTGCAAAGTTAAGAGCCCTTGGAATCCAAGGAGATTTGCCCAATTGGATCTGCAGTTGACTGAATGGCAGGAAGGAGACAGTGATGGCTGATGAGATAACAAGGTGTACAGCTGGATGAACATAGCAAGTCAAGCAGCATCAGAGCATTGGAAGCTGACATTTCAGGCCTAGACCTTTCTTCAGAAAATGGCTGATGGATGTTTTTCCAACTGAAAGTCTGTGTCCAGTGGTGTCCCACAGAGATCAGTGTTGGGCTTCCCCCTCTCTCCCTATTTATTTCAGAACCTCCTTCCCCTCCCCCATTTCTGATGAAGGGTCTAGGCCTGAAACATCAGCTTTCCTGCTCCTAAGATGCTGCTTGGCCTGCTGTGTTCATCCAGCTCGACGCCTTCTTATCTCGGATTCTCCAACATCTGCAGCTCCTGTTATCTCCGAGTGTTTGGACCCTTGCTGTTTGTCAGTTACGTGAATCATTGTGACTTACGTGTGGGGGGCGATGATCAGTCAGTTTACAGATGGTACAAAAATTGGTGGATGGTAAGTAGTGAAGAGGATAGGCCTTAGACTACAGGAGGGTATAGACAAGCTGATCAAATGGGCTGATTAGTAGCAAATGGAATTCAATGCAGATAAATGTCAGGTGATGCACTTGGCCCGAACAAACGTGGCAAGGGAATACATGATGAATGGTAGGACCCAACTGAAGATCAAACTAACCTTGGAGTGCATGATACTCGTCTCTTAATTTTATCTGCCTGTCATATGAGATACTTGCCTTTATTAATCAATAGTGTTTAAGAGTGGGGAGGTTATGCTGAAACCGTTTAAAACAATGGCTAGGCCATAGCTGGAGTATTGTGTGTGGTTCTAGATCCCACATTAGAGGAGGGGTGTGATTGCATTGGAGAGGATGCAGAGGAGATTTACAAGGATGTTGCCTAGGTTGGAACCTGTCAATTATATGGGGAGATTGTACAGACTAGGGTTGTTTGTTTAGAGTAGAAAAAATTAAGAGGGAAAATCATTGAGATGCATAAAATTATGCTGGACGTAAATAGGGAAGAGAGGAAGGAACTTTTTCTCTTGTTGGAGGGATCGGTGACTGGGCAGTACAGATTTAAGGGAAGGGCCAGCAGATTAGAGGGGATGAGAGGAAAAATATTTTCATCCAGAGGGTGGTGGGATTCTGTACTTTCCTAACTGTGAGAGTGGTAGAGGCAGAAACCTTACAACATTGAAGTATTTAAATATACACTTGCAATGCAAGGCAATAAGTGCTAGAAAATAAGGTCAGAATAGTTAGGTTGGTGTTTACGACTAGTGTGGACATCATGGGCTGAAGGGGTGTTCTATTTTCAGAGAAATACGGCAAATCTGTGCGGTACATCTCTATGGACTCAAAGGAACAAAATGTTAAAATTAAAGCCTGTTAAGGAGTGAAAATGGGAACTGCAGATGCTGGAGAATTCAAGATAACAAAATGTGGAGCTGGATGAACACAGCGGGCCAAGCAGCATCTCAGGAGCACAAAAGCTGACGTTGTCGGGCCTAGACCCTTCATCAGAGAGCTCTGATGAAGGGCCTAGGCTCGAAACATCAGCTTTTGTGCTCCTGAGATGCTGCTTGGCCTGCTGTGTTCATCCAGCTCCACACTTTGTTCAGGAGTGATCTTTGTTAGCATTTTATATTTACATATGGGATGTGAGTAATCAATGCCAGTATCCATTGCCCATCCTAGTTACCCTTGAGAAGGTGATGGTGAGCTCCTTTTTTTAAACACTGCAGTCCATGTGCTGTAGGTAGGCTCACAATACGTTTGAGGGAACTGTAGAATTTTGACCCAACAGCACTGATATTTCTAGATAGTGAATGGCTTGGAAGGGAAATTTCAGGAGGTGATGTACCCAGGTACTCCATCACACTCCTGACATGTGCCTTATAGATGGTGGACAGGCTTTGGGGAGGCAGGAGATGAGATACTCACTGCAGAATTTCCAGCTTCAGGCATGCATTTGTAGCCACATTATTTATTTGGCTAGTCCAGTTCAGTTTCTGGTCAGTTGTAATCTGCAGAATGTGATAATGGAGGAATTCAGCAATGGTAATGCGAAGGATAGATGATTAGATTCTTTCTATCTTGATGAAATGAGCATTATCTGGTGCAAAGAGCCGATTATTAGGCAAAATCTATTGCTCCAGTTTCTGAAATCAGGAATGGTGCTAAGTGCTGTGCAATTATATGTGAAGATGCCCACTTTCTCACTATATTGGACCACAAAATGTAGGAGCAGATCTAAGCCATTCAGCCCATTATGTTTGCTCCACCATTCAATGAGATCATGGCTGATCTGATAATCCTCAACTCCACCTTTCTGCCTTTTTGCTATACCTCATGATTCCCTTACTATTTAATTTGTCTCAGCCTTGAATATACTTAATGACCCAGCCTCGGCAGCCCTCTGTGGCAAAGAACTTCACATGTTTACTACCCTCCAAGAGAAGAAATTCCTCCTTATCTCTTACATTTGCAACTGTTTACATGTGTGACCTTTGATCCTAGACTCTCCCATAAGAGAAAACAACTTCTCCACATCTTTCCTGTCAAGCCCCTTAAGCACCTTACACAATAAATTAAACAAAGAACTGCAGATGTTGGAAATCTGAAAAAGAAATTGCTGGAGAAACTAAGATAACAAAGTGTGGGGCTAGATGAACACAGCAGGCCCAGCAGCAAAACTGAGCTGGTCTGGCAGCATCAGTGGACAAAATGCAGAGTTAATATTTCGAGTCCTGTGACTCTTCTTCAGTGAATCTTGAATGATTCATTAATGTCTCCTCTCATCTTCTAAATTCCAATGAGCACAGGCCCAGTCTAATCAACCTCTCCTCATAATGGTAAGACAATACCTCCATATCTGGTACTAATGAACTTTCCCTGGCTTGTCTCCAATGCCAGTATATCTTTCTTTCAATAAAAGGGGCCCCAAACTGTTCACAGTATTCCAGCTGTAATCTAACTAGTACCTTATGTAGTTTTGCTAAAACTCCTTCCTATTTGTGTACTCCCTTTGAAATAAAAGCCTACATTATTTTTTGCCTTTCCTATTACCCTCTGCACTTGAATGCTAGCTTTTATTGACTCATTCATGAGGACTCTCAAATCTCTCAGAAAGAGGTAATACATAAAGCAGCTGAAGATGGTTGGGCCTTGGACATGACCCTGAGGAATTTAGGGTGCTGTGTCATGTCCCTACCTGTGAGCTTATTACTGGCATACATGAGTAAACCTTAATATAGTAACATCCCATAAACACACCCTCAATGGCAAATTCAGTAAAATAGGTTATCTCACATGCAGTTCTAGCAGCAGGAAGAGAGCCCCAGCTTTCAGCTGTAAGAGAGAAGAATAAGAGCTTCTCCATCCAGCTTCAAGATCCCAGCATCTGCAGATAGCTAAAAATCCTGGTTCAGTGGGTGCTTGACCCCATTGATTCAGACTGCTTCTATTGTACCAACTTCAAAAAAATACCCAGGGTCTCTCAAGCTGTTTATTTTATTGGATTAATTAAATAACACCAACATCAATAAACCCCCTCTCAACATTAACCAAAAACTCAACTGGGCCTGGCACATAAATACTGTGGCTACAAGAGCAGGTCAGAGGCTGGAATTCTGTGGTGAGTAACTCACTTCCTGATTTCCCAAATCCTGTCCACTGTCAGCAAGGTATAGGAGGAATACCTTGCCTGAGTGGTGAAGTTCCAACAGTACTCAAGAAGCTTGACACAGTCTAGGAAAAAGGTAGTGCAGTGGCTCAGTGGTTAGCATTGCTGCCTCATGGCACCAGGGACCAGGTTCAACTCCAACTTTGGGTGACTGTAGAGTTTACACTTTCTCCCTGTGTCTGCGTGGGTTTCCTCTGGATGCTCTGGTCTCTTCCCACACTCCAAAGATGTACAAGTTAGGCGGATTGGCCATCCTAAATTGCCCATTGTGGCCTGAAAAGTGCAGGCTAGACGGATTAGCCATGGTAAGTGTGGTGTTACAGCGATAGGGTGGGGTTATGAGTGGGATGGTCTTCAGAGGGTTAGTTTGGATCCAAGGAGCTGAATAGCCTCTTTCCGCACTGTAGGAATTCTATTCTATGAACATAGCTCACTTGATTGGCACCTTGTGTACGAATACTCACTCCCTGCATCACTGATGCTTGGTAGCAGCAGCGTGTACTATCTACAAGATGCACTGCAGAAATTCACCAAGGCTTAAGACTGGGTCAAAATCCAATGCTCATTCAACACCACCTTCCAAACCCTCAACCACTTCTATCTAGAAGGACAAGGGCATCAGATACATGGGAGCACCACCAATTACACGTTGCCTTCCTAGCATCTCACCATCCTTATTCGGAAGTACACTGCAGTTCCTACAGTGGCATGAAGTCACATTCCTGGAACCTTCAACAGTATCAAAGCTGTACCAACATGAGATAGACTGTAGCAGTTCAAGAAGTATATCCCTATCACCTTCACAAGGGCAGCTAAGGACAGCCATTAAATATTGGCCCAGCCAGCAATGGCCACTTCCCACGAGAAAATGGTAAGAATCAGATCTTTGGTGCAAGTGGAAATATACTCTGAATCTTCTTCATCTTGTTGACATCTTTCTTTCTTCTGTTTTCAGGTGAATAGAAGGAATGGGTTGGATCAGATTCACTGTCCACCTGGGAATCGAACACACATAGACAAACACACACACTTGCGTGCTCCAGGGAAGCACTGTCGCTGGACCCTGAAGTCAGTCATGTCTTATAGCCTGCTTTTAGGGACTGCTCAATTCACTTTCAGCTTGAAAAGAGGCAACATCGCCTGGAGAATTCTCCAAGTCTCCCCCCACTGCTCACTGACTCAGGATAAACCGAGCTAGTGCATTGAGGATGGTGCCAATTTCCCTGGATTGTCCTGGAATCTTCAGGAATGAATCTTGCAGATGTGGCTGCTCACCAAACCCAGGAGTAACATTGTAATGGCATTGTTTCAAAAACGAACAGTGCTATTTAATTGGCACGAAACTCTTGAGTTATAAAAATAACGGGTGGGCAAAAGGCACAATTGATTAAGTTGAAAATCAAATTAGTTGATTTCATCTGGGTGATGCTGATGGGGAAGGGGGGTACAGGGGCCACAGTTGCCCCCAGGTTTTCCTGGGTTAAGAGGGGGAATAGAAATCTTTCCTTGTCAGCGTGTCCTTAGAGAGGGAGAATGCAGCACCCACAGTTTTCTTCAAGTCCTCTATGACCAGCAGACACAGTGAGGACTAGGATGCATATCCCCTACCCCACCCACCAAAAACAACATTGTGGTAATAAAATTTGTAATTTTCCTTTGACTTTTGTTACAGTGACAATCTTATTTTTAAAACAGTAAACACATTCAGGGTCCCTGCACGGAATCACTGTCCAACCAAAAGCTTGGCTGTGATGCCCCTTAAGTTCAAATCGTGCTGTAATATACACATACGCTGACATACACATGGAGCTTAGTCCATCTGGGCAGCCAACAAAACCCAGAGTAATCCAGTGTATTCGGACCTCTGTCATTGCCAACCTCTGCAAATGCTGCACATTCAAGATCCTGATCCAAATTAGCTTACCTGCTCCACTGTATAGCTCTCCAATCTCCACTGAACAAATTATTTTTCCATTTTGTGTGGGTTCCAGAAGTGTGCCCCCCACCTATAGTTAAGTATCTTCCACAGCCATGACAAAGCATCAGTAATCACCAGCCTCCAAGTGCACCTGCTGCCAAAATTTCATATCTGTGCTTTTGGTCCCTAAAGCCTGCAAACCTTCACTTTCTGCAATCGCTAGTTTATCTAAAACTTTGCTACCTGTGTCCTAACTTGAAACAAGTCCTGTTCATCTGACACTCCAACTTTGTAAATATTCAAGCGGTACTCCCCCAGATCAAAGTTGCTGGAATTTAATTTTTTTTCCGTGAAGGTGTTCACTCAAAGTGGCATCACCTGTTGAATTTAATAAAATGTGAGGCTGGATGAACACAGCAGGCCAAGCAGCATCTCAGGAGCACAAAAGCTGACGTTTCAGGCCTAGACCCTTTTTGTGCTCCTGAGATGCTGCTGGGCCTGCTGTGTTCATCCAGCCTCACATTTTATTATCTTGGATTCTCCAGCATCTGCAGTTCCCATTATCTCTCACCTGTTGAATTTAATGCTTTTCCCTTAACATTGACCCCAGTGTTGTCAGTTAGTTTGCCTTCCTGACCTTTCTCTGCGCCTTATCTTCTTTTCACGACAGTCCAGAACCTGTACCCTCAGTCAAAGAGCACATCAACACTTAATTCCCTTGCCTCCTTCAAGACTAACCCCAACTTCAAAAACCCAGACCAGTGACCAAATTGATGGTTGCTCTCCCCTAATTTCTGGTTCATCCCTGCCCCCATTTGTATGAACCACTTTGATCGCCATCTGTGCACAGGTTCCGACAAGATTCCTTAGCAGTTGCCTTACTATATTCTGATAAAGGAATATCAGTTAGTGTGAAGATTTCACACTCCAATGCAGTCCTAGCGATGCACTGGTTAGCAGACAGTGTGAATTGTTGGTGTTTATTGTGGCTATTGTCCAGGGATCTTCACAGTGCTCGATTCCATACAGCTACACATTTGTTTTGTGATGCCATTACCTATATATAAAAAAAAGTTACACCAGATGGCCATTTTTGTGTCTTTTATTTCTGCCTGCAAACATGTAGTGTGGTCATTATAAACTTTGTTCTTTCACATGGTGGGAAAACATAAGAAATAAGAGAAGGCCTGGACCCATGGAGCCTGCTCTTCCATTGCGTGGTCATGGCTGGTCTTCAGTTTCAACTCCATTCCCTCCGCCCAGCCCTTATCCTGCAAATCCCTGAGATGTCAAAATCTGCTGTTCTAGATTAGATTAGATTAGATTCCCTACAGTGTGGAAACAGGCCCTTCAGCCCAACAAGTCCTCACCGCCCCTTGAAGCATCCCACTCAGACCCATCCCCCTATAACCCACACACCCCTGAACACGATGGACAATTTAGCATGGCCAATCCACCTAGCCTGCACATCTTTGGACTGTGGGAGGAAACCGGAACATCCGGGAGAAACCCACACAGACACAGGGAGAATGTGCAAACTCCACACAGACAGTCGCCCAAGGCTGGAATTGAACCCGGATCCCTGGCGCTGTGAGGCTGGAGTGCTAACCACTGAGCCACCGTGCTACCCTTGTTCAAGTCTTTGGAATTCTCTACCCCGATGCTGTGAATACTCTGTTGTTGAAAATATCGAAGGTTTACAACCATCTGAAGAAATTTCTCCCCCTTTCATCCTCAATGATTGACTGCATTCATTAATAGCATGTGCAGTAGCAGTGAAACCTCAGAAGTAGAGTGGTAGAACCTTAGCAAACCCTTAAAAATGAAAAATTCAGAGAAAGAAAACTTTAAAAATCAGCTTTATATTGCATACACATTTACTTAGAGGTGAGTATGTGTAGTCAAAACTTATCAGAGGGTTGGTGTCAGTACTTTCTAAATGATTTGCCCCTTCACTTCAGACTGCATCTCTATGTTTTAGACATCCCAGCCAAGGAGAAATAACTTCTTTAGCTCCCCTGTGAAGCCCCTGAAGAATCTTGTACACTTCAGTTTGCAAGTGGTGTTCAGTTTATGATCAAAAACAAAGTTGCTGGAAAAGCTCAGCAGTCTGGCAGCATCTGTGGAGTAGAAAACAGAATTAACATTTCAGGTTTGGTGACCCTTCACTGGACGCGAAATATTAACTGTTTTCTCCTCCACAGCTGCTGCCAGATCTGCTGAGCTTTTCCAGCAACTTTGTTTTTGTTCCTAATTTACAGCATCCGCCGTTCTTTTGGTTTATTCAGTTTATGATATTACCAAGTATATCTCAAAGGACTAGCCTCTGCTGTTATAATATGGTCGACTTAATGCATGTCAGTGCTTGCAAACGTTGCTCTACAGTAAGAGGTGTCACTGTTTTCAGCTTTGCGGAGCAATGTAGTTAGGATGGAGCTGCAGATGGGTGTCAAATACTCTGGGGTTGTAAACTTCAAAGACAACTTCTCATTTTTCTAAACTCCAACTTTACTTAGTGTCTCATAATAGGACAACCACCGCCTCCCCCGCCACCCTGGGATCAATCGAAAGAACCTGTGCTATGCTGCCTCCAATGCAAGAATGACCACCGCTAAATATGACCAAGACCGTATTCAATATCCTCAACCACTGTAGCAGGTTTTTTTTTAAATTAATTCCTATACTTCAATCACTATCCAAAAATTGCCATTTGCCTTCCTAATTATTTTCTATACCAGCCCACCTTGTATGTCTCATACAAATACACCCAAGTCTTCAAACTCATTTTTGAGTCGTTAGACACGAGTGAGGTCCTAGAGGACTGGAGACTTGCTAATGTTGTCCCCTTGTTTAAAAAGGGCAGCAAGGATAATCCAGGTAATTATCGACCAGTGAGCCTGACGTCAGTGGTAGGGAAGCTACTGGAGAAGATACTGAGGGATAGGATCTATTCCCATTTGGAAGAAAATGGGCTTATCAGTGATAGGCAACATGGTTTTGTACAGGGAAGGTCATGTCTTACCAAATTAATAGAATTCTTTGAGGACGTGACAAATTTGATTGATGAGGGGAAGGCTGTAGATGTCATATACATGGACTTCAGTAAGGTGTTTGATAAGATAATAAAGTGCGAAGCTGGATGAACACAGCAGGCCAAGCAGCATCTCAGGAGCACAAAAGCTGATGTTTCGGGCCTAGACCCTTCATCAGAGAGGGGGATGGGGTGAGGGTTCTGGAATAAATAGGGAGAGAGGGAGAGAAAAGAAGAAAGGTGGAGAGGAGAGTATAGGTGGGAAGGTAGGGAGGGGATAGGTCAGTCCAGGGAAGACGGACAGGTCAAGGAGGTGGGATGAGGTTAGTAGGTAGGAAATGGAGGTGCGGCTTGGGGTGGGAGGAAGGGATGGGTGAGAGGAAGAACAGGTTAGGGAGGCAGAGACAGGTGGGCTGGTTTTGGGATGCAGTGGGGGGAGGGGACGAATTGGGCTGGTTTTGGGATGCAGTGGGGGGAGGGGAAGAGCTGGGCTGGTTGTGTGGTGCAGTGGGGGGAGGGGACGAACTGGGCTGGTTTTGGGGTGCGGTGGGGGAAGGGGAGATTATGAAGCTGGTGAAGTCCACATTGATACCATTGGGCTGCAGGGTTCCCAAGCGGAATATGAGTTGCTGTTCCTGCAACCTTCAGGTGGCATCATTGTGGCACTGCAGGAGGCCCATGATGGACATGTCATCTAAAGATTGGGAGGGGGACTTGAAATGGTTCGTGACTGGGAGGTGCAGTTGTTTATTGCGAACCGAGCGGAGGTGTTCTGCAAAGCAGTCCCCAAGCCTTCGCTTGGTTTCCCCAATGTAGAGGAAGCCACACTGGGTACAATGGATATAGTATACCACATTGGCAGATGTGCATGTGAACCTCTGCTTAATATGGAAAGTCATCTTGGGGCCTGGGATAGGGGTGAGGGAGGTGGTGTGGGGGCAAGTGTAGCATTTCCTGTGGTTGCAGGGGAAGGTGCCGGGTGTGGTGGGGTTTGAGGGCAGTGTGGAGCGAACAAGGGAGTCACGGAGAGAGTGGTGTCTCCAGAAAGCAGACAAGGGTGGGGATGGAAAAATGTCTTGGGTGGTGGGGTCGGATTGTAGATGGCGAAAGTGTCGGAGGATGATGTGTTGTATCTGGAGGTTGGTGGGGTGGTGTGTGAGAACGAGGGGGATCCTCTTTGGGCGGTTGTGGCGGGGGCAGGGTGAGGGGTTTGTTGCGGGAAATGCGGGAGACGCGGTCAAGGGCGTTCTCAACCACTGTGGGGGTGAAGTTGTGGTCCTTGAAGAACTTGGACATCTGGGATGTGCGGGAGTGGAATGCCTCATCATGGGAGCAGATGCGGTGGAGGCGGAGGAATTGGGAATAGGGGATGGAATTTTTGCAGGAGGGTGGGTGGGAGGAGCTGTATTCTAGGTAGCTGTGGGAGTCGGTGGGCTTGAAATGGACATCAGTTACAAGCTGGTTGCCTGAGATGGAGACTGACAGGTCCAGGAAGGTGAGGGATGGCCCAGGTGAACTGAAGGTTGGGGTGGAAGGTGTTGGTGAAGTGGATGAATTGTTCAAGCTCCTCTGGGGAGCAAGAGGCGGCGCCGATAGTCATCAATGTAACAGAGGAAGAGGTGGGGTTTGGGGCCTGTGTAGGTGCGGAAGAGGGACTGTTCCACGTAACCTACAAAGAGACAGGCATAGCTGGGGCCCATGCAGGTGCCCATGGCCATCCCCTTTGTCTGTAGGAAGTGGGAGGAATCAAAAGAGAAGTTGTTGAGGGTGAGGACGAGTTCGGCTAGGCGGATGAGGGTGTCGGTGGAGGGGGACTGGTAGGGCCTGCGGAACAGGAAGAAGCGGAGGGCCTTGAGACCATCTACATGCGGAATATAGGTGTATAGGGACTGGATGTCCATGGTGAAAATGAGGTGTTGGGGGCCAGGGAATTGGAAGTTCCGGAGGAGGTGGAGGGCATAGATGGTGTCATGGACGTAGGTAGGGAGTTCCTGGACCAAAGGGGAAAAAATGGAGTCCAGATAGGTGGAGATGAGTTCAGTGGGGCAGGAACAGGCTGAGACAATGGGTCGACCAGGGCAGTCAGGTTTGTGAATTTTGGGAAGGAGATAGAAACGGGCCGTGCGGGGTTGGGGAATAATAAGGTTGGAGGCTGTGGGTGGGAGGTCCCCTGAGGTGATGAGGTCATGGATGGTGTTGGAGATGATGGTTTGGTGCTCGGGGGTGGGGTCATGATCAAGGGGGCAGTAGGAGGAGGTATCGGAGAGTTGGCGTTTGGCCTCGGTGATGTAGAGGTCAGTGCGCCATACTACCACTGCGCCACCCTTGTCTGCGGGTTGGATGGTGAGGGTGGGGTTGGAGCGGAGGGCTGCCCGTTCTGCGGGGGAGAGGTTGGAGTGGGTGAGAGGGGTGGAGAGGTTGAGGTGGTTGATGTCTCGATGGCAGTTGGAGATGAAGAGGTCGAGGGAGGTTAGGAGACCTGGGGGTGGTGTCCAGGAGGAGGACTTGTGTTGGATAAGGTTTGATAAGGTTCCCCATGGCATGCTGATGGAGAAAGTGAAGTCATATGGGGTCCAGGGCGTGCTAGCTAGATGGATAAAAAACTGGCTAGGCAACAGGAGACAGAGGGTAGTAGTAGAAGGGAGTTTCTCAAATTGGAGACCTGTAACCAGTGGTGTTCCACAGGGATCTGTACTGGGACCACTGTTGTTTGTGATATATGTAAATGACCTAGAGGAAGGTGTAGGTGGTCTGATTAGGAAGTTTGCTGATGACACTAAGATTGGTGGAGTAGCTGATAGTGAAGGGGACTGTCAGAGATTACAGCAGAATATAGATAGACTGGAGAGTAGGACAGATAAATGGCAGATGGAGTTCAATCTGGGCAAATGCGAGGTGATGCATTTTGGAAGATCAAATTCATGGAACAGTCCTCTGGAAAATTAATGAACAGAGAGATCTGGGTGTTCAGGTCCATTGTTCCCTGAAGGTGACAACGCAGGTCAATAGGGTGGTCAAGAAAGCATATGGTATGCTTTCCTTCATAGGGCGGGGTATTGAGTACAAGAGTTGGCAGGTCATGTTGCAGTTGTACAGGACTTTGGTTCGGCCACATCTGGAGCACTGTGTGCAGTTCTGGTCGCCACATTACCAAAAGGATGTGGATGCTTTGGAGAGGGTGCAGAGGAGGTTCACCAGGATGTTGCCTGGTATGGAGGGTGCTAGCTATGAAGAGAGGTTGAGTAGATTATGATTATTTTCATTAGAAAGACGGAGATTGAGGGGGGACCTGATTGAGGTCTACAAAATCATGAGGGGTATAGCCAGGGTGGATAGCAAGAAGCTTTTTCCCAGAGTGGGGGTCTCAATTACTAGGGGTCATGCGTTCAAAGTGAGAGGAGGAAAGTTTAAGGGAGATATGCGTGGAAAGTTCTTTACAGGAGGGTGATGGGTGCCTGGAACGCGTTGCCAGTGGAGGTGGTAGACGCAGACACGTTAGCGTCTTTTAAGATATATTTGGACAGGTACATGGATGGGCAGGGAGCAAATGGACACAGACCGTTAGAAAATAGATGACAGGGTAGACAGAGGATCTCGATCGGCGCAGGCTTGGAGGGCCAAGGGGCCTGTTCCTGTGCTGTAGGTTTCTCTGTTTGTTTCTTTGTGACAATATACAAATGTCACACAATTTTAAAAATTCTATTCTTATGACCAAGATGATTAACCTTAGACTTCTCCACATTATCCTCCATCTGCCAAGTTGATGCTGCTTATATAACTCGTCTGTAGCTCAAATGTTTTGTCCTCACAGCCTGCATTCCCTCAGAGCTTTGTATCATCAGCACATTATTCTGACGTTTGTAAAGATCCCATCCCCAAACTCTTAAAGCGTCTCCAGTGTTCACTCACAGACCTATATTGCTCCCAGTTCAGCAAAGCTTTAAAATTCTCATCCTTGTGTCAAATGTTTCTTATGGCTTCATCTTCATCGATGTAATCTCCTTCAGTCTTGCATGCAATTTCTTTAATATTCCAGCTCTGAATTAAGTACAATTGTTCCACTGGTTAGACCCCATTTGGAGTACTAACAACAGATCAGGGCACCATACCTTGGGATGCATACATTGGCCTTGGAGGAAATACAATGTAAGCTGACAAAAATTATATGTAGACTTCTGAGGTTGTTATGAGGAGAGATTATACAAATTGGGCTTAACTACTCTAGAATTTAGAAGCTTAAAAGGGATGACCCGATTGAAGTCTTCAAGATATTAACAGGAAAAGACAGCCTGGATACATTTTCACTGTTCAGAAATTCTAGAAAAAGGATAGACTAAAAATTACAGCCTGACCATTCTGGAGAGATATTAGGAAGTTCAACTGCACACAAAGGGTGACAGAGGTTTGAAACTCTTCAACAAACAGCAGTTGGCATTAGATTAGTTGTCAATTATAAATGTGAGATTTATTTTTGTTAAGTAAAGATATTAAGGTATATAGACCACAGATCAGCCATGATGTCTCTGAATGATGGAACAGGCTAGAGGGACTGAATGGCCTATTCCTGTTCCTATGCTACTGAGGGCTACCTATATTCTAAACTTTGCAAAGACTCTAAACTGTCCAGAACCTCCTGGCCTCTTGTTCCTAACTCGCTGGCCGAGCTCTTAGTTCCCTATTCCAAAATCATAGTTCGATTACTCTCCTATAAAACAACTTTTAATTTAGCTACATTAAATGCACAATATGAATGTAAGTTTATTCTCACACCCTCAACCTTTCATATTCACTCCCTCCACTACCAAACATCAGTGTCACCATTGTGCATTATCTGAAAGATGCTCTATAAAAATGACCAAGGCTCCTTAGAAAGCACCTTCCAAACCCATGCCCACTTCCATCTAGAGGAACAAAGGCAGCAGAAACATTGGAACATTGTAACCTGTAGATTCCCCTCCGAGCTGCTCATCACCCTGAGTTGGAAATATGCCACCACTCCTTCTCTAGTGCTAGTCAAAATCCTTCCTGAAGAGCACTATGGATCTACCCTACAGCACAGGACTGCAGCAGTCCCAGACATCCAATGACAGTGTTTAAAAAAACTTTCCTTGCATCAGACAAATACATTAACATGGAAAACACTTGAAAGGAATGATTTAGGTGAATGCCATGACTTTAACCTTGAAGAGGTCTTTTCACTCTCAGTTTGCTGGTGATGTTCAGTTTATGATATTACCAAGAACATAAGAACTGTGCTCTGATTTTATTAATTCATGTCAGTTCCTGCAAACATGTTGCATTGCAGTAAGAGGCATCACTGTTTTTGGCTTAGCGCAGCACTGTAGTTTGGGTGTAAGCAGGTGCCAACTGCTCTGAGTCTCATGCTGATGGGAGAGGACACTTCCTGCACTATTGACCATGACTGAACTTAGATTCTATCTTGCTCCAAATGACAATCTGTTTCAGAGTCTTATTAAACATGGGCATGCAGTTGTGGGCCTGGTCAACGGGGCATCATTTGGTTGTGCTGTAATGACAAGCATCATCACAGAGCTTGAACTTGACTTCGCTCCAATACTTTACCAATAGAGGTAACCAGATCAGATCCAATAAACCCCTAGTTTCCTTTGGAGCACAGGAATCAACATTGCCAATGGTAACTTTGGCACTTCAACTAGCACATCTATCACCTGGCAAGCCAGACCAGGGATCCTCATGGAATTCAACAGTGAGCAGTTCACCTAATAAATCAAGTCATCGAACACAACAGCCCAAACCCAGAAAATGTAAAACAAAACCTCCCAAGTATGATCAGATCAAGACGCTGTCTCCAAGTCTGGAGGTGCATATCAGTCCTACTCCAGACATTTGAGTACAAACTCTTGACCATGACCCCAGTGCAGGACTGAGGTACTGCTGCACTGATTGACATGCTGCCTTTCAGCCAAGGTGTTAAACTAAGCCTCCGCCTCAGATGTGAAAAGATCTTACAGCAACAATTTGAAGAGGAGGTCTGCACTCCTGAGTCAACAATTATCCATCAATCAACATCACCAAGATGATTTTATATTTCGGGATCTTGCTGTGCAAAAGTCAATGGCTGCATTTCTTAGATAATAAAATGTGAGGCTGGACGAACACAGCAGGCCAAGCAGCATCTCAGGAGAGATGCTGCTTGGCCTGCTGTGTTCGTCCAGCCTCACATTTTATTATCTTGGAATCTCCAGCATCTGCAGTTCCCATCATCTCGGCTGCATTTCTTAAACTGGTCTCTGTTGAAATGTAAGGGAAAAAAAACTTGTTTAAAGTACATTGTGATATCCTGAGGTTGGGGAAGCAGAGACTGATTTGAAGCAAGCATGAGACTCTTCCTTCCGACCCTGGTTCCTCTCCATTAAATTTCCAACATGTTTCCATCCTGCTGCTCCCTGTGAATCACTGGATAAAACCTCAGCTCACAGCAGTCCATCTATTCCTTGGTGTTTTTATGCGATTCAGGACCACATTTAGAGAAAAAGAAAATGCTCTTCTAGTCTCTGATTCTGTACAGGCAAGCTGAACATCTACATTAGATTAACACATGATAACTAGGTAATATATTAAATATTTTTAATTAGGAGTCTGTACAGTGTGCAAAGTCACCTCTATCATATTGAATACACTCTACCTTCCCACAGAAGGGGAATACTTTCAGTATCTGCACCACTTAAGTAATCAACATCTCATTTTGTGATCTGCTCTGGCCCTGCACCTCAAATTGTCTCCAGACCCCTGTAGTCATGACGGTCTAACCAGCAGAAAGAGTCCTGAATCAGACGTAGCTGCAGAGGCTTTGGAGAAGGAGGCAAGGTGAAGGCAAAGCTTGAAGGATGTGAAGAGAGTGAAGAAAGTTCCAGACCCGAAACGTCAGCTTTCCTGCTCCTCTGATGCTACCTGGCCTGCTGTGGTCATCCAGCTCTACACCTTGTTATCTCAGACTGTTCTCCTGTTCTCCCAACATCGTAAGACATCACAGCACTGGAGGCAGCCCTTGACAAACTAGTATCCTTAGCTAATATTCCTTTATCCTCCACAGGAACATGCAAGACAATTAAAAGGTCCTTCACCTAACTCTATTATATTGCATGAAACAGTTCAGGATGCACTCAATATCAGCCTGACTCAGTCACATTACCATACTGTCCCATGACGGGCACTCTGAACTTTGCTTTTTGGCATACGATGCATACCAAAATAATATTAGCAATATAAATTAGGAAGAGTACCTGAAATGCAGGAAAGAAGCTAAGGCTGGAATAAGGAAGGCTAAGAGGAAGCATGAGGAAAGGTTAGCAGGCTGCGCTAAAACAGATAGGAAAACGTTTTTAAACATATTAGTGGTAAAAGATTAGTGAAGAATAGAATGAGGTCCATAATAAAGAAGCAGGGTAAGCCGCTCATTGGAGCAAAAGATGTGGGCATACAGATCAAAGACCCCTGAAAGTGGCAATACAGTTGGATAAGGTGGTCAAGAAGGCATGCAACACAGTTGCCTTCATTGGTCCTGGCATCAAATATAAAAGTTATATTACAGCTGTATGAAACTTTAGTGAGGCCACATCTGGAATATTCTGTACAGTTCTAGTCACTACACTACTAGAAGGACATGAATGCTTTGAAAAGGGTGCGGAGAAGGTTTGCCAGGATGTTGCCTGGTCTGGAGAGTTTTAGTTATAAGGGGAGGTTGGTTAAACTCAGGTTATTTTCACCAAAAAACAGAGGCTGAGAGTCAACTTGATAGAGGCCTACAAGATAATATTAGGCATAGATAGGAACCAAAAGAACTGCAGATGCTGTAAATCAGGAACAAAAACAAAAGTTGCTGGAAAAGCTCAGCAGGTCTGGCAGTATCTGTGGGGGAGAAAACAGAGTTAACGTTTCAGGTCCAGTGACTCTTCCTCAGAACAGTTCTGAGGAAGGGTCACTGGACCCGAAACATTAACTCTGTTTTCTGAGCTTTTCCAGCAACTTTGTTTTTGTTAGGCATAGATAGGATGGATAGAGGCTTTTCCCCAGGGTGGAAAGGTCAACTGCAAGAGGGCACAAGTTCAAGGTGAGAAGGGGAAAGTTTAAGGGAGAAGTGCAGGGAAAATTTTCACACAGAGGGTGGTGGGTATCTGGAACACACTGCCAGTGAAGGTGGTGGAAGCAGGCATGTTAGCAATGGTTAAGGCGCATGTTGATGCAAACATGAACAGGAGGTGAAGAGAGGGATAGAAATCACATATAGACAATAAGTAGCAGGTCTAAGTAAGGATTAGGAATCAGTGCAGGCTTGGTGGACCTGTTCCTGCACTGTATTGTTCTTTGTTCTCAATGGTAGAGGTACTAAATGAATGTTTTGCTTCTGTTTTTACTAAATTAGAAGATGGTGACAATAGCCTAGTTGAAGACGCGTGTGGTGAAGAACTAAACTGTGTAATGATAATTAAAGAAGTGCTATAAAAGCCGGCAGCACTTCAGGTAGAGAAGTCGCCAGGCCCAGTTGGGATACAGCTGGATTGCTGATAGGGGTATGGGTAAGGGAGCAAATTGCAGAGATGTTGACAGAATTTTATATGCCTCTCTGAACAAAGGATTAGTCCTGTGGTACTGGAGAACTGCAAATGCGACTGAGTTGCTTAAGAAAGCGGCAAAGGATAACCCAGGAAACTGCAGACCTGTCAACTTGACATCAATAGTGAGAAAATTGATGGAGGCCATATATAATGACAAATTTGACTGAGTTCTTTGATGAGGTGATAGGTAGTGGATGAGGTTAGTATTGTGAATGTTGCACATTCCTTTCGGAAAGCATCTGTAACAGAACCACACAGGGCAGGTTGGTTAACAAATCGGAAATGTTTAGCATTGACGGGTCCTCGACCACGTAGATTAGAAATTGATTAAAAGATTGGAAACAGGTTAGGTATAGGTGAGCATTTCCCAGGTTCGAGACAAATTGAAAGTAATGTTTCCCAGGAATCAGTGTAGGAAACCTTGTTCTTTCTAATTTATAGAAATGATTTGGAGATGGGTGCTGAGGGCAAAATCTCTAAATTTGCAGATGATACTAAACTATGGAGAGTAATGAATTGTGAGGATGATGTTGGCCAAATAGGCACAGACCTGGAAGATGAATTTCAATACAGTGAAGTGTGAGGTAATGCATTTTGGTAGAATAAACACAGAGGCATTATAGGCTCAATGGTATAAATTTGAGGGGAGTACATGAGCAGAGGGACTTCAGGGCTCACGTCGATGATTCTCTGAAGGTGGCCAGGCAAGTTGAAATAGTTGTTAAGAAGGCTTATATAAACCCAAGGATCCTATATTGAGGCACAGGGTATAAAGGCAAGGAAGTGATGCTACCCCTTTACTCTCAGACCACATTTGGAATATTGTGTTCAATTCCAGGCACCTTATTTAAGGAAGAATGTTAAAATCCTAGAGAAAATTCCAGAGATTTACTAGAATGTTACCAGGATTGAGGGATTTTAAGATACAGGAAAGATGAGAAAGTGAACTTTTTTCTCTTTGGAACAGAAATGATTAAGAGGTGACCTTATTTTAAATTGTTCAAAATTGTGAACAATTTTCAGAGGGTAATCGATATTCTGTTTCCAATAGTCTGTATGCCAGTAACTATGGTTCACAATTTCAAGCCTGTCAGCAAGGCAGCTAGGAGTGAGATGAGGAGGAACTTCTTTACTCAGAGTTGTTAGGATTTAGAATGCACTCTCGTGGAGCAGAAGAAAAGGATTCCACAGGAATTTTCAAAAGACAGCTGGATATATATTTGAAAGTGATGAAGTTTGAGTGCCACAGAGATAGCACTGAAGACTGTGACTAACTCGGTCGCTCTTTCTAGAGCTGGTACAGGTACGATGGGTCAAATGGCCTCCTTCTCTAATGTAAAATTCTATGATTCTTGTCTGCACTAACTCTCAAAGGCAGCAAACTGGTGCCAAGCAGAGCCCTGGCAACTTAATCTGGTCATCTCACTTCGGGAAAGAAATGCCCGGGTTGAGTCTTCTGGATAAAACTGCACATAAAGCACTATTTGGACAAGTAGGCACTAGTGTCCTCAGAGAGAAGGCTGAAAGGAGATTTGACAGAGGTTTTTAAAATTATGAGCAGGCTGGAACTGGTAAGGAAAAACTGTTCTCACTCATAGAAGGAAAAATAAGAAGAGGGCATAGATTTAAAATGATGTGCAAGAGCAGCAGGGGTGATGCAAGAGAAAATGTTTTCTCAGTGAGTATGTGTGGTATGGAATGCACTAGCTGGAAGTATGGTAAAGGCATGTTTAACTGAGGCATGCAAGATGGCATGAGGTGGTTATTTGGAATAGAAAGCACATGCAGGGGTTTGGGAACGAACAGGACATCGACACTGGGTGATGATGCTATTTTGAAGAGTCAGTGCAGACACAATGGGCTGGATGGCCTCCTTCTGCCCTATTACCATCTGTGAATGATGGACAGTGATGCACAGCTACTAGAGGTCAGACTGAGGCTGGCCTACAGCTATCAGGTAGCTCAGTCAATTTGAGTCTCCAATCCAAATACAAACTCTAACCCCAGTCCGTCACTCAGAGTGAAGAGTAGAGCACTGTCGGAGCTGCCACATTTTGAATTCAACACCAGTCACTTGGGCGACTGCAAAAGACCCTGCAGCTGTTGCTTCAGAGAAGAGCAGAGGAGCATTCCCTAGTGTCCTAGCTAAGATTTAACCTTAATCAGTATCAGGAGGAAGAAATTATACAGCCATTATCAGATTTCTGTTTTCAGCAGCTTACTCTCTGCAAGGGAACTGAGAAAGATGCAGAATTCTTTATCTTGGAGGGCTTTTGAGGCTGGGTTATTAAAGGTTGTTAAATTCAAGGCTGAGACAGACAGATTTATATGAAGTAAAAGAATCAAGGCTTATGTAGAAAAGGAAGTTGAGTGGAGGATTATCACATCAGTCCATGATCTTGTCAAAAGGCAGAGCAGACTCAATGGGCTGAATGGCCTATTTTGGCTCCACTAACTTATCTGCAAGTTGGGTGCTGCAATTCCTACATCATAACAGCGACTAAACTTCAAACATTTTTTCTCATTTGGCTGTGAAATGCAATGTAACCTCCCAAAGTCACTACAAGGCCGAGATACACAGGACTTTCTTAAACTAGCAGAATGGAGATATACTCTGAAACAAAACAGAAATTGTTGCAGAAACACAGCAGGTCTGGCAGTATCTTTCTAAAGAAACAGAGTTAACATTTTGAGTCCAGTGATGGGAATGTGGGAATCCACAGATGCTGCCAGACCTGCTGCTACGAAGAACTTATTATGCTGGAAATCTGAAACAAAAAGAAATTGCTGGAGAAACTCAGTAGGTCTCGCAGCATCTGTGGATATCCACATTGGCCATCTAGATTTAACCCTTGGTCTCAGCAATGTTACATTCTTACAGCAGCAGCTGATCTAACCTGTTCTGAGAAAAGAGACAGGTTCCTCCTCTACCCTATTTGCCTTCCTGTATCACAAAACAGGCTAAGCTGCAGTTGAAATTCCCCAGGGGTCTCTTCCCCCAAGTGGCTGCTCTACAGTCGATCCATCCACCCAGGGCAGCAGCAAAGGAGCCAGATAACAGAGTCTAACCTGGAGCATCGATGTCTGCACTCCCTTGGAGGTTGGGGGGGGGGGGGGGGGGGGGGGTGTGCAAAAAATGGGGAAGCATGTATTGCTGAAAACCAACCAATATGTGTGAAGCTCTTTGCCTTGTACTCATAAGGACAGATGCAAGAATGTCTAATTTTAAAGGAAGCAACAATTTACAATGTATAAGAAATGAATATTGATTGGGTAGTAAGTCAACTTTGATTGGTCAAGGGTTTGCTATGGGGAAATGCACCAGGGAACTATCATCCATGCTTCTGCTCCACTTAAAAAAAAATTACAATGGCTCTGCTAAGAATTATACTAACAAACAGTTTAAAATTATCAGCTTGGCTCACAATCTGCTTCACTTACCCCTGCCAGAGATACATATCTCCTATCATATAAATTGCTGCTCCCATTATAATTTGACATTTTTGCAACTGTTCTAATGAGCACAAATCAAAATTTGTTGGGAAAAACCCATCTGGTTCACTAATGTCCTTTAGGGAAGGAAACTGCCATCCTTACCTGGTTTGGCCTACATGTGACTCCAGACCCTCAACATGATAGTTGACACTTAACTGCCCCCTGAACAATTAGGCAATAAATGCTGCCTGGCCAATGACACCCTCATCCTGTGAATGAATAAAGGAATAAAAGAAGGGCCTCAGCAGCCCGTTCTATTTTTCAGCAGTGTTCAAGTTGTGTAATTCTTTGGGGGGGGGGGGGAGGGGGTTGAAAATAGGACCCACAAGAAAATAGCTCCCTCTAACCCCATAATTAAAACAGATTGACCAATTAATTGCAGTGAATGTGGAAAGACTGGAGAAGCTGGCATTGTCCTCAACAGAGCAGGGAAGGTTAAGGGAAATTTAATAGAGACATCCAAAATAATCATGATCGTTTCTCAATGCAGAAGACGATGGGGAA
The DNA here is from genome assembly GCF_030684315.1 of Stegostoma tigrinum. Classification (NCBI taxonomy): domain Eukaryota; kingdom Metazoa; phylum Chordata; class Chondrichthyes; order Orectolobiformes; family Stegostomatidae; genus Stegostoma; species Stegostoma tigrinum. The sequence goes on from NC_081360.1 coordinate 102,440,837, forward strand.
TGAGGAGAAATTATTTCTAGGGGAATAACAACCAGAGGACACAGATTTAAAATAATCAGTAAAAGAAAACAAGACCTGAGATGACAGAATTGTTTTAATGCAGCAAATTATTGAGATTTGGAATTCACATCCTGATAGGGCACTAGAAGGAGATTCAATAGATACTTTCAAAAAAAAATATCAGAAGGAGTGAAAGTTTACAGGGCAATGGGTGAAAGAGAGGAGGGCAGGTGGAACTAAACTCTTTCAAATGGCTGACAAAGACAAGACTGAATGGGCTACTTCAGGGCTGCAAGAACCTACAGACTGTCTCCACATGCTGGATGGCTTGCTGGGCATTTAGGCGAGATTTTCAACAAAACTTGACACACAGTCTGCAATTTAAGCAAGGCAGTGAGAACAGCCTCAGAGCAGAAATAGTGGGTGTTAGGAAGATCACTGGAAACAGAGGCTTCTTATGGGCTTAGGTGCCAAAAGCTATGAGCTACTTTAGTGCTGAGACTGAGAAAGGAGCCCAGCTTTGAAGGTTAGACTGCAATGAAGTGACAGAGCAGTCTAGAAGGCAGTTAGAATTAGCTTAATGTGTGTTTGGGAAGGAGCACACAGTCTGGAAAAACAGATGGGCCAAAGTCCTGGCCACGATTATGTGGTTGTTGGGAAAGAATACACTTTCAGTTCTTTAGCTTATCATCACGCTAACAGCCCCTTGGGCCGTGGAGGTAACAGCGCTGTCTCATCATCATGGAATATTCTGTCGATAGTCTGTGCAGGGGATGTACACAAAATCAGTGTTTTTGTCGTTGCTCAGTATTAACAGAATTGCACCCTGATCACACTCAATACAACAAGAGATGAGGACAACGGAGAGCTGGAGCAACAATACCGAAAATAAAAATTATGTTAAAAGGATATCCTGGCTGGGTGAGTTGAGTTAGAATGGAAGCAAGTATACATGGAGCATTAAAAAACCTGCACAGGCCAGCTGGGTGAAGGCCCTGTATATAAACTGCAAGGTGTATCACAATAAACTTTAGGCAGAACTCAGAATGCTCCTTTCCGCCAATACCTGAAGAAACCATTCAAAGAGTTTCTAAAAAATCTGGGAAGTGGATTTATGGGGTGAAGGATGAAAAGTTAAAGGAGGAGCAAGTCACAGACAAGACAGCAATGGAGTTGAAACAAAACCAAATCCTTGCCATGTAGCTACTCAGTGTTAAAGACCCATGCCATTCTCTCTCCTTTCTCTTATGCTCAGTGCTTTAAGCGCACACAACTCTGCAAGCAACTCCTTTCATTTGTTCCCTCTTTTAGATAACCACTGCTGTGGTGGTTGCTGTAATTTAATGTACGCACTGTGACACTGTGACAAATATGAGGCTCAGGAGAGGAGAAGGAAGGGAAGCCTCCTGTCCCCTACAAATTTAAATGGCAACAACTTTCATACAAATTCTCCATCCAAGGGCGGTTTTCTGATTTCTGTGCATTCCACCCCCTGGTATTCACACGTTGCCCGATTCTAATCCACGTCTTTTGAAAATGTTAACACTAACCATCCTGTTACACTGCTAAATTAACAGTGGGAAACCCACATGATTTCATTCTTAGTCAGGTCATTCTATCCTTCAGCAGCGGCTCGGCTGATCAACATATTTCTCAATCACCTCATGACAAAAAGTAAACACAGCTGCAGAAGTCAACTATCTTGTCTCGCTGTTACAGTTCTCTCTCTCTCCCTTTAGGAAGCCTGGTGTCGTCCTCTCTGCCTTCCAGAACATTCTTGGAACGTGGAAGGGCAGCAATCCACCCAAAGATGCTGTCGAGAGAGGTCATCCTTCTCTATTTCAGATGCTTACTGGCTCGTCATTTCTCCATTTAAAAGAGCCAGGTCTTTTTCCTAAGAGATGTTGTTGCAGGGTACAGAGTCTCACCTTGATACAAGGGAATAGCAGGTTGTTCCTACTTTGAAACATGAAGACTTCCTGGCTCTTTTTTTTCTGGGGATCCCTGCTCCAATGCGTGTCACGTTGTGCATGAACACAGATGTGTCTCTAGGTACTGCAGCTTCCAAACCTCAAGCGACGTGGACCAGCTCCACACATAGCTGTCGCTCAGCAGCTGAAGGTAAAGGCTCCCAGCATCATCTCATTAACTAGGAGCTGGTGGTCAGGCTGAGGAGTGGCTGGTTGTCAGCTCCCAAGGAGCTGGGGGGGTGGCTCACTTGCACTTTACCCACTCCCTCGGCTGGGTCTCCCGACACTTTGAGGGGGTGGTGCCGCTGGATGTGCTTGACCACCTGGAACTTCTGCTTGGCTTTGTAGCTGCAATGGCGGCAGAAGAAAGGGTGCTCGTTGGTGTGAGTGAGATAGTGGTGGCGCAGGCCTGCCTGCCAGCGGAAACCACGGCAACACACGCTGCAGACATACGGTTTGGCCTCGCTGTGCTTCTTCAGGTGGGTCTTCAGGAGGAAGCGAGTCTTGAAACCTTTCCCGCACTGCTCGCAGATGAAGCTCCGAGTTTCTTTGTGCCGAGTTTCTTTGTGGGTCCTGAGTGCGTCTGCACGGTTGGTGCAGTAATCACATTCATCACACTGGTAGGGCTTGGCACCTGGGAACAAGGAAGCCATGATTAGCTGGACACACCAAGGACATTACCCAGTCCAAACATTTGTAACCACTAATTCCTCTGCCTGCACACACTATACAAGGCAGCACTGACCAATTTACTGAGCTACTACCTTTGACCAGTTACCCTAGTCAAGTTACCACACCCACCCCAACATTAAACCAGTGGCACTAGCCAGGCCATGCAGACAAACAGTATTAATCAGACATGCTAATAGCATTACCTCTACAGTAAACCAGTTAGTCGAGTTAACTGCACTCCTACACTTGGTGACATGTGGTATTTGGAGTTCAGTGACAGTGACTGGCACCCCACACACACACTGAATCTGCTCCCAGTGTCACCTTAAACTCAATGGGGACAAGGTGCTGTGGTAGTAATTTCACTGGACTAGGAGCCTCAATCAATGGCACATGGTGAAATTTGAATTAAATGATCTTTTAAAAACTCTCCAATGAAGAGACAGCCTAACGGTGACCACATAACCAACGAATGTTATAAAAACACAGCAGGCTCTCTAATGCCCTTTAGGGAAGGAAATCTGCCATTCTTCCCTGGTCTGGCCTACATGTGACTCCAGATCCATTACAGTGATGGTTGACTCTTAGCTTCCTCTGGAATGGCCTAGCAAGCCAAGGAGCAGTTCAAAGGGCAATTAGGGATGAGCAACAAATGGTAGCCGGGCTGATAACAACTACATGCCGTCAAAAAATCAAAATAAATAAAACCAGAGTCCCTGTTTTGGTTAGCCATATAAATCAGAATTTTCTCCCAAAGCTACAATAACTCACTAGATGTGTGATAGAAAGTTTAATTGCAAAGGTGCCAGCTATCGAAAATATCTCCCCCCAGCAGGAATTGGACCATGCAGCCGAGCTGGGGTTCTCCTTGACTAATAGGAATACACTTCTTGCGACCCGGCACCATGCTCCATAACATCTCTTACCCGTGTGTTTAGTCATGTGGTACTTGAGCTGGTTAATCCACTTGCACTTATAGCCACATTCTGGACACAGGTATTTCCTCTCTTCTTGGTGGATCCGCATGTGGTACTGAAGGACACAGAAAGAAATCTGGTGAATGTACAGACACCAAGAACCTCCCAAATTCACCAATTAGCAGTGTTACCGGGACACTAGTGATGGGTAAAGCTGAGAAAATAGAAAGTGGCTACTTGAACCATGGAATGTTTACAAACAACAATGACAGATTCTGGGCATCATGCCTATCAAGAACACTTCAAGCTGTTAGGTAACTATAGCATAGTATTGCTGGAATAAGGTCTGTCACTGTATAACACTGCGGTACAGTTCTCATGGGGATAGATCTGTCACTATATAACACTGGGGTACAGTATTGGTCAAGCTCTGATGGTGGGATTTGTTTGAGGGGATACACAGGGCAGGGCGCATGGCTTAGACAGCTGTGCAACTTGCTCGTAGATTTTTACATGGAATATCGTTAGCAATATTACTAAATTTACCCAGTAACACTGAAAAAAACTTCAAAAATAAAACATGATCTCCAGCAAATAGATTGCACACATTGGCCTAAACGGATCAATGGGTAATATGCTCCTGCTTCAGAGTTGGAATGTTACAGAGATTCGAACATACAATCGAAGCCAACACTGCCATCTCTAAATAAATACTAGAACCAGAATCTGGTTACCCTACTTCCTACAGTTCAGCATAGACTATTACACTCACGCTTAGGACATCAGAGCAAACTATCCCTAAATGTGTTATCGTTTTTCCACAACATATCAGCTTAAAAATCAGTTCCTGATTTTATGTGGCAAGTGCACATTTTGCAGATGGCAGGACCAGATTAAATGAGATGAATTTTAAGTTAACCTGTTGGCTGTCAGGCTAGTGTTGGTGAGGACACTCACAGTGGAAAGCTTCTGGATACCCCTAGATTGCAAAAGAGCACTATACAAGTGTAAAGCTTTTACCGATTTTTCCCAAGGATTATTGTGCAGATGAAAATGGAGATAACCTTCACCTTTTCAGAATCATTTCACCTATTCTACACTGGAACAACTAAGCAGCTGCTGCTGCTAGATGCACTGCAAAATGAAGATAAAGATTAGTTTTTGTGATTACCTGGGTAGGTATTATGAGCACCTATTGACAAGTCCACCTTTAGTTTTAATGTTCACTCGGGACATGGTTGTTACTGACTCAGCCAGTAATTATTGCCTGTCCCTGGTTGCCCTGGAGGTGGTGGGGGTGAGCTGCCCTCTTGAACTGCCACAGTCAATGTGCTATAGGTTCACCCACAATGCCCTCAGAGGGAGAATTTCAAGATTTTGACCCAGTGAGTGACAGTGAAGTAACAGCGGTATCTTTCCAAGACAGGATGGTGAGTGACTTGGGAGGGGAACCTGGGGATGGTGGGGTTCCCATCAATCTGCTGCCCTTGACCATAGAGATGGAAGTGGTTGAGAGTTTGGAAGGTGCCGTCTAAAGATCTCTAGCACATTTCTGCAGGGCATCGTGTCGGCAGTACACACTGCTGCTACTGAACTTCAATGGCAGAGGGAGTGCACATTTGTGGATGTAGTACCAATTAAGTGGGTGGCTTTGTTAGAACATAGAACAGTACAGCACAGTACAGGCCCGTCGGCCGACAATGTTGTGCCGAACTTTTACCCTAATCCTAAGGTCTAACTTCCACCCTTACCTTATACTATCATCCATATGCCTATCTAATAGCTGCTTAAATGCCCCTAATGAGGCCAACTCCATTACCCTCTCCAGCAGTGCACTCCATGCCTCTACCACTCTCTGAGTAAAGAACATACCTCTGACCTCTCCCTGATATCTACCTCCACTCACTTTAAAACTATGCCCCCTCATAATAGCCACCTCCACCCTAGGAAAAAGTCTCTGGCTGTCCACTCTATCTATACCTCTGATCATTTTGCACTCCTCTATCAAGTCACCTCTCATCCTTTGTCATTCTAAAGAGAAAAGCCCTAGCTCTCTCAACCTTTCCTCGTAAGGCCTTCCTTCCATTCCAGGCAACATCCTGGTAAATCTCCTCTGCACCTTTTCCAACACTTCCACATCTTTCCTGTGATGAGGTGACCAGAACTGGACACAATACTCCAGATGTTCTCAATAGAATCAAGCTACTTCAGTGTTCCTGGAGCTGCACGCATCGAGGCTGACAGCAAGTCCCTCATTCTCAGAGCGAGATCAGTTTCAAGTCATCAAATGGAATAACACAATTCTAAATGTGTCAGTAAATTACCACAACACTCAAAAGGCAGGCAAATAAATAACAAAACAGATCCAGAAATTGGGGAAAAATTCAGGGGGTGGGGGGGGTTCCAAAATCAGGATTCTAAAACACAATAACAGTGTAGAGAGAACCTTATTCTGTATCTAATCCTGAGCTATACCTGTCTCCATCAAACACTCCCAGGGCAATGTCGAGGGAGCTTTACTTTCAGATTAAAAAAAAACAGTAGAAGCTGCTTTATTCTGTATTTAATACTATACTATACCTGTCCTCGGAGTGTTTGATGGGGTCAGTGTAAAGAGTTTTAATTTGTATCTAACCCTGTGCTTTGGCTGTCCTAGGAGTGTTTGATGGGGTCAGTGCAGGATGTGATCTAACCAATATTTAACCCCATACAGAACATGCCTGGGAATTTGAAATGGGCTAGGGTAAGGGAAAGGTTTACTCTGATTCTAACCCCATGCGTCCAGTTCTGGGCGCCCTATTATAGGAAAGATGTGGATGCTTTGGAGAGGGTTCAGAGGAGGTTTACCAGGATGCTGCCTGGACTGGAGGGCTTATCTTATGAAGAGAGGTTGACTGAGCTCGGTCTCTTTTCATTGGAGAAAAGGACGAGGAGAGGGGACCTAATTGAGGTATACAAGATAATGAGAGGCATAGATAGAGTTGATAGCCAGAGACTATTTCCCAGGGCGGAAATGGCTAGCACGAGGGGTCATAGTTTTAAGCTGGTTGGTGGAAAGTATAGAGGAGATGTCAGAGGCAGGTTCTTTACGCAGAGAGTTGTGAGAGCATGGAATGCGTTGCCAGCAGCAGTTGTGGAAGCAAGGTCATTGGGGTCATTTAAGAGACTGCTGGACATGTATATGGTCACAGAAATTTGAGGGTGCATACATGAGGATCAATGGTCGGCACAACATTGTGGGCTGAAGGGCCTGTTCTGTGCTGTACTGTTCTATGTTCTATGTAAACCTCTCTTGGGAATGTTTGATGGGGGAAAACAGTGTCAAGGGAGCTTTACCCTGATTCTAACCCTGTGCTATATCTCTCCTAGCAGCGTTTGATTGGGCAAGTGTACATGGAGTTTTATTCTATAGCTCACCTAGTACAGTACTTGTCCTTTAGTCTTCAATGGGGACAGTGCAAAGTCAGTTTTGTTATGTACCTAAGCCTGTGCTGTAGCTCTCCTAAGAATGTGTGACAGGGGCAGCATACAGGTAGGTTTACTCTGTACTGTCCCTGTCCTGGGCGTAGAGTTAGTTTTACTCTTTATCTAACCCTGTCCTGTGGCCGCAGGTCTAGAGGAGATTACAGAGATAAAGAGGATGGAGGAATTAGAAAACTGGGGCGACAATTTTAAATTTGAGGGAGGGTCAGCGAGCATGGGTTGTGAATGTAACTTGCTGTGAAGCGTGGACCAGCAGAAGCCAGCTCACCTTCAGTCGTGACGGGTCTGCACAGGCATAGTTGCAGAGGTGGCACTTGTAGGGTTTTTCCCCGGTGTGAATGCGTATGTGCCATGTGATCTTCTGCCGGTTTTTGGTGGTATAGTCGCAGTCAGTACATTTGTACATCCGTGTGCCACCGTGAGCTTTCATGTGATAGTCAAATACCATCTGGTGACGGCAGGTGAACTCACAGAAGGGGCAATGGAAGGGTTTGCCCCCCTCCCCACCATCTGCCTCCTCCTTGTCCTCCTCATGGGTATCCAGCAGGTGTTGGATGAGCTGCTGCCGCTCCCGAGTGGCGAAGTCGCAGTGCGGGCAGTGCTGGCTGAAGTGGACTTTCTTGTGCTCTTCCAGCTGCTCCCGCCTCTCAAAGCGTTCCTTGCAGGAGGAGCACTCCAGCTGCGGGTGTTGTCTCTGGACGTGGCTCCGCAGGGTGGACTCGCTGTAGCAGGCGAAGACACAGGACGGGCAGTCATGGCACACCTTCTCCTCGTGCCGCCGCAGGCAGTGCTGCTTAAGGGCACCCTCCGAGCTGAAGCGGGCATCACAGCGCCCGCAGGCTGCACTCGGCTCACCGGCATGGCAGCTGCTGACGTGCCGGGTGATGTCGTTTTGGTTGTAGCCGCTGTAGTCGCACAGGGCACAGAAGTGGGTGGGCCGCTTCTCGTGGACCCGCAGCTTGTGGATGCGCAGCTTGGAGCCGGTGCCAAAGGTCTGCTGGCAGGAGTCACACGCCAGGCGGCCCACACCCGTGTGCAGGGACTCATGGGCATCGAGTCGGTATCGCCGGGTGGTGCTGAAATCACAGTAGCGACACTTGTAGGGCTTAACACCATCGTGCTTAATGGCCACGTGCTGCTTCAGGCACCGGATCTGCTTGCAGGTGAACGGGCAGAGCTGGCAGCTCAAGCGAGGCCTCTTGCGGCAGCATTTCTTGCCGTGCAGGCGGGTGTGATGTTTGAGGGCCACGGCAGACTTGCAGACAAATGAGCAGAGGCTACACTGGAGTTCGCCAGGCTTCATGCAGCCTTTCTTTCTGTGGGTGTCCAAGGCTCGCTCCTGGTAACAGCTGAAAGGGCATGAGGAGCAAAAGAAACGCCTCTGCTTGGGGCTGCCCTCTAGCTCTGAGCCACCACTGTTCTCCGAGTTGTCTCCCTCCCCAGAATCTCCACTCCCCTCATCCTCACTGGAAGATCCTTTCACCAGCTCATCCGAATGACTCTGGTCGGACAGCTCCTCTTCCTCAGTGTGTTTGATGGCCTGATGGTTCCTCAACGCCCTCTCAGAGCGGAAGAGCAAGCCGCAGAATCCACAGGGCAGCTTGAGGAGCTGTGGACAGCCACCAGCTACATGGCTGCCAATATCCGACTCGCTAGAGCAGATAAAAGGGCACGAGGCACAGTAGAACTTGCCCTGTTCACACCGGAACTTCCATGCCCCCAACTCCAGCTGCGAATGCTCATTGATCGCCGTATGTTCTGCTATCAATCCCCTCTGGGTCGATGGGAGAGACTCATTGTGGACCAGAGGAGCACCAGCTAATGCCTCCTCTGTGAAAAATCCAGTTTCCACCCCCTCACAAGCAGCAAAGAGTTCTCCTTCAGGCTGGTCTTGTTCTGCCACAGAGATAGATGATAAGTCTGCACCTACATGTTCTTTGCTCACTCCACAATCAGTTATCTTACCGAGCAGCTGGTCAGGTTGCACTGCAACTAGGCTCAGCTCCTGCTTCTTCCTTCTGTCAACACTGGCGTGCGTGGGTTTGTTTTTAGCTGTTGCCCTCACCCTCTTCACCTCTGATTCCACACTTTGCTCCTTCGCTCCAGACAGCTCCAGCTTGGACTCTGTCATTGTTGCTTGCCGCACATAAAGCTTGTGTTTCTTTACAATGACAGGACATTTCTTTTGCAAGTGGGTATTGAGTCCTCTCTGCTGTTTAAAGGTGGCTCCACAGGCAGTGCACACTAGGGGCAATTTCTTATTCTGGCAGCCAGACTTTGTATGGAGGACCATGGCTTTCTCCTTCTTGGTGACATACGAGCATCTCTCACACTTGAACACCTGGGCGTCTGTCTGTACCACCAACATCTGCACTCTTCCCTCCAAGACCAGGGCTTGTGCCTGCTGCTTGTCCTGCTTCCGCAAAGCCTTAATCTCAGATTCCGACTGGCAGAGCTGCACCTGCTCCTGACTGTCGGGACTCCTGCCATCCAGTTCGGGACTGACCTGATTCACAGCTTCAGCGTCCTGATACACAGCTGTGTCCCCGTTTTCATTGCTGGAATGAGTCAGCTGAGCTTCCATCACACTGATCCAGGTCCCATCTGTCTTGACACTTGTGGAAGTGTTATCCTCCAGCTGGGAGGATCTGCCAATTTCTTCACTTTTATCTGAAAGTTCATAACTGCCGCTCTGATCTTCATCAGCAAAAACATCGACATTGTGGCCTACTTCTTCTTGATTCCCTATGATGTGCTCCCCACCATTACATCCCTCATCTTCAATGTGCTCTCCAATGTCAGCCTCGTCATTACCATCATCAGCCTGCACGTCCACCCCAGTGTTAAGACCAAAGTCCCTGTAAATGGTTCCAGTATCACACGGTCCCCAGGAGTCCAAGATCGGCAGCTGGGAGTCTGAAAGCTGCTTTGCTACTTCATCTGATGGGGCACTATGAAACTCCAGCTGCGCTTCAAACACTTCCTCTAGTTGCGAGCCACTTCCTCCCAAACTTTTCTGAAATTCCGTCTCCATAACACTGTTGATTTCCGAGCCAGCTTCACCTGGGTGGGTGGTGAGAGGCTCAGCTTCCTGCCCTGCCTGAGCAGAATACACCAAGTGTTGCTGTAACTGTGTAGGTTCTTGTGGTGTGGTACTGCTCTGCATTTCTTCCCCAGGTTGAGAGGCGTCTTGCCCAAAGAGAGGGCTCACAAAGTCTTGCTCCTGGTACACCTTCTCCTGCTCCTCCATTACAGCTGAATTCTTCTGCCACGCTTCACTTCTTGGAGTCGCTACAGCCATTTCCATCTGGGATGAGCTGGAAAGAGGGAGGTTTGTGTCACTGTACCCCAGAAGACTGTGGCTGGAATTCATTGCCATCTCCTCTTTGGCATAGTTCTCCAGCCACTCTTTGTCTCCAGGCACGTAGCCATGGACCTTCCGTTTGTGAAAGAAGAGGCTAGTGTTACTGAAAGTTCTGTAGGTGCACAGGGCACAGCGGAACTCCTTGTGTTTAGTGTGTTTGCAGTTCTCATGGTTCAGAAGTGCCTGCTTGTATCTCGTCTGGTAGCTGCAGTACTGACACTGGTAGAGGGGCATCTCGTAGTCCTTTGAATGTTTCACTTGCATGTGCTTCTGAAGTTCGTACTTTCGCTTGCAAGCAAAGCCACACACCTCACAGATCAACGACTTGCCCTGGTGTCGCAGCTTGTGGCTGCTGAGTTGGTCTGCACGGTGACAGCGATATGAGCACTGATTGCAATGGTACCTGCAAGAAGAGAAAGACAGTGGGAAGCATAATGACAAAACATTCAATTTCAGCAGTAGGGAGCTGGTAAGATGTTTCTCTTTCTCCTTCTCCATCTCTTCCAACAGGTATTTTCTTAGGACGACTTTAACAAAACACTGCAAACTTTCCAACCAAGTTTCAAATATGCATTTCAAGATGCCCTATCTCCCCATCACACATGCTGCTATCAACGTACCGTGCTGTCTCTGTCTGCGAGCGTTTAATGTTGACAGTGTAATGACAGCTTTACTTTCCGACTGCTTTCAGTTGAAAAGAATAAAGAGGGATTTACTTATCTAATCTCGTGCTGCCCCTGTGTAAGGAGTGTTTGATGGGGGACAATGTTCGATGGTGACAGTGTAGAAGCAACTTTACTCTGTATTTAACCCTGTGCTGTACCTGTGCAAGGAATGATTGATGTGGACAGTGTAAAGGGTACTTTACAATGAAGCTTTATTTTCAGTTTGCTTTTGGTTTAAAAGAGTAGAGGGAGCTTTTACTCTGTATGTTCCCCTGTGCTGTCCACATCGTGGCAGTGCTTGTTAGGGGCTGTACACAGGGTGCCTTACTGTGTATCTAACGTTGTGCTTTATCTTTCCTTGCAGTGTTTGATGGGGACAAGATAGAAACCCATTTACTTTCATTTTAAAAGTTCAGAGGTAGTTTTGCTCTGTATCCAATCCCATTCTGTCTCTATACCAGGAGTGTTTGATGGGAATGTGGTCAAGCAAACTTTATTTCCCATTTAAAATGGTAGAGGAGGTCATGCTTTCCCTGTCTCCTAGGAAGGTTTGATTGGATACAGTGCCCAGGAAGATTTTCTTCCTTTGTATCTGCCCTGCGAGTGTTTGATGGCACAGTGTAGAGACAGCTTTACTTTCAAGTTAAAAACATAGAGGGAGCTTTATCTATAGCTAACCTCATGCTGTCCCAGTCCTGGGAATGTTTGATTGAGATAGTGTTGTGGATACTTTACATTCAGTTTAATAGAACAGAGGAAGTTTTAAGTTCCGTTAAAGGGAGTAAGGAGCTCTTTAGTCTGTATTTAACCCTGTGGCATACCTGTCCTAGCAGTGTTTGATGCCAAGAGTGTGGCGGGAGCATTGATGTCAGTTTAAAAGAGTAAAGTGAACTTACTCTGTATCTAACTCTGAGCTATCCTTGTCCTGGGACAGTTTCATCTGGAGATGTACGGAAAGCTTCATCTTCAGTTTAGAAGAGTAGAGTTAGCTTTCCATTCATTTTAGAAAAGTAGAGGCAGTGTTATTCCGTACCTGTACAAGGGTGGCACAGGGGCTCAGTGGTTAGCACTGCAGCCTCACAGCGCCAGGGACACAAGTTCGAATCCAGCCTCAGGCGACTGTCTGTGTGGAGTTTGCACATTCTCCCCGAGTCTGCGTGGGTTTCCTCTGGGTGCTCCAGTTTCCTCCCACAGTCCAAAGATGTGCAGGCTAGGTGGATTGGCCATGCTAAATTGGCCATGGTGTTCAGGGTTGTGTGGGTTATAGGGGGATGGGTCTGGGTGGGATGCTCCAAGGGGTGGTATGGGCTTGTTGGGCTGAAGGGCCTGTTCCCACACTGTAGGGAATCTAATCTAGTCTAACTCTATACCCTCCATGTTGTGGGAGTGTTTGATGGAGACATTGCAGAGACAGCTTTACTTTCAGTTTAGGAATACCGTTAGCTTTCCCTTCACTTTAAAAAAGAGTAGAGCTATCTTTACTCCGTGTCTAAAGCCATGTTACCCCTGTCTTGGGAATGTCCAATGAGACAATGTAAAGATAGTAAAGTGTGAAGCTGGATGAACACAGCAGGCCAAGCAGCATCTCAGGAGCACTTGGCCTGCTGTGTTCATCCAGCCTCACACTTTATTATCTTGGATTCTCCAGCATCTGCAGTTCCCATTATCTCTGATACAATATAAAGTTAGCTTTACTTTCGGTTTAAATTGAGTAAACAATCATGTCCTCTGTATCTAACCCCATGCTATACTTGGGCTGGGAATGTCTGACAAAGGGAATTTTCCAGTGCACTGCTATACACAGGCTGAGCGTGTTTGAATAACGGGTATCACTCCCTTGCACTGTCCCCAAAGAAAAACACTGTCTCCCCTACTCCTGTCATTCACAGACGAGCAAATAACTAACACACGCACAGAGACAGACAGATACCCACACACACAGACACACAGCGCATTACCTCAGGTCTCCGGTGTGCTTACGCATATGCACCGTCAGATAGTGTTTCCATTTGGTGATGTAACCACACTCTGTGCACATGTAGTTCTTATCGTCAGAATGCGTGAGCATGTGCTTCGACAGGTAGCCTACATCCCTGCAGGTGAAATCGCACAGTTCACATTTATGTGGCTTCTCGCCTAGAAGGGAAAGTTTAAAACCAACAACAATAAAAATAAAATAATTAGAACCAGGAACATCCTCTAGCAACACTCCTTTAACTCCTTACATTTCTTCAGAAAGTGGTCAGACCACTTGGGATAATAAAATGTGAGGCTGGATGAACACAGCAGGCCCAGCAGCATCTCAGGAGCCCATTATCACAGACCACTTGGGAGTTACTGCACAGATCTGGTCTCAACATGATGATAAAGAGGGATTATAGAGAAGTTGCAAAGTGAAGATTTTAAAACTTCAAAGGAAGTTGCACATGTCAGGCAGATCAAGTTCTGCCACACCACCTTCTCCCACTCACTACGAAGCACTTACTATCACTCATCACGCAGGATGAGGCATCAGGAAGAAGGCACTTTAAAAGAAATTGCTATGAAAATGCATCATTGGAAATTTTAGTTTATGAGTGGACAGACATCAATATTTTCAACTTTTCAAGAACAAACATCTTGCAAAAGGAAAGGAGTTTGGTTGCATAGAACATGAGCTGGTTGACAGCAGTTAAAGTCTACAATATTTTCAGACAGAGGTTATATGACATAGTTTGTGGGTATAAAAAAGATAGAGAGAAAACCTGCCCAGAGAAACAGCCTCTGCCCCCTCTCACTTTTCTCTGAAACCTTTCTCAAAGTTTGAGAGCTGAAAACCAATGGAATATCTCAACACTACAGCTGAAATGTTCCTGAAGGAAGAATTCAAAATCTAGACAAACGTCTCCAGAAAAGGGAATACAGCCAACCTCAACTGATCCAGGAAGATGTTCCAAAGCCATTAGCTTGTTTGCAATGAGACTCAGCCCATCAGTTGTACAATCTGTGATTTTTTTCTTGCTGAATTTAACTGTTTCTTGTCTCAAATACTTAAGCATAATACTCTACAAAGTTTTTTTTCAATATCTTCCAGACTTGGAGGTTATGTGCCTGTATCAGTTATTATCCAAGAAGTGTTCACTCTAGAAAACGACAATGTTGTCGAGGAGAATACTGAGATACAGGCTACTAGACTAGGTGGGATTGAGGTTCACAAGGAAGAGGTATTAGAATTCATACAGAGGGTGAAGATAGATAAGTCCCCGGGCCGGATGGGATTTATCCTAGGATCCTCTGGGAAGCCAGGGAGGAGATTGCCGAGCCTTTGGCATTGATCTTTAACTCATCATTGTCTACAGGAATAGTGCCAGATGACTGGAGGATAGCAAATGTGGTTCCACTGTTCAAGAAGGGGAGTAGAGACAACCCTGGGAATTATAGGCCAGTGAGCCTTACCTCAGTTGTTAATAAAGTGTTGGAAAAGGTTATAAGGGATAGGATTTATAATCATCTAGAAAAGAATAAATTGATTAGGGATAGTCAACACGGTTTTGTGAAGGGAAGGTCGTGCCTCACAAACCTTATTGAGTTCTTTGAGAAGGTGACCAAACAGGTAGATGAGAGTAAACCGGTTGATATGGTGTATATGGATTTCAGCAAGGCGTTCGATAAGGTTCCCCACAGTAGGCTATTGTACAAAATGCGGAGGAATGGAATTATGGGAGATATAGCAGTTTGGATCGGAAATTGGCTTGCTGAAAGAAGACAGAGGGTGGTAGTTGATGGGAGATATTAATCCTGGAGACCAGTTACTAGTGGTGTACCGCAAGGGTCGGTGTTGGGTCCACTGCATTTTGTCATTTTTATAAATGACCTGGATGAGGGCGTAGAAGGATGGGTTAGTAAATTTGCAGACGACACTAAGGTCGGTGGAGTTGTGGATAGTGACGAAGGATGCTGTAGGTTGCAGAGAGACATAGATAAGCTGCAGAGCTCGGCTGAGAGATGGCAAATGGAGTTTAATGCAGACAAGTGTGAGGTGATGCACTTTGGTAGGAGTAACCAGAAGGCAAAGTACTGGGCTAATGGTAAGATTCTTAGTAGTGTAGATGAGCAGAGAGATCTTGGTGTCCTCGCTTTGCCTGCAACGGTAGTAGATTTGCCAACTTTAGGTACATTTAAGTTGTCATTGGACAAGCATATGGACGTACATGGAATAGTGTAGGTTAGATGGGCTTGAGATCGGTATGACAGGTCGGCACAACATCAAGGGCCGAAGGGCCTGTACTGTGCTGCAACGTTCTATGTCTTCTATGTCTATGTCTAAGGATAGTAATATATACTTGCATACCTTATGCCTTTTGTTAATAGTCATTAGATCTTTGGTTGAGTAAGGTTTATTTGCAACAAATTACTTCTTTGTTTATTATTTACGGGATAAAACTCAATATTGGTAATTTATATTACCACAGAATCCCTCATGTGGAAGCAGGCCATTCAGCCCAATTTGTCAACACAAACTCTCCGAACAGATCCCACCCAGAAAGGCATAAGTCTCAGGGTCAGAAGTCAAGAAGGCAGTACTCCAACTGCTCAAGGTTAACATGCAAATATCCAGAAGATAAAGTACAAGTGGAAGAAAGAGAAAGCTTGGTGCTGATCGTCCTAAAACACAAAGCTTTTCTGAAACTACTTTGGACACCTACAGATCAAAATACTTGCATTGTACAGTATGGGTAAGTAAGTTCAGCCGAGGGACCTAACTAACTACTTCTTTCGAGAGCGGTACTCACAGCATTTGTTCTTACTGCTCGCTGCACTGTCCTCTAACCTTACATATGAGCTAACCATCAGATCAATCCAAAACTTCACAGTTCAGATTCTAATGCACACCAAGGAACAGCTGAGCATCAGCTTGCCACTAACCTACACTGGTTACTGCTACAGCAACACTCCGATTTTAAAATGCTCACCTTTGTGATCATGGATTCATCTTCCACCCCACCTCCAGTTCTGTTAGGCTCTGGGACACCCATGATTTTAATCACTCTACCACCAGCAACCACGCCTTCAGCTGCCCTCGCTCTAAGCTTCAGAATTCCCTACCGAAGCTCTCAGTCCCTCAATTTCTCTCTCCTTTAAGATCTCCCTGTGGGGAGGCAGTGGCAGGGGGTAATGACATTGGACTATTCATCCACAATTCAGACTAACAGAATGACATAACACTACAACACAAGAATAGCCCCTTTGGCCCACATCTATGCCAACCCTCTCACTTAAACCTATGCCCCTGAGTATTTGACACTTCCACCCAGGTAAAAGAATTCCGACGATCCACCTCTCCATGACTCTCATAATTTTATATGCTTCTATCAGGTTGCCCCTCAGCCTGACTCTAGCAAAAACAATCTAACTTATCATTCCAAGGATTCCAAACACACGGCTCAAACCCCACTACATTACATGGAGGAATCAATAAAATTCTGGAATAAATAGCTGCTCTAATGTTGACCACATAGCCACCATTGTTTGTCATAAAATCCATCTGATTCACTAACATCCTTCAAAGGAAAGAAAACTGCCATCTCTTTACCTGGTCTGAACTACTTGAGACTCCAAACACACAGTAATGTGGCTGACTCTGGTAATGGGCAATAAATACTGGTTTAACCACTGAACAAATGAAAATAAAACACTAATCCACTTGAACCAAGCTTCATCCCCTTAGCTACAGTATGATGTCAAACATTCTCAGGACAGGTACAGGACAGGGTGAAACACAGCATAAAAGCTCCTTTACTCAAAACAGAAAGTAAAGCTTTCTCTATACTGTCCACATTTTAAACATTCCCAGGACAGGAACAGCACAGGATCAGATGCAGAGTAAAGTTCGCCAAGATGTTGTACCAATGACAATGATGCTTCCCTACTCTGCAAGAGGTCTCTCTGTGCATTTGCCTGCGTGTCTTGATTATTAGCACTAACCTGTGTGCAGGAGGATGTGCCGGTTCAGAACTCTCTTGTGTGCTGTGGCAAAGTCACATTCGCTACATTTGTGGATCTTCTCATTGGCATGCATCTTGCCAACATGGTCATTGTACTCCACAGGGTTGAAAGTTTTGAACGGGCAGAAGCTGCAGGCCAGTTCCTCGCTGCCCGGGTGCCCCCTCCGCTTGTGCCGCCGGAAGACATGCTTGTTGGAGCAGACA